>NC_137892.1:42176244-42922959 GCF_963455335.1 Martes martes
TTAGAGTTGTTTCTCTGCATCTTTTATCACTAGTGTTTAGCAAAGAAGTTTTAAAAGCTACCGCTGGATATAAATGATCTAATGCTTAGTATGGAGGACCCATGTGCCCTGAACTGGCTCAAATCTACGATAAACACAGGATGTGAACAATAAAAGAAACTACTTTTTGCAGCTGTTGGCCTCCCGTCTCGTGTTATTGATTATGGTAATACATTGTGCCTTTCCTAGGAAACCACGTAGGACATACCTGCCAGATTCATCTGCTGGGTCTTTGACGCAAATGGCTTAATGCCAGATCAATGAATGACAGTGTTATTCAAAACTCAGGGTTACTAGAGCTCACCTTTGGGTCTCTGGCGGCCCCACCATTACCCTTTAGTTTCTAAAGAAACCCAGGCTGATTCACAAATGAGTTAACTAATGGAATTTTTGCATTCCCAAATCAGCTTTGTTTAATTAACTTCACTTGACGTGAGCCTCTCACTAAAAATATTAAACTGAGAATAGTGTCACTTTGTAGGGCTTACGTCTGTACCTCAGAGTTTTAAATATTGGAGTTGGTGAAACATTTCTTTCTAATCTGATTTTCCCTCATTAATTATGCAAGGAGATGGCTGCACCCACCCATTTAGGTCAAAATTTCATAGTGTCTGCGGGCAGTCCCCAGTTTAACTTAGATCTCTCAGTAAAAATATCTGATTTGTGAATTTAATGTTGATAAAACCCGCTATGCATTTTGTAATCTTTCTTTGAGGGGAAGAATAATGGTCTCTAAAGACGTCTCTTTCCTAATCCCCAGGACCCAGGAATACGTTGCTTTACATGGCAGAAAGAACTTCGCCAATGTGATGAAGGTTAAGGACCCTAAAATGGGGAGACCGTCCTGGGTTATAAAAATTGAGTCTTTAAAAGTGGAGAATCTTTCCTGGTCGCAGAGAGCCAGAGAAATGGCTGTGTGAGGATTCCTTGAGCATCTGCTAACGGTGAAGAAAAATGAAAGTAGCCATGAGGCAAGGACTACAGGCAGCCCCTAGAAGGTGGGAAAGACAGGGAGACGGACTCTCCCCTACAGCCTCCAGAAGTGAAAGTAGCCTTCCTGACACTTTGACTTTGCAGTCCATGAGACCTGTGCCAGACTGCTAACCAACAGAGCTACAAAATACTAACTCGGTATTCTTTAAGCCACCAGGTTTGCAGTCATATCTAAGCAACAAATGAAAACTCATACAAGTCCTACTTGTTAGATGGTTTTAATCCTACCTTTTGTAGGAGAAAAGTAAGTTGAAAAGCTGACTAGGAAAAAGCGCTCACCTCTAACTAGAGAGTATGCTGCCATGAAATCGAAAACCAGCCTGTGGAAGTGTGGGCATCCAGGTTCCAGCCCTAGCTCTGCCATGACATAACCAAATAATTAGGCAAAGCACTTAACCAGTCCCTCATAAGGTGAGCCTCTTTCCTCTCATTGAAAAAAATGTTCACTTCCAGGTCTATGTTCTCCATACAGCTTCCTCTAATTCTTGCAGATACTATGTTGATTCAGTTTGTTGTCTTTCTAGTAAGAACCAAAGTGATCCTTTCTCTGCCAAATGTCATTGGTTCATGCCGGTAAACCCTACAGACCTGTCGTTTCCATCTTTCAAGCAGGAACAAGTTTAAGTATCTGTAAGACTTAAAACATTCTTATCAAGACTTGAGAGGGGTGCCTGGGTGGCTCAGAGGGTTAAAGCCTCTGCCTTCGGCTCAGGTCATGATCCCAGGGTCCTGGGATGGAGCCCCGCATCGGGCTCTCTGCTCAGCGGGGAGCCCGCTCCCGCCCCCCCCCCCACCTGCTTCTCAGCCTACTTGTGATCTCTGCCTTTCAAATAAATAAAAATAAAATCTTAAAAAAAAAAAAAAGACATGAGAATAAAATGAAAACTCTCCTAAGGCAATTTTTAAAGTCATCATGCTTAAAACTGCTTAGAACTACTTGACTCAAGGAAGAAAGAAACTGTAATCTTCACGTCCACTCTACATAAACTGCCATCTGTATCAGTTAAGTCAGCAGGAGAATATTTTTGTAGATATCTTTAGGGTTCAAAACTACAGAAGTACTTTTTTAATTACAAAGAGCTAGCTACTCAATAGATTAAATTATATCACCCAAAACGTTAATACAACAAAGAGCAAAAATTGGATGGTACATAGCCTAGAATATAACAGCCTTCTTTCCAACACAATCATTTTGAAAGTGTTTCAGTAAAAGGATTTTTAAAAGTTTGGAAATGGGGCGCCTGGGTGGCTCAGTGGGTTAAAGCCTCTGCCTTCAGCTCAGGTCATGATCCCAGGGTCCTGGGATCGAGTCCCGCATCGGGCTCTCTGCTCGGCAGGGAGCCTGCTTCCTCCTCTCTCTCTGCCTGCCTCTCTGCCTACTTGTGATCTCTGTCTGTCAAATAAATAAATAATAGGGGCGCCTGGGTGGCTCAGTGGGTTAAGCTGCTGCCTTCGGCTCGGGTCATGATCTCGGGGTCCTGGGATCGAGTCCCACATCGGGCTCTCTGCTCAGTGGGGAGCCTGCTTCCCTCTCTCTCTCTCTGTCTGCCTCTCTGCCTACTTGTGATCTCTGTCAAATAAATAAAATCTTTAAAAAAATAAATAAATAAATAAATAAATAATAAAAATCTCAAAAAAAAATTAAAAAAAAATTAAAAGTTTGGAAATGGTTTATACTAACTTAATTTTTTAAAATATTTAACCTACCATAATCTAAATTATGTAATATACATAGTAATGTGATTATGTAACATGTAATACATATGTTATATGTATTACATATTTACATACATTACATATACATTACATATATTAATACGTAGATAAATCTTAATAGCTCTACTTTTCAGGAACTTTTTTTGGTAGCAATTAACTAGCAAATTTTCAAACAGAAACAAGATTTAAGTACTCTAAACATAAGGTAATTGAAAGTCAAAACATCTTAGGATGTTTTCAAAGTAGAAAGAAATTTGCAAATAAGCATTTATGATATTTAAGATAAGACAGATACTCTTCACATAAAAGTAAATTTAAATTTTTTAACCTTTTTTTAACACTCTCTCACAACTGTATTTCTCATTGAGTCTCTGTAGAAAGGTGAGTGAAGCGTATCACCAGTCCACTAAGTATCACACAAAAACAAAGGAGGGTATATTCTAGAAGTGTCCAAAAATACAAGAAACAGGGGTGCCTGGGTGGCTCAGTGGGTTAAGCCTCTGCCTTCAGCTCAGGTCATGATCCCAGGGTCCTGGGATGAGCCCTACAGCGGGCTCTCTGCTCAGTGGGGAATCTGCTTACCCCACACCCCCCGCCTGCCTCTCTGCCTACTTGTGATCTCTGTCTGTCAAATAAAAAATAAAAAATAAAAATCTTTTAAAAAATAAAAAAAATACAGGAAACAAAAATGCCAATTTTAATCAACGTCGCTGAGAAATGGACAGACAAAACCATTTACGCACATCTCAAAAGATCCAGACGTTTACCTCCACACACAATAAAAATTCAGTTACATTAAAAAATGTGTATGGGGGGAAGGAAGTTCCCTAACCCATCCACTCTACCCTTACTCTTTTTTCCTCTGGAAGGCTATCCATTAACTAATTAATTAGAAACTGCCTTCACCTACCAACTTCATTTATACACAGTAGCATGTTCTGCAAAGACACACTCAAACAGTCCGGTGGTAATCAACGAGGAAATATATATAAAAAACTAATATTGTCATGTGGACAGAACTCTCCTAATGCAGTGAGATTCAGAAGCAGGCTGGTAGGAAGAAACCTGGCTTGTGTACTTTATTGTCTAGTGTCTATTGATGAGGCATACTGTTGTAGAAAAATTAAAACAGAAAATAGACGTTAAAAAGGAAGTATGTGCTCACGGATCTCCTATGTGAATGTTTTAAGTGGTTCTAAAGTATTCTTGTCATAAAGCTGAACTCAGCTAGCTTATCTTTATGAAGCATGAATATGTATCAAAAGAAAACTTTTATAAAGCACTAACTTCATTTATCACAATAATGGGGAGCAAATTGTAAGATATAAGAAAAAGCATTAAAAGTACAAAATAAGTATGAAATGATGCTTATTAATATACTTTACACTTCATATATCTCCCCATAACCGTATCTTTGTCCAATAATGCAAGTTTTAATTTCTCTAACATGCAAATTCTCAACATAACTTGGCCCTTCTTTTCTAATGTTTGCCCATATCGTCTTAACCTTTAAAATGTTAATATTTAAACAAGATAAAATATATAAAGAATCAATAAGAAATATCTAACTTATACACTTAAAAAACCAACCCGTTTGCCCTGTGTGACAAGTGTGTCAAAATATTTTAGGGAATTTATATATTTCAAATCATTTGAAATAAAAAGCTCTACTGTGTTTGCTAAGGCTGCTTACCAGGGAGAGTAGCTGGCATTACATTGTGCATTCACAGTTTTTTTTATAAGCCCATCTCACACGCGTATACGCACAGACCAACACACACTTTAAGTAAAACTGTAAGTCTAGTCTAGGTAATTGGATGAAATACTCCCATACACTACGATTTCAGTTATTAGTGTCTCTCCAAATGAAGAAACCATTCATGCACCTAACACAGAATAACAGAGGCATTTAGTAATTCTCTGTCTGAGATGCAAAACAAGGCACTTACCTTCCATTTCTAGGGACGTCTGAAACTGAGCTGGGAACCGAGCAACGGGGTAGTGGGGAGAGGGGCTTTATTGCGGGGTGAATCATCCCCACGTAGATGCTCTGAACAACCCCTGTATGCATACTGACATCATCAGGAGAGACTTGGAGACAGAGGATACTATGGTAACCAAGCAATGTGCTGGGAGACAGAAGCCTTTAATTGCTTTAACAACTTCCTGGGGCTTCAGCTACCAGGCTTGGATTTTGCTAAGTAGGAAGTGAAGGTTGTCACAGAAGCCGCGAGTGTGACACAGAGCAAGGGGACTCAATGAATTTGAATCTCTTCATTGCGATGTGACTTTTTAATGACAAATGTCATTACATGATTCCATTAGCAATATTCCTCTCACAGCTGAAGCTCTGACAAAGTCACAGGTCAGTAAACAATGTGCCAGGTAGCAACGGTTTAAGTATTCATAGATGGTTTTCTCATTTAACAAGCCTTAATATTATTGCCTTTGAACATCCTTTTCCTTGAGGATGAATACTTGATTCCCTTTGAAAAGAAAGCTCACATCTGTGCCTTCCGAGGTCAGTATACTGATAACAATGAAAACTGTTTCTATTTACTTCTCCAGGAGGCAGCAGCTGCCCATGCCATTTATCTCCAAGCTCCAGGAAAGCCTCGCCAATACATCACTTCTCCAGAAAACACCTCCAGCAAAATGCCTAATTATGACACCCAGATAAAATCAGAAGTCTGCAGTCTGACTGCCGCCCAGTCTTTTTGATAAAAGTCTCTTCTATCGCAAGCAGAATTACTTCTACTTCTAACGACCCCTAAAATTACACATAATTTAAATCTCCCTTTTGCACTGTTTGTCCTTTCCTGCATCTGTCACCCACGTTCAGAACAATACGACCCCTTTTAAAAAATACTAGGCGTAAAGTAATTGCTTAAAATAACAATGCTTCAACATCCAACAGAGTCTATAATGATTATACCATGCTTATTTGATCACATGTGAAGCTTTAATAAGTATATAATTTATCATCCGTACTATAAAAACTATTGTTTTCTTCTCCATGCATATTAGATTGACATGTTTTTAAACAATACTGTGATCTAATTTTTCTAGCGCAAATACTGTAATTGTGAAGATCAGCAAGTAACTCGGTGGACCCTCTTTAAGATATTCATAACAATAAAAAATGAAGGTTGTCATTCTGTACAGTATACTTAGATCTAAGCTATTTCCAAGAAACTATTATTATCTCTGTTTCAATTTAGAGAAGGCTAGGGCCGCCTTTTAATGTTTCCCTTGTGAGTAAACAGTGTACAAATGTACGCCAATAGTACTGCTTACAAAAATGGTAGAACAGAATCCACCAGCGCCAGTTTACAACTGGAAAAATGTAGAGAATTTTAACATAATTCACAAGTTGGACTTTTCATGACTGCGGAGGTGAGGGAGAATCCTGAAGGAAGAACATTCAGCCCTCACAAAAACACAAAATTCAATGTTCCTCAACTTTGGTAAGGTGAAAAAGCTTTCCAACAACGTGGAATTACTCCTCTCCTTTCATTTGTTCATTCTGAGATCCTGAGTTTGAGAGGCAAAATATGCACATTTTATCACAATATAAATGAAAATATAAATATATATGCAAAACACACCATAAGTTAAATAGTGTTTATATAGGGTGCCTGGGTGGCTCAGTGGGTTAAGCCTCTGCCTTCAGCCCAGGTCATGATCTCAGGGTCCTGGGATGGAGCCCTGCCTTGGGCTCTCTGCTCAGCAGGGAGCTTGCTTTGCCCTTTATCTCTGCCTGCCTCTCTGCCTACTTGTGATCTCTCTGTCAAATCAAAAAAAAAAACAAAAACAAAAACAAAAAAACCGCTTTAAAAAAAAGTATAAGAAAAATAAAAGAAAAAATAGTGTTTATATATTATACATGATTCAGAGTTTAAAATAAATGTATTTGTGTACCTTAATATGCATTGAAAAATGTCTAGAAGTCACATACCCAACTGCAGACTAAGAGAGTACCCCAATTTTTATATTATATTATAGTTTTAGACCTCTAAAAGTTTTTTTCTTAACCATGGATATGAACTACTATTGCCATTCAAAAATATGGAAATTCATCTAAGTGTGTCTAAACTTGCAATTCTGGTTTACTTGTTCTCAGAGAAGACCAATAGAACAGCAGCTTCAGTAGACTACAGCCTAACATACTAGACAAACTATTTTTAGGTTGTTTTAAACAACTCTCAGAAGGGAGATCATCCACCTGTCTAAACAGGGTTAGGATGGGAAAAGCAAATAAAGGTTATCTAGACAACACACACAAAAGGGAGTCACAAAGGAATAGTCCCACGGTAAAGCTACTTTGTTACATTTTCTTTCTTTCTTTCTTTCTTTCTTTCTTTCTTTTTTTTTTAAGAAAAAGGTACAGTTTAACGAAGAGCCTATCAAGAGATCTCTGACCAAAGGGTTGAAGGGAATTTGGAAGACCACCAGCAGGAATGGAAATGAAGTGTCGAAGTGTCATCAGACAAATGGCCCCAGGTAGCCAGATTCTGCGTCCTGTTAAAGACGCCTGCTTTAGAGATAAGCCTGATCTCCCCCAACCCCCCATTTCCGTTCCCTAATTCCGAGCATTATGTAGTTTTTATTCTCCTCTCGATCTGTAAATCACGTGCACACCAGGGTTCTACTCCCTCTTGCCGCTCCAATAAACGTGATCAGTGCAATCTCACCACCTCTTAGAGAAGACCATAAATTCTTTCCTAAATTGATAAATTTGTACAAAAATCATTATGTCTTCCTCAGATCCCTAAAGATCTCAAAGAGAGGCCCTGCTAAGTAAATACCTACACTAGGTCACTCACAGCGCAGAGCCTGGAGTAGGGACAAAATCTACCCAGTAACAGCACTAGCTCCACCAAACTCTGACATATTCCTGCTAGAAAACCAAATACCCCTTTAATTTGTCCTTCAGAACTTCAGAAAATTCACATCTTATTTCCCTGCAGATGCTAAGGCTTCACAGACATCCAAACAATATTATAATTTCTCAAACTGAAAACAAAAACAGTGGTGGAAACAGACGGTGGAAACACTCTTTCACAAGAAAGAAAAGACAGCATACTTCCCGGAGAAGTCATCCCCTGACTACCAAAATATTATCAATCACATTTAATTCCCACACAACCACCTTAATCCTTAAACAGAAGTTTAGGGTTCAACAAGGCCCTGAGTTTATTGTTTCTTAAACTAAAGTAAATTCATGTTGGCAAATGCTGAATCAGAAGCAAATGGGGGTTAAATTGCCATTTTGGAGGGGACATTTGGCTGGGATTTCTAAAGCCTTGATAGTCAGCTCTAGTGCCTGCCTACCTCCTTCCCCAAATCTCTTTCTTGATAAGGAGAAACACCCTTCATCCTAAATCAGCTTTGCCTTACAATGTACACTGAATTTCTTCCTAGCCCAGCTGGGCAACATTCTTGGCTCCTCTGGTCTTAACAACACTTTCCATAATCCCAGTTAAGCACATTGTAAGTACAAAAAACAATGAAAAATGACAGTGGCATATGGGATTTTATTCACATTTGGGCTTAAATGTGTTCATTAAAACAAATTCATACTGATTAAAAAAAAAAAAAAGTATCACAGAACTTCCAAGTCCAGTCAGTGGCCAAATTTCAGTGATCTCTCTCCTTTTTGCTCCTCTAGCGCAGTCTTCTCCATCAGTTGCCCATGCTGTGGTCTCTGGTCTCCCTTGATTTCAGCGTCTGGCTGACTCCTTTAATCATTCTATGCATCACTTTGTCCTCAAGGAGTCATCACAAAACGTTTTCTTACTAGGTTACCACAAAAATCTAAAATCCTAAAAGGCTCCCCTGTGAGCCACGGAATCAAGGTCAGATTTCACAGCTTCAGTATAAACCCATCTTTGTCAAACTCACCTCCCCAAGCTACATACAGCCAATGAGACAATCTGATGCGCTAACATACCCCATTCTTTCCCTCCTCCAGGCCTTTGCTCTTCCTCTCTCCTCCTCCTGAAATCCCACAACCCACCTCCCAGTCCTGCACACACAGTTCCTCCTGTCTCTCCTCCCTTCCAATCTAAACCCTACGAGTCCTCCAGGAGCCTTCTCTTCTGTCCAGAATGAGTTCCTCCTCAGAAACACCGGTGTTCTTTACCTTAGTAATTGCATTTAAGACATCCCACTGCCCAGTTACTAGCGTGTATCTTATTTCCCTGCTTCATGTAATCTTGTGAAAGTCAGAGACAAAGTCTATATTGCCTCTTATTCTCTTCACAGCACCATGCTTTGCATTTGGCATTCATTCAATAAATACTTATCGGATAAATGGACAAAAAAATATATTATGTCCTATTTTTTCCATTTTCCAGAGCGTTTAAGATTAAATTATTTTCGCTTAATCTTTGAAACAAACAAGCTAGTAGCATAGGATAAGCAGAAATCGGAATTTCTTTTCTAGAAACGATAATAAAACTCAGAGGCTCAAAGAGATGCCATGAGTTCTCTTGGGTCACAGTTTCTAGGTCCCCCGACGCCCTAACATGTTCCTCAGTTGGATATCCACTGCCTCCCATGGCAGTCAGAAAGGAGATGCCATCCTATTCTCTTTCAGGGCATCCACTGTTTCTGAAGAATTCAGGGCAAAATGGCCTGAATTTTCATTCTTACCGATGACCCACAGCAGAGTCATTCATATCACCGTAATATTCTCAAGTCAACTTATTACGCTTGGGAGAAACCCCGCTGGTTCCCCATTTCCCTTCTCTGTACCCAGCTGCCATCATAGAGAGGCTGCTGAGTAGCAAGACGCTGACCCTGCTAAACCTCCATTCCTCATTTCCTGAAAGGGAAGAATAATAGTCCCACCTCACGCTGGAGTTATGAAGACAAAGATAAAGCATAAAGTACTGGCACATCATAAACACTCAATTAATAGTAGTTATTAAAACTGATGACAATGAACAAAACCACAGAAAGTGAGATGATACCAACATCTCTGAAAGGCTTCCTTTGTATTCCAGAGAAGTGTTGTAATTGGATTCGGTCATGAGGAAGCAGAAACTGACCAAGTAAAGGCCTTGAAGAGCTTGAATAATCAAGCCTGCGTGTGTGGGGGGGTGGGGGGGTGGGGGGGGTGGGGGGGGGTGGGTCTCAGTTTTTTTGGTGTTTAAAATGAGGGTGCTGGTCTTTTCCAGGCTAACACTCTACGTGCTATGAAGCATTCGACAGCAGTTGTTGTTTTTTTTCCTTTTTTTTCACTTCTTCCATGCAAATACTGGCCCTCTTTTGAAACTAAGCCCAGCAGAGTGCCCAACGCTGGGATCCTTTTCTCAGTTCATGTAATAGACTGAAATTATTCAAAGTTTTATCATGAAAGAATTTTAATTTTGCTATCATTTAAAGATCCAGGACTAGATCTTTATACTACCTCTGAACTCACTTGAGTCGATTCATGTTTTCCCAAAGCCAAACACAGATTATAAAGCCTTCAATGTTTTAAATCTAAAAGTCAAAGGAATTACAGATGATGGCTTACTCTAATACCAAAAAGTTATTTCAACATTTCATGATTCCAATTTTGATTATAATTCCCAGAGGAAATACTGGATTAAGTTCTAATACACTCTTTCTAAAGAAGCCAGTTTAAAATAAATTCCCATTTTAGTCTCTCAATTAGTGGAACTTTAAAATACCTTTTCCCTAGGATACAAATAAAGAACTCTGAAGGAAATGTAGAGCATGTGTATGAATCACAGCATAGATACTGTTTTCATGAGCGTTAAGAGGGGTTAAAGATGCTGCCTGCAGCCTAAGAAGACCAACGGAGCTGAAAGGGTCTGACCGCAGGATGTGGGTTATAATGCTTCTGAATGAAATCCTTTTGTGCAAGGGTCTCGCAAAGGGCAACCAGGCAGGACTGTGTATTTGGATTTAAATTAATCAACCGGTCAGTTCCACAATGCTAAGATTCCTTCTGTTTAACTGATTAAGGCAGGTTTACAGGCAGTTCCCAAATGATGTCAACAGCTTCTAAAAGGTCAAATGCAGCCACAC
This sequence comes from Martes martes, assembly GCF_963455335.1. Taxonomy (NCBI): domain Eukaryota; kingdom Metazoa; phylum Chordata; class Mammalia; order Carnivora; family Mustelidae; genus Martes; species Martes martes. The sequence goes on from NC_137892.1 coordinate 42,187,036, forward strand.
ACACCAAATGTACTAGAGTAAAAAAGCACCAATAACTTCTTCCTCTATAATTTGCTGGGTGTGACTTATTATGCAGTAGATTATCCCATTTTAATCAACTGCCCTGGTTCTCTTTTTTCTTTTTGTGTTTCCCCAAAAGCTAAAACATATTCATAGATTTTAATGATGTGTATACATTACAAGACCGCCTGCTTTATTCTACAGTATGTCTGGCTAAAAACAATAAAAATAGTCCAGCTTCAGCATCACATTTTGCGTGGGGGGTGGAGGACGGGGCAGAAAAGGACAGAAGCGGAACTATTCCAGTCTAGTCAATAAGGGCCAAGCACAATCAAAGCATTATCAGTGTTATGAACACAAACTCGCAGACCAAAAGCTGCAGCTGTAAGAATGCCATTGTCAAATAATAGATGCTTAGGAAACAGTATGTATAAAAAAGGAAAAACCACACCACCCAGGTGGAAAATTCCATCTGGGTTCAAAACTATGGATTCTAGCCCATTAGGAGTTTCTTTAAAATCCAGCGTTTCATTGTTTTTCCTAAGTAGTAAGGGATTGAATGCATTCTTGTGAAATATTAATCATGCATGTCTTGGGCACCGAGTCAAAAAGGAAAAGGGAAAAGATAAGCTAAGGATACTAGAGTATAGTGATCGCCTGACAATGCTGTAGGAACAATAAGTGTGGCCCAGAGACTTAAAGGAAGTTCCAAGACCTCGACAGAGCCCCCTCCCTCCCATTACTGTCCCTGACCTACAATCCTGAAAAGGGAGGCACTGATGCACAGCCTTTTAGAGCACAGCATTTGTCTAAATCCCAGCTCTGTTCCCTGTGATCTTGGGCAAGCTTTCAACCTCCCTGGGCCTCACTTTTGGTACCTATAAAATTAAGGAAAGAATAACCCTGCCTCTGAAGGTTGTTGAGAACAGGACTTCTCAACTTCTATGAGCCAGTCACAGTTTTAGGTATGGAGAACACAATGCTAAACAACACAGAGAGTAAGAGGCAAATGTAGACTTTGTCTCTACAACACATACGAGGCCGCTGCTCTCAGGAAGCTTGCATTCTGGGTTGCGAGATAAAACAAAAAATTACATAAGTAATTTTATACATACAAAAAAGGGCTCCAACGAAACTTACAGGATGATGAGATAAGAAACTGACTGAATGGGAAGATGACTTAGATACACTTGTCAGAGAAACCTCAACCTTAGAAGAAATAATTGAATTTGCAAACAATTTTTCAAATTTGTTTGAAATTTGAAATTTGAATTTCAAATTGAATTTGAAAAAAAAACAATTTGAATTAAGAAAAGGAGCAAGATGCATAAAATAAATGGACAGAGACTTCCAGGCCTAGAGATCAGGAAGAACAAAGGTCCTAAGACAGAAATAAGCTTATAATGTTTGAAGAACACAAAGAAGCCCAATGTGGCGGGAGGATAGTGAGCAGTGAGCAGTAAGTTTAGATACGTCTTAGTCAATTAAGTGAAGGAGCCAAGTAATAAATGAACTCAGGAATGGAGCTTGGGGTAGAGGACAGAGCTGGGAATGCAAATTTGGGAATCACCTACTTAACACAAACGGGAAACACCCACTTAAACATCCAGCATAGTGCCTGAACATTATGATCATGGATAACTAGACTCTCTATTCCCACTTTTTTAAGTAACTGAATTCACATGTGCATTAGGGAGACTGTCGGCAAAACAGAAAGAGAGGAGAGCTGGTAGGACTGGATTACTTGAGGGAGAACGAATACGTTTCGCACTGACTGCCAACTTCTACAAAATGGTAGGAACTTCCTGGCAGTCTGTGTTGAGCAGGATTCTGAGGCCAAGTATGAGCCTCTGTAACAATGTGTTCCAATATATGCAAAACATAAAAATGGTAGCCTATTTCCAAGACTCTGGAATTGGCAGGTTTTGGTCACTGTGTAAGTTTTCTTTAAATTTTTAAATTTAGAGACTTTTTCTTACAATAATATAAATTAGATTCCATTACTATTCCGATTTTAAAGTTAAGAAACCTGAGGCTCAGAGAGAATAATTTATTTGCCTAATGTGACCAGCCTTCAAAGTTAAAACCAAGAAAATCTAGGAGTCTCTAACTCCTGAGACCATTCTCCTACCCACCGGTTACATACACATGTAAATGTACTAAATAAGCTCCCTATTTGTATTTCCTTAAGGGCGCTTTAAGGGTCTTTCCAGCTGAGCTTAGTACGTCTGGCTCCAGGATGGAATGTCTTGTCCAATCATCTCTCTAGTTCTGGCAAGTTCGCTGGTTTCTAAATTCCCATGTCGAATTCTGAAAGAAGCATCTAGACACAATTCTTTTCCATGTCGCTATTCGTGGAAAACATCCTAGTTGCAAAAATACCAAATCCCATTTGACTCAGTTATTAGGTAATTTTGTAAGCAAAAAGACTAAATGTTGGCACCTGTCAGAATTCCGAGGTACTTTCGCAATCACCTACCTATTCTTCAGCTAATGGCTTCTCCTCTGGTTGCGTTTAGAAACCCACACATACACATTATCAAATTAAGTTACTGCTACCGTTATCGTCCTCATCCTCATCCACAAAAGCAGGTCCACGGACTCTGACTGAAGAATGGAAATTTTTAGGAATTTAGTCCTAAGGAATGGGAATTTTAATTTTAAGGATTCTAGGGCACTGAGACATAAAAACTTTTGTTACAGACTAACCACAACATAGGCAGAAGAGCTAAAATATATTTAATCGCTGAATTTCCTTATCCTTTCTCTTCACCACCATGCTCTCCTTCCCACCTATTTTCTGGGATAGGGCTTCGTAATGGGAAAAAAGTATGCCATATACCACATTGATTTGATTCCAGCAAACTTACTAGAATTTGAATTTTTATTAGCAGGAGCCATAGGCAAAAGCAATAATGCACTATACCTAACAGAGTGGTTAGTTTTATTTATGAACCCGTGCTGGGTTAAGGGAAAAAAAAGAGAGAGAGAGAGAGAAGAAAAGCCAAGTTCAAAGCACTGCTGAACGATGATTAACTCTCTAGCCACAAATGAGAAGCACAAGTGACTTTGATGTGTGAGAATTTTTAGTGCTTAAATGTAAAGAATGTACATCCACAATACAAGTTTAACCATCTGACAAATATCCAATGATATACTTCTTTTGCATCTTGAAAACCAGTCATTACCTGAGGGAATAAATAAGATGAGAACGTAGCCTCAGAAATGAAGCCTTAAATGCAAAGCACACAAACAATATTCCTCCCTCGTCACACAGGTCAGGGGCAAAATGCCAACTCCAACATGCTCAGTACAGGAAAGAGAACCCTTTACGTTGCCGCTTCCCAAGTCAGCATGCCGCAAGGTAGTCTAGGCATTAATCAAGCTGCATACAGAACTTCATAGCAAAAATTCAACAAAGTTTAAATCGGAGTGTTACTCAACATACAAACTCTGTGGCCAATGACTGCAAAGATGACGAATGTATAAAAACTTCTGCTCATACTTAAATGGAGACGAACCCTAACAATGGTCTAAAATTGCTAATCGTGGAACCCTGAGCGATCTCTATCATTTATACAGTATATGTCATGGTGTATTTTAATTCTCAAAGGTTGTGTAAAAATGGGCCATGGAATATCCTGAATAAATTTCCCAGAGAAAATGGAAATTACTAAAAAAGAGAAGTGAATGGATTAAAATGTGTAATTTTTCTTAACAAAAGTTCAAAGAAATGGGAAAGATAGAAGGCCGATACCATGAACTTTAAATGGCTTTTAACATGTAAATATATTAAATCCAATATTATTAATTAAGATACTTATATTTACCAATGTAAATAAATTTAAATACGGTTCAAACTTAAATGCTGTAACATTACAGTTTTCTCTTTCCTATCAAATTGACACATCTCTATCAATAACTACCTGGAAGAATATGCAAGACAATATCAAAAAGAATTACTGTGCTCATTATGCAAGATGAAAATGCAGCTTTTAAAAAATATTCTGTCTGACATTCAGTTCTGTGTGCTGCTCCAGCAGGTCAAAAGCCATTAGCCACCTGCTGGAAATATATACTCGGAAATAAAATGTCCTTCAAAATTATTTTGCATACAATATTCTCATTGTAAAATGGGTGAGGTTAGATTCTAAATGTTTAAAAATGTGATGTGATGCCTCAAAAAGAAATACACTTGGCATGCCAGAAGTTAATTTCAATATAAGATTTAATAAGGGTCATATAATTTAGGATATTCACATTAGATAAAGAAAGCAGCATGTCTACTATGAGAAAAATAAATATATAAATGAAAACATAAAATAAGCAACCAGCTCAATACAATGGCTACAGCTGTCTCCTTTTCCAATAAAAGTGACAGACTCAATATGAGTCCTGGGATTCCTAGGACACTCTCTCTCACCATTCGGTAGTCTTCTGGGGACTGACCCAACAGTCCCCTTTGTATCTGTAAGACATTCTACAAGTCTATTTTTTAAAAAAGGAAGAAAAACACCAGCCCCTGTGCCATTGCACATGAAGAATTCACACCCCTGTCTTGTTTAACATTTTGAAACTTGGCAATGAAGTACATGGCTTGCTATCATTAATCTATTAACAGGTTCTATTAGTAATTATTAGATGACTGGTCACATGGTACTTTGTACATCCGGGTACTAAGCTAAACGCATGACATAATCTTAACACATTTAATCCCCACAACTTTATGATGTAGGTGACATCCTATCAGTGTTTCACAAGTAAGGAAATCAAGGCACAAAGAGGTTAAACAATTGGGTCTTAAGTTATAGAAACAGCACATGGCTACATTTCAATGAGGGAAACTTATTTTATAAAATGGGAAGTCCTGATGGGAAGGGCAAATACAGGAAAGAAAACAAAGGGGGCCCAGATCAAGGACAGTCAAAAGAAAGGAAGGAACAGAAACAAAGGCTTCTTATTTTTCTCTATTTTCTATTCTTATTTATTTCTGTTTGCTATTCCCTCTAATCTTACTGACTATGGTGTGCTTAATAAACCCAATAAAGAAGTAACAGAATTGTAATCCAGTTTGCAAGAGCAAAGATGGCTTCTCCTTAAACACTAGGAAGCTCACATTTTCTTGCCTTATATAAAAGATGGATTTCTATTGTGTGGATGGCAAATACCCAATCTCACTGCTCAAGCTCTGAGATGAACCTGAGGAATAAATACACGTTTTGGTATCATGTCAGATTCACAAGCTGTCATGGCAGAGACGGGTTTCTAAGAGTCCTATATGTTCACCTATAAACCTGACTCCTAAGATGGATCAAGGGCCTCCTTGGAGACTGACTTCAAGAAGGGTCAGTGGTGTTCCCAGACTGTTAGCTCTAGAGATCTTGGCTCCACTGGTGTTACCCTCATTGACTTGAGCCATGCTACTTCGGTTGTAAGAAATTTTTAATATAAATGCCAGTGTCCCTTCCAGTGTCCCTAATCCAAAATCTATCATCAGATCATAAGGGGTCTTGTTGGTGTCACTGGGTATTTGGATTTTCTTTGATTATTTAATTTAAAAAAAATTTTTCTCCTTCAAACACAACATAGGATGGCTCTAAATCTTCAAATATAAACAAAATACGTCTTTGTTGGTAAAATATGAATTTAAACAAAATGCTTCTGTCAAAATGAAGCTTCTAAAATATTTCAGGAAAAAATTTCACTAAACTGATAATAAGGTTGGAAAAGATTCCATTTTCCACACCCAAAACAAAGGAAACTGAATCCCTGCTTTAACTGGAGACTGTTGCTATTTGTTTCATGGATAAAAGCCAAATTATGCATATTTTTGTGACTTCAGTCAAGAATCAAGGTCAGTCACCAGATTTTCTCCCACACCAACAACACAGCAGCAACATGAATACAGATGTTCCTTATCCCTTTCACCATGAGCTTTTAAATTTGGTTTTTCCTGCCAGAGCAGCTAAGATTTCTTCATTTGTCAAAAGGGTAGCCATTAAGAAAATCATTTAGCTAATAAACAAGGAAATTAGCTACCAAGCCGGATACAAAGCTGATAGTAGCAACACTAACAGCAATCCGTACACACAAATTAAGGCAGTAAAGAGTTGCTCTGATAAGCACTTTTAAACTCTTAGTGGTACTCAAAACACCAAGCATCACTAGTTATTAGGGGTCAAGCAGCAATTTTAAACTTTTCTTTTTGTTTCACCTGGTAGCTACAACAATCTCAATAGTAAGTCTTGAGTTTTGTGTAAGGATGTGGAAAGACAGCAGTGGACAGAGGAAACAGAAAAAGTTTCAGGGCAACATAACTCATCTTCCTTTCCAACCAATTTTTTTTTAAGATTTTATTTATTTATTTGATAGAGATTACAAGTAGGCAGAGAGGCAGGCAGAGAGAGAGGAGGAAGCAGGCTCCCCGCTGAGCAGAGATCCCGATGCGGGGCTCCATCCCAGGACCCTGGGATCATGACCTGAGCTGAAGGCAGAGGCTTAACCCACTGAGCGACCCAGGCGCCCCTCCAACCAATTTTCTATTCTTCTTTCATTTGTTGCTGTTTGATGAACCAGCTAACATTTGTTAATCTTGTGAAAAGCCACATAGCCTAAGTAAATAACACAGTGAAAATAAACCTGTGACTCTCATGAAACATGGTTAGCAGATGAAAACTCAACATCAGAATTTTCATAGTTACATTTTACACATTCAATTGATATATTTTTTTTTAACATGGATAATCTTTAATTTGGACACGGTGGTTTTTTTGGTGGGGAATAACACAACTAAATAATTGTAAATTTCACTAAATTTCGTATTTAATCAAAATGTCTTCAGTTTTCTACAGAAGTTAAATTTTTATTAAATGTTTACATTGGAAATACTACAGATTAAAAAGAATCTGCTAATGTAATAATACTAATATCTTCTCTCAGATTTTAAGTAGGACAGAAAAATCTCCCTCATCTAATCACTTCTTATAAAATACTTGCAATGTTTGCCCAATTCTGGATTTAATAATTTCTCCCTTTGGTTGGCTGAAAATATATCTAAATTATATTATATATTTTATGTAATATATAATATAATAAATAATAAGAACCTACTTCTGCCAACTCATTCCAGGAAAATATTCATTTCCACCCGCCAAATCATACCCCTGCTCCAGCCTGGGATCATTCCTGGCCTTTATTTGGATGAATGTCCTGCCTCCACTCTCATCTTCATGGGACCTGGTGATCGTAGTCAGTCCTGAATGACCCTCAATATTACAGAAATAGAAGATAATCAATAACAGTAAAACATGTTTAAATGATCATTTAAATTAGCCTTATAAAATAGTAAGTTGAGTCTGAAGGAGTAACTAGCCAAGGATAAATAAACCATTTTGAGTACACTATAAATTCAAAAGTATTAGATAAGTAATAAATTTTATTTAAAATTCCCCCATAAAGAGATCAGTAAATGAAGATGTTTAACAAATTTTTAAAAAGGGAGAAATGTGTATTTGATTTGGTAAACCAGAAAGTCTTGGGTAAATGTAACACAGTATATTCAATATGTTTCACATACTAATGAATTTAAGTTTTAAATTCTTAGTGTAAAAAGAATCTACTCTGTAATCAATTTACAAAATTCATAAATTAATTTTGTACATAAATCAAGGATAAAAGTGTTGCTAGAATTACTTAACACATTTACTATTTTCAAAATGTTTAAAAACCCCTTTACTAGTCCAGTTTTCAAATGAGAAAAGATACTACTATATCACTGATATCTGAGCTTTAAAATAAAACCAGTACTTACTATACTTAATTTACTTAAATATACTATATATATAATATGCCTAAAATACAGCACTGAACCATCAACTGTTTGAAAGATTTTGCAAGTTTCAGATTTTTAAAATTTTCATGTACAAAAAGATTTTGATTTAAACATTGAAAATGAAAAAGCCTAGATACTTCAGACATAACTGAATTTATATGGATATTTAAACATATTATCTAGGTGTTTCTTCTAAGAATTTTAAAACCAAAGTATCAGGTGTTCTAAAAAAAATTCACAAATTCATATAAGTTATCTTATAAAATATGTAAAGGAAAAAGTAAGCTTAAAACATTATTTGAGTGAGAATGAAAGGAATTGTATTCTGTTCCTATGAGGACCAAGACTCCTAACCAACCATGATAACAAAGGGCAGATTTTTTAGAGAAATGAAATTATTTCTACATTACTCGATTAACATTAAACTCTACTTGCCAGTGCTACTAAATTGCTTGCTACCTGAGACTTCTGTTTTACCTTTTTTCTCTAAGATGACTACAGAAAGCCTCACAAACTGTGAAGCTGGACTCTGATTTTCAAGAAGTTTAAACCACTGGTAATTACATATGACGGATTCTTCACTTGACAAAATTATGGTTTGTAGGGCTCCTTTAAATAAAGAGTACCTCTAATATTTTTAAAAGATTTATTTACTTATTTTGAGGGGGAGGGCACAGAGAGAGAGAGAGAGAATGAATCTCAAGCAGACTTCCCACCGAGCACAGAGTCTTACACAGGGCTGTATTTCACAACCCTGAAATATGACCTGAGCCAAAATCAAGAGTTGGACACTTAACTGACTGAGCTACCCAGGCACTCCTACTTCTAATGTATTTATGTGAGATTACAGGAAATGATATACCTGGTAAAGGGTTAGTATCCAAAATCTATAAAGAACTTATCTAGCCCACACCTCCCCAAAATAATCCAGTTAAGAAATGGACAGAAGACATGAATAATGACATTTTTCTGAAGATCTCTAGATGGTCAACAGACACATGAAAAGATGCTCAACATCATCCATCATAAGGGAAATAAATAAAAACCATGATGAGATACCACCTCACACTTTTCAGAACGGCTAAAACTAACAACACAGTGAACAACAAATGTTGGCGCGGATGTAGAGAAAGAGGAACCCTCTTACCCTGCCGGTGGGAATGCAAACTGCTGCAGCCACTCTGGAAAACAGTATGGAGATTCCTCAAAAAGTTAAAAATAGAACTACACTATGTCCCAGAAATTGCATTATTAGGTATTTACTCAAAGGATATAAAAATACTGATTTGAAGAGGCACATGCACCCCAATGTTTATAGCAGCATATCAACACTAGTGAAATTATGGAAAAAACCCAAATATCCATCAACTGATGAATAGACAAAGAAGATTATACACACACACACACACACACACATATATATGTAGTGTATATATATATTATACACACACACGTATACACACAATGGAGTTTTACTTAACCATCAAAAAGAATGAAAACTTGGGGCGCCTGGGTGGCTCAGTGGGTTAAGCCTCTGCCGTCGGCTAAGGTCATGATCCCAGGGTCCTGGGATCGAGCCCTACATCAGGCTCTCTGCTCAGCAGGGAACCTGCTTCCTCCCTCTCTCTCTGCCTGCCTCTCTCTCTTGTGATCTCTGTCTATCAAATAAATAAATAAAATCTTTAAAAAAAAAAAAGAACGAAATCTTGCCATTTGCAATGACATGGTTGGAGCTAGAATTTACTATGCTAAGCGAACTAAGTCAGAGAAAGATAAATACCATATGATTTCACTCATGTGGAATTTAAGAAACAAAGGAGATGAACACAGAAGGAGGGGGGAAAAAGGGAGGGAAGCAAACTGGGTCTTAGGTGTAGAGAACAAACTGAGGGCTGCTGGAGGGGAGATGGGCAGGGGATGGGCTAAATGAGTCACAGGTATTAAGAAGGGCTCTTGTGTTGAGCACTGAGTGTTATCTGCGAGTGATGAATCACTAAATTCTCTTCCTGAAACCAATACTTCAGTACATGCTCACTAACCAGAATTTAAATAAAAATTTGAGGGAAAAAAATGTAAGAGATTTCAATTACAAAAACAGAATTTGCCATCAAATTATGTTAGTACACTGCCCTCATTCCAACCCTTCATAATGCCCGTCAGTCGGAAGTAGGTGCTCCTATATCACGTTTTTGAAAGCCTAACAGAGTGCACACCAAGTGCCCCGACACAACCAGACTTTAACAGTCAATTGTTTGATAAACAGATAAAGAAAAAGCCTTTCTCAATTGCCAAATGTGTTTCATGCAAACACATTCATTTCCTGGAACTTGGTAAATGTTTGTTTTGAAAGTAATCTTATACCCTTTTCACATTCACTTTATCACTATTGGATTGGAGAGCAATTTATGACAATAAAGATCTGATTTATCTTTAATATTTTTATCAACATTATGATTTGGGGATTACTTTTGTCCTCTCCATCCCCTCTGACATACACACAAACTCACATATATACACACATCAGTGTTAACGTTCACATATCTGAAGTGAATTTCCTAAATTCCATATAGATCATGTTTAAATATAAATTCTCACCTCCCCAAAACAATTAGCAGCTCTAGTCTCTTTCATGGAAAAAAGAGAGCATTGCTTAACACTGTTGGAAGAAACACGATTCTATCCAATAGTCTAATTACTATCTTCCTTATTAATATGGGTACACTTTCTCTCAATGTTTGCATATTAACCAGCAAAAATGACAACTGCTGTTGTATTTCAGCAGTACTTGGTGTAATGGAGCATACCCAAATGGAAATGTTCACTATAGCTGCACTTTCCTTCAAGAAACTCCCAGCACCTAGATAAAACCCCTTATCAGAGACAAAGCCCTTCACAAACTATCTGAAGTTACCTGGTTATTACCCTAAGACCGTGACGGCTCTACAACTAATTGACAGGGAAAGTTTTTCTCATCTAGGGTTGAAGGAAGAGAATTTACAATTTCTATTTTGCATTCAGAAACAAAACTCAAAGTTAAGTAATCTATCTAAAGGGATTTTTTGGTTTGTTTTTTATTTATTTTTTTCCTTGGTAACACTTGGCAAAATGTTGTAAACAGAAATATCCACTGGAGAAAAGGTAGTTACAAAATAAATAACATAGAACTGGGTGAACAATATCTTTCATACATAAATAAGTTATGGAAATAGAAAAGAGGAACACATAGGATTAACCACAACATAGAGAAAAATATTTGCTCAAATCATATAAAAAATGCTCAAGTCACCAATGAAAATTAAAATAAATGACCATGATTCTTCATTTCTCGAAATGGCCATTACAAAAACCCACAAAACTAAGTCCAGGATGGGCAATGGTTGTTCTGATACAGAGTTCTACCGAAGTAAAAACCAGCACAATCTTTCTGAAGGACAATTTGGCATTCGGTTCAAACACCTTTTAAAATGTTCATACTCCTTGGGGCGCCTGGGTGGCTCAGTGGGTTAAATAAAGCCTCTGCCTTCGGCTCAGGTCATGATCTCAGGGTCCTGGGATTGGGCCTCGCATCGGGCTCTCTGCTCAGCGGGGAGCCTGCTTCCTCCTCTCTCTCTCTCTGCCTACTTGTGATCTCTCTCTCTCAAATAAATAAATAAAAATCTTTTTAAAAAAAATGTTCATATTCCTTTATTTAATTTTACCTCTAGGAATTTATTTTAAGGAAATAAAGAGAAATAGGCAAAAGATTAATCCAAGTATTTCCATCATATTGCCATTTATAATAACAACAACAAAAAAAGAATATTCTAAAAGCCCAGTAATAGAGAATTGGTACAGGCATAAAATAAAAGGCAATGGGGCTACTTAGAAAGAAAGCAGCTGTAAAAGAATAGTTAGTGACAGAAGAAAGTGTTCACTATCTAATGCTCAGTGGGAAAACCTTGCAGGTTATAAAACTGAGTGATCATTACAATCCCAATTTTATGTGTCCCAGCTTTTTATGTGTTTGTTCATGTGTGTGCATACATGCAGTACAGAACACTAGTACTGCTAGTGTTCACTAGGACTGCTCTGACATGCAAACAAACACTATCACTGCTTATCTTTGAGTGATACAATATGGGTAATTTTAAAAATATCGTCACCTAGGTGCCTCCTTAGCGCAGTAGGCAGCACGTCAGTCTCATAAAAATATCGTCATCTTTGTGCTTTTTTTTTTTTTTTGGATTTGCCAATGTCCCATAATGAATTGATATAATTCAAGGAACAATATAGGGGGGGAACGTAATTACTCAGAAAAATAAAACAGTAAGCTCTCATGTAGGTGATAGTGTCTGATAACTAGAATCATAGTGCTTATTAGGACAATGAAAATAACGTTCCTACAAAGACTAAAATCGACTCTTTGCCCCCAGAAACGAAAAGAGTGGTATCACTATCTGTCAAAAGCAGCCATATGACGCAGTGTTATGTAACCTAATAACACAAGTTAGGTTTTCTGCACTACCACTTAGATTTCTTCCCAGGAAAACAGTCAAATCACAAGAACAGTCAAATCATAAGAACCACAGGCTTAAATGAAGTTATTGTCATAGTAAAGAAAGCACCAAAATGGCCTCGAGACCCACAACGATCTTCGAACATCTATAAAATGAAGATAATAAGACTATTGATCCCAGACGCAGTCTTGCAGGCAAAGAACTATACATTTCTCAAGATACTACTAATACTGTTTTTAATATCAACAACAAAAATTCATGGCATATTCCCTGAGATACATTAATTCCCATAACCTAGTATAATGGGTACTCCATTTTTTTATTGTTTATATTTTAAAGGTTATATTTTTCTATCTGTTTACTGAGCTTATAAGTAGGCTTAACAAGTTCCAGTTAAGCTGATTATTCTGCACAAGAAGATATGACTACAATTTCCTGAATAAACAGATATCAATCAACAAATATTTACTGAGCATCTTCCATGTTCCAGGAATCTTGCCACGTACTAAAAGAAAATATTTTTAAGTATGGTCAAATCATTCCCTAGATCATATACGAGACAAGGAATTTATTCCCCCAAATTCAGTCTAGTAATGACTACTGAATATTTATGAGTATGAATAATTAGCTAACCCTTATACAATTCTCATTAGTTTATTCTCTAACTGGAACCATTTTATTACTTTATAATACCATTTTAGTAAGTTTTGCTTTTGTTATTGTAAAACATACATAACATAAAAATTTACCTTTTCGCCATTTTTAGATATACAGTTCAGTTGTGTTAAATACATTCACATTATTGTACTACCACCACCACGATCCATCTCCAGAACTTTTTGATCTTCTCAAACCAAAATTCTGTACCATTAAACAATTATTCCCCATTCTCTGCCCCCCCATCCAGCTCTTGGCAACTACTATTCTATTTTCTGTTTCTATGAATCTGACCACCTAAATACCTCATGTAAGTGAAATCATACAACAGTTGTCCTCTTATGTCTGGCTACTTCAGTTAGCAAAATGTCTTCAGTGTTAATCCATGCTGCAGCATGTGTCAGAATTTCATTTCTTTTATTACACTGAGTAATATGCATTGCACGTATACATCTCACTTTATCCATTTATCCATCAATGGGCATTTGGGTTATTTCCACCTTTTGGCTATTGTAAATAATGCTGTTATGTACACTGGTGTACAAGTAACTATTCAAGTCCCTGATTTCAAATCCTTTGAGAATATACACAGAAGTGGAATCGCTAGATAAGTTTTGCTTTCAAAAATTCCAACTTGCAATAACATACCTTTTGATTTTTTTCTAAAGATTTTATTTATTTATTTTAAGGAGAGAGAGCGGGGGTGGGGGGCAGGGAGCAAAAGGTGAGGGAGAGGGAGGGGGCAGAGATTCCACACTGAGCAGGGAGCCTGAGGCAGGGCTGGATCCCAGGACCCTGAGATCATGACCTGAGCTGAAACCAAGAGCGGGAGGCTTAACCAACTTAGCCACCCAGGGGCCCCTATCTTTTGACTTAAAAAAAAAAAAAAAATCAGTATCATCAAATTCAGTCTCTAGACTGATTTTCTTTTTTTTAAAGTAGGCTCCACACTGGGCCTGATCGCCCTGATCTCCCTGAGATCAAGACCTGAGCTGAGACAGAGTCAGACACTTAGCTGACTGAACCACCCAGATGCCCCTCTATACTGAATTTTAAACTGCAAAATAGCTATTTTATTCTCTTCTATTCTCTTTCATGGTATACCTTAAAAACCCAGATTAAAATAAAAGTACTTTTCATACTTAGGACTTAAAGGTAAATCTCCTGATAATACCAGTGTTAGCCAACTTTTCTCCAGCAAAACGCATCGTGCTTTGGTGATATCATCCATAAAGACCCTTCCTACTGCCCCACACCTTGTATCCTATGCCTTTCGGTGTCAACTATCCGTGTACTTAAGCACCAAGCCATTCTGTTCTTGTAGCTGATATGTTCCCCTCCAACTATTAACACATTCTTATCTCCTACTTCCAAATAACACATACATTTTTTTTTAAGATTTTACTTATTTGAAAAACTAATGATGTTCTATATGTTGGCTACCTGAACATAATTTTTTTAAAAAGACTTTATTTATTTGAGGGAGACAGTGCGCACCTAAGAGAAAGAAAGCAGGAGCAGTGGGGAATGGCAGAGGGAGAGGGAGACACAGACTCCCTTCAAAGCAGGGAGCCCAATGGAAGACTTGATCCCAGGACCCCGGGATCATGACCTGAGTTGAAGGCAAACCCTAACCAACTGAGCCACGCAGGTACCCCTAACACATATGTATTTTAATAATGCCACCACAATGCTCACAATTTTGCTGTTAAACTTATAGTTACTTAATGGGAAGAATTCCAGCCACATGGAGTAAGAACAAAATAGTATGTTTCAGATCAAATTGTGACTCTCCCTCAACACAGTATTTCATTTCATACCACCATAAAAACCAGATGTAACACAGCTGGTCCATAATACAAATATTACTATCTGTTATTCAGTGGTGTTACAGAAGGATTCCACTACACTTTAAAAAATTAATAGGCAAGGATTCTATTCACATTATTATGTGAGTAGTTTTTAAAACTATGAAAATATAAGTAAGGCATTTCATCACTATTGTGAGTGGAAATATAACTTAGAGATACGAAGCCATTTTCGAATTCCTGTGAATTACTGACCACTTGAGAAGAGAAATGTAGTTTCTATCAAAAAGAAAGAGAGTTATTATGCCTTGCATACAATCCATAATTTTAAGACACTGGTGGCATGATGAAGTTATTAAAGTCTTTCTGACAAGGTAAAGACCATCATAACTCACTGCCACCTTCATCAAAGCTGGTGAATTATGGAGTATATGAAGGGTAATTACCCTTCAAGTAAAGTATGTGGGCAGTTTCTTATTATAAATTTTTATCTTTAATACATAAATTGTCATACTTTGTTAACAAACAATTTGAAGCAAGCTGAATTATGTGATTAAGTTATAAAAGAAAATTACTTCTTATCTGCTCATTTCTCATCCAAGACATCAAATACATGATTTTTGTTACTAAAGTCCAGTGATTGGCACTGAAACCAGTCAGAGCTGTGGAAATACAAATTAACTGAATAGGATAAGACTTTCCTCAATTATTTTTATAGCAAGAAAGGACAAAATATTTTCAAAGATGTGATACAATTTTAATTCTTAAATCAACAAAGAATCTATTTTGCCAAATCAGTCAACAATGATAGTAATAACCTTGAAATATCTATAATATATCCATCATTTAATAAACCCAACTACGCACTCACTATGCATGCTAAATCATGACTTGGAGAACTCTAATTCCTTAGATAGATAAATAAATACAGGAAATAACAAATATATCCTGAGAATATCCAACTAGTTTTTACTGCAAAGCTCTATACGTTTCCACCCATTCACCAAAGAATCCACACTTCCACTAGCCCCTCAAGAATACCATGAATTTGGATTTCCTTGCTTAGAGTTGCACAAGAGTTTCCTCCCAGAAGTAAAGGTGACTGGGATCTTGCCCAGTCTGACTTTAGGTGCTCAGACCATAACATGGCATATTTCCCATATCTTTAACTGAGCCCAGGAAGTTTGTCCAACCACGGGCCACTCCCAGAACACAAGAACTCCAAGTAGCATAGGATAGTGAGAGCTATATTTAGAGCCTGCCCGGGCATATGGCCAAGTTACAAAAGCTCTGTGGGTCTGACAGGGCCTGGACATACAAATCCCCAGAACTATATCTAGTCCTCTTCTACCAGCTCCCCACCTCAAATGGAATGGGTTGAAAAATGTGGATTGTCAGGGCACCTGGGTGGCTCAGTGGATTAAAGCCTCTGCCTTCCGCTCAGGTCATGATCCCAGGGTCCTGAGATGGAGCCCCACATCGGGCTTTCTGCTCAGCGGGGAGCCTGCTTCTCCCTCTCTCTCTCTGCCTGCCTCTCTGCCTACTTGTGATCTCTCTCTGTCAAATAAATAAATAAAATCTTAAAAAAAAAAAAAAAGAAAAATGTGGATTGTAAAACTATTTTTGAGGAAGATAAGTACAATGTTAAAGATAAAGCATTTCTCCCTGGCCTTTACATCAGCATAATGATTTCTAAACTAAGGGATGACTTTAAGTGAAATTCAGATCATTATATTTCAAGAGTGGTGATGAACAGCCTTAATTTACAAATCTCAGACGGAAGAGTAAGATGATTTTCTACTTCCAGAGGTGCTACCTTCTTCTCACTGCACCGTAAGGGTCAAATGTTGCAGCTGGAATTATCATTATTATACCTAATTATAATCACACTTTGCTTGGTAGCTTTCTTTCACATAACTTTTGATGTAGAAATTGTTATGATATATTCTTGACCTTCATATTATGCATCAAAAGAGTAGTCATTTACTTATTCCTGTTCAGAGTAAATTACTGATTTGCTACTGACTACTCAGAATGAAGATCAGCGAAACAGATTTAAAATTGTAGAGAATGTGGAGCCTAGTTCCACCTGACCCTCAACTTTTTGCTAACAAACTTGAAATGTGTCTGAACTGAAAGGCACGTTTTAGTTTCCATATATACAGAAACTGGGAAGCTTCTACATTTTCTCCATGAATGATTCAGAATTTAATTGCTAGAAATCTGTCAGTTTGTAATCATTTTCCTTCAATGTTCAGAAGTTCATAAAATTGACAGAAAGAAGACTCAGAAACTGTTCATAGCAACAATCTAGAAAGACTAAGTAGAAAGCGAGAAAATTTGCTTCCAAGATTAGTAAGAGCTTACATTGAATGGTTGCTAGCTAAGTGCTAGGCACTTTCCAAAGTACTTTTAGAAGTATGAACTCATTAAGTGCTTACGATAACCCTATAAAATGGGTACTATCAACCAACTAAGCCATTTGTAGATGAGGACACTGAAGCACAGGGGAGTTTAAGTCATGTGTCCTCCTGTCAGTGGGTAGAACTCGGTCTGGCTCCAGAATCTATGGGCTCAATCAAAACACAAACTACCTCCTTTAATTAGGAGCTGCAATAAGAATTTTGTTTTTCTACCATCTCAGTTCCTTTTCTGAAAATGAATGTGTTTCGGACCATCTGGGTGGCTCAGTTGTTAAGTGTCTGCCTTCAGCTCAGGTCATGATCCCAGGGTCCTAGAATCGAGCCTCACATCGGGCTCTCTGTTAGGCAGGAGGCCTGCTTCTCCCTCTCCCTCCCATTCCCCCTGCTTATGTTCTCTCTCTCACTGTGTCTCTCTCTGTCAAAGAAATAAACAAAATCTTAAAAAAAAAAAATAAAGGAAGGAAGGAAGGAAAGAAGGAAGGAGTGAAGAAAATGAATGTGTTTTGTGTATGCTTGACCCAGGAATGGAACAATGTAAACTTACAAAAATTAACTTTTGTTTTACTATGATCTGGTAATGTATCTACAGATTCATTTTTTTAAGGATTATTTATTTATTTAGAGAAAGAGCACATGTGTGATGGGGGGAGGGGGTGTGCAGAGGGAGAATCTCAAGCAGACTACCTGCTGAGTGCAGAGCCCAACACAGGCCTGAATCCCAGGACCCTGATATCATGACCTGAGCAGAAATCTAGAGCCAGACCCTTAATGACTGAACCAACCAGGTGCCCCTGTATTCTAAATCATTAAAAATAACTTCATATAAATGATCCAAATACAAGAGTTTGTAGATGTGTTTAAAGTTCATCATCTTTGGTTCAATATGAAATGAAATGGACATGTTTAAAAATAATTTAGTACGTATCTAACCATTTCAAGGAATGATTTCAAAAATGTAAATACCATGGTAAAAACTCCTAATGCCACCCTAATCCCCATTGGCTTTCAGTGTTCTGGAGTCAAATTTTCAGCCAGGCAAGACATCTCTTGGATGGTTAAGGTCCCCTCATATTCAACAGTTTCATCTCTTCCCCCAAGCTTACATTTCTTTTTTTTTTTTTTTTAAAGGTTTTTTATTTATTTATTTTGACAGACAGAGATTACAAGTAGGCAAGAGAGGCAGGCAGGGAGAGAGAGGAGGAAGCAGGCTCTCCGCGGAGCGGAAAGCCTGATGTGGGGCTCGATCCCAGGACCCTGGGATCATGACCTGAGCCGAAAGCAGAGGCTTTAACCCACTGAGCCACCCAGGCGCCCCTCCAAGCCTACATTTCTAAACACATTTCTACCTTGTTTACTTACACCATCTAATCAACGCAAAAAGAAACTTCATTTTTCACTCTATATTTGCCTTCAGTCCCCTCAATGCAATAATTCATCACAAAACTCCACTAATTCTGTCCCTGACACGTTTCCTGAATCTGTCACCTGCCTTCATTCCTATATTCCCTGCTCCAGTTCTTAGCCCCATTTTCTTACCCCATGAACCTGTGAAGATAACAGTTTCTAACAGGCTGCCCTATCCTCTGGTTGTTTGTTCTTCAATCAGTCCTTCATAAATATGTACCAGATTTCTCTTCTAAAATAAAAAATAAAGATAAAAATAAAAAATAAAATTAAAAAATTTATTTTCTTCTAAAATTAAAAAAAAAAATTAAGCTTTTAAGTTTCCGATTGTTTACAGCAGAAGAGTATATTAGACTCACCTGAAGGGCTTGTTAAACTAGATTGCCAAAGGGCCCCCTCCCCCTTTACGATTCAAAAGGATTGGGATAGGACCCAAGAACCTGCATTTCCTACAAGTCCCTAGGTGGTGCTAATGCTGCTGGGCCAGAGACCACACTAGTTTTTCAACCCAGTGCTGTGCACTAAAACTACATGGGAAGTCTTACAAAATACCCTTCCTTGCACACCCTAAACCAAATAGATACAGGACTTGATTATGTTGGGTTATTTTTTAATCCTCCAGGTGATTCTGATTTGCAGAGTACTGTGATCTGTACTGTATACATGAAATTTGCTTAGAGGATAGATCTTAAGTCTTCTCGACACACACACACACACACAAATGGCAACTATATGACCTGATAGATACCTTAATTAGCTTATTGTGGTAATCATTTCACAATGTATACATATAGTAAAACTTCAGTTTGTACATTTTAAACTTACACAGTTATTACTTGTCAATTATACCTCAATAATGCTGGGGGGGTGGGGAACAGTGTAGCCAGGTGTCCTCTATTTTTATTTGCTAAATTTGGCAATCCTACCCATAGTCTCGTTTCAAACTGGGCCCCACAAGTTGTGTAACACCTCCTGACCATAACAACAAATTTAAACATGAATTTCATCAGGCACATGAATGAACTGAGTAATAGAAAATACCAACTGAGACCATACTGAATGAAAAACTTTCTTTTTCTTTGAGCATCTTCCTTTGCTGCCCTCAAATCCCCCACAGAAACCCGTCCTGATGTGCACCTTTCCTGCCAAGTTTCCATCTGCGTAAAGGTGTAAAAGTGTTGCTGCCAACTAGGAAACAAAAACCTGGAAATGAAAGCCCTTTAGAGAGTTAGACACACCAACAATATGAGGAGTTTAACAGAAAGAATGAAAATTTTAAGAAATACTTTTTCACAAAAGCACAATTTCTTTAAAAACAAAAAAGGTAAGTGGAAAAAAGAAGCCAACATGTTGCCAATACCAATATCACCGATCATATATAAAACTGAGAAGCAAAAGAGCACTGGGAATAGAGAACTTAATTGATTCCGCCTTTTCTATTACCTGGTGCTTACAAACCTAATACTGACTTTGGAAATATTTCTAAACACTGCTGATGCTATTTTGATTTTTAAATACCATGTTTGAAAGGTTTGCATTCACTTCTCAATAAATATAGATGCTTTTCCTTCAACTGTCTTACCGAAGTAAGGGGTAGATTTTTCTTTCTTTTTTATAGCTGTCAATCAAATATATTATTTGTGTCTACTTCAAACTCATTTTGCAATAAAGGTTTTCAAAATCCTCTCTCCTTCCTCTGGGGGAATAACAAAGGGTGAAACAAACAAGGAAGATGACTTTATATAATCCTTTCATTTCAGATCCTGGTTCCTTCCCGCTACGAAGTTCATGCCCGAATTCTGTTTTACTGTGCTTCAGATACAGACAAGATGAAAGAAGCTCTTATATCCTATAAAGAGTAAGTTCACCTTTGGTGTAAATGTTGAAGTGTGAAGAATGATTTAATCTTTGAAGAAACTATAATATGTCCTGAAAGTGTTCAGGGTTGAAATTTTCCAAACGTTTAACTCCTAAGAATACCAATTTCAGAAGCAGGATGTAACAGTCATCTATCCTTCACCGGTTCAATGTTTAAGGCTTGCCCCAAGCCGGCTGGAGTGGGTAGTGACAAGAGCACGGACGCGGGCAGCAGACTGCCTGGCTTCAGATCCCAACTCTGCCTCTTATGAACCCTCTGACCTTGTGCAGGCTTCTTGGGCTCTTGGTGCCTCACTCACATAAGGGGGATGATAATAGCGCTATCTATTTCATAGGGCTGCTGTAAGCATCAAAAGGTATAGTTCTTGGAAGAAGCCCTTGTCCACAAAATCATCACAGAAGTGTTACTAACATTAGTATTAAAAATATTTCTGTTCAGTCCAGGAAAACAAGTCCCTTGTATATAATAGCTAACCTTCTTATTTTTCCTGGTATGCATGATGGATATATCGAGGTTTTAAAGAAAAGTATTGTTTTGTCTTTTATTTTTGAAGAGTCAGACCTTGCAAAAAGCTGAAACTGTTTTACAAATATCGCCTGGTTGAGAGACACTGTAATGTACAAAGAGCAGCGGTGAGACACCCAAGAGATTTATTAAAGTCCTGGTTCAACTTAAACTGTGACTGCACTTTAGCTTTTAGTCCTTTTCTCGTCTGTAAAATGAGTAGGTACCCATACAATTTCTAATATTTCTTGCAGAACTAAAATTCTAGTTTTGTAACCTTTAACATCAATGTCAAACTTGTCAGAAAGGAATTCCAGGAACTCCTACTTATCAAAGGGCCTTTTTCAAATGGCTTTTCTTGAAATTTTCATTCTCTCATACTGTGAAATTTATCATTCTATACTGCTCATTCTTCCCACCCTTCCAAAGCCCGGTAACAAAATAATCCCACTGTTAAGTGACCCGAAAAACAAGAATAAGAAATTGGTAAAAGCCTCCCTTACTACCTGAACCTGACAGAAAAATTAATAATACCTATTAGTGTGGTATGCAATGTTTTTTATCCACATTAATGAATATTATGTTATTCTAATGGCAGATTTTAGAGTAGTGTTTCTCAGGGTGGAGGACTTTCACCCCTCAAGAGACATCTGGCAACGTCAGAAGTCATTTTTGGTTATCACGACTAGCGGAGTGCACTGGCATCAAGTGGGTAGAAGCCAGGGATGTTGCTAAACACCCTCTGATACAAAGACAGCCCCACACAACAAATAATTACCTGACCCAAATGTTGAAGTGTGAAGGTTAAGAAACTCTGTCCTTGAGCAATGGTTTTCCATGTGTCCCCTAGAGGGCGATGCAGATACCTGGTCATCAGGTTAGGGTGAGAAGAGGGCTTCCTAGCATTGAGGGGAGGGGGGGGGGTCTCCAGAAATACATTATGCAATGTGCAAGACATTCCTTCTTTTTTTTTTTTTTTTAAAGATTTTATTTATTTGACAGAGAGAGAGACCACAGTAGGCAGAGAGGCAGGCAGAGAGAGAGGAGGAAGCAGGGCTGACTAGAGAGCCTGACATGGGGCTCGATCCCAGGACCCTGAGATCATGACCTGAGCTAAAGGCAGAGGCTTAATCCACTGAGTCACCCAGGTGCCCTCAAGACTTTCCTTCTTAATGAAGTACTGTACCATATCCTCCTCAGCTTTCAAATGTCTCATGAACCGCAATGGTGATAAATTTCTTGATGATTATCTGAGCCTAGAATCTGATTCCATTTTACACACAATCACACAAAATTTTTTGTATGGCTTAAAAACGTCTATGTTTAGAAATGAAACTACATAAACCAAGAGAAGACAATGTTTTGTTTGATTTGGAACTCTGCCAAGAGTTGCTCATCATTCTGGAAAAATAACATCACCAACAACATCATTCATAGTATCTGAGTGGCCAATACAACAAAAACAATCTTTGTGTATAGCTGCCACATACCCTGTTATTCTACACATAGGCACAAGCTTCTGAATACTTCATACTTCTTCCTATGTAACTGAAACTAAGCATTTACATATTAAAATATATATTATTTCATTATAAATCATTTCATTTGCATTGTTGTTTCATAGTAGTTAGGGATTATATACATATACATATATATACTATTTAGTTTTTAATTATGCATGCAGGCAGGTTATATTATATATGAATTTCATTTCATGGTACTAAAGAGGGTACAATAAAGCATATGTTACAAAAAAAAGAGGCATTAGATATTACAGGGTTCAGGATCTCTGCTTTATAGATGACCTCATTCAACTCCTTCATTTTCTTATTTTTTTTTATTAAGATATAATGTCTTATTTGTTTCAGGGGTACAGGTCTGTGAATCATCAATATTACACAATTCACAGCACTCACCATAGCACATACCCTCCCCAATGTCCATAACCCAGACACCCTATCCCTCCCCACCCCAACCCCCAGCAACCCTCAGTTTGTTTCGTAAGATTAAGAGTCTCTTACGGTTTGTCTCCCTCCCTGGTCTGGAAGTCAAGTTGGAGGCCCAGAAAGGAGCCCAGGTTCTTTTCATGGCAAGTCCACAACACGTCATTCTGATCTTAGATCCATGCTATCAAAAGATCTCTGAGTAGTAGGGACTGCCTGATTCAAATTCACACAAACTACTCCTTCCAAATATACAATATAAACTTGACCGACCTCTACAGCATCCACATATAAAATATTACCATGGGAACCAGGACAAGGACAAACTGTGAAAACTGTCAGTGCCGACCCATCAGAAAGCAAAGCTTCCTTCATTTGGTTGGTTGTGCGATCGTCCATGTGAAAACAAAGTGAATGAAAATGAGAATGACTCATTTCAGGGGTTTATCATTTGGCAAGATTAAATCACCACAGGTCTAGAATTTCCTCTGGAACAAAATGCCACAGACCAGGATTTGGGAGGAAACAATAACAGTAATCTACTTGAGCAGTCCCCAAACTCATTTTATCCATTCAAGTGGAGTCCAGTTTTCATCTCACTCTAAATGCCAGAGAGACCAAATGCCTGTTTTGATTACTGTGACTCCTTAATATAATTTTTGGTAATATTACAATCTCCTTCCTGAAACCTTAATTTTCCCTCTTGTTTACTTGTGAGGCAAACATTAATTGAGTGCTTCTTGTTTAAAACACTGTACAGAATGCTCTAGGGAATTATAAAGTAGAAGACAAACTGTCTGCCACTGACAATGTTCCACCTAAAAGAGGAGACAGAACAAACATAAACATATAAACACAAGTATAGGGCAAAATCAAGGAGACTGCAGAAGAGTGATATGCAAATATTAAAGGGGAAGACAAATCGAATCTTAAAAAACAAACAATCATAAACACATGTGGGGAGCTGAAAGGCGATCCTCCCGAGTCTCCTTTCTCATTTTCTGTGATGCACGCTTTCTCCCTTGAACTTTTTCTATCTAGTGGGGAGTCCAAGAGGTGCTTCTGAATGCTTGATGACATCTTCTTGCTAAATTGTAACTGAGCATTTATATACTAAAATGTTACTTTATTATAAACCACTTTATTTGTATTGCCATTTTTTTTAAGATTTTATTTATTTATTTGACAGACAGAGATCACAAGTAGGCAGAGAGGTGGGGTGGGGTGGGGGGGAAGGCAGGCCCCCTGCTGAGCAGAGAGCCCAATGTGGAGCTCGATCCCAAGACCTTGGGATCATGACCTGAGCCGAAGGCAGAGGCTTTATCCCACTGAGCCACCCAGTCGCCCGCTGCATTGCCATTTTATATTACCGTGAGTGATCACACACACACATACACACACACACACACACAGCAGATATCCAGTTTGCTTACCCAAAGATGGCACGGTGCACAATGCCATTGAAGTGTTAAGTCAAAATTAACACAGTTCCTCCTACAGAAGAAAGAACTGCAGGTCTCTCAAGGGCAGAGAGAAATTTGGCAGAAGACTTTTCATTTGTAGCACCACAGAAGAAATAAACGGAACTATCCCATATTAATCTCTAATCTAGCAAAACAAGTTATCTCTCTCATTTTTATTTTCATCTTTAAAAATGGAGGAAGGTAACTTCAATGACCTCTCTTTTGTAGGGGAAATAAAAGTGGAGCTAAGCCAGTTTGCAGTTTCTGCAAGAAAAAGGCCTCCACATAGTCAACAGGGCCCTGGGCATGAACAGCAACATCTCCTGTTCCTCACATACTCAAATATAAATCACTGACCTCTTAGCTGAAAGGCTGCTTTCTTAATGCATGTTTTACCTACAGATTCCTTCGGCAATGAAAAAGCCTCATCTGGCTAATTTTTAAACTCCCTAGCAGAACAGATTTCTCACCCTTACTCAGACAACGAGGTCACTATTTTCAGAAACCCTTACTTAAATTCTTGATTTTACTCCAACTAAAACTGTATTCATTCAACTAAAATTTATGGAACATTTGCCACGTTCCAGGCACTGTTCTAAAAATCCCAACCCAATGAGGCTTCAGCTCTGGTAGGGACAGACAATAAGGGGAAAACATTTAAGTAAATAACATAAAGTGTTAAACAATAACAAGTTCTATGGGGAAAAAAGAGCAGGGCAAAGGATCAAGAATTATAGGTGAAGATCTGCAAATTTAGACAGCGAAGTCAAAGCAGGTTTCAATGAGAAAGTAACTTGAACAGTCTTCAATTCACAGAAAAATCCCCTTTCTCTCTACATTTCAAGTCAATTCATATGTTGCCTCACTTTTTCCATTTTCATATTACTGTTTTTTATTGCTACATGGTGATTTTGAAAAAGATCCATTTCAACTAAGATAAATTTCTGGAAACTTTGTAAAGAACACCGCCCTACCGTTCAAACATTCCCTCCCTCTCCCTAACAAAAACTTTTCTGTATACCCACAAAAACAAATAAAATACGAGGGAGTAAAAAGGAAGCCACACGCATTCACAAAGCTAAAGAAAACAACCCTAAATAAGTAGGGATAATTCTAATTAAAAAATGTGTATGATCCACAGGGCTAATGGGAATCTAAATTGGTACAGCCACTGTGGAAACCAGTATGGTGATTCCTCAAAAAATTAATGATAGAACTACCATATAATCTAGCTATTCCACTTCTGGATATTTATCCAAAAAACACAAAAATGCTGATTCAAAAAGATGTATGTACCCCTATGTTCACTGCAGCATTATTTATGATAACCAAGAAATGGAAACAACCTAAAACTCCACAGATGGATAAATGGATAAAGAAGATGTGGGACGCCTGGGTGGCTCAATTGGTTAAGCAGCTGCCTTTGGCTCAGGTCATGATCCCAGCGTCCTGGGATCGAGTCCCACATCAGGCTCCTTGCTCTGCAGGGAGCCTGCTTCTGCCTCTGCCACTCTGTCTGCCTGTGCCCTCTCTCTCTCTCTCTCTCTCTCTGACAAATAAATAAATAAAATCTTAAAAAAAAAAAAAAAGATGTAGTATGTACACACAATGAAATACCACTCGGTCTTAAAAAAAAGAGGGAAATTTCGCCATTTGCAACAACATGGATGGACCTTGAAGGTATCATGCAAAGTGAAATAAATCAAAGACAAATATCATGTAATTTCACTAATATATTGAATCTCTAAAAACAAAACAAACGAACAAACATAAGAAAACATAAACAAAGCTACAGATGCAAAGAACAAATGTGTATAAGAGGGGAAGGGGTGGTAAGAGGCAGGCGAAATGGATACCTGCAAAGAAAGGACAGTAACTAGACTTTTAGTGGTGATCACTTTGTAGTATGGACAGAGATCAAATTACAATGCACATCTGGACAAAAAATTTAAATTATTTTAACCATACCAAACTGAACCCAAAACCCTAAAGCTGGGGGATGGGAGAGAGTAAAATAAATTAATTGGAAAAGAAAAAAGAAGAAAATTTAGATCATTTTTGCTGCATCACTTGAAAGGAAGAAAAAGGCACAAAAGACTGATCCGCAAGTTAGATGAGAATACAAAAAATGATAGGGATGCCTGGGTGGCTCAATTGGTTGGGCGGCTGCCTTCGGCTCGGGTCATGATCCCAGCGTCCTGGGATCGGGTCCCGCATTGGGCTCCTTGCTCCGCAGGGAGCCTGCTTCTCCCTCTGCCACTGTGTCTGCCTGTGCTCGCTTGCTCTCTCTCTCTCTCTGACAAATAAATAAATAAAATCTTTAAAAAAAAAAAAAGAATACAAAGAATGATAAACAGATAAGAGGTTACAAAACAGTAAGCAGAGTATAATTCTATTCTGTATTTACCAACACATATATTTGTAAGGCTATCTACTCATAAGTTAATAGTAGTTGACTCTGGCTGATTTTTTTCCCTTTTAGTTTCAGTTTCTTAATGTTATACAATGTTCACTTTCTTAATGTTATACAATGAATTTGTATGTTTTAATTTTTTTTAATGTTACCTATTTTTAAAAGCTATGAGTTAATATGCTCACTGATTTTTTTTTTCATATAATGCAAACTGGGCACATAAGAAGATAGGTTTAAAACTCTTTATGTGTTTTTAAATGTTTTGCTTGTCTTAAAAAGTGTTTTGTCCTTCAGCACCTGGGTGGCTCAGTCGTTAGATGTCTGCCTTTGGCTCAGGTCATGATCCCAGGGTCTTGGGATGGAGCCCCGCATCAGGCTCTCTGCTCAACGGGGAGTCTGCTTCTCCCTCTCCCACTCTCCCTGCTTGTGTTCCCTCTCTTGCTGTCTCTTTCTCTGTCAATTAAATAAATAAGTAAAATCTTAAAAAAGAAAAAAAAAGTGTTTTATCCTAATTATTGTTTTGCTTTTTCTTACTAATTTCAATCTGCTAAAAATTCCTGCTGTGGGAGGTCACAATTTTTTTTTTTTACCAAAAGTTGGAATAACTAAATATCTAATCATAGCAATAAGTTGTAACAAGTATTTGATAAAAGTGGTATATTAGACCAAACCAAATTTTGATAACGGGATGATCAGATTTGGTAATCTGTTTGGTACAGAAAAAAAGACCTGGTAAGCAACTATCTATCAATGAGACAGAAGAGGGGTCCTACCACAAGAGATCAGCAGAAACAGCCTCAATGTCCAACAGAATTCTTGCAGCAATTTTTTCCTACAAAATGTATGCATGCTCATTAAGATAAATCTAAAAGCTACAAGACATAAAGGACAACCATAATCCCATCAGATCAGAGACTAGATTTTAAAACATTTCAGTATCATCCAGAATTAGCAAGATTCCAAAAAAAAAAAAAAGGAAAAAATGTTTTTAAGGCGTTCTAAAGACAAGATATTATGCTAAGTTAAACAAGTCAATCACAAAAAGATAAATACAGTGTGATTCCACTTATATGAGTTAGTTAAAGTGTCAAATTCATAGAAACATAAAGTAGAATGGTAGAGCAAGAAGAGGAGGAAGTGAAAAGTTGTTGTCTAATGGGTACAGAGTTTCTGTTTTGTAAGATGAAAAAGTTCTGGAGATCTGTTACACAGCATATGAATATACTTAACACTACTAAACTATGCACTTAAAAATGGTTAAGGTGATAAGCTTTGTGCTGTGTTTTTTGCCACAATTAAAAGGTAGATAAAAATTCTTACAGTAATATAAAATGCTTTGTACTGCACCAAATTACTAATACTGAAGACCAGAGAACAGTGCCATATTGATAGCCTTGTTTAAAAACAAATCTTTTTTTTTTTAAAGATTTTATTTATTTATTTGACAGAGATCACAAGTAGGCAGAGAGACAGGCAGAGAGAGAGGAGGAAGCAGGCTTCCTGCTGAGCAGAGAGCCCAATGCGGGGCTTGATCCCAGGACCCTGGGATCATGATCTGAGCTGAAGGCAGAGGCTTTAACCCACTGAGCCACCCAGGTGCCCCTAAAAACAAATCTTTTTAAAGACTTTATTTTTAAGTAAACTCTGCTCCCAACAGGGAGCTCAAAGTCACAACCCCAAGATCAAGAGTTACGTGCTCTACCAAGTGAGCCAGCCAGGTGCTCCTAAAAAATGTTTCTGAGCCCCAATTCCATTGAACCAAATTACCTAGAGTCTGATAAAAATGGCACCTGAGGGGCACCTGGGTGGCTCAGTGGGTTATGCCTCTGCCTTTGGCTCCAGTCATGATCTCAGGGTCCTGGGATGGAGCCCCACATTGGGGGGAGCCTGCTTCCCTTCCTCTCTCTCTCTGCCTGCCTCTCTGCCTACTTGTGATCTCTTGTCAAATAAATAAATAAAATCTTTTTTAAAAATGGCACTCGAGGTGAGTAGGAAGGAAAGAACTACTCAATTAATGATGTGGAACTAACTCATAAAAATCTATATTAAAAAATTCATTTAGAGGGGCGCCTGGGTGGCTCAGTGGGTTAAAGCCTCTGCCTTCAGCTCGGGTCGTGATCTTAGGGTCCTGGGATCGAGCCCCGAATTGGGCTCTCTGCTCAGCAGGGAGCCTGCTTCCTCCTCTCTGCCTGCCTCTCTGCCTACTTGTCATCTCTGTCTATCAAATAAATAAATAAAATCTTTTAAAAAATTCATTTAGATGTTTATATCATGACATACAAAAATTTAATTCCAGAATTAAATAGTTAAGATGGGAAATTACAAAACAACCAGAATAAAAATATAAGTAAATATTACTGACCTTAGTGTGAGAATATTTTTATAAAAATAAAAATGGAGAAGATAAGCTTCTTGAATTTATCTTCAATAACTGAAATAATTGAAATAATTTCTCCAAAAACTGAAATACATAAAACTGAAGATCACATTGTTTTTTAAAAAACCCACTGCTACAGTAGGGCACCTGGGTGGTTCAGTTGTTGGGTGTCTGCCTTCGGGTCAGGTCATGATCCCAAGGTCCAGGGGTTGGGCCCCACATGGGGCTCCCTGCTAGGCAGGAAGCCTGCTTCTCCCTCTCCTTCTCCCCTTCTTGTATTCCCTTGGTTACTGTCTCTTTCTGTCAAATAAATAAATAAAATCATAAAAAAAAAAACACTATAAAATCAGAAGGCAAACAAACAAATTAATTCACTAACTATCTGACAGTGGGTTGATAAACTTAATATATAAATAAATTATTGTATCAAAATATAAAAAATAATAAATACAACTGTAGAAATCATAAAAGAACAAACAAAACATTAAACTGGCCAATAAGCACAAGAAAAACTGATCTCAACAGTAATTAAAGAAATAACAAGAGCTAAAAGCTACAGACTATCTACTCTGTTGCATGTTACATGCCTCGTTTCCTATTTCATCTCCTGCAACTAGGGACAAAGAAAAAAATTCCCCTATTTTCAGATGAGGAAACTGAGTCAACAAGAAGATCATATTCCAAGAACAAGTAGTCTCAGTTCCACGCTGCTGTGTTAATCACCATACTCTACAGCCTCCATAAATAAAAGAAAAAAAAAAAAAAAGAGATAGCTTTTTACTCTACCAAATGTCATCTAGCGCAGGCCTGGACAAAGTAGGCTCTCAAGTCAGATGTCCTCCCGCCCATTTTTGAATGGTCCGTGCACTAACAATGAATGAGTGGTTTTTTCCATTTTTCCATAGTTGGGGGAAAACATTCTGTAACGTGTAAAAATTCTGTGACGTGAAAATTATATGAAGTTTCATGTCAATGTCCACAAATAACAGCAGAGCTAAGCAGTTGCAACAGTCTGCACGTGGCCTGCAGAGCCTAGGACATGACCTCATTCGGCCCTTCACAGAAAGCATCTGTTGTCTTCTGATACGGTGAACTGGGGGCTCTCTTCCACGCTGTCACTGTAAATGGCAATCAAGTACAATACAAAGCAAAATACGTAAATCTTCATAGTAGCTGACCTGGCAATTTTAGTTTATCACAAAGAAATGTAAAATCCACCTCAACTTCTATGTAAAAAAAAAAAACACCGCTGAAGCAATGTGAACCCAGGAAGTCTGACTCCATGCCTGACCTCAGGGCCAGGACTAGGGTGAAGGCTACACTTAGACACTGACTCTGAAGGGAAGAAAACAGCTTTTCAGGTTTGTCAAGTAACACCCATGAAAACTGGTATTCCTGACGTCCTATTAATCCGAACTGTCAAATAACACCTTGACATTGCTACCAAATCATAAAACATTCATTTTAAACATTCTTTTTAAAGACATCATTTTTTGAGCTGGGGCACATGAAACTGCAGATATTCAAAGGTTTATGATACATTAATAGTACGAAATCAAAAGGTAGACCTAGATTAAACATAAAATCCATCTTGAGTATGGATAAACCCAAAACTGACAGTTTACTTTCAGCAGAATAACACATCTGTCACATAAATTAAGGTCATCCCTTGAATTTTATTGGATTTGGAGTTTGTTGGCACTTAATTTATAAATTTGCTTTATTTTATAACTGTATAAATGCTGCAAGCTAAGACATTTCTTCCATGCTGGGATATATTTATTATGACAAACATAATTAAGTCGAACAGGAAGTAAAGATGTTTTCCTTTGAAAGAGGCCTTTATATTTCACAAGTTTGTGCTGTCCCTTGTAAATTCCACAGTCAACCTAGCACACAATTTTGAGAAAACAACCATCGCAATCCCCTTCTGCTCTCTCTCACATATTGATGGGCAACAGCAGAGCAGACCATCAGGATGAAAAAGGACGGCAAAAGAAAGACCGTTTTCACGTGACTTCATATTCAAAACAAAACAGTTCACCTTTGTGAGCTTCTCATCTGTTTTCTCGTCCTTTAAGTAGGGATAATGGTTTGAACTACAAGGTTATAGAAAGAAAGCATGAGAGGTACACTAGGCAACTTATACAAAATAATAATAATAATAATAATAATAGGTAATATTTACTAAGCAGTTAACCACGTGCCAGACATTTTGTATGCATTTTATAGGCACATAACATTTTATATGCATCACCTCAAAGAATAATTACAACCACTACACTCTACGTAATAGGCACCAGCACGTCTCTGTTTTAAAGACAATAAGGCTGAGGGAGACCCTGACAGGTCTGTTTTGTCCAAGGTCACGTAGCTGGTAAAAGGCTGGGCCAAGACCTGATCAAAATGTTTAACGCCAGGAAGCTGGTTTTCTTCTCCCTTATACAAACACTACCCCCCGTAAATGGGAGCTATTATTATGATACTTATGTCCATAGTTTACCAGAATGAGAACGCATAAACATTTCTTCTTTGAAACCCAGCCACAGACCTTCCAGTGAGCGAAGGCCTCCGAAGGGGCTTCCGAGCCACTCGGGTCATAAACCTTCCCTGAATGCTATTTTCCAGTTGGCTTTAGTCTGCTTTCTACAAAATTTGGGACATACAGTGCAACTTTATTTTTGAAAGGCTTCGAGATTCTAGCCAACAGCAGTGTAAACATCAATTTCCTCTTCTTGCTGGGGCTCTCCAGGGTTCACCCCCCCCACCCCCCCCACCCCCGTCTTTCCTTCCTTTGTGTTCCTGCAGTTGAAAACTATAGACTAAGCCACTAGGCCTAAGTACACAGTGCTTGTGGGAAGGAGCCAAAATCATTGTCACCACCAAGTTTTTCATACAGATTTAAAAAAAGCCTTGGTTAACATTGCAAAATTGATGAGCTTAAACTCCAGAAAGGGTTATACTTTGAAAAATAAAACTACTTTTTTTTTTTAAGATTTTATTTTTATTTATTTGACAGAGCGAGAGATCACAAGTAGGCAGAGAGGCAGGCGGTGGGGGGTGGAGGGGGTGGGAAGCAGGGTCCCCACTGAGCAGTGAGCCCGATGCGGGGCTCGATCCCAGGACCCTGAGATCATGACCTGAGCCGAAGGCAGAGGCTTAACCCACTGTACCACTGAGGCACCCCTAAAAAATAAAACTACTTTCTTACCATTTTCTGTGTTTCCCCTGCTTAGAATATACCACTAATAACAAAGATCTTCAATTTTATTCCAAACCAGTAAATGGGTTTTATTTTCATTTATAGGCATCCTGGGGGCACCTGGCTGGGTCAGTCAGGAGAGCATGCGACTCTTGATCTCGGAGTCCTAAGTCTGAGCTCCACATTGAAGGTAGAGATTACTTAAGAAAATAAAAGGCATCCTAAATGATTATAACAGAATAGTTTTTAGAAATGGGGAGGAAAAAAAGGTTATTACAAGATTTAGTTCCCAATGACCCTCAGATCTTCCCCTCGCCCCCGCCGAATCAAGTATACATTATACTGAAATATAAAGGTTTTAAATGGCTACAGGCCTAACTTCTTTGAAGAGAATCTAAAACGGCTATCGAGAGTTTATAACTCCCAAGGCTTAAACAAAACCCTGTGGCTTTTTTTTTTCTTTTTCCCGCATAGCCCTCAATCTTCAAATGGCTCCACCATTTAAAAAAAAAAAAAAAAAAAAAGCTTTTATTATATGGACATGTTAAAATATTAGGTTTAAAAACAAATACAAACCATTTCGAGAATGAATGCCTTGAAAATAACCAAAAAAGGAAAAAATAAAAATAACTGAGAGACCCACCACTGAAGCCATTTTTCTGGGTCTGTCGAGTGTTTGGGAGAACGATTATTACTGAAATGAAGTCAGGTACAAATCCGAGTGGGCAGCACGGATAGCAGAGGTGTTGGGGGCAAGAGCAGGAGCGGTGAGAGGAGATCAGAGCCCGCAGCTTGCTGGACTCCACACTAAGTGAGTGCAGGAACATCCCGTTGGTTCCACAGGGACGCAGGCCGCCAAGCCAGGATCCCTGGACTCAAATACTGGCCTTACCACTTAATAGCTATGTAACCTTGGACAAATCATGTTGACCTCTGTGTCCTTCATTTTCCTTATTTGTCATTGGAGATAATAATGACCCCATCTCATAAGGTTGCTATGAGAATTAAATATGTTAAAAATATGTGACGTGTTTAGAGCAGTGTGTGGCACACAATCAAAATCACAAGGGCTACTTGTGAATCACTGTTGTTATTATTATTGTTGTTATTATTTCATTTCAGAAATGAGGAAACTGAGGCAGAGATAAGAGAAGTTATTTGTCTGAAGTCACACGTCTGGGGAATGTCAGACCTGGGGTCTGAACATAAGGCATTGTGACTCTCAAGTCCATCCGCTTAACCACCTCAAAACAAACAAAAAACTGTTTTCAAATGTAAAGAATTCATTAAATGAGACAAGGATGTCAGTGATTTTGATTGTGTGCCACACACTGCTCTAAACAGAAAACTATAATCAGAAATAACCAATGGTTGCTTTTCCTTTAGTGAAAATCTTAATGCAGCAATAATAGTAAAGACAAATTGATTAAAGTGCAACAATTAAAACCTTTCTCTATCACGTAATTATTTGGAATGTAAAAGCTTTGCTAAGAAAGCTCTTCTGGTTGACTGAAAAACAGCCACTTTTGTAGGTAAAGGTCAAGTATTCAATTTCTTTTCACTAAGTCTGAATGGCTTCCTCTAAGAGTCTTCATGGATGTGATCTACATGTTAGACTATTAGAAAATAAAAAATGGTTAGACTTTTAAACTGGTCAGCCAGGTACACAGGAAAATACTACCATACCAGCTTCATGTACCATCCCTTCATGTCCCTAAAACAAACCTGAACACCAGAAAAGGCCAAATGAAGGTTAACACATAAAACGGAACACATTAATGCCAAATCTGATAAAATTCGACAAGAGTAACACTTAGGTATTCTCCAACATCAACAGGTAGAAATGTATCAAACTCTTCTCTGTACTGTCAAATAAATAAATAAATAAATAAATAAATAAATAAATAAAAGCAAACAAAAAGAGAAACTGGTGAGAAAAACAAATATATGAGATTTTTAAGTATAAGAGAAGAGTGAGTTTTTAATCAACCAAGGCTGACGCATCTAATAAGATAAAAACCACAGACCCTTCTGGGCATTAAGCACAGAGTGGTTAGTCTGTGTCACAGGACCACGTGTAGTCTTCCAGAAAGTCAAAGGAAGCATGCTGGGTCCAAAAAACAAAAAACAAAAAATAAAAACAAAAAAAAACCCTGAAACAATAAAACTTTTCACACACAAAAAGAGTCCACATAAAGATTAAATGAACAAGTATAAGAATTATATATTTTTTCCATTCACATCAGTATAATATCTGAATGTACTATTAAAAGAAAAAGAATGTACTATTAAAAAGAAAAGTGACTGGGTTCTTTTGTTCCTTCTTTCATCTGGCCCTTTCTGTCCTGATTTATACTAATTGGAAATTAACAGGACTTGCAAGAATTCTAAAGTTAAGTATATATGTACAACCAGAATTTCACATGTAACTTTCACCAGGTACTTCATTGATTTTGCTCTCTGTCCTACAGAAGATCAGCTCTTACAGACCTAACCCACGTCCTCTATGAGTCATTCTAGAAATTCATGTTTGTGATTGCCATTTCTCGATGTGTATTGAATCATGCTGACATGAACTGAACTTCATCCCCCCAAAAGATGGTTCAACTCTTAACTTCTAGTACCTGTGGATGTTATTTTATTTGGAAATAGGATCTCTGCAAGTAATCAGGTTAAGATTAGGACATTAGGGTGAGCTGTAACCCAATGATTGTGTCCTTATGAAAAGGGGAAACTTGGACACAGTGACACACAGGAATGGGGACGTAAAGTCACAAAGAGAATTCCACCCGTAAGCAAAGAAACACCAGTGGTTACCAGATTTTAAAACAGAGTCATGGGACAGGTGCTCTCTCACAGCCCTCAGAGGGAATCAACGCTGCCAATACACTGATCTCAGAGCCTCCAGAACCATGAGACAATGTATTTCTGTTGTTCTAAGCCCCCCAGTTTATGGTATTTTGTTACAGCAGTCCCAGGAAACTATTACACAGGCCATAGACTGACCTGAGTTGTCCCAAGCTTAGTAGTGTGGCTAGAAGCTCAAGAAACCTCACACATCTCTTGTAGCCCAGGAGATTCCACAGTGGGAACTGGTGTGAAAAACCTGCGATTGAGATGATGAAACGAAATACAACCCATCTAAAATATTTAAAATAAGGACGCATTTATTTAAAACACTTCATGTGTCTTACTTCATTTACTCCTCACAACCACACTGTGAATGATTTAGGGAGGCTTATGATCGTCATCTTAACTGACAAGGAACCTGAACCACACGGGGTTGAATGTTTTGGTCAAAGTCACGTATGCACATGGCAGAGCTAGTATTGGTGCCCAATCTTTTCTAGGATGAAAGAACAAATCACAAATATTTTAACTTGGAGTAACAGTAGCCCATTAAAGTCGTGCCTCTTCCAAAGACTCGAGGAAGAAAGGAAAACACAGGATCATTCAGACCGGGTAGGCTGAGGGGCTCAGTGATCCAGGAAACATGGAGTACATCAGGAAAAAAATGGTAGAAAAGGTAACTGCTGACTTGTGAACCTGGCCTTGAAGGAAGAGATGGAAACAGACCAACAAAAGGAAAGAAGGGCCACAGTGAAGAGATGTAACACCGAGGAGAACAAACATAAATTACCTGTACAGCCTACCTACACTGGAGAAAGCCGTTCAACTGGCTAATTGGAGAAGTCTGGAGTGCGTTGTAATGGAAAATGCAGTTAAAGAGAGAAAGGACCCTTCCATGGAGCCAATCCAAGGGTTATCATGGACATGATGGACAAGCAGTTACTACTGTCTGGCTTTCAGCCAGGGTGTGATGTGATAAAGGCAGCTGTCCCACCAGCATTCTGAACAACAGTTTAGCGGCAAAGCAATCTGGGATTGTGATTGGTACAGTGTACGACTTTGAAAAAAATGGCCGTGACTAAAGAGAATATAATGAATCTATCCAGATGTTTCCAGTTTCGGTTTCTAGCACAACATCCTTGACAGCTGCCTTTCTTCCCTCCCTTCCATATTTCTAGACAAACCGGCCTTCTTGGTATTCTGTGAGGGTGCAAGGGTTCTTGGTCCAGCCTTGAGACCTTATTCTTGTTGTTCCCTCCAGTTGGTAGAGGATTTTTGCACAGTTAGCTCTCTTACTTCATTTGGGTCTTTGTTCAAATGTTACCTCTTCAGAAAGTTCTTTCTTAATCACTCTGTATAAGAAGACAATCCCCGGGGCGCCTGGGTGGCTCAGTGGGTTAAGCCGCTGCCTTCGGCTCAGGTCATGATCTCAGAGTCCTGGGATCGAGTCCCGCATCGGGCTCTCTGCTCAGCAGAGAGCCTGCTTCTCTCTCTGCCTCTCTGTCTGCTGTGATCTCTCTCTGTCAAATAAATAAATAAAATATTTAAAAAAAAAAAAAAAAAAAAAAAAAGAAGACAATCCCCACTCATTCTCCATTTCCTTACATGGCTTCATTCTTCTTCTTCTTCTTTTTTTTTAAGATTTTATTTATTTATTTGACAGACAGAGATCACAAGTAGGCAGAGAGGCAGGCAGAGAGAGGAAGGGAAGCAGGCTCCCTGCTGAGCAGAGAGCCTGATTAGGGGCTCAATCCCAGGACCTCGGGATCACGACCCACGTTGAAGACAGAGGCTTTAACCTACTGAGCCATCCAGGCGCTCCCTGAGCCACCCAGGCGTGTCCCATTATTCTTTATAAGACTTATTATTACCTGAAATTGTATTTATTTTACTTACTGATTAGCCATTACTCTCATTAATACATAAACTCCACAAGTACAGGAATCGTGCATGTCTCATTCACATTTGCATTCCCAGAGCCGGCACAAATCTTAGCGTAAGGTAGGGACTCACTAAATATTTGTTGAATGAATAAAAAATCTTATTCCCAAATAAAGTTGATGATATCCTCTAAAACACTTTTTTAATCCTTCCTCCCTGCCACTTCACTACCAGTATACACCACAGGCCTGGGACACACCATTGTTTCTACTTAGATTAAGGCAGGAACCACCCAACTTCTCACGGCCACCCTGTGTCCTCCTCCAATTCATTCCCCCATGGATGATTTTATCAAAACACAAATCTCATGGAGTCACTAGCCCCTACTTAATGCATTCTCCATGGTTCTTAAGATAAAGACCAAATTCTTAATGTGGCCAGTAAGACCCTATATGGACTGGCTTCAGCCTAGGTGTGCAGTCTCATCTTGTTCCACTGGCCCCTTGATTTTCCTCCATTGCTCGATTTCACTCTGTTCCCTCCTGTCACAGGGCATCTGCACATACTGCCCTCTGCAGTCTGGACCAC
Organism: Martes martes; assembly: GCF_963455335.1. Classification (NCBI taxonomy): domain Eukaryota; kingdom Metazoa; phylum Chordata; class Mammalia; order Carnivora; family Mustelidae; genus Martes; species Martes martes. The sequence continues at coordinate 42,224,755 of NC_137892.1, forward strand.
TCTTACCCCCACCCTCTCTCAAATTCTCCACCTCATGCTTCAGGTATCAGACAGGCGTCACTTCCTCGAGTTCCTATTACACAAGCCCACGAAACTGTGCTGCTCTATTCAGAGCATCTACCTCTATTTGTAATTACATAATTATTAGTTGTTGTGGGTTGTTAAAAATCAATGACCGTCTTCATCTTGGACTCTTCGCTCCATGATAGCACAGAGCATGAATATCTCGTGCACTATCAAATCTCTAGGGTCAAGAACAATGCTTGGTACATGGCTGGCACTGAATAAGTATTTGTTGAGTAAGTGAAAGAAGACACCTTGCTAAGAACCAAGGAGCTAGAAGCCAGTATCAGAGACACCTATTAAAAATTTTCCACAAATACTGAAGAAGAGCGGAAGTAAAAGATACTGGAGGAAATCTACAATATGATAAGCTGCCATTTAAACAGAAGGAACCAGGGGAAGCCTAGGGCAATGCAAACTCTGAAACAGCACCGCCTATGGACTAGAAAAGAATGGGACCAGGAGAGTCCCTTTCATTAAGGAACTAGTCAAGAGCCAGTTCAAACAATTTGCTAAAACTGCATAGTTACGACTTAGGTAATGCCGGTAACTAGGTGAAAGGTTACATCTACATATCCTATAAAGGACTCCTTGACTCATTGGTCTCTCTGGAAACATTTGCCTCTGCAAAGAAACTATTCAAACTTTCCTTCTTCTTGGCATTTTCTTCTATAAAAATTCTCCCAAAAAGTCCTTAGTCCCCTGGAAAATGTTTTAAAGACATTTTACTGTGGTCGATTAGGCATACAGTAATAGCTAAGTGAGGCAAGGGCCATGGAGGAAATGGCATATAATAGAAAGAACCCACTTTTGCTCCTGATTAAAGTCACTCATGTATGACTTCGGGAACTATACACACTAAAATTTTTTGAATACCACAGGAAAACCAGGGTTAAAGGACAAGGCTGAATTTGTAACCCTCAACTGTTGGTTGTTTTAATCACCTAAAGCTAGAATCCATATAATTCTAAATTCTCTGAGGGAAAGGAAGAGCTTATTAGTTTATTTTTCGTTATTTCAGCCTTCTTTCAAAATAAGATGTAACGCGGACGTGCATGAAAAGCAACCTAGTATCATCTCCTTTCATTTGAACCCATCAGTGACTCATGCTATAAACGGCAAATCTCCTCCGTTTGTTTCTGAGTAGGGCACAGCAGTTTCAACTACACAGTTTTACTGGAGCCAGTTTTCCAAAGACGATGTACCACACCCTGCCTGAGAAAGGGCAGCATGAAACTGGTGAGAATTCCGATCTTCAGAAATACAACAGACGATGATTATTTCCAATTTCCTGCTGCTTAGATGAAGAGAATGGAGGCACAAGGAAATGCAAGCCTGGAGCGTGGGTAAGAAGTGCGGCAAACAAAACAGAAAGGGGAAAATGAAAGCATGCTAAAAAACTGACAGTACCAGATTGAGGCAAGGAGGGGCAGGGAGAATGCAGGGAGGATAACCAACCATTCCATCCCTACAGAATTAAGATTTCAAAATCCTCAATTAAAAAAAAAAAAAAAAGACATTTAGCAAAGTAACACTGAAACACCAAACTGAGTAAAGTCTCACCACGTGGGAAATTTTATGCAGGAGACTACATTGGTACAAACCCTAAGAGCAAATGACCCAGCTCTCCCAAAGTTCACTTTATAAAATTTGAAAACTATCTGTGAAAATAAGGTTTGTCGATGTAACTAGTAGCATAAACAAGAGGTATATGTCTAGCCTACACAAATTTTCTTTAAACCATACAGAAGACTTCCAGTTACATGCTAACAATCATCCAAGTATCATGCTACTTCAAAATTAACATGTCTCTTTATAAAAGTTTTCTTCAAAAGAGTTCTAATAGCACATTCTGGGTTATGTATGTAAGCACTTGCAAATAATACATTGAATTCTTAAAACATTCTAAATTAAAGGTCTTATAAAAATTTGAATTAGCCTCCGTGTAAGTATAATCATATTACATTAGAAATATTTGATATTTTAAAGTACATTTCTTCTGGCACAGGTAGGTGAAATTCCCAATATCGGAAAGGTTTCATAGGGTATTTTGACCCAGGGACAAAGCAGGTAGTAATGCGGTTCTTTTAAGAACTACCACCAGGGGTACCTGAGTGGCTCAGTGGGTTAAGCCTCTGCCTTTGGCTCAGGTCATGATCTCAGGGTCCTGGGATCATGGAACCCTGCATCAGGCTCTCTGCTCAGCAGGGAGTCTGCTTCCCCCTTTCTCTCTGCCTACCTCTCTGCATACTTGTGATCTTTGTCTGTCAAATAAATAAAAATAAAATCTTCAAAAAAAAAAAAAAGATTTCTACCACCATCCTTTGTTTTGCTCACGTTGTCCCTACATGGCTAGCAGTCAACTGCATTCTCGGGCAGGTAAAAAGCACTGTTCTTTGGGGCTGCAGCTGCTGTTGGCTGGGCCCACAGAATGACAGAAAGAATGAGAGAAATAAGGTTGTGCTTTCACTTCCCAGTACTTGTGGTCCATGACCTCCTCAAAATGAACCTCCCCCATAGACAGAGAAGGGCATCTGCTGTTTTCGTTGTTTCCTGGCTTTTTCCCCCAGCCCTCCCACCCTCCCCCACCACGGCTGTGTCCTTTAAAGTTGCACTTGCACTGTAAAGTACTACTTTTTTTTTCCTTTTGGAGTCTAGCTCCCTCTTTTCTCAAAGCTGTTCCTCTTAAATTCCCTGAACCGCTGAGAAATCTTGTTCCTGTCCTCCGCCCTTTCTGTGAGCTCAGGCAGCACAGCTGGGTTGCAGCAGGCACTCGGGGTGCTGGGGGACTGGCTGTGCTCCAGAACCTCCCTGCAAATGAGCAGCTCTTGTCTTTCCATGTTAAACATGGCTAGTGGATGAAGCTGAAGACAGCGTTCTGAAGTTCAAGCTCCTTTGGGCACAGATCCTAATCTTCATGTGGTATTAAGACAGGCCACATAAACGTAGAATTTCTATTGCCACATGGCCCTAGTCTGTCCAGTCTCCAAAGCGACACTGCAGATAACTTTCTTTAATTTTCCCGAGACGCCTGAAGTAAATACTTGATTGATCATCCAAACTGAAATAGTCCCTTTACGTAAAGGAACTCTTATGAACCTAACATAATATAAGTATCATTTTTATGCCGTCAAAATCAACAGCTTCTTGCCTCTACTCACCCAGGAACACACACACACAAACCTGAAGCAACACCTGATAGAACTTTCTGCACCAATGGAAATGTTCTCTATCTGTTCTTCCCACAACGGTAGCCACTACCCACATATGGCTATTAAACACTTAAAATGTGGCTAGTGTGACTGAGGAATTAACATTTTTTATTTTAATTAATTAAAATTAAAAAGTAAACAATGTAGCTAGTGGAGTTAAAGAACTGTAAAGGATCTCAGATTTTGCCCTGCTTGCGAGCTAACAAAAAAGCACGCCACAGTTTCATGGATGCTGGGAGAAGACCTGAGATATCTAAGTCTGGACAAGGGGCTACACTACTCACAGAACTAGCAGTAGTAGGAGTATCCGTTCTTTGAAACCTAGCTCCCATAGTACGATGCAAACAGGTAAGTGATACCCATAGGCTTAATGATTTGCATTACAGAAGGGAAGCCCCGAGTTCAGAATACCCAAATCTCTTACATTAGACAGTAAGCTTTCCTTTAAAAACCAGGACATCTGGCAATACAGGGCCTGCATCCTAACCTGACAACATTTGGCTGGAACTGAGTATCACTGTTCCCTTTAAAACAAAGCCTGGGGGGCGCCTGGGGCGCTCAGTGGGTTAAAGCCTCTGCCTTAGGCCCAGGTCCAGGGTCCTGGAATCAAGCCCCGCATCTGGCTCTCTGCTCAGCGGGGAGCCTGCTTCCCTTCTTCTCTCTGTCTACTTGTAATCTCTGTCTGTCAAATAAATAAATAAAATCTTTAAAAAACAAAAACAAGGGGCACCTGGGTGGCTCAGTCGTTAACTGTCTGCCTTCAGCTCAGGTCATGATCCCAGGGTCCTGGGATCGGGCCCCCGCATCGGGCTCTCTGCTCAGCGGGAAGCCCCCCTCGCCCTCTCCCATTCCTCTGCTTGTGTTCCTGCTCTCTCTCTGTCAAATAAATAAATATTTAAAAAAAAATAATAAAAAAATAAAAAACAAAAACAAAAACAAAAACAAAGCCTGGGGGGCGCCTGGGGCGCTCAGTGTGTTAAAGCCCCTGTCTTTGGCTCAGGTCCTGGTCTCGGTCCTGGGATCAAGCCCACATCGGGCTCTCTCTGCTCAGCAGGGAGCCTGCTCCCCACCCCCCCTAACCCCGCCCCCCTGCTGCTCTGCCTACTTGTGATCTCTCCCTCTCTCTGTCAAATAAATAAAGAAAATCTTTAAAATAAAATAAAAAATAAAACAAAGCCTGGATTTTCCATGTTCCACACCTCTCATTCCTGCTCTCATTTGTTAATTCTTTTACAATAACTACCTGACTTCCATTATAATGTATCAAGCTCTGCTCCCCTTGGTCTGGAACATTCCTCAGTCCCCAACTTCTGCAGTTGCTATCACTCATTCTTCAGATCTTACTGTATTCATGGGAAGTTTTCCCTGACCACCACCGACCCTAGTTACAATGAGGGGATGCACTGTAGGATACCCACCAACCCAGGCTCCCCACCATCCCATCTTCTGTGGTTCTCTGCATTACCTCTATCATGGCATGAATGACATGAGATTATAATTTTCTGTTTAAAAGTCTGGATCCCTTCCCAGTTTTTTAAGGTCATAAGAGAGTAACTATGACTATTTTGTATGCCAGTGCCTAGGAAAAGGTCCAACACATGGAAGTTCAATAAACATTGTTGACTCAATAAATTAAACAAACATTAGCTGAGGAATGGCTAATTCGAAGTATTGGGGGAGTGATGTATATAGTTTTGTTTGTTTGTTTGTTTTTATTTTTAAAAATTGGACCCTGGAAATGTCATCCCCTGCCGCCAAGAAACTAAATAACTACTTGAGTAGTAGTAGTAGTGTAGTAGGTATGCGCTAAATAAAAGGCAATGTGCTAAGCTTGTCCTCACTTAAAACTTATAATGGTCTTCTGAACTAGATAACTCCATCATTCCCATTTTCGAGATGAGGAAACTAAGGACTTGGGAGGTTAAGTAATTTACCCACTGTTACATGACTACTAAACACCTGGGCCAGATTCAAATCCAGGCCTATCAGAACCCAAATCCAAAAGTTTTAACCATATACAATTTACAAATGTGAGACTTTTAATATGCCCTAGATGATAAGAGACTACACAGGGTAAAGGAAAAAAAAAAAAAACCCACAAAACTATTTATTCAGGCCATCTGAACTGGACTAGCTGTCCAATCCTGGGGAAATGAAGGTCTTATTCTCTACAGGAGTGCAGTAAATTGAAGGCGATAAAGAGGACCAAAACTTCTCCCAGGAGACTTGAGAGCACATGACACCACCAAAAAACAACTTTATTCAGAGCCTTTTTTAAAAAGCTGTTTGTATGTAGTTTTAACAACTAGCTTTTACTGGTTAAAGGAATTAAAAGGGTAAGGGAAGTTCTTACCTAAGAAGCTTTCTGGCTTGAGACTCATGACTATTTACCAAACCACACAGTTTCCAGGGCTGTGACGGATCCTTAATCTCAGTTCACATATACAAAAACAAAGGTACTAAGCAAAAAGGCCAAGCATAAAGTTAACTTCATTTACCTCAGGATGCCCCTCAACCTGGCTTGCCTTACTAACTGACCTCGCAGAGCCCAGGACAGTGTATGCAAAGCCTAAGAAATTCTACACATATCCAGCAGATGGATGCATTCTTCCTAGGAGCAAGAAAAGAGTCAGAGATGCCACTGATGTCCCACCAAATATATACAGCCTAGTCTCATGAGTCTTTTCCAGATGGAATTCTTGTCCATCCTTTGTGCCAAGCCAAAATTTTTTAAATGGTTTAAACAAAAAAAAATCTCTCACTAAGAATCTTCTGTTTAAGTCAAATTTCCAGAGTTAATCAGAGGCCCATCAGGCTTGAAGTGTTCAAGTTCCAACTTATTAAAAATATTACATTCAATCTCTGTACTTTCTTCTAGGCATTATAATATAACTTCCTTTCTCAAAGAGTTGAGAAAAAAAAATGTATGTGGGCACCATAAATTGACTTCTTCACTGAAGAAAACTGAATTAGAATTGAAATTTCTATAGCTTCTAACATTTGATTACCAAATCATACGTGTATGGATGCTCCTCTGAGTTTTCATTCTAAAAACACATAATTTTTTTTACCAAGAATGGCTCCCAAATGGCTCCAAATGATGAAGCCGCATTTGAAATTTCATTTCAGAAAACACTTGTTTAGCTAAAATTTTTATTCCAATCTAGTAGGTAGATTCACCAAATAATGATCTTAATGGGTCTTCAATAATGTATTCTTGACCTCGTTCTACTTGCCATATGTAGTCATGAGAATATATTTAATGTCCATATAAAAATATGAAATAAAAACATTATTCTCTCATTTAGATTGGAAGCCTCTTTAGGACAAGGAATATATTCTGTATTTATCTTTGAAAGCTCATAGCACATGAGGAACTCATGAAATGTCTATTAAGTCAGGAACCATTTAATACCAAGTCTAAAGCTGACTTTCTTAGGCCATTTACTTGCTTTCTTCATACTGTAATTAGAATGGTGCTAACAATCCTTCTTGTGCCTGCGATTTTAAACTGAAAATTTGCCAACGCTAGGGCACGTATCGTTTGTCCGAGCTAAATGTCTGGACTTACTTACTAAAATAAAGGTCTATTTCCTGGATTGTTAAAATTAGAAGCAAATTTAAATTTCAGTTAGGATTGGAAAAGAGCTCATAAAGATTGGCAAACATCGGAAGCACACACAATTGTTATTTACCCAAAGAACGGGGCCAATAACGATCTTTCACTATCTGAATTCCTATGACCACAGAAATATGTAAGATCTATAGCTTGCTTGATACTCTGCGGTTCGATGGGTTAGACACGACTTCAACTCTGAATACTAATGACCAGATCCGGAAACGCGAGCCTTCTATCCCAACAAAGCTCCAACCCAAGTCACCTGGAAACATAATTACATCTCAGCCCGAAGGTCCTGACTCAGAGGACTAGAACACAGGACCTGCCATCGGGCAGCTCCCCGAGACGGGAGACGTGGCTCAAAGTCGAGGAACACCCCTAAGTCATCCCACCGAACCTCCACGACGACCCTCAGCAGTGGGCAGGGCGGACGCACCTTTTGCAGACGCGAATACGGTGCCCAAAGGGTCGCGTCCCAAGGCCACACACAGAGCGAAAGGACTGAAACCAGACTTAAATCCCGATTGAACTCCAAGCGGTGGATACTCTCCATCCCGCCTCTGAGATCACCCTTCGAGGGCGTATCACATACACTCTCCGGCCGGCAAAACGGCAGGAAGGAGAGCAGAGCCGGGCCAGCACCCGGGAGAAGGGAACGTATTCCCGGCGCTTCCCGGCACTTCCCCGCGGACACTCGAGCACCCCAGGTCGCTCCCCAGCTCCAGCCCCTCTCCCTGCGCGGCGGCCCCAGCTTCCCCCACCCCCCATTCACTAGTCCTCAGGGGCAAGCCGGGAACCCAGGAGGCTTTCTCACCGGTTCCGAGAGTTCCCCAAGTTGGGGGCAGAAAGAGCGAAAGAGCCAGTGTGCCCACAGGGCGAGGGCGCAAGAAGTGCGGAGGTGAAGGAGGCAGGAGGGGCTGGGTGACCCCTCCCGGGGCGGCCGAGGCCGCGGTGGCGGCGGAGCGGGGTGGTCAGAGAGAGACCAGGGGAGGACGAGGAAGGCTCGGTCCCGGCGACGCCCCCCGGCCGAGGTGCTGGGTTCCCCGGGACTCGCAGCCCGGGAGGAAATCAACAACCGCCTCGGGCGCCGGGAAGCGGAGGGAGCCGAGGGAGCAGTGTCCCCGCCCCGGCCCAGCATCTGCCCAACTTCCCGAGCCCCCTCGGCGCTCCCACCCCCAGCCTTGCCCTGTCCGCCCCGCCGCAGTGGCGGTGGCGGCGGCGGCGGCACCCACCTGCGCGGCCGCGGGCACAGTCCGGGACGGAAGCCGGAGCCTGCCGGCGGCGAAGCGGCGGGCGCGGCGGGCGGAGTTAGTTGAGAGGCTCCGGCTCCCTGGGCGGGGACAGGCTGAGCACGCGGCGGCCGCGGCGGGGGCTCCTTCCTCCAGGCGCGCGCGGGGCCCAGCCCGGTCCGCCGCTCGCCCTCTCCTCCCGGCACGGCTCGCAGTCGGTCCCTCCCCCGGGGCGGCTCCGCGGCTCCCGACCGCCCCCGGGCCCGCCTGGCGCTGGCCGCCTGCGCTCCGCCCCTGCCCGCCTCGGGCGCGGGGGCCGCGGGGGTTGGGAACGAGGTCCCCGCAGAGTCTCCTCCGGGTCGCGCGCAGCTTCCCGGGGTTTCCCTGCGGGGATCGCTTGTCCTGGGTGTGTGGACCCACGTGCGGGCAGGAGGGGACCAAGAGCTGGAACTCGCTCAGGAGCCTGGGCAAGGGGGTGAAGGCTGGGCCTGAAAGTCTCCTTTTGCTCCACCCGAGTCCCGTGTCCCTAAAAGCAGCCCTGCTAGGTGGCCACGCCGGCCGCCGGGAAAGAGGCCGAGGAAAATGTCCGACTCTCCCTCCGCCCAGCGCGGGGCTGGGAGGACATTTCCCCGGGAGAACTAAGGACCCCACCCCAGCTCCCCACCCCCTGCTCGGCCGGGGTTGGGAACTCCCGCAAAGAGAGTGTACGGAGCTGGTAGACAGGCCACCGGGGTTGAACCTGTGGAAAAGGTACAGTTTCTACTCACATACACACCCCAGCTCGGTCACTGCATCCAGGCTCCCTCGCTCAGGTCTTCGCAGTGCTTTCCTGTCCGCACCCCCGCCCGAGGGGGACCCCTTCTCCTAGCCTAGCTTCTCACCTCTGTCTGCACATCCTCCACCGCGCCCAAAGCTTCTTAAGCCCGCAGCGCGCTCAGGGCGCATCCTCTGACTACTTCGCCCCTAAAATGTCTGGATGGAACTCAGGAGCCAATTCCCTCCATGCCTCACCCCAAGGCAGGAGAAAACGGAGTGCCGGGAATCTGGGAAGTTTCAGCTGGAAGGTTCTATACCCATGATGTATAGATCCCACTGATCCCACACACAAATTGATACGCGTTTACTTCGAGGGCAGTGTTTGCCACTGTCTGTACCCCACTATAGGTGACTTGGGTGTGTTCATTAGGTTTTTTCTCTCCCCAGCGCCAGCCACTTCTCTTCTCCCTAAATCCCACCCTCCTTTCCCCTAACCTCTCCCATCCCAGCTAACAGCATGGATCCCTAGCACAGGACTCTGGTTTCTTCAAAGAGCTGAACTTCCGGGGGTCTTGGGGCTGAGGGGTTAGGGAGCAGAAGAGCAAGCTGGGAGAAGAAACAATGAAGAAGATGAAGAAGAAGCGGCCATTGTAGGAAAGGAAGCAAGGAAGGAAAGTGGAACCCGAGTGAATATGCTGGAGAAATGCTGTAATGAATGAGAGGCAAAGCCCTCCAAGGAGAGGGGAGCTCCCAGACAGAAAAATCCGTTTCACCATTGGGAAACCGCCAATGCTTGCAGTGGATGGATTGGAAAATTTGGAACTTCCCACCACAGTTCCCAGAGAGCAGTGAAGAGTCACCGATAAACTTCAGGACCTAGAGCATGCCTTCAACAGTCCCACTTCCCAGCCTGACTTCCTGGGAAGGTTGGTGACCCCAAGCTGTTGGCCAGTGATGAGAAATTCATCCTGGAAAGGGATAGTCATTGAGGAGATGCAAGAAAGTACAGTGGGGTCAGTTTACAGCTGGCCTGGCAGTTCTTTTGCTTTAGGCATCCTTTAACTCATTTAGCCCTCCTTCCTGGCCTGGGCTATTAACTAAAACAAGCTTGTACTTGGGACCCTTCCTTAAATTAAGAAGTCACTTTTGAAGAGAGAAGAAGGAAGTGGGGAGGGACAACGGTCCTAAGATGGTGACGGTTGTTATTTTTAAGTTAAATTTGGTGTATTTTTATGTCAGGATGATTTTCCTGTTCAGTGAGTGGCCACATTTTTACCAGAAAATGTGGGAGAATGGCTGGGACAAGGCTTTCGATATTACCAGACAGCAACGTCCTTTCAGACTCTCGAGGTCCTGGTGGGCACAGCCACGGCTTCACCTTCACTGACATAGAACCTGTCTGCCTGAGGAAGCCCCCACCAAGCCCAGAAGTCAGACATTACAGCCATAGGGCGTTCCAGTCTGTGTACGGTCCAGCCACCCAGAACACACAGGCTTAGCATGTGATTATGGAGGGAAGCCAACCATTCACACTTAGTAGATGAGAAGACTCCTTTCCTCACCTCAGGGCTCCACCTCACCTGAGGCTGGCTCCAAACTCTAGAAGTGTCAATACAGAAGCAGTCCCTCGTGCTCCAATTTTACCTCTGAAGAGAGGCTCCCTCAAATTTAACAATGAAATCTCCTTTCCTTCCCTTATTTCTTCCACCGCACAAAAGGCTCAGCCATTGAAAAGTTCAAGCAGCTAGAAGACACCTGGCCCAATAAGAAGTTTCTCCTTGTCTGCTCATTAAAAGAAAAATCATCTGTGAAATGGAAACTTACTGAACTTAAATCCTTTCTGAAAATGTTAATCCCTCTATGTGTATTAGTATTTTAATTTTAAATAAATGGTACAATCTCATGGTGAAACGTGTCCACATAACTGGTGGGGATAAAGGGTCCAGTTTTTTCCTGGGGAAGTTCTTATAGCTAAAAAGAATGGGAGAGTTTATTTACAGGAAGCAGAATTGGTCTCAGGCACTGTTACAAAGTAGATGGAGATTGACATTCCTCTATAAACCTCCCTTATTTTCAATTTGCCTTCACAGCAGCCTCATCCACCTAATATTGCCGGTTTCCAAGCCAATTCACCTCACACAAAAGTGTTAGGGATTTCAGATGCCGTAGCCTACTAGTGTTTGTCTTGGAAAAGAGTGACATTTTGAGCAGAAGTGACAGAGTAAAGGGAGATCCATGGAGAAGCTTTCCTATACTCTTTTAGAGCTTTCTGATAGTCGTTTCATTGTAAAGATGGGTCCAATGGACAGAACTTACCCTGGATGAATGGGGAATGAGCAGGCCTATGCACTTCACTGAAAAGAAGGAAAACTATATCCTTCCATGTTCTGCAGCACTTCAGGTAGGATCTAAGGGCACTCAGCCTTGATTGAGAACAGAAGGTTACATTCAATAATAGAATAAGCTTCAAATTGGTTATATCAAACAATCAAGTTTGCTTATGCATATACCAAATGGTAAGAGAAAATATTAATTTCAATTTACAAGTCATCAAAAAGCACCTTGTGGACCACGTAATGAATAGAGCCACGTTAAAGTAATATATGTGTGTTCATTCACAAATAAATTTTTCCCTGAAATACAGACATCTGTCATGGAGTCAATTATCTTGCACAGCATGTGCTATAAAAACACATAAAAGAAATAATATACTGCATTGCTTATTTGAAAGTGATCAGGAATATGCAGCTTTATGCTGGCATGTCTTTAATTTCATGGTGTTAAGAAAAAACTATAGGAGTATGAAATAGCAAACCCTTTCCTACTGGAGTACTAATTCAATTACCTATCATGATATAGGAAGGAGGAACAATTTTCCCCATTAACTGGCAGAAACTCTATGGAACTATTTTCTAGTCTTCCTCTATTAACCCCTGTAGAGAGAAGGTGAACACAAAGTTTCCTTTGAAAACAAAGGGATCACAACACTCTGATCAGCTCCAGGGGTGTGCAGAAGAACAAGGCTGGAAATGGCATTCTAAGGACATACATTATCATTTAAATGAGGCTAGATTTTTATGAAATTTATGCATCAAATAGACCTCAAGATTTGAAAAGTGCAGTAAGAGATTGTGAGGCCAAGTCAAACTTCCGTGATGTAATGCAAATGTGAAACCTCTTTGTCCTTTTTGTTTCTCTAGCAAACTCCCATTCTCCCCTCTTTCACTGCATGATTCATACATAAATAAAATACCAAAATATTTTGCAGAAAGCCCTGCCAGGTTAAGTACACAGCGCCTTCTTGAATACCTCCTCTTACTTGTGACTCTTTAAAATACATTTTTAAAAAATTCTTAAGAGGAATATCTTAATAGCTTCCCAGAGAGTAGAATGTATTATCATTGCAGTACAAAGGGCATCATTCATTTCTAATCCTTGGCTCCACAGGTGTTCCCTGCCCAGGCTGTGGTTGACACTTAGAGGGCCTAATTATGATTCATATATCCCACATTCCCCGGGAACTGGTCCCTCTAATTTCATACAATGTCTTTATTCGGAGGAGAAAAATACATTTCAGTCTTACTGGCTAGATATAGGGATTCTCAGTCCTGACTGCTCATTAAAGTTACACGGGGAACTTTAAAAAAATCCTGATGTCTAGGAACCCCAGGGTGGTTCAGTCAGTTAAGCATCCGCCTTCCCCTCAGGTCATGATCCTGGGGGTCCTGGGATGGAGCCCCAGGTCACCATGTCAGGTCCTTGCTCAGCAGAGAACCTGCTTCTCTCTCTGCCTGCCACTCCCCCTGCTTGTGCACCGGCACTCTCTCTCACTGACAAATTAAGTAATTAATTAATTAAAAATTAATTTAAAATAAAATAAATAAAAATAAAAATCCTGATGCCTCAACTCAGCCTGAGGCCACATAATCAAGACTCTCTGGGGGTGGAGCCTGGGGACAGGTGTTCATTTAATTCTCTAAGTGGTTTTTATTTGCAGTCAAGGCAAGCCATTGGTAGAGTGTAAGCACCTAGCAAATAAAAAGAAAACCACTCTTTTTTGATCAACTATTTACTATGAATTGAGCCACTGGTTAGGTGCAATTCCTCCCCCTTTTTTATAATCATGTAAGTTGTTAATTTGGTTTGACAAAGTAAGTTTTCCTTACCAAATTATGTTCTTTCTACCTTTCTCACAAAGATGGCAAGGCTGGCTCACAATGAAAGTTCATGACCTACCCTGGTTTTGGTGAGTTTGCTACTGGAATCAAAGCCATAGATCACTGTAGGAAAATAGACTTGGGGGAAATTGAATCTTATGTCTTAAATTCCCACAAGTAATCCCCTTGAGCTATTAAACCATTATCCAATTAAGCTGTTAAAAAACAGATACATGCTATAATTAATTCTTTCTATAAAATCCAAGTTTAGAAACAAGGACAACCAGGATCATCGATTTTACATAGATTCAGCACTAAGGAAGAACGAAATATTTGATTCTGAAAAGAGAGTGTTAAAATGCTGCCAGTAGACACCTGGGTGGCTCGGTCAGTTAAGCCCCTGCCTTTGGCTCACATCACGATCCCAAGGGTCCTGGGATTGAGTCCCGTATCGGGCTCCTTGCTTGGTGGGGAGCCTGCTTCTCTCTCTGGCTCTGCCTACCACTTTGCCTGCTTGTGCTCTCTCTCTCTCTCTCTGACAAATAAATAAATAAATAAATAAAATCTTTTAAAAACGAATAAATAAATAAATAAAATGCTGCCAGCAATCTCATGTAAGTAGTTCATATTTTGAATACGCTTATGGAATAAAAATAATTTAACCAGAAAAAAAAACATGGTAGGTTTTATAAACAATATCATATTGAAGCCATAAAAACTTTCCCCATATAATTCAGAATGCTGGGATAAGGGAGAGCCAGGCAGAATAAGGGTATGTAGGAAGGAAATCGGTTGATATGCAATTGATATATTGGGTAAGTTGAATAAACTAGTAGTATTTGACAGGGCAGGAGAGACTTCAAGTCAAATCGAAGTTTCTTCACTGCCTTATCTGGAATGGTTACTAGCAATTTATAAAAGGTGTAAGGACCTATTTAGCCAGAGCAACTCCATCTTGGTTAAAAGCCATTTTGTTGTTTGTGCAGTAAAACTTAAACTGATCCTGCCCCCCTCCCCCCAGAGGAACTTACTTAGAAGCAAGTCTGGGAAACCAGTAAAATATGGTCAGCTAGTTCCTAATAACAGAGCCCAGAAAACAAGGCCAGGTCGGCCAGTTCTTGATAACAGAGCCCAGAATACAAGGACGAGTCGGGCCAGGTGGAGACATCCAATCAGTAAGAAACACACAAACTTTTCCCCTAACCACCAAAGAATGTAAACCCCGCCGTTTGGGCGCCAACCTTGAGCACCAATTCTGACCAGAGTAATAGGTTAGGTCAAACAGCTACTATAGGGTAAATTGTAATTCAATTGGCCACCTGCGTGTGACCTAACATGACTACAATCTCATTGGCCACCTGTGTGTGACCAGACTTTTACTCTATAACAGGTAGTCTGTAAGATGGGGAGGGGTCGCTCTCTTCAGAGACGGCCCTGGCCGGTCAGTCTGACTTCTAATGCTTGGCATAGAATAGAGCTTTGCATAACTTTCACCTTGTCTCAGTCTCGTTCCCCTGGCCAATCAATCTGACTTCTAATACTTATCATAAAATAAAGCTTTAAATAACTTTCACTTTGTCTCAGTCTCGTTTCATTGAATAATGGACCTAACAAAAGGGATATTGTAGAGATGAAGACTAGAATAACCACTGAGTCACAGTAGTTTCTGGAAATGAATGATTCCAACACTGTGCCACACAAGCTTAGATTATTTTACATAAGAAATTCAGTTAATTCCTCACCAGAGGGACTGATTCAATGTCCTGATAAAAAGTGGGAGTCCCATATATTTTTCAAGTAGAAAGTATACGAGGGTTATTAGTACATATAAATGAAATCACAAAGACTGAGAGATTCTTTGAAAATATTTGAGTATATGATCTCAATTTTGTTGAATTACAAACGGGTGTATTATGCTTTTCTGGACTTTTCAAAATAAGCGTGTAATACATTCATTGTTGGAAAAAGATCAATGTTATTTTCAAAAAGCATAATCTGTATCCTTTGTTAAAGCATTCTGTTTCTTTTCAGTAACTTGAAAACTGAAAATGAAGTGTACTTGCTACATGAATAGTTTTCTTTCTCATATTTGTATTTTCTTTTCATTTTACACCTGTAGATTTGCATCTCTGTTTTAGGTTCTTAGTGAGATGGTATTGGAGATCTGGTTTCAATAAGAAATGTCCTTCAACATGTGAACAATGACATAGATTTTCCAGTCCTATTTAACAGCAAGAAAACCACATAATGCTGTTAATTTTTTTGTTTTTATCGTGAACAGAAAAAAAAAAAAGCTTTTCAAAATAGCATACAGGAAGTCAGAATACCTGATTCTCATTATTGTGCACTTACCGCTACTGAATTCTGCGACATGCACATCACTTCTCCTCTCTGGGGCTTTCCCCCACACACAATGAGGGGTTGGCCCAGACTCTAAGTTTCCCTCAAAAATAACATGAGATTATTCCATGAGGAAAAAAAAAAAAAAAGCATAAAAATTCACTGAAGGAAGTGCTTTGGAATTAGACCCCTTTGTTTCTGAAATACTGATGGCTACAAAAAAACAGTTTAAAATGCCAGCATTTTCTTGAGGCTGAGGCAGCCAGATACTCTGCTGTGGCCCTCTGTGGAAGGGTTTTCTGTTCGGAGGCGGCATCCGTGGGTATTCTACTTTCCTGAGATCAAGGCCGGAACCTCCTCAGGAAAAGACAGTTGAGACACCGAATGCCTGAATACCGGAAGCAGATAGGCAGAGATTGGTCAACGTATACGCTGGTCAGTGGCAGCCACTTTGGTCCCAGAAGCAGAGTAACCAAAGGGAGATGGTCGGTAGGGGATGGTCGTGTAGGGGTACAGGTGACGGATCTAATTATGAGTTTCCCTGTCTAATGTACCCATTTTCTCATTTCCTAACTTTGCCAAGTTTTGGAGAATGAAGGGAAAGATAGGGGTTAATGCTTAGGAAAGAGCTCTAAGAGACACCTGGAACACCTGCAGGAACAGGGAAATGACCGTGGTGTGACCTGCAGAGCAACCCCGGGGTAGCTGTGCAGAGGGAGAGGCAAGGAGGAGTCTGAGGACTGATTGTGGAATATTGAATGACCCTTCAATTACCTGGGAAGGGAAACATAGTCAAAGGCAGCCCTTCCTGTCAGCCCAGCAAGGTGGAGGATTGGCTGTTTGAGTTTGAAAGGGAAGGCCTCTGAGGGTAGAATTACTGACAGCATTTGGGTCTCAAGAGAGCTCCTATTTGTTGAAGGCTGACTGTGTGTCAGGCACCATGCCCCTCGCTTATTGCATCATTCTGTCTTCCCATAAAAAAGAAATTAGAAAAATGTACTGAATCAAATGATCATTCTTATCCTTTCTTACCATGGCTGCACCAATAATCACCACTCCATGACTATACATTAATAAGTATGTGGCTTTGGGGTTTTATTTTATAATTTTTTAAAAATCCATTGTGGTTGGTAGGATAATGTAAGATAATAAAGATGTCCACACCCTAACCCCTGGAAGCTATGAATATGTTTCCTTACATGGCAAGAGACTTTGCAGATGAAATTAAGATGGGGAGATTTTCCTGGGGTCTCTGGGTCGGCCTAGTCTAATCACATGAGTCCTTCAGGTGGATGAGGAAGGCAAGAGAGTTGGACAGAGAGATTCCATGATGGAAGAAGAGGCCAGAGAGATAAGCCATGACAAAGACTTCACTGCCATTTCTGTCTTTGAAGATAAAGAGGGTTATAAGTCAGAGAATGCACACGGTTTGGAAACTGAGAAAGAGCCTTGGCCAACAGTCAGCAAGGATATAAGATCCCCCATCCCACAGCCCCAAGAAACTTAAGTCTGTCAATAACCTAGATAAGCAAGAATATGGATACTCCCCTAAACTTTCAAAAAAGGAACTCAGCCTTGCCACACTTTGATTGTGGCTTAATGAGATCCGCTTTGGATTTCTGACCTACGAAACTGTAAGATAACAATAATTTTCTGTTGCAAGGTGCTAAGTCTGTGGTAATTTATTACAACAATAACTGAAAAGCAAGATATCCATTATATCTTTTTTTTTTTTTTTCCTCATTTGTTTTTTTTTTTTTTTTAATTTTTTTTATTTTAATAAACATATAATGTATTTTTATCCCCAGGGGTACAGGTCTGTGAATCGTCTGGTTTACACATTTCACAGCACTCATCATAGCACATACCCTCCCCAATGTCCATTTCCCCACCACCCTCTCCCATCCCCCTTCCCCCCCGCAACCCTCAGTCTGTTTCTTGAGATTGAGTCTTTTATGGTTTGTCTCCCTCCCAATCCCATCTTTTCATTTTTTCTTTTCCTACCTCCCCCCAAACCCCCCCACCTTGCATCTCCACTTCCTCATATCAAAGAGATCATATGATAGTTATATTTCTCCGATTGACTTATTTCGCTAAGCATGATACCCTCTAGTTCCATCCACGTCGTCGCAAATGACAAGATTTCATGTCTTTTGATGGCTGCATAGTATTCCATTGTGTATATATACCACTTCTTCTTTATCCATTCATCTGTTGATGGACATCTAGGCGCTTTCCACAGTTTGGCTATTGTGGACATTGCTGCTATAAACATTCGGGTGCACGTGCCCCTTCGGAGCACCACGTTTGTATCTTTAGGATATATACCCAGGAGTGCAATTGCTGGGTCGTAGGGTAGCTCTATTTTCAGTTTTTTGAGGAACCTCCACACTGTTTTCCAGAGTGGTTGCACCAGCTTGCATTCCCACCAACAGTGTAGGAGGGTTCCCCTCTCTCCGCATCCTCGCCAGCATCTGTCATTTCTTGACTTGTTAATTTTAGCCATTCTGACTGGTGTGAGGTGGTATCTCATTGTGGTTTTGATTTGTATTTCCCTGATGCCGAGTGATGTGGAGCATTTTTTCATGTGTCTGTTGGCCATCTGGATGTCTTCCTTGCAGAAATGTCTGTTCATGTCCTCTGCCCATTTCTTGACTGGATTATTTGTTCTTTGGGTATTGAGTTTGATAAGCTCTTTATAGATTTTGGATACGAGCCCTTTATCTGATATGTCGTTTGCAAATATCTTCTCCCATTCTGTCAGTTGTCTTTTGGTTTTGTTAACTGTTTCCTTTGCTGTGCAAAAGCTTTTGATCTTGATGAAATCCCAATAGTTCATTTTTGCCCTTGCTTCTGTTGCCTTTGGCGATGTTCCTAGGAAGAAGTTGCTGCGGTGGAGGTCAAAGAGGTTGCTGCCTGCATTGTCCTCAAGGATTTTGATAGATTCCTTTCGCACATCGAGGTAAGATATCCATTATATCTTGAATTAAAGCTAAGACCCATGCCTCTTTACCTTTGGCTCTCAGTACCTTGTATGGAATTGACATTTAGTTTGAATAATTATTGGATGAAGAAAGTCAGATAAAAGGAAGGGAGTATATTAGGTTCCTGGACCCCAGATCTCACTTGTGTATGTGGAGTCTTCCCCATACCAACAAGCAATTCTGAGGAGACATCTGAGAATTCAACCTAGTTCAACTCAATTCTGACACCATCTACCTGGAGATAGCATCAAATTCGAAAAAACCAAGGGTTCATTCTCACGAGACCATCCTCCACTTCGGATGCCAGTCAGAAGCCCAGATTGTTACCTGTGCTTCTGACCAAGTGGCTACAAACCAGAGGTTCCAGTGACCCAACTTACATTCACTTAATTTGCAAGAACTCAGGAAACCCAATTACCAGATTACTGATTTATTGCAAAGAATATTAAAGAATACAAATCAACAGCTGACACGTAGGGTGAATCCCAAACAAAGGAGCTTCTGTCCTTGTGGAGCTTGGGGCCTTGCATGGAAGCACGAGGAAACATTCTGGTTCTCCAAACAGGAGGCTCTCTGAAACCCCCCTCCTTTTGGGTTTTTATGGAGACTTCATTACATAGGCATGATTAATTTAACTAATTGGTCATTGGTGATTGATTTAATCTCCACCTCCTCTCTCCTCCTAGAAGTCAAGCAGTGGGATGGAAAGTTCCAACCCTCCAAACACGGTTGGCTCTCCTGGCCACCAGCCCCCATCCTGAGGAGCTTTTCAAAATTCACTGAATTAACATAAATCCAGTTGTGGTGAAAAGGGGCTTGTTACGATTAACAAGACACCCATTTCACCTTTAAGGTTTTGAAGCATTTTCAGGAACTGAAGACAAGAGATCAAATATTATAACAAAAGATGCTCTCGTTGCTGTTATTGCTCAGGAAATTCTGAGGGTTTGGGAAGCTATGAGGCAGGAACTGTGGATGAAGACTGTGGATGAAGACATACACATATGAGAATATGAGAAATATATTTTGGTCATCTGAAAGACAGAAATATATATTTCTTATTGTAAATCACAATATCATAGGGAGACATATGTCTTCATAAATATTTCTGGAATATTTTCAATAATTTAGAAAAGTGAAAGAGAACTTTTATAACTAGTCAGGGAATCAACAGTAGATATCCACAATTGGTGAGACAGAAGAGGAGCAAAATGGAAGGCCAATATGTTGCAGCCCATGTTTGGAGAGCCTTATTGCATCATATTTCAGAGTGGATGACTACATCTGAGCATGTCTTGGCAGTTCATGACTTCTATCCCATCTACCAAGCTTCCCTTTGTCAAAAAATCCAACAGACTTTCAGAATTATTATTCATTCATTCCAAATTCAAGTAATAGTGCTACTGCATTGTTGGTTTGCATAGTTTATCCTCTGCACTAGTGTTAGTAGTACAAAATGAACTCTTACAATCGTACAAATGAATAGCGAATCTCATCACACATATAATTCTTTATATGCTCACTGTGATCACCCTAGATCAAATCCCTATTATTTGTTTTCAACTTTTCAGCTTGTGAAATATA
Source organism: Martes martes (assembly GCF_963455335.1). Taxonomy (NCBI): domain Eukaryota; kingdom Metazoa; phylum Chordata; class Mammalia; order Carnivora; family Mustelidae; genus Martes; species Martes martes. The sequence goes on from NC_137892.1 coordinate 42,244,699, forward strand.
GCACACCCACTGAAGGGTGTATAAAATATTGGGGCACCTGGGTGGCTCAGTGGGTTGACCCTCTGCCTTCGGCTCAGGTCGTAATCTTGGGGTCCTGGGATCGAGCCCCACATCAGGCTCTCTGCTCAGCAGGGAGCCTGCTTCCTCCTCTCTCTCTGCCTGCTGCTCTGCCTACTTGTGATCTCTGTCAAACAAATAAATAAAATCTTTAAAGTAAATAAATAAATAAATAAACCTATACTGCTAAATAATAACAAAATTAACTCAGATATACATACCCAGTTAGCAATAATATTGCCAGAACCTCAGGAAGGCCCTTCTCAGTCATACACTCCTTTCCCCAGAGGCAAATAATAACCTGAACTTTATTATCATTCTCCTACCATTCTTTATATGTTTTCCACATTTTTATGCATTCCTAAACAAAAATTTATTTGTTTTATATATTTTGTGAAATTTGTAAAAATTCACAAACAGTTCACAAGAGAAAATATACATGTATACACATACAACTATATGTTTAAAAAAATAAATATGTGTGCATGTAATAAACAAGATAATATGTAAAATTTTTACAGGAGAATTTATGTATATGCACATTGATATATAAATATATGCATATATATAATAATCAACAAGATAATATATAAAATTCTCTTGTGTATTATTTTTTCCAGTCAACAATATGTTTTGGCGGTACTTACATCTTAATGGAGCTATTGTTCACTCATTTTCATTGCTATGTATGAATATGCTAAAATGCATTGATTGTACCATTAATGAATATTTGAGAGGTTTCCAGGATTTTACTGATACAAATAATACTGCAGCAAACATTCATATACATATTTTCTGGTGCATATGTGAAGTTTCTCTAGGGACTATACCAAGGAGCAGAATCACTGGGCCATGCCGCTTTACGAGGTAATGCCAAATGGTTTACCAAGTGTTTACACTAATTTCATCCTTATTGCTTTTCTAGTTAGAAAGACTCTTTTTTTTTAAATATTTATTTATTTATTTGACAGAGATCACAAGTAGGCAGAGAAAAGAGGAAGCAGGCCCCCTGCTGAGCAGAGAGCTTGATGCGGGCTCAATCCCAGGACCCTGGGACCATGACCTGAGCCGAAGGCAGAGGTTTTAACCCACTGAGCCACCCAGGCACCCCCTAGTTAGAAAGACTCTTAAATGGTGTTTCTGCCTCCAGTTTTTCTGTAAATCCTCTATTGTGTCCACTACCATTAAGTTGGTCTTCCTAAAAATACTACTTTCAGCATGCTTCCCTCACATTCTAAATGCTAATTTTATTCAAGAACTTACTATAGCAACTTACTGTCTACATCAACAAATCCAAACTATTTTGACATCTTTTTGAGGGTCTTCGCATTTACCACTTCTCAATGGAAAATCTGTGCTAAGGCTGATCTTTGTAGTATTTTCTCCTTAATGCATGTTCTTTTTTTTTTTGCCCTGGGACGTCTGCTCCCCAAATCGACCTGCCTAGAATCCATCTCTTTCCTCTCTGCTTCCTAAGTTCTGCCCATCGTTCAAAGCCCACTGATGTCCTCCTTTGCTATGATATCTTTCTCTGGCTATTTTCATTTCCATTCCTTGAAGTCTCCTAGTACAAGGTACTCCTAGTACCTTGAAGTCTCCTAGTCATACTAGTACTCCTAGTACCAGTATGTTATTTGATCATTCATTAGAACACAATTTGGGATTCATATTGCATGAATTCATAAGGCGTGCAAGGGGGAAAGGCCAGAGACCTAAGAAAGTTAAGGAGTTCAGTTTCAGAACATATGCCCATCAGTTTTTCATCATTCTTCAAGCAGAGGCTGGATGACAGCTTGCCATGGATGCTGGAAGAGGTAGTCAAGGATTCCTTGTTAAGTTGCTCCTGATCAACACCACTCTGCCCTTCCAGTCATGATTCTTTTTTTTTTTTTTCTTTTTAAGATTTTATTTATTTATTTGACAGAGAGAGATTATAAGTAGGCAGAGAGGCAGGCGGGGTGGGGGAGGGGGAAGCAGGCTCCCCACTGAGCAGAGAGCCCAATGCAGGGCTCGATCCCACGACCCTGAGATCATGACCCACGACCCTGAGATCGTGACCTGAGCTGAAGGCAGAGGCTTAACCCACTGAGCCACCCAGGCACCCCTCCAGTCATGATTCTTTAGGTCTGTTGCTTGTCATGAGAGATCTAGACAGAGAGACCTCTTCATTCTGTTCCCAAACTTCTTTTCCTTTATCTCTCACCAGGTTCTGACAGGAGCCTTCTCTCTAGTCCCTTTGGTCTTCTTCCCATCTTCAAACTCACTCTTCCTGCCTGTTTCCAAGTCTTTTCTCCAGTACCTCCCTCTATGTATGGGACCCCAACACTCTACCCTGCTGAGGTGAATGCTCTTCATCCGTCAAGAACTGTTTAGGAAGCCTTTTCAGACCATCTGTGATCCTCTTCTTTCAAAGAATTTTTGGTGCTTAACATATATTGCCTTATATAGTTAGCTATCTTTTTACATATAAACATCAAAATCAGGAACCATGACAAAATCGGCTGAACACACCAAAAACACTGGTATTATTCAAATCCTAGTTCTTGATTGACAGATGATGGATACTGCTGAAATAACTGATTTAGGTTTCTATTTTGGTTGTATAGATGGCAGATACATTTTGCATTCAAAGAAGATTATATTTCCTATGCTGTATTTACTCACAGCCACAAGGTTTATGTTTAAATTCTTAACTGGAATAGTGTTTCATGGTGGTTATTTATGTTGTATTTTGTTCTATTCTTTTCCAGTCTACTAGTATTAAATAAAGAATGGAAATTGGGATTTGGGACACATACAATCCATGGATGTTGCCAGATTTTTATGTGTATCCACAATAGGAATACTTGGCATCCGGGTTATTTCAATATGCTATAGATCCCCTATATCTGACCTAACCTTTAGCTTCTTGAACATTTTCTATTGTTATTTTCTTTGTGTTAGACTTAAGAAAGACCTGTTTCTAATGTAAGGTGGTTTGACCTAGGATTACTGAAAAACTCTTAGTTTTCAAATCTTAGTAATTTTTGATGCATAAATTTTCTTTTAAGCCTAGCCTTATTTAAATGCTAATGTCAGTTTTCATTCAGCCAGCTTCTTGTTCTCTTCTATATATCCTCAGAGCTGATCTGAGGGTGGATATTCCATTCACTTCAAAGGAAATATCACGCTTGGATCCTCTCCACAGGGGTGCTTAGACTAAGGCAAGAAATGATCCTTATAGCTTTATTCTCCTGCATTTGTAAGGAAAATAAAATAAAAGCAAAGATTTCCCAATGCATTTAACATTCTAAGTAATTGCATCAGTACCACATTTGGAGCATTCACACACTACTGCTAATTCACAATCTTAAAGATCCTTTTTAACACTGGGACATTAAAGGTATGTTGGTATGGTTGACTATTCTAGTGTACCTATTACTTTCAAACAAACACCATACAATGTTATTACCCTCATGAGCATGTTAGGAATGATCTCACGCTGTGGAAGATAATTGACTACATGATAGATAGAGTTTACATGCAAAGGATATTTTAAAGGGAGGATAAAATATCTTACCTTAATGTGGTCATATTCAGTAGCTAGTTATTAAATGTCCAGTAGGTGTTTTTTCCAGGGCTTGTAAATTGCAATTAATCCTTTCCTCATCTGCCTTCATGCCTCTTATAATTCTCTTTTCCTGTTTTGATTGGAAGCCTTAGAACATGCATGATTTAGAGCTCATCAGTTTGGAGACAGGAAATGATTACTTAAATTGCCAGTATTCTTTATTATAAAAAATAAGAGGGATTTTCCTTTAGGTTAATATTCATAATTAAAACCTTTTTTCTTTTCCAATATTGTCATGACCTAAGAAGATTGGTTAGGTATAGCCACACTTAATTTGAATTGGAAAAATAGTAATAAACATTATTACCAATTGACTTTTCCTTACAATTTGTAAGCCACTTTCATATCCATTACTTCATTGGATACGAAAATTTGAAATGAAATTAATTTTGTGATTTCCCTTCTATACATGAGGGAACTCAGGATTAGATTTAAAAAAACTCACCCACGGACTTAGAGGGCTGGAAAAGGATGGTGCTGTGATTCCAACTCTGATTTTATTCCTTCTAACCTCAAGTTCTTGACCATATACTGCTGCCTGTGAATGGTAGATGGCTATTCAAGGAGATGATTTTGAATCTTGCTTTTTATTCTTATAGCTACTTTATGTAACTAGCTCTCTTTCTTATGTTTTAGGTGTAGAAGTGGCATGTTTTATAGTAAAAATATGAACAAAATTTATTAAAGAATAAAATCTAATGCAGGTAGTTGTCTACTGGCATTTAATCTATAACAAAAATAAAGATAATCATAATAATTGTATTGGATGTTTGAGTAATCATGCCAAAGGAATATTGTTATGGACATCCTTTTTTCTCTCTCCCCTGGGATAACCTGGTTCAACAGATTCTTGTAAAGTAACCATAAAGCCCATATTTTTTATAATGAAGTTATCATCTGATTCATCTTAATATGAAAGTGTTTTTGCCATCTCCTTTTGGATTTGCATGGAAGTTTGAGTTAATAAAAAAACCACCATTTCTTTTTTCATATATATATATATATATATATATATATATACACACACACACAAACACATACATACATATATATATATAAAAGATTGTATTTATTTATTTGGCATACACACACACAGCAAGAAAGAGAATACAAGCAGGGGGAGTGGGAGAGGAGAAAGCAGGCTTCCCGCTGAGCAGAGAGCTGGTTGTGGGGCTCAATCCCAGGACCCTGGGGTCATGACCTGAGCTGAAGGCAGCTGCTTAAAGACTGAGCCACCCAGGTACCCCAAAAAACCATCATTTCTATAATGCCTTGTGGATATATCTGTTTTGTACCCATAATATATATACTCTTTTATCTGCATCTGACTTTATATACTAGACTTCAAACTAGAACAGTTTCTTTTTTCTTTCTTCTTTCAGGGGTCAAACACTATTTAAAAAGGTAAATTAGTTAATTTATAGACAAAGTATCAGACTTTGTATATTTCTAGAGTGGTAAAGAAATTTCAACCAAGTGTCCACAGGGATAATTCATTTACCCATTCGTTGTTTGTTTGTTTTTTTTAAGATTTTATTTATTTATTTGAGAGAGAGAGAAAGTGAGCAAGAGAACACAAACTGGGGTAGAGGCAGAGGGAGAGAGAGAAGCAGGCTCCCCGCTGAGCAGGAAGCACCGTGAGGGGCTCAATCCCAAGACTCCGGGATCATGACCTGAGCTGAGGACAGACGCTTAACCAACTGAACCATCCAGGCATCCCCATCCACTCATTCTTTACCCAACAAATACTTATTGACTACCTACTATGTGCTAGTTTCTATTCTAGAAGCCTGGAAATACTAGTTGAACTAAAGAAGCAAAAGATCTGTTCTAACAGAGCAGTGGCTGTCAAAACTGTGGTCCCTAGAATCTTGGAGGTCTCTTACTCATTCACATGCTCCATGAAGTGAAAACGAAAAATAATATTAGGATATTATTTGCCCTTTTCACTGTGTTGCCATTTGTATTGATGGCACAAAAGAAATCATAGGTAAAATTGCTGGTACCTTAATATGAATGAAGGCACCAAATTATATTAATAATTATTGGCTTTTTTATAGCCATACGCTCATATTACAAAAATGTAAATGCCATTTTTACTAAAGAATATCATAGATACAGCAGTAAAAATAACTTTATTTTTTTATTTTTTATTTTTTTTTGAAGATTTTATTTATTTATTTGACAGAGAGAGAGAGAGAGCACAAGTAAGCAGAGCAGCAGGCCCTTTGCCGAGCAGGGAGCCCGATGCAGGGCTTGATCCCAGGACCCTGGAATCATGACCCGAGCCGAAGGCAGCCACTCAACCAACTGAGCCACCCAGGGGTCCCTAAAAATAACTTCATTACATTTGATATTTAAATACCCATTTTTTGTGTGTTCTATGTGACCAAATTCAAAGTACTTATGAAGCACTTCGGCATACTCAAATACTATTGTCATGAGGAAAGGCACTTGTGCCAGTTGTGAGCTAAAATTGCTGTATTTTCCATGCAACACCATTTTTACTTGAAAAAAATTACTAGCAGAGAAAGCATAATTATTTAGACAGGTATTTGGCAAATATTTTCTGGAAAATGAACAATGTGGGCCTGTGATTTCAAGGAAAATAAGTAGCAGCATTTGCTGCCAGTAATAAATAACAAAATTTGAAGGAAAATTAGAATTTTCAAAAACTGTATTTGCCAGCGCTTAAAGACTTTTCTTAAAGGTCAGTGATGATATTAACAAATGCATTTTTTTTTCTGTTGCACAATGAAATGTATCAACATTTGGAAGATTTGGATAATTCAGTAAACCAACATTTTTCAAATGACTGTCCATGATGTTATTAAGTCATTCTTCAGTAAGAGATTAATTTAAAAGTCAAGATAGACCAGTTGATTTTAATATGAAGAGTTGTTGTATTGTGTATTTTATACATGTTGATTAGATCCTTTTGGCTGATTACACAGTTGAATTCTTCCTTATTCATGTATTCGTGCTGATTTTTTTTTTATTTACTTATTCTACTCATTGTTGAAAGGGTATTGAAGTCTGCAACTATTGCTGCAGATTTGTCCGTTTCTCCTGCAACATTTCTTCTTTTTTTAATCTGACTATTCCACATCCTGCCCAAATTTGTGAGCCAATGAATTATCTTATTGTTGTACCACTTTCAGTTGCATTTCTATGACTTACAATAAATTTGAGTTAAGTCCTAGATTATTGACAAGGTCCAACCAGTCATTCCTCGACAACGTTTTTGTCAAACTAGGGTCTACAGACATATTTTCAGTATGTTCAGAAAACTATGTACAAATTTTTAAATGTTCATTTTCATTTCAGTTCTAACTTAAAATAATTGATGTAAAATTTTTCTGGTCTATCTGGATGACCCCCTTATTAATTGAGGACTGCCATGCAATTTCATTGCTTTTGTTTGTCACAAGTTATTTTTGTGAGTTAAAGAAAAGAATTAATTGGTGTTTGTAATTAAAGAACATGCTCTGGAACCCAAGTGGCTAGGTTTGAATCCTGGCAATATCTCTTATAATGTATTCTAACCTTTAGTTGCTAATGTCCTTGTCTATAAAATAGAGAAAATGATACTACCAATCTCGTAAGGTTGGTGTGAATATTGAAGAAGTTGATATGTGTTGAGATCTTAGAATATTGTCTCCCTTATAATAAATGCTCAATAATGCTCTATTCTTTATTACATAAATAATGTTTTAGAGCCAAGTGAAGAGCAGTAGAAGGTATGAATAAGAATGTTCGAAGTAGTATTGTTCTTAACAGTGAAGATACAGGAAATAACCCAATATTCACCAATGTAAAAGTGGGTGTATAAACTGCTACAAAATTCACACAATAGAATATCATAAAGTAGTTAAAATGAATAAAGTATAGCACCATGTAGCAGTATAATATGGATGGATTTAGCAATATAAGATTAAAGGAAAAAATAAGTTTCCAAATATGATATATATGTCATATTTGGCCTTCTATGAAATTAAAAACAATCAAAAATAAAATAGGTACTTTTTAGAAATATATGAAGATGATCATAAATACAGAATTTTGAATGAAGGTTGCTACAGGTAAAAGGAGCCTACGGAATAGAATAGGAGGTTGTACCATTAGGGTAAACTGTTGGAATACTAAGTTTTGAGTGAGGGGTTTACTGTTGCGTGTAACATTGTAAAACATAAATGGCTATCTAGATAAAAGAGGACTATGAATGGATCAATGATGAGAATATGCTCTGAACTAAAGATGATGATTTATCCAATTTTGTGCACCTGGTTCCAATGAGAAAGAGAGAGAGAGGAATGTGTTACACATGGCACATGATAGTACACACTTGTGCACAAGCCTCACTGCTAGAACAGTAATATATTCATGTTGGAAGGGGTGATTTTGTCTCAGCAAATTTAGTGCCAAGAATTTGAATTTTGGGGGGGCGCCTGGGTGGCTCAGTGGGTTAAGGCCTCTGCCTTCGGCTCAGGTCATGATCTCAGGGTCCTGGGATCGAGCCCCGCATTGGGCTCTCTGCTCTGCGGGGAGCCTGCTTCCCTCTCTCTCTGCCTGCCTCTCAGCCTACTTGTGATCTCTCTCACTCTGTCAAATAAATAAATAAAATCTTTAAAAAAAAAAGAATTTGAACTTTTTGGTTTATATTAACTTCATAATTTTAAATTTCAATTTAACTGTTGTCCAAGCGCTTATGCAATGAAGTTTCCACCTATTTTTTGGTTTATATTTACATTATATTGGAGATGATTTAAGTATCATTGAAGAGCCGCTGAAATTATTTTTACGTCAGAAGGATTCTGTTCTTTATTCATCTTTAGGAGGTGAACGGTTTCTTTTTCAGGGTCCTTTATTCCAGAAATTCCTACAGTGAAATCCAGGGATGACTGAGGGATGCTGAGATGTTTTCACAGTTACGCCACACAAAGTATGAAAGAACCCACAGTGAGGTTAAATTGCAAGAAAACATTCTCCTTCATCACTTTCACTCATAAGCAGAGAGTGTTGTCCAGAATCGGTGTGACGTGTGCTACCACAAGCAATTAACTGCAGAAGCAGGTGATTTTGACTATTAAATCAGGCGTTAAACAGTTTTGCCAAAATGCGAATAATGGCATTCTTCTCACTGAATTTCTTTCACTGTGGAAAATGCAGGGTATCCTTTTCAGAAATATATTACTAAAGTTACCATGCACTGGGTTTACAATGGTTATTTTTTAAACGAATTAATAAAAATTTTTAAAAATTTCTCAGTTTTACTTTCTAATACAAAAAATTATCAGTAGCTATTATTCACAGAAACAAAAAGCTCTTTGGGATCCTCAACAGTTTTTAGGGTATGGCGGGATACAAAGCCCCAAATCTTCAGGAACTGCTGCTTTAACCCGTATCCTCTTGTTTTTATATTCTCACTAGGACTACACTGAAATTCATACAACATGAAATACTGTCATCTCTCACACTATATTGGGCAGCTGGGAATTTATACATAACTGGGAAGAAACAGGGGAAGCACAGAAGGTTGTCAAGGTGACAGGCTCATGAGAGGCAGAAGGCAGACTCTTCTTTGTGAGAAAGTAGGTGAGCAGGTGTACACTATTGGATAGGTAGATGATTAAAAACCTGTGGAATTTCTGGAAGAATAAGCCTAAAATTTTTACATGAATGACATATAAGAACGCCACAGAGAGGGGGAAACAAGAGTATGTGGTCATGGGTGTCTGCTTTCTGATTGTCAGATCACCATGTTTTACATGGTCTTTCATGGCCTGCTGAGTGATGCCTAGTGTTAGAGGAGCTCTGGTCAGTTTGCCTGAGGCCCAGGACATTGAAAGTGGGACGGCATTTTTGTTTAAAATATGCGCAAACATACACACAAACACACACACATTGAAGGATGCTCGAATAGCTGTCACATGCATACAAATCACTTCCCATAAGCTCCCGGAAAAAAAATTGCATTTACTAGATAATCTCTATTTCAATATTTGATGAAAAATGCAATATCTGGTTCTTTTTTTTGGCATTCATGTCACTGCAGGAAGATAAACCATATTTTAGGCATTAATAAAGGTTTCTCAGCCTTTGCTTAAATCCCATAGGGATATAAATCTGAATAATAAACTCAACAAAAACACATTTTTAAAAAAAGATTTTATTTATTTATTTGAGAGAGAGACAGAGAGAGCATGATTGAGTGTGGGTGGGATGGGGGCAGAGGGAGAGGGAGAACCAGACATCCCTCCCACCAGCAGGGAGCCAGGTGTGGGACCCTGGGATCACGACCTAAGCCAAGGCAGAAGCTGAACTAACTGAGCCAGCCAGGCACCCCTCAACAAAAACACATTTTTAAAGGAAATTGTACCATGTGAAGAAGTTTGAATAATGAAATCTGTGAAATATATTTATATATATACACATAAATATAACACTTATATTTATATAAACATATAAACATAAATATATATGTATTTATATATATTTATATAAATATAAATACATATATGGTCTAATATTAGCTTAAAACTTTTTATTTCATGAAACTAGTTAGCAACATCATCATTCCATGCCCTGCCCTGCTTCTTGTTTCTTCAACTTTGTTGTTTCCTCAGACGAAAGTAGACATTGTTCATTTTATGAAAAATTGGAATATTTTTGGACCCATGCGCTGTTCTTTGTGTAACTGACAAGTTACTTCTAACTTAGAAATTTTTATTTTTTTATTTTTATTTTTATTTTTTATTTTATTTTATTTATTTGACAGACAGAGATCACAAGGCAGAGAGGCAGGGAGAGAGGTGGGGGAGGGGGGGAAGAAGGTTCCCTGCTGTGCAGAGAACCGATGCTGGGCTCCATCCCAGGACCCTGAGATCATGACCTGAGCCGAAGGCAGAGGCTTTAACCCACTGAGCCACCCAGGCGCCCCCTAACTTAGAAATTTTTAAAAGAAGTTCTGCACCCTTAGGTGTTTCATCAGTAAACTCTGATTACCTTTATCATGCTTTATGTAACTGTTGCACACAGATATTTGTTGTAAGCATATAAACTGCATCCATCTAACCCATCTAACTGAATACATGCCAGGATATCTGAGGCCATGGCATATGCAAAGCTTGCTACTTTTCTCTGTCCTTAATTCAGGCTATTGTTCTGTTTAATTTGGTATCTTAAAAAAATGTGCCAACCTCTCTATTTTTTTTTTTTTCTCTTGCTTTTCAGAGGTACTCGATTACAGAAATTATCTTATTTCAACAGAAGACACTGCTGGCAACAAGAAAGCATGGAAATCTTCAAAGATCTCTTTTAAGGATGAAAATTATCTCATAAATTTCTGCAGGCTTAAGAACGCTTCATGATTTTTTTTTTCTGGAAATCCCTTCCCCTCGTCCTACATTCTCCCCTGGACCACCCCACCCCCCAATCACAATAGCTCATCCCACAATTTCAATGTTTCTAGAAGAAAAAAAATCCTGCTGGGATCCGGAATCTCTATCCATCAGGGCACAGTTCTCTTAAATTAATGTGCTGAGCTACTAATATTAAGGAGAGGGACAAATTGATTTTTAGAAGTCAATAAAATACAAACCATATGAATTCAAAAGCCGTGTTTAGGATTTCTATATTGTATTGTATTTTTGCATCTGCACAAGTAAGGCACAACAGAAAAAGTTGAGTGGTGTTGAAATGAGCTAAAGAAGAAGATATAATACTTCTCATCTCTTATATCTACCATAAGTCAGAGCAAATCTTTTTTCTGGGCAGCAGCTAATATAGTAGTATTCACACTTTCAGTTTTGCATTAAAGTGCACTCAGAGGAAAACAAAAACAATTACATGGAAACAATTGGGATATGAGAAGTTATTTTTAAAATATTTGATTATGAATTATAATATCCCATCCAATAAAATGCTTTACTGCTTCTCGTTTATATATATTTATATTCTAGTCTCATAAGCTTAATTTAGGTGGATGGACTTGATAGCTATTGTCATATTACACACTCACTTCCCTAGTTAGTTGAGAAAGAGAAATGCTTTCACTTAAACAAAAAATCCAGTTGGCCCTGGAATCTCTATGTTCAAAGATGCTGAGAGTTTCATCAGCAACTTGTTCCTGACTGGGTGCAACTTGTCTTACATATTATCCATCAAAAATCTGGATCATCGGGGCACCTGGGTGGCTCAGTGGGTTAAAGCCTCTGCCTTCGGGTCAGGTCATGATCCCAGGGTCCTGGGATCCAGCCGCGTAGGGCTCTCTGCTCAGCAGGGAGCCTGCTTCCCCCTCCTTCTCTCCCTGCCTGCCTCCCTGCCTGCTTGTGATCTCTCTGTCAAATTAAAAAAAAAAAAAAATTAAAAAAAATCTGTATCATCTTTTATTTTTATTGAGAAAAATAATTTATTTTGTATTAGCCAAGAGAGTAAGGCATTCATCAAGAATGCCACATTAGAGATGATTCATTTCAAATGTATGGGTTAAATAACATGGTGACATGTTATGGTAACAGTCTGTTTAATCAGGCTTGGTAACATAACTTAGTTGTGCAAGAATATGTGTGTAAAGAAAATGTAAGTGGCTTCACATGGTTTCTTGGCTTTTATTATTTTCCCATGAAACCTTTTTAAAATTAAGAGCCAATAACCCTCATATGGATATGGCAAATGTACCCAACTCATACCTTTTCCTGTAAATTGTGTGAGTTGAGGTCTGATTTGCAGCAGGCTTTTTGATACACTTTAAAGTCCAATTCTTTCTTTCTCACGTAATACAGTTGAGAGCCAAAACTTATCTTGCTTTAAATGGAAGACCAGTTCAATACTAAAATCAACCAGCATTTATGGAGTGCTTGTAAGTGAAAGGGATTGTTGTGGGGGTCGGGTAAGAGGCAAGAACAAGATCCCTGGCGTTAAATGCTTACCCATAAAGCCTGGCTTAGTCCTTATATCTGTGGGAATTTGGGCGAGTTATCGAACCTCTTTTCCCCTATTACTCATTTGTAGAATGGCGCTAATAAGAGAACCTATTTCTTAAGGTTGTGGTAAAGATTAAATGAGATAATGCTTTGACAGTGCTCAGCAGCCCATCTAATACATAGGTGACCAGAATGCCAAAGACTAACTGTGTCCTTCAAAAATTCATATGTTGAAACATAATCCCCATTTTGGTGGTATTTGGAGATAGGAACCTTTGGAAGGTGATTAGATCATGAGGGTACTAATGCGATTATAAAATAAACCTTATAAAAACCCTTATAAAAAGAAACTTGAGAGAGCTCCTTTGCTCCTTCCTGCAGATGAAAATACAGTGAGAAAACAGCTATCCATAAATAGTGAAGCAGCTCCTCACAGACCCGGAATCTGATGGCCTCTTGATTTTGAACTTTCCATCCTTCAGATCTGTAGATATAACTTTCTGTTGTTTATAAGCTACCCAGTCTATAGCATTTTTGTTAAAGCAGCCTAAAGGGACTAAGACAAGTAAATATAACTTGTAATAATAAATTATGTGAAATTCTTGATAATATTATGAAAAAGGTAGATTCCTTACTATCTGAGAGTTCAGTCCAGTGAAAGGACAGCCAAATACACAACTTACAAATACCCTATGGGCCAAGGTTCATCTATATTAGAGGAAAAACAAATAAATGCAAATAAAGTACAGGGAGATCCTGGGAAGATCACGCAGAGGAAATCAAAGTTGGTATTGTGTTAAGGAATGGGTAGATAATTCACAGAAGGGAAAGCAGAAAAATATACTCAAGGCAAAAAGAGAGACTATAAATCGGGTTAGGGAAGGTATTTACAGAACTTGAGCAAAAAAATTCATGTAGCTAGAACACATAGGTATTGTCATGGTACAGTGGACATTCCTAATGTCCATCCCAAGAAGAAAAGAAAAGAATACTCTGACGGTGGCCCCCAGGAAGTCAAGAAAAGAAATACTTTTCACTCTTTGCATCTCAGTGTCTTGGCTTTTTCCTGAGGAGGTCAGCTGTCTAGACGCATGCTCCAGCATGCTGTTATTTTCCCTGTAGGCAGTTGAGAAGCCAAGAAGACGGCACCCTGTAGTGGGTCATAAACTGGGGATGAGTCAGTTGTATTGCAAATCAGATCGTCCAGTTACACATACTTCTTTGGAATATTTTCTCTCTCATTACTCTCTAGCCTTCAATAAAGTCAGGTTTAAATATTTCAGCCTTAGGGCGCCTGGGTGGCTTAGCTGGTTAAGCGTCTGACTCTTTTTTTTTTTATAAGTTTTTTTTTTTAATATTTTATTTATTTGTCAGAGAGAGAGAGAGGGAGAGAGAGCGAGCGAGCACAGGCAGACAGAGTGGCAGGCAGAGGCAGAGGGAGAAGCAGGCTCCCTGCTGAGCAAGGAGCCTGATGTGGGACTCGATCCCAGGACGCTGGGATCATGACCTGAGCCGAAGGCAGCCGCTTAACCAACTGAGCCACCCAGGCGTCCCAAGCGTCTGACTCTTGATTTTGGTTCAGGTCATGATCTCAAGGAGGTGGGATCCAGCCCCCCCTCAGGCTCTGCTCTGGGCTTTGCACTGGCCATGGAGCCTGCTGAAGATTCTCTCTCTCCCTGTTCCTCTGCCCCTCCCCAGCTCACTCTCTCTCTCTCTCCCAAAACAAAACAAAACAAAACAAAACAAAAACAAAAACAAAAAATCCAACGTTGTTTCTGGTGTGCTATGGGTGTAAAGCTGGGCGGGGGGCGGAATCTACTTGCTTGTACAGGGTAAATATTACAGGTGAAGCAGTGTTTTTTTCTAGGTAGTGGAAGATTTATTCTTGGAAGGAAATGACATTCTTGCCTTCAGATCATGGAGGAATCAGAAAAAAATAAGTTTCCAAGAAAATTTCAAATGATGGATATATACCAGAATAGGAATTTCCTTCAGAGGGCTTTGGTCGTCTTTTTGATTTAGGTAGATGGCAAAATTATTTACTGAGAGTAAGGATGACAGGTGTGGGTCAGGAGCCTTGAGATGCATTTTCAAACAGTTGCTGTGGCAAGTGCAATAGGGAATCAATTAGAGTGAAATAAAAGAATTGCTGAGTAGCACTTGGGGCCCAGCTGAGGAATCTAATCCAATGCAATTAAAAAGAAAGAAAGAGAGAAAGAGAGAGAGAAAGAGAAAGAAAGAGAGAGAAGACTCTATTCTTTACATTACTAACAAAGAAGGTGAAGATATAAGGCTTTCCTAGAGGAGCTCAGTTTAAAACCTAAAAGAAGAAAAATGTTATCAACGGTAATCAAGGATGATGTCGAGGAGGTAAAATAGCAGTATGGTTTCCACTTGAGATCAAGCCGAGCACTTTCCATGTTGGCAGCACATCTAAGTGAATTTTTAAAATAGGATAATCTAAAGTAAACCGGCAAAGTCCATTGAACAAACAATTAAGTAACTTAATGGTCTGTGCCTTTGTTTAATTGACTAATTTTTGAAGATCCTCTACTGTAGGTTACAGGCAATTTTAAGAGGATAATAGATATAATGAAACAAGTAGTAGGAATATGAAAAAAATTAAATACAATTAACCAATTGAGATGTAAATATGATAACGAAAACCCGTCATGGAATTTAAAGGTGGGATAAAAGTTTTATACGTTATTGTTCTTTTTAATGGTGTTTGACTTTTCCTAAAATTTCAGAAGCAGTGCTATGGACTATGAGCATAACTGTGAATCCAAAGATAAGGAAATAATCAGAGAACAACAGTCTACTTTACAGTTCCTACGTGATTTCTCTTATTAACCAGGTAGCAGGAGCTGTTCACCATGTGTAGGTTATAGGGCTAACCTTGTGAAGTGATTTTGGAAGCAAGCCCAGCTTTATCTTTTGGAGATTCACAGATACTCTGTGGCATGTCACAGGACTTGGGACTCTGCCATTATTTATTCCTTCACTGTAGGCACTAAAGACACTAAAATTTTTGAGGGAAGGCTGCTAAAACAAAACCATCTTGGTAAAGAACAACCTGGGTGTTTATTTTCCAGCTGATCTGGAGCGAATCCCTTTGTAGAGAGAGAGAGAGAGTGAGAGGGAGACGTCAAGAGAGTCAGGACGGTGGAGCGGTTGAAGAGAGTTAAAGGCACATTTCTACTTCATGTTTTTTTCCCAGGACTGGGAAATATTAAGGTTGTTTTATAATTCTTTTGCTGACATAGGAATGGTAACAAGCGTATCCTTCAGTACATATTGTGAAATGATCCATGTGATTTCTTTTTCTGTCTTTAAAGTCATTCTCTAATAAAAATTACTCCTGATGAAGAAATAGAACCAGTTTTCCACTGAAGTTTTCTTCTGTGTGTGTGTGTGTGTATATATATATATCCATAAATGAAAATTAGGACTAATATAAAAATTGTAATTTAACCCAATTACCCAGTGCAAGCCACGCAGGGGCTTATATTTTCAGAGAGTCACTTGGATAAAAACTTATTTTTTCTCTTAAAGAATGGCATCATCTCTATTTTAATGCTGTCACATGTGCATCATTTCACCTTCCTAATATTTTATTACAAAATGTTAAAAAATATATAGGATTTGAAAGGAAAAGTATGCAGCAAACATACCCGTATACCTACTTCATTGATTCTATAATTACCACATTGCTATTTTTGCTTTGTTACATACCTACTACTCTACCCATCCTTCTATCCATCTATTGTTCCATTTTTTTTTTTTTTTAGCTCTGCATCTTTTTATAAAACAAGAATGGAATTACCAATATGTGTATCTATCTGGAGACCAACCAGGAGCGTAAAAAATATTTTGTACTTTTCAAAACAAGTTTCTTAGGAGGATTGTATTAGTTTCCTATTGCTGATGTAAGAAAAAAAATCACAAACTTGCAGGCTTAAAACAACATGAGTTTACTCACCTTATGGTTGTGGAGGTCAGAAATCTAAAATCTTAGAGCCTAAAATCAAGGTGTCCACAGAGCTACATTCCTTCTGAAGGCTTTAGAGAAAAATCTGTTTCCTTACCTTTTCCAGCTTCTAAACAAACCTTTCATCCCTTGGCTCCTGGTCCCTTCCTCATTCGTCAAAGTATATCACTCCAACCTTTTCTTCTGTTCTTAAATCTTTCCCTGTGATCCTCCTGGCTCACTGTTATAAGGACTCTTATGATGATATTAGGCCTGCCCAGATAATCCAAAATAACCTCCCTGTCTCAAGGGCCTTAATGTAATCACATCTGCAAAATACCTCTTGTCATGTTAGGCAACATAGTTAAAGATTCTCGGGTCCAGATGTGGCCATCTTTGGAAGACATTATTCAGCTTACGACAGGATAATATTATGGTCTTTACTGTGTGCTTTGCCATTAGCATCCCTTTGTGCCTGGAGAAAACATAAGCTGACTTAATGCTTTATTTATGTTAAATAAGTAATGCTTTCTTATGAATGGCTCTTACCATATGAGACAACAAAAGAATCAGTAATTTACCATTTTTCATGATCACAGAGTTGTGGTGTTATTTTACGTACCGTTGAGAAAGAAAAAAAGAAAACACTGCCAATTAAATTGATTTACTCCTTAATGTGAGGTGCATTTTTAAAAAGATTTATTTACTTATTCATAGAGAGAGAGAGCATGTGAGTGCATGGAGGGAAGGGCAGAGGGAGGGAAGAGAGAGAATCCACAAGCAGACAAGTCAGGACCCTAACATCAGGACCTGGGCTGAAATCAAGAGCTGGCCATTGAAATGATGGAGCCACCCCGGCACCCTGTAAAGATGCATTTTGATTTGATAAATGTTTAAATGTGATAAAATATGTCTCAAAATAGGTGAAATATTTAAAATTGTGGTTTCAGTGAACCACATGGCACAGAGATGTACCAAGAAATTTTCCTTTTCCTTTAACTCTATGACTATTATAAGGTTCCTATTTCAGGTAAATTTGGTTCTATTAAAAAGCATCATTGATAGAAACATCACAATTGACTTATTGCATACAGTGACTAAAATTTATGCACATTTCTGCTTTAAGTTATAGTTAGCCCTTTCCTTTATTCCAGTATCTGGATATGAAAAGTAAAAATATTAGTCCTGTTGAGGCCACGTCTTTTGAAGATGGACTTATTATTTTGTACCTCCCAGTGATAAAATAAATGACAGAGAAATCACCTATAGCATGCATTAGATACCTAAAGGGCACCAAAGTAATTAAGCCTACATTATTTCACTGGAGCTTCTAGATCTCTGGGTTGACAGTTACTTCATAGCCAGGATGGATAGGAATGGAATGGAAACACAATTTTCTTTAAATAAATAAATAAATAAAAAGCAAATAGGCTGCATCTTGACGGTCCTTATCTGCATTTCACCTTTATCGTCTCAGGAGCAGTTCTTCCAGCATACAGCACAAGCCCTTGTGTTTTCATTATTTTCTGCCAACAATCTCTCTTTCCTGGAAGAAACACCTCAAGTTAATAAAGAGATAAAACCTATTTTCTTCCAGCTGTGTTTTTTCAGATTTTTCAATAATCAGTTAAGATAGGGCAAAAGTTGCAGACCACCTTAGAGGAACACTGTTAGACTATTTCGATTTTTTTTTATATGATATTTTCAACTTAGATTGTGGAAAGAAACCTTATATTCCTCAGTTGAGCTATGAAACAATGATAATGCTTCTGAATTTCAGCAAGTGCTGGAACAAAAGATTCTCATCTCTCAGAGCTCTGCATTGTGGAGGGCTCCCATACATTCAAGAATATGTTTCTGAAAATTTTTCTTGGCAGAAAGTACAGTTTAAGCCTTAGATTTTCTTGTCTGTTGCAGTGGCTAGTGTGATTTGAGATGCTGGTCTCAGAGTAAGGAGCACCTGAAAATGCAGCTTTGTTTCCTAGCACAGCCAAGAGGAAAGGGAATCAGAATGTTTAAGGTAGCAAGAGCTACAGATGCAATATAATTCCAACTCCTTAATTTTACTGATTAAGGAACCATATCAGATCTGGGGCTGTAGGTCAATTTTTCCATTGGGTCAGAAGTAAATTCACATTTATTTATTTATTTGCAACAGTTCAATTTCTTTTAGGTTTTGGATATACAGAGCTAAGCTAATTTATAGCTCAAAATTAAGATGGTCTAGAATTCAAGCCGCCAAACACATTGCAACAGGTTTTATCTATTTTACATTTTCTAGAGGAAAATGCCTGCTGCAGAAATTTCACTAGCTGAGAGCTATATGCAGCGGACTTGAAAGCACTTATTCTTTGGGATTGATATACAAATAACGTCTATGAAAAATTATTCTTTTCTCTCCCTCAGAATTTATTTGGACGCGAAAGTGAAAAAAAATTATTTGGCCTGGGGAATTTTATGGTTTCAAATGTAAATATCCTTCTCATTAAAAAGAAAAAAATATATTTCCAAAGAGCTGGACTGCTATGTGTAAGAATTTCAGAACCTGAGCAAAGGGAACTAGGCAGCCAGGGTCTTTCTTGGGTTCCGGGTAACGTATTGGTAAGCCGTTCCACTTACTGTTTTGATGGTAGAAATTCCTAGGAATTGTCTCTCAGCTGTTAACAGTGTAATACAAACAAATGTGAGATTTTTAGTTTAAACATTTTTTATTTGAACTCTAGAAGAGCATGCGGTAAACTTGTTGCTTCTCCGTGATAAAACGTGACCATAGTATTCACACGTGAGCCACGTTCACAAGGTGCCCGGGAGCCAATTGCCACGGAAAGTAAAGTAGTCTATCCGCATTTTCGCTTTTTTTGCGATTCATTTACCCGTAGTCAATGGTCACCCGCGGTCGGAAATCAGATGATCCTTCTGACGAATCATCCGAAGGTCAATAGTAGCCTAACTCTACGTCGCAATGCCTACGTCAGTCCCGTCGCCTCATTTTATCCTCTAGGGATTTTATTGTCTCGCATCCTCAAAAGAAAGGTGAGCCCAAAACAATAAGATGTATTTTGAAAGAGGGAGGCCACATGCAGGTAATTTTTATTATAGTATGTTGTTATAATAGTTCGAAGTTTTTTCAAGAGAATATTAAATCGTGTATTGATGGGACGCCTGGGTGGCTCAGTGGGTTAAGCCTCTGCCTTCTGCTCAGGTCATGATCTCAGGGTCCTGGGATCGAGTCCCGCATCGGGCTCTCTGCTCAGCAGGGAGCCTGCTTCTTCCTCTCTCTCTGCCTGCCTCTCTGCCTACTTGTGATCTCTGTCTATCAAATAAATAAATAAAATCTTTTAAAAAAATCGTGTATTGATTATAGATGATAATGGATGATAGACAAGCTTTAATCCCATCTATAATTTTATCTGATACCGTAATTCAATTTAGACATATTGTAATAGTTCGATTTTATTATTAGTCATTGTTGTTAATCTCTTAAAGAGCCTGACTTATAAATTAAACTTTGTCATAGGTATGTATGTACAGGGTAAAAATATAATATATATAGGATTTGGTAGTACCGTTGGTTTCAGGCATCCTACCAGGGTCTTGGCAAAGATCCCCTGTGCGAAAGGGCAGGACTGTTGTACCGCACTTCCAAATTCCTAGCAAGCAGTTATAACTCCTATTCTCTCTTATTCAAGAATGCACATTGCATAGTAAGTGCATGAGAGTATTGTGGAAAACATTGGCTCTGCTATAATTTATTTTAAAAAAATCATTCCTAACCTTGATATTTTATTATACAGAGTACTTCACATCTGATAGAGACAAAATGTTTCAGAGCATTATGGCTGGGAACAGCTTTTCTGCAGCATTTGCTGATTTAATCATGAAAAAAAAGGTTAGGAGTGCAAACAAAATTTTATTTCATTTTTCTTTCAATGCTCTTAGTTTTTTTTTTTTAATAGCTAACGTGGTTAAATTATTAAAAAGTCAGAATGATATAAAAAGATACACACTGGGAAGTCTCATTCTCATATCTTTTCCCTTTCTTGCCCCTTTTGGTAGGGACTAGCTTTTAGTTTCTGACTTGTATTTCTTCATGTATATATAAATATATATTTTTATTTCCCCCCTTTTCTTTCACAAGTGAAGGCTACTATATTCATTGTCCTGCACCGTGTTTCTTTTAAATTTAAAATCTATCCTAGGGTACGCTGTATCACATGCTGTGATAATATATCACTACACAGACTATATATATGTGTTTATGTATGTGTACATACATATATATTTCTTTTTTACAACTACGTAGTCCATACCACAAGCTATTTACTCAGCCCAATATTGATGGATACTTGATATATTCTAATATTTTATATTATAAAGAATGTTGCAAGAAATAACCTTGTATTTGTGTTATTTTGTGAGTAATATAAATATCTTCTAATTAAAAACCAAATCATGTGACATGAAACTTTTGAGTTCAAGAAGTTGAGAATCTGAAAAGCAAAAGAAACAAAATACTTAAAAAAAAAAAAAAAAGGAATCCTGAAAGACCAAGCTCTTCTTAAGTTCAGGGTGAGATAAACTCCCAGAAGTGGGATTGCTGGTCCAAAGGGTAAATGAATTTATAATATGTATATATTGCAAATTTTCCTTCTTTAAGGTTGTGACAGTAATAGAAATGTTTAGAGTTGCCAAATTTCTGCATTTTTTGACAATTTGATGAGTGAAAATAAATATTTCTGTGTATCTTCATTTGCATATCTCTTGTTAGAGGTGAGATTAATTATCCTCTTGTATGCTGGTTTATTTGCTTTCCAGTGAACTGGCTACTTTTACCATATGCCTATTTTTATTGATTGTTGGTCATGCTTTAATGGAGTTCAAGGAGCCTTGTATATATTGGGAGATTAGTTGTTTATAATATGAAGTATATATAAATATTCTTTTCCAGTATCTTTGTTTAATGACTTAGCTCATGGCTTAACTCACCCACATTTATTTCAGAAGCTCTTCTTTGCCACCTTTTCCTAATTGCTCCATCTTTGCTCTGGACCTCATGATCTCCAGCCTCCTACAGTAGTCACCTCCTTTCTCTTTCTTTCTCTCTTTTTAAAGATTTTATTTATTTACTTGACAGAGAGAGAGAGAGAAAGAGAAAGCATGAGCAGGGGGAGGGGCGGGGGAGAAGCAGGCTTCCTACTGAGCTGGGAGCCAGATGTGGGTCTTGGGGCTCAATCCCACAACCCTAAGATCATGACCTGAGCTGAAGGCAGACACTTAATTGACTGAGCCACCCAGGCTCCCCAGTCACCTCCTTTCTCCATCTCAAATCTCACTTGTTACTGGGAGTTACTCAGTTAACCTCAGTTCAGAAACATATTTACATATCTCCTATCTTAAAAACATAAATATTTTTCCTTTATCTTATATTGCCCTCACTTCTATAGTCCTTCCTTTATAACCAAGTTCGTTGACAAAAGTTTTCACTCCATGTATCCATTGTCACTTTTTTTAGAAGATTTTATTTAAATTCCAGTTAGTTAACATACAGTGTATTAGTTTCAGGTGACATAATTTAGTAATTCAACACTTCTTTTTTTTTTAATTTTTTTTTATTTATTTGACAAAGAGAGGTCACAAGTAGGCACAGCAGCAGGCAGAGAGAGAGGGGGAAGCAGGCTCCCCGCCCAGCAGAGAGCCTGATGCGGGACTCCATCCCAGGACCCTGAGATCATGATCTGAGCCGGTCAGAGGCTTAACCCACTGAGCCACCCAGGTGCCCTCAGCACTTCTATACAACATTCAGTGCTCATCATGACAAGGGCCTTCCATAATTCCTGCCTATTTAACCCATCCCCTTGCCCACCTCCCCTCTGGTAACCATCAGTTTGTTCTCTATAGTTAAGAGTCTGTTTCTTAGTTTGCCTCTCTCTCTCTCTCTTTTTCCCCCATATGCTCATTTGTTTTGTTTCTGAAATTCCATGTATTTGTGAAATCATATGGTATTTGTCTTTTTCTGACTGACTTTTTATACTTAACATAATGCTTTCTAGTTCCATCTACATCATTGCAAAGAGCAAAAGGTCATTCTTTTTTATGGCTGAGTAATATTCCATTGTTTGTATATACCACCTCTTCTGTATCCATTCATCATTCGATGGACACTTGGGCTTTTTCCATAGTTTGGCTGCTATAAACATTGGGATGCATGTATCAATTGTTTCTTTCCAGAGCTCTGAGCTTTGGCTCTTGCCCCATCACAAGCTCAATTCTGACTTTAGAAATACTCCGCTACCCCAAGTTCACAAATGATTGTGCATTTTTCCTTCTCATCCTACTTCATTTCTCCTGCAGAATCAGGAGTTCTGATAAACATTTTAATTACTCTTTCTTGACATATTTTCCTCCTTTATTTGTTTTCATAATAGTCTTCTTTCTGTATTCTTTAAGTATTCTACTCAGCCCATCTTATTTTTCTTTGTTGTCCTCTTTATACATGTTCAGGCATTTGACTGCTACGTATAAGTCAAGGACTCCTAAATATGTGTCTACAATGCAGACCCCTGGCTTCCAAAATCCAGATATACATAGCCAATGCCGCATAACGATGGGTTGCAGACGGCTCTCTCTCCTTTATCTACCACCCTTGACCCACTCACTTCTATTTCTTGGAGGTATTTGATCAAGTTAACACCCTGATGTTAACAATTTGCATCTTGACTTTCTATTGTTATAAAATGGGATCCATAATGTCATTTCCTTTGTAGAGTTATGATAAGATTAAATGGAAAAATAAACAGAGAATACTGGTGATTAGCAATCCCTTTATATTGCCCCTTCTTCTTTTCCTCTTCCTTCTAAATATTGTAATTATTATTAATACTATAATTACCAATAGTGGTTCTCAAAATTTTGTTCAAGTATCTTTTTCTCAGGGGAGTTGTTACTGGCAAGAACTCTACTGACAGTAATTTTGCTTTCAAAGAATATAAGTCTATTTGAAAAAACAGATAAGAGGATGAATCATTTTTGTAATGCATGAAAAGTACTGGGTTAGAGATAAGCCATGCACTGTTAAGACTACCAATATGTCTTACATATATTGTAGGTGTTTAATAAATGTTTGTGGGGACACTTGGGTGGCTCAGTGGGTTGAGCCTCTGCCTTCGGCTCGGGTCATGGTCTTAGGGTCCTGGGATCAAGCCCCACATCGGTCTCTCTGCTCAGCAGGGAGCCTCCTTCCCCCTCTCTCTCTGCCTGCCTCTCTGCCTACTGGTGATCTCTCTCTCTGTCAAATAAATAAATAAAATCTTTAAAAAAAATGTTTGTGGAAGGAATGTTTATAAGCTGGTAACTACTACCATAGCAATGCATGTCAAAAGAATATAATATACTTAAAGTTAGATGGATTTGGACAGGTGGATGGGGGGACGGGGCAACTACTGGGTATTAAGGAGGGCATTAAGGAGGGCTCGTGATGTGATGGGCACTAGGTGTTATATGCAACTGATGAATTACTAAACCCTACATCTGAAACTAACGAATACTATATGTTGGCTAATTTGAATTTAAATTTTAAAAAGTTAAGAAATTAAAAAAATTACACGGAGTGATTTAGAAATCTATTTAATTGCTGTGATAGTAAGATATGCTAGTATTGAGCTTTATTACTTTGGTTCAGACTAGCACTTTTGGTGGTGGGGATATATTAGAGACAATTATTTATGTGATTTTGTAGAATTAAAGAAAAGTCTATCCACTATAGTCAGAACCTTTGGGTTTGTAATAAATGATGATTATGTTAAGCAACCACTTTTTTTTTTGATCACCCCTTCAAGGATTTCTTTAGCACTAGAATTAGTGTCAAAAATCACTAATTCTGTAAATTGTTAGAGCAAGAAACTTTATATTATCATGAATAAATGACATTTCTTCTCCCCCCTTACCATATCCTTTATATTCATCTACTTTTTATGTCACTAGGCCAAGGAAACAAAAGCCATTCTATAATGAAGGCTCAAAGAATATCTCATAAACAGGATGTCATGAAAACCAAATAAACTGGAACAGTAAAAAGAGACACAGATAAAATGCTCTAACGCTATCCGAATTTCTCTTTAAGTCCTAGGGTTTATTTTCATGTCTGTAACATAATATAAATAGAGAAATACAGTTTTCTGACCATTACCTTACTGTTACTTCACATTTCCCAAGACTGGCAAGCATAATCTATGTGTTGATAATTTATCTTTGAAGTATAAATCTTCCAATATTTTCAGGGTAGAAGTCATATGGCTTAGAGTCACAAGAAAATCGCATCAGCATTCCATCTTTATAATGAACGACTGGGGTTTATTATTCCATTGACCTGTGGAGACACTTGGGAGAATTAATGTTCTGTACTGCATGTGTTATATACTAGGCTTGACATGTATAAATATTCTGAAAAATTACTCATTTATTTAGCTGGATCACTTAACAGATTTAACAAATGATAATCTTCTTAGCAAATATTTGTTAATATTGGCTAAATATTTGTTTAAATCTTTGTGAAATATGTATGGAATTTGTGTACAGTGGTATCTGAAAGAAATATTAGAACACTCATTTCTGTAACAAGTTATTACAGTTCCAGTTTCTAGTATACATGAAGTGATCCTTATCTTCCTTAATCTCTAATATTCCATTAAATACATTGGAATATGTTCAAAACCAATATTTTCAGAATGAAAATATGATGCCTGACACTGTATCATATTTAATGCTGGACTGAAGTTCAGAAACAAATTAGACCATTGAACTGAAGTCCAAATGGTTGCTTTTTTCTGAGACTTACCATGAAGAATCATATATAATCTGCCTAAGTTGAGAATACCGCTATTCCAGAGGAAGTAGTGCTTTCCTCCTTATTTTTTTCCAAGTAGCCTTAACAAATTATTTTCATATTGTAAGGAATATTCAAAATTAGAAATAAAATGGAATTATGCACTCTCCTCCACTTACAAACAGGAAAAAAAAAAAGAGAGAGAAAGAAACCAAATGTCCCTATTCTTGGTTCTAAAATGCTGAAGTTAGGAAACAGAAACACCTGTAACATAAAAAATTAGATTTCAGTGAGGGTAATGATGGTAGTAATTTTTTATTTAAGCAATATGCTGAAAAATGGCAATAATTCTAGGTTTGTTTGTGTGTGTGTGTTTGTGTGTGTGTGTGTGTGGTTTCAAAATTGTATCCAACCTAAAATGTATCACCTCTCTTCAATATTCCCAAGAAAACTGGACCCCAGATTTTAAACAAGGGAGAGGATATAATTAGGTGTTAGCGAATTGCACATAAAAATGTCTAGTAAACTATAGCTACTTTTGTTGTTGCACTTTTATTATTAATAAATTATAGAACTGTTCACTCTCAAAATCTGGAGTACCACCTAAATTTGGCAATTGTTTGGAACAGCAATTATCTCTTTGTCACGTGTCCTTGGGCCCACCTAGCAATATTTGTGTTCTAACCAGTGACTCACTAATGAAGTTAAGCTGCCTTTCCTCTACCCAGTGACTAATAGAAAATGGAGGAAGGTCCATTAAGAACATAATAGAGTTTTTCTCCTAGAGCCATTGTAGTTTTATTATAAATCTATTGGGTTTAAGATAGAGAATTCAGCTTTCTAGAGATATTTTCTAATTTCTTACTTAAGATGGCCTTCGAACTATTGTCAACTACCAAGACTCAGAAGTCCTTAGATTTTTTAATTGGTTGAGCCTAACATATAGTAAGGGCTCAATAAATATTTGCTGGTGATTGGATCAATGATTGAACATTCTAAGACATTTGATTTAAAAATAAAGAAATTTAATAACTACTTAATAGCAGATGTGATATTTTATCATTCATGTCCATGTCAGACAGAGTATTATTAATTAATAGAGGCTAGAGTGTTAAAGGCAGTGTGAAAAAAATTCATGGGCTTTGTTTGGCCTCATTACCTTTTTAATTTCCATTTACTTCATAATAGCATGTATCAGTCACTGTTGGAAGTCAGGTGGGGGATGGTTGATATATACAGAAGCAATAGTAATTTCTGAATAAAGAGTTATTGTTAGATTGTTTCTCAGTGTAGGTGAAAGAAAACTTGCTACAAACCTTTACTGAGTGATGGCAACAACTTAGTTTCTCTAAAGGAAAAGTATAAAACAAGTCTATTCCTTGTCACTCAATATATAAAAGCATGTGAGACTGTATTTTGGAAGAAAGAATAATGTCCTATATGGAAAAGAAGTATACTATACATTTTCTTTAGGAAAGTATATTTCATGGAAATAACCTAAGGTATTCTTTTTTTTTTTTTTTAAAGATTTTATTTATTTATTTGCCACAGAGAGAGATCACAAGTATGGAGAGAGGCAGGCAGAGAGAGAGGGGGAAGGAGGCTCCCCACTGAGCAGAGAGCCTGATGCGGGGCTCGATCCCAGGACCCTGAGATCATGACCTGAGCTGAAGGCAGAGGCTTTAACCCACTGAGCCACCCAGGTGCCCCAACCTAAGGTATTCTTTAATTGAAATGTTATTCTAGATGTTTTCTTAAATTAATTAACACTTTCCCTTTACATTGTATTCCTTGGAAAAAGTGCCAAAATTTGTGTGTGTGTGCGTGCGCGCGTGTATTCTAGGATTTTTCTCTCTAAATTCCTAGTTTTCTTCTTTAAGCCTTTGCCACCGGCTAAACCAAATAAATGTGAAAGAACATGGTAAGAGGCTCTACTTACAATTATTTCACAAAACAGTCATAAGGATTTAAAAATGTGCAGGTATTTTTGTTGTTGTTGTTGTGGCACTGTTGAGGAAATATTAATGGCATGTCTGTATAGTGCTGCCCTTTCAGTGTGATTCACCCCCTCCATGGTTTAGTGATTTCTGCAGAGAGGACACTGAAAGTCCTAGACACTTTCTGGAGAGTTCACTCTATTTACATGGGCAAGGGGGAAGCACAGTTTTAGAAACTTGTACTCCTTTCTGACTTAAAATTCTTCCTGTCATTATCCCAACAGTCATGGCTTCACCTGAAATACAGAAACAAGGAAACAAAAAGAATCTACTTTTAATAAAACTTATTTCTATTTCATTTCATGGACCATTAAAATAGAAGAACCGATAATGGAAAAATGTAAGCATGGGGAGAACACTGAGAGCTTCCACGCAGACGTAGCCTTTGGTCCTGGTTATGGCAGGCATTGAGAGACTGTACTACAGGGTTCACTTAGTGAGGGATGGCTTACACACTTCATGTGTGTAGACACAGTGGGAGTTTACAACAAGGCCCATATCCTTTACTACATTTTTTCTAACTACTGTTAAGAAATTTATTGTACAATAAATGTTCATGAATGGCTTTCCATGCTTTTCTAGACTTTGGTAGTCCTTTCAACCCTTTTCCTCCTTTTACACACAAAAACAAGGCAAGACCAAAGCCAAGACCTAATTGATTTGACCATGAATTGACAAGAAGCCACTTCTGAAATTTTTTTACTTTATTACTTATATAGTCAAAGTAAGAGTAATTAAAGCTGCCAATTGCTAGGTCCTATTCCCATGTACCAAAAAGTATGTCACCGAGACTGAAGGGTTTGAATGACTGTAGTGCATGTCATGGGGTATGCGATTCCTGAGCAGCCTGTTCTAGACTGTAGCTAAGTGGTTTCATGGTCTGCCACTAAACCTTGAAGGAGCTGAGGCCAAAATCTCATATTTCAGCAGAGGCCATGAGAAGCTGTCTCATGACAGTCTCCTGGAGGAGGTATGAAAGGAGGTGGGAGATGGCCCCATGCCATCCCCAGCCTCCCATTCTCCTCTGGCAGGATCCCGAGGCATCCTGCCATGACTCAGAGGCTATGGTTCAAACCTTTGCCCATGTAGCCCGTGTGGATCTGTGCCAAGATGCCAGGGCACTGTCAAGGAGCCATTGCCCCACATTTTCAAATTCTTTTTCTCCAAACCTTTTCCCATTACCTAGTAGGATGTTTTATTAGTATTCTTCTTTCCTTATACAAACATAAAGTTGGATGATATTCTTTAGTTCATTACATGGGCACTGGGTATAAATTTTACCAACCTCAAAACCTCGATGGGAAAATTTTACAGTCCTCCATTTTTTCCAAATAAAATTATATTTTTTTCAGGGATGGCTAGAAATTCAATCTCAGTCATTAATGTGACTCCCTTTCATTCAGGGCTATGCTAAAGTGAGAGGGTTTGAGGTATTCCAGAAGAGGAGAGAGGGTTTTTCTTAACCTGGCTCCCCCTGGTCACTGTGCATACTCTTACTCTCTCAACTTCCTTTGGCTCCTTACCTGCCCTGCTTGTGCATGGGATCTGTGATGAGGCTGTTAGTTTCAGCCTAGAGTGCAGCTTTTCTGGGAGCTTAAGGGGAGATACCTAACCATTCTTCAGGGCCCTGCCAGCTACCTTCAGTGCAGCCTCAGCTACTTCCTTAAACCCACCTCTAACTCCTCCCCATATCCTTCCCTTTTGCAGCTTGCTCTCCACCCTTTCTCATGAGTTAATGCAATTTGTCATAAAAGTAATTTTAAGAACACTGGGTTCTCCTTTTGGGAGTGGGTGGTAATGAACTACAAGCTAAAACCAGTATGTATGTGTGTGTGTGTGTGTATTTTTTCTAACTCACGCTGTTAAACATGTTAAATCATCAAAAGATCATGGGAAGCACAAGTGACACGCAGAAAGTTGACCTCATCCCAAAAGTTGCTGATGTTTTTCCAGCATTTGCTTAAATACGTGAACATTTCTAGAGCTCAGAACTTATTATTATGAGTCATTTTTTCATGAGTATGCTAATGACTGATGGAAATATTATTCAATCCATTGTATTTATATCCAGATTTTTCTATTCTTCTCTAATTACTTGAGAAGAAAATGATGATTGTGACATCCTAAAGCAAGTCCTTACTCTAATTTATTCTTATTTACTGATAATTGTGTCAAGTTAGTGGTTATACTAGATATTTAATTATATTCATGCTGAGAGTGGGGTCAGTATAATTATGGGCTAAGAGCTGGGATTGGGATGATGGGTAACTTCATAAGGACAGTCCTCTCAGTTGTGTCTATAGATAGAGTCAGAACTCTGAAATTAAAAAATACAGTACATTTTAACTTGGAGAGTGGTGGCAACTACCAAGCGTGAGGAGGTAAAGAAGACCTAGGCCAAGGGCAATATGCTTGTGGGAAGAAAGTTCCGGGAACAGAGTTTTGCCAGATGCCAGTCCTTGCCTTTCTAGATCCTGCTCAGCAGCAACAGGTTCAAATCCCTAGTCCCTGAGCCAGTACTGGCTAGGTACACATTGCCAGTAGATAAAATAGGATATTTCTGCCTCCCACACGAGGGGCTTTGTAATGATCTTGTTTCAGGTTAGATGCCGGAGGTTCCTGAGAAGAGCCCCAATCACCTGATCACCTTATGGCAGCTTTCTTCTCTACCCGCATTGCAGAATACTCCGCTCATCAGCTACTCCAGCTGCCTGACAAGTACATATCGAAGAGAGCCCTAACACCACTTACTGGAGTCTGAATGTCTTGGTTATCACTGAGTTTTCCTTGCTATTTTCACCTGTGGTTGCTGGTTCAGATCTTTTTCTCAACTAGAATGGTGACCCTCAGCCTAGACATTCCTGTCTCCTATGCCACTTCCCTGTTAGTTGGGAGTTGCGGTGTGGCTGGAGCCAGAGCTCGCTCTAACACTTTGGCAGCCATGTTCAGAATCTTGGTCACTCTTTGAGCCATGAACTCTGGTCCTCCTGAACCCCCTTCCTGAGCCCCTCTTCCCAGCAGCCAGTATTAACGGAAGTCCTAACATGCCTCGTGGTTAAGCCCACATAGACTGGGTTTCCTCAGTTCACTGGCTGGCTACCATTCTACCTGTCCAGTTTGTTCTGGGTGCATATACAAGTTTTCCTTACAATTCTTTGGCCAGCCTTCTCAATAGAACTAACCTCAGGAATCACACTGAGAGGACTAATCTGTTTCAATTTGTGTAGAAGTAGAGAGTTTTGATTAAAAAAATTTTTTTTTTATTTGTGGTTCACAAAACCTCCTATCATAAGCACTTTTTCTTTAAAGACTATTTCAGGGGAAGATTTTGAAATACTGTCCATGCTGAGATAATTCATTGTTTTCACCATGGAGAAAGGTGAAGAAAGATCAGGACAAGCACAAGGCTCCCTGATTCTCAGCTTCCTCTCACCCTTCCTATAAGATACCAACAATCTAAAGATCCAAGAACCATCTCCGAGATGTTTTCACAGATTGAAATGACCCTCAGGTGACCCTGGTGCTTCCAGTGAGTGCTAAGATATGAAGACATAAATTAGTAGTTTTAGAGGCACAGTTTTTGTTTTAAGGACATTGAGAGTCTCACTTGCATATATGTTCAGCCTTAGTTAACTGTTGAATTTTTATCAGGTCTGGCTGGTACAGATGTTTCCCTTGTACTGGCAACGTTGCTGCCAGTTAACGAAGCATCTCGGCTCATGATTCTCTCCTGCCGCTCACCCTGACAAGTTGGAGAGGGAAGGCTGCCTGCAGATGGTGTTTCAAGCGTGTACAGTACAGTGGGTCCAAACACATGGGGGCTTTGTTCAGGTTGCCAAAACTCAGTGTGCTCTCACACATGGTAGAATGCATCTCGTAAAAAGAGATCAATTTATAAGCAGTGTTTTATGATTTAGGAGGTAAATATTGCCTTTCTTGATTAAGGAGCAAATTTAAACTGAAGCCTGTGGAGAAGTGAGGGAGAAAGAGTTATTAATTTTAAAGAAGCTCCTGTCTCAGATCCTCCTTTTTGACACTTTTCATGAGCATAGGAGTTCTCAATAGTGGACTATTTCAGATTGTGACTGATTGTGGACAATGGCACCAGAATCCTTTAGAATTGCATGGGTCCCGGTTTCCTTTAACTCTGCAGGCTTTTCATTGGTCATAGCTATTGTCCCCTCACCGCCAACAAAGGGATGGATGTTAATTTCCAGATTGGATGATGGACTCAAAGTTGGAATACAGATTTATAGAACATGGGAACAAAAACAGTATCAAAGACCTGTTTTGAGAAAGTACTGTTACGAAAGTTGAGGATACCAGGGCAAGCAGAAATTTCAGTTTGGGGGAAAAACAAATATCCTGGTTTCTCCACAGGACTAAGAGCTCCTCAGCAATATGGCCCATGTTTACACAGTGCCTTGTTTACAGTAGGCACTCAGTAAATGTTTGACTGTATAAATAAAGGATTGAATGGTATTGCCTAACTACAAGGATTAGCCCTGAATTTAAAATAGATGAATTTTACATCTCTTCACTAATGTTCTCTCCAGAGCAGACAATAATGAAGTTAAAATTGCAAAATGTTAGACAGAGGAGGAATGAGGTGAGCATTCAGACTGATTTATCTTATTTTAGAGATTATAATGATGATATTTATCTCACATTTACCATGCCAGGCATTATGCTATGGGTTGAACATGGCATGTTTTATTTAATTCTTGCAACAACTGTAAGTAGGGGCTGGCCCCCTGTATAGATTGGGAAATCGTGACATAGAAAGCTCACACCCCTCATAAGTGATGAAGCCAGCATTAAACCCAGATTGTCTGACTCACTCATCCTCATTTGCTACTTTGGCTGTCACTCAGCCCCAAGGAGACTGAATGATATATCCTGTCACAGGATGGAGTCTCAAATGTCATCTCATGATTTCCTAATTCATTGCTTTTTCTCCTACAGTACATTTTCTGAGTAAAAATCTTTCCTGTGACACATACTCCTCCAACTACCACCTAAATTGCAGAGCTAACTGCTGAACTGGTAGTAGTGGTGGGGTACATAACTTAGGATGCTGTCTGCAGCAAGTGATAGAAAATCCTGAATCAGCTGTCTTAGACAATAAATAAAAGGTATTACTCTCACAATAAGCAGCCTTAAGGTGGGTCATGTTGCTAAATAATCTAAGTACAAAGACACCGTTACAGATATTTACTGTACTAAACATTTATTGGTGGGCAAGTGAATGAAAGGAGTTCATATAATCTGTTGTCTAGGCTTGAGGAAATCCCTGCTTCCTACCCCTTTAGAGTTTCGTACCATCTTGTAGGAAAGGGTCATTGAAGGCAATCGTGAAGATTCCCGAGATAAGATTTGGCCATCCCTACAGCTTGCTGCTGGCAAATAGGATTGATTGTAGATTCCATGGCTAGGGACTATCTGGTTTGGGTATTTAGCCTGGGGCAAAATCCCAAGGTGCATAGGCTTATTATCTTGCTTGATTCTTATTTTCTATCATGCA
This sequence comes from Martes martes, assembly GCF_963455335.1. Taxonomy (NCBI): domain Eukaryota; kingdom Metazoa; phylum Chordata; class Mammalia; order Carnivora; family Mustelidae; genus Martes; species Martes martes. The sequence goes on from NC_137892.1 coordinate 42,277,602, forward strand.
AGAGTGGGAAGTGTCTCTAAAATGATTTTAGCAAATCAACACAACTTGAATACCTTCAATTTCACCAGTGAGAGCCCAATTTTAGCATTCATCATGCCTGTCAACAGGCTGCTATTTTTATCACTAAAAGCCCTTTTCTGACATTTAGTATGTTAATTAGCAAAATGCAGGTTATTGAGCAAGACACAGGCGACGGAAGTGCCTTTCTGAAGTACAGATGTCCCGTGAGAATGCTAGCAGACCACTCCTGTGTTCTTGATTGCCATAGTCATTGCTCACCCTGGGAGAGGGAATCTCTAATTACAACGCTTAGAGTTCAACCCAAGTTACACACATCATATCACAATGTATATGCTGAAGTATTCTAAAGTAAATTATAGTAATTTTACCAGTGAGTTCCAGATTGGTTAATTTAGCAAATAAGTGAAATCCTCAAGAATCCAGGCTCCCCTGGTGTCTGCCCTTCCGTCCTAATCGGTCTTTGACTAGCACCCTTCATGGTAGTGAGATGATAACTGCTCAAGTTCTAGGTGTGATCCCATGCAGACTTGACATCATCTCAAAGAATGGGGGGGAGGGTGTGGGTGAGCTGGGTAACGGACATCCTTTTGTGTTTCTCTTTACAACAGCAAGGAAACTTTACCCAGAAACCATCCAGCAGACTTTTTTTTTTTTTCATCTCATTGTCAGAATTACATAGCATATTCATTTTTAAGCCAATCACTGGGAAGAACAATGGAATTTTTTCCTTGACATTGGTAAACTTTATTAGGACTTAACTTTAAGTCATCTGAGGAGGAGTGGGAAAAAATACAGCTTTGTGAACAATAATGAATAGGGAAAAGGCAGTTGGGAAGGCATATCTGCTAATGTGTAATAATTATTTCTTTTTCTTTTTTAATGTGACCACTTTATCTTTAAGGGCAACATGCAGCTTTATTTGATCCTTTATCTCATCTTCTCCTTCTTCCTTTCATGTTTGACCTGTCTTTGCTGCTGCTGTACTCCCATTCATTGAGTCTTCAGTTAATACCCCCACTTCTTGAATTAGAGGAAGGGAGTTATAGCTTTAATGAGCATTTTTAGCTTTGATAGTTAACCAAGAGTCACTACAGGTTCCCTGATGCATTCTCATCTCAGGGCATATTGTTTATCATGTTAAATCTGGTATGAGTTCTTCAGGGAATATTCCTGATTTGAGAACATAGAGGCCAGAATAAAAAGAATTGCTTGGGCATTATCATCAGTGAAACCATCCCTTAAGAGTGCTATTGTTAGGTTATTTGCTTCCCTTCTTTGTCCACCTAGAATCTCACTCAAAACAAGTGCTTGACATTTTTCAAAAAAATGATGTTTGATTTCAAGCAATCACCTTCGACTTCTTCCTCTCCCCCTGGCTAGTTTTAAGATGAAAGAAATTGCAGGGTGTTTTAAAAGCAGACTGGAGAGCTTGTGTCAGAGGATAAGGGCATATTCACTAAATATTTACTTCTCCAATGTCTTTAGAGAAAAGAAACTTGAGACTGCACAAGACAAGAATAAGTTTTCTGAAAATGACAGAAAATGAACTAAACTTTGTACAGATTAAAGAACTGGTTCTTTTTTTTTTCTAATTTAAATTCAATTAATTAACATGTAATGTATTATTAGTTGCAGAGGTACAGTTCAGTGATTCATCAGTTGTATAAAACACCCAGTGTTCATTACGTCACATGCTGTCCTTAATGTCCATCATCCAGTTACCCGATCTCCCCTCCCCCTTCCCTCCAACAACCCTCAGTTTGTTTCCTATGATTAAAAGTATCTTATGGTTTGTCTCCTTCTCTGATTGCATCTTGTTTTATTTTTTCCCCTCTGCCCTATGATCCTCTGTTTTGTTTCTTAAATTCTACATATGAGTGAGATCATATGATAATTGTATTTCTCTGATTGACTTATTTTGCTTAGCATAATACCCTCTAGTTCCATCCATGTCATTGCAAATGGCAAGATTTCATTTTTTGATGGCCAAGTAGTATTCCATTGTGTGTGTGTGTGTGTGTGTGTGTGTGTGTGTGTGTGTATACACCACATCTTCTTTATCCATTCACCTGTGGATGAACATCTGGGCTCTTTCCAAAGTTTAGCTATTGTGGACATTGAAGACTTGGTTCTTAAAAGCTTAGGCTCAATTAATGTAAAAAGCAACAAGTAATGTAAATGAACAAGTAATGTAAAAACAACAAGGGTTCAGGATTATTAGTAAGATGCAGTCATGGAAATAAAGATCAGTTTAGTTGATATTTTTCAAACTTTCATTTTCTGTGAATCTGATTCAGAGTTAGTGTAGAGAACATAAAAAAATTTTTAAGAAGTCTAAGTATACTTTAAATTAAATCTTAAATTGCACACTCTGCACTTGTCTTCTTCACTTGCATCATACAATTCTTCCAATCATGTGTTTATTTCTTCTCTGCTGGGAGGTCATTTTTTCCCCATGTACCATCCACCCCACTCCACTCATTCACACAAATCAGACACATACAAACCTGCTTCCTTTCTGTGACATTTAGCTTCATTAGTGGCATCACCATTCTCCTAAACTCCCAACGTTGCAGTTTTTAAAAAATCTCTTCTTTCAGTTCTCACAAACTAATTATTGACTAGTCCTTTTGATTCTACTCCACACTACTTCTTGCTTCAATTTCTCATTTCTTTCCTTTATTACTTCCTTCATTTCCACTACGATTCCACTCAGAATTTTGCCATAAACTCCTAGTGGGATTCTTCGCCTTTTGTTTGTTTCCTCCTACCTATCTTCGACCCTCCTACAGCCAGAATGTTCTTTCTGTAGGACAACTCATTTGGCCCTGCACAATTCATGACACTCTGCAGGTGCCTGAAGATCTTCTACAGTTATCCCTCTGTGCCTGAAGAATTTTAATCCCCCAGTATGCCATTCATACTCTTTCCACCAACTACATTTATAACCTCATTTTCTTTTATAATTCTTTCAAGAGCTCTGCTTTCACGTCACTAGACACGACGTTCACCCTCTTTCTCTTTGTTCTCTTATCATTAGATATCATCCCCATTCATTCTCACATCAAAATGCTTCCCATTTTTCAAGGCCTAGTGGAGATGCCACTTCTTCCATGATGCCTTCTTCTGTGACCTTCTTTCATTCTGTAATAACCTCTTCCAGAGTCCCACCCCCAGCAAAGAACTTTGTCAGCATTTCTGTTATATTACTTACTGTGGTCTATTTTGAGTTGTAGTTGGTTATGACTCTGTCTTTTTCATCAGTCAGTTACTGATGAAATAGCTTGGTTTTTGCATTGGATTAAATTTGGGACCTGATCCTACATCTTCTTAGTTTATTTAATACAGAACCCAGTTGAATGTAGCCTTATACTTCCCACAGAGCCTGGGAATTAGGGCAGGACTCAGTACAGAATAAAAGTCATAATAAAAGTTAAACCCCATTGTGATTTTTTTTACATGCATAAAAGAACACGTATATACCCTATTCTTTTTCTTTTCTCTTTTAATATGCTTTCTTTACTCTCTCTCTTTTTTTTTCTCTAAATTTTATTCATCTATTTGACAGAAAGAGATCACAAGTAGGCAGAGAGGCAGGCAGAGAGAGAGAGAGGGGGAAGCAGGCTCCCTGCCAAGCAGAGAGCCCAATGCGGGACTCGATCCCAGGACCCCGAGACCATGACCTGAGCCAAAGGCAGAGGCTTAACCCACTGAGCCACCCAGGCACCCCTGTTCTGTTCATTTTTGTACTTCCATGCTTTGCTGGACAGCTTTGACTTTTACTTTCCTCATGTCATTTTCCCTTCATCTAGCAACAGGAACTGATTTTTCTTTGCAGGATGATTAACATTAGGATTAGGCATATGACCTAGTTCTGGTGAATCATATTCTAGCTCCATGGCCTCAGTGATGGGCGTGGGCCCAATTTGATGTGCATCAGTCCAATAATACTCAAGCATAGTAATATGACTTTGATGATTGGAATGGAAAAGTTCTAGTTTTGGTAGTCTTGCTAAAGTGATGAGATCTAAGCCTGGAGTTGTGGTTGATTCTTTCTAGCCCTCTAGGAAGAAATGACCTGAATGAAATCATCACAGAAGAAAGAAGACACAAAAGATGGAAAGGGACCAAGTTTTGAAGACACCATTTGAATGCCTAGATCCAGCTTTTGGTTTATGTAAACCAATAAATCTCCATTTTTAATTAAGCCACTGTGAGCTGGATTTTCTTCTCATGTAGCTAAAAGAATCCCTACTTTTAATATCCCAAAAATAGGCTTTCTCATCAAGGTTACTCTCTTCGGTTTTCTCTTTTTCGTTGATCTTATAAAATTCACCCTCCATACACACCTTTTACGAAAGAAGTTTTAAAAATGGATGACAACTGTACCTGTTTTATATGGCTTTTGTAAGGATCAAATAAAAGTAGAATGCTTGAAAAGGTGGCTGGCATGTTGTACCATGTTAATGTTAACTGTTGTCATCTCCATCATCATCATCATCATCATCATCATCAGTTCCGTGTTACTCATTACAGTTTTCAGGTTATACAACTGGAGACTTAAACCGATTGAAACTTCAATTTCTAAACATATTTATTTCAAAATTGACTTTTATTTGGACAGGATATTTATTACCTCTTGGTTTGTTCTATATTGCTGTTTGCCTGAATCACTTTCTATATGTTTAGCAGTGCATTCCATTTTTCAGAATATAGTATGAAAGTTTTTCCTATCAACTCTGCTTCTGGAAGATGCCTGTCAAAGAATATCACAGAATATCACTTGTGACTGGTCCATAATATTTGTACTGTAAATTAGTATATCCTTTAAGGTGTCTGAGAAGAGGATTTCTTTCATTTTGCGTATAAAATACATATATAACAAAAGAAGATAGGATTTCCCAGAGTTAGTCTGTCAATGGGGCTAGGGCATTGGTGTCTAGATTTCTAATTTAGGAAATGAGTAATCGTCTCTTAAAATATTCCGTAAGATCCTCCCCTTAGTGCAATGTTGTATTGATTTAGAACTAAGTTCTCTGGGTTCTAGTTTTGGCTCTGACATTAACTGAGTAATTCTGAGCAGATCATGGAATCTCTATAGACCACAGTTTCCTCCTCTGTAAAATGAAGAGTTTACATTTCAAATTTAATGTACATTCCTACTTGCAAATTCCCTAAATTCCTTTCAAAGAAGATTTATCACAAACACATTTTAGAATCACTATTATCCACAAGACAGGAGAGCTGCAGAGGGAGGAACTGAAATCCTTCTTTCAAGTATGCAGATAGTACTCAATTTGTAAGATTTAGTTGGAAGAAGTAGAGAGAAATAGCATGTATGATGCAAAAGAGTTTAGATCAATTTAAAGCGAGAGCTTAAAGCTGACAAGTTCAGTTCATTCTAGTAAAACATAAGCTAATTAAAGTGGGAGCTAAAGCCCAAAAGGTGATGAACCTGTACAATCATACAGCATAGCAATTGGGAAACAGGTTTGGTGAATAGGACAAGGGTCACTGAAATGATCATTTTGTGCTAGAGGCAGATGAGAAGAGGCACACTTACTTGTATCAAAAATTCCTGTTGGTGCATTTGTTAGTCACTGCACATTTGTCCAGAAGTAGTAAGGGCTCTGAGACACAGATGAGGCTTTTTGCTTCATTCTCCCTCTTGAGGTGTACCCAAGCTATATAATGTGGCAACCATTGTGAGTCAGAGCTCTTATTTCAAAATTAGCTCTTGGACAAACATACACAAAAAATATATTTCTTTTGGCTCTGTGTTAATTAAATGCAGTCAATGTGAAATCAATTCCCTCTCAAAATGACAGACCTGCTCTCTATTAGTAGAGCTGCAACAGTTAGCTTGCATCTAGCGATTCAAAGCACTTACTCCCTTACTGAGCTGCCTATAGCCAAGGATTTAGTAGATAGATGGATTTAGATTCATATGTAGATAGAGATACAGATAACGTAGACATTTATAGAGGTACATTGCTATGGACTGATTTTTGTCCTCCAAGTATTCATATGTTGAAGTCCTAGTCCCCAATGTGACTGTACTGGAGATAGGGACTTTGGAGGGGGTAATTAAGGTCAAATGTGGTGGGAAGACTGGTGTCTCTGTAAGAGGAAGAGACTCTAGAAATCTCTCTGTCTCTCTCTCTGTCTGTACACACAGAGAAGATGCCTTATGAGGGACACTAGGAAAGCAGCCATATGCAAGACAGGAAATGAGTTCTTACCAGATACCAGCTCTGAAGGCGCCTTGATCTTGCACTTTTGGCCTCAAACTGTAAGGATAAAAATGTTGTTTAAGCCACCCAGTTTGTGGAATCTTCTTATGGCAGCCCAAGCAAACTAATACCTATACAGTTGACCATTGACCCATGTGGGGGTTAAGGATGTCACCCCAGTGCAGTCGAAAACTCATTATCACTTTTGGCTTCCCCCCAATTTAGCTACTAATAGCCTACTGTTCACTGGAAGTTCCTAATAACATAGACAGTTAAAACATTTTGTATGTTCTGTGTATTATATACTGCGTTCTTATAATAAAGTAAGCTAGAGAAGAGAAAATCTTACTAAGCAAATCATAAGGAAGAAGAAATATATTTACAGTACTGTATGTACATTTGTTGAAAAAAATTCACATACAAGTGACCCTACACAGTTCAAGTCTGTGTTATTCAAGGATCAACTCTATCATTTCCATTTCTCTCTCTCTCCTCTGACTTGGTTTATTCGAGCCATTTTCTTTGCCTGTTCTCTTCCAAGTTTTTCTATATTTAGCACCTCACAGTGGGGTATAACAGAACACTAATTTTTAATTCTGAAATGAGGAACACAAGTCCCAAAAGAATATCCCATAATTCAATGTGCTGTCACTATGGTGAGTGGTTCTTAACCTAGGGGCTAATATTAGAATCGCCAGGAAGCTTTTCAGGATTTAAACTAGATACACTCTTTTTTGGGGTTTATTAGAAGTTTCAGAAGAGAAATGGGATATGAGGTGTTTGAACTCACCTGCTGGTGTCTGCCCAGAGTGTCGTTTCTTGTTCTTTCTCTAACTGGCAAGAACAACTTATCAGGCTGTTAGGATTCCCAATTCATAATCATAAATATATGTTCTTTAAAAAATATTTTTTATTTTTTATTAACATATAATGTATTATTAGCCTCAGGGGTACAGGTCTGTGAATTGCCAGGTTTACACACTTCACAGCACTCACCATAGCACATACCCTCCCCAATGTCCATAACCCAACCACCCTCTCCCTACTCCCCTCCCACCAGCAACCCTCAGTTTGTTTTGTGAGATTAAGAGTCTCTTATGGTTTGTCTCCCTCCTGATCCCATCTTGTTTCACTTTTTTCCTTCCCCACCCCCAAACCCTCACGTTGTCTCTCAAATTCTTCATATCAGGGAGATCGTATGACAGTTGTCTTTCTCTGATTGACTTACTTCGGTAAACATAATACCCTCTAGTTTCATCGACATCATTGCAAATGGCAAGATTTCATTTCTTTTGATGGCTGCGTAGTATTCTATTATGTATATATACCACATCTTCTTTATCCATTCATCTGTTGATGGACATCTAGGTTCTTTCCATAGTTCGGCTATTACAGACATTGCTGCTATAAACATTCAGGTGCATGTGCCCCTTTGGATCACTACAATAAATATATGTTCTATCTTTCCAGTCAGATTTCTTGAGCTTAAGTGCATGGTTTCAATATTATATTTCTAGTACCTAGCGCAGGGCTATAGAAAAATATTTTTATACTAAAATAATAAACTGAAACTTATTCCATATTGGCGGAGGACCATACAATATTTCAGCATAACCACAGAGTTCCTGGGTCTCAGAATAGTTTATAGCAGAATTTTCATAAAACCTCCAGGTACCATTTTGTAAAATCCAGTGTGCACAGTGCTAGTGGTCATGTGATCAGTTTAGACGACACACAGAACATTTTCCTTTTACTCAAGTTTTAATATATTTACTTTAGTATAGAAAAATATGTTATTTCTGGGGCACCTGGGTGGCTCAGTGGATTAAGCCTCTGCCTTCGGCTCAGGTCATGATCTCAGGGTCCTGGGATCAAGCCCCACATCAGGCTCTCTGCTCAGTGGGGAGCCTGCTTCCCCCCCTCTCTCTACCGTCCTCTCTGCCTACTTGTGATCTTTGTCTGTCAAATAAATAAATAAAATTAAAAAAAAAAAAGAAAAATCAGTGTTAATCTCTTGGTGTGCGGAACAAACTCTTTAGGCTTCTCCTGGCATCACCTATTCTAGGGACCTGACAGAATTGTCCTGGATCAGGAAGATTAAGAGTGCCATGTGTGCTTGAACAGTACTTTCTAGACTTGGTCATATGCTTGTATCACCTCAATTAATGTCGATTGTCTAGAATTACAGCTGCTCTGCTACAATCTAGTCTCAACACAGCAGCACGGACAATCCTTTAAAGTATCTGTGATGGCTCTCTGTTTTAATTAGAGCAAAAGCCTCAGTCCTTACATTGTCCTATAGGTAGAGTGATCCTATGTTCCAGTCTCCATGGGACAGCCCCCATTTATACATGCCATTTCGGTATAATTATTAAACAAACACCTTCTTTTTACTCTAGTAAGTGACCCAGATTGTGTGATAAGTTATACAGACCCCCACCGAGAATGTACTACATGATCTGACTCCCTATAATCTGTTTGGCTCCTCTCTTTCTCTTCTGTAGTCACACTGGTCTCTTACTATTCCTCCCACACCTCAGCCACTCCTACTTTAGGGCTTCTGTTCTAACTTTTCTGTGCATGGAACACTTCCCCAGATACCTACGTGACTCACTCCTTCACCTTCTCCAAGTCTGCTAAGATCTCATCTTCTCAAAGAGGTCAACACTGACCACCTGCTTAATACTTGTAGGATGAGCAACTGAATACGGGATATTTTTCTTTAAATTGATCCCTGTTTTATCTTCAATATCTACTTCAATCTTAGTCTTAAGAAATTAACCATTAAAATGTAGGTATGATATTTGTTGTATTTTTAAAAATTTTTAAAAACACTTAATTTATTTGACAGAGAGACAGTGAGAGAGGTAACACAAGCAGGGGGAGTGGGAGAGGGAGAAGCAGGCTTCCACTGAGCAGGGAGCCGCATGAGGGGGCTTGATCCCAGGACTCTGGGATCATGACCTAAGCTGAAGGCAAATGCTTAACGACTGAGCCAGCCAGGCACCCCTATGTTGTATTTTATCTAATGTGTAATTCTAATGCGTATACTAAAGTAAATATATTAAAACTTGAGTAAAAGGAAAATGTTCTGTGTGTCGTCTAAACTGATCACATGACCACTAGCACTGTGCACACTGGATTTTACAAAATGGTACCTGGAGGTTTTATGAAAATTCTGCTATAAACTATTCTGAGACCCAGGAACTCTGTGGTTATGCTGAAATATTGTATGGTCCTCCGCCAATATGGAATAAGTTTCAGTTTATTATTTGTGGTTGAACAAGTCTCCATGGATCTTCCTAGCAGGCATATTATATTTGGTCCAAAGAGAGTACATTGTAGTACATGTGCATTTTCAAGTTTATTTTATCACCAGTCTTTATTCTTTCAAAATTCATGGATTTCATTCCAGCTACTAGGTAATTTGATTCTTTTTTACTTGCTTGACATAATCACTAACCCCTTATCTGGCTAGTTGTTTTTATTGTTGAATTGGCCAATCAATCTTATTTACATTCAGCTGCCTGACCCATTCTAAGTTTTTATGCGACAAGGTTCAAAGTTAGGAATCTAATCTATGTCTTAAGAAATTAAAATAGCTGATCTGGGAAGTTAGAAGCTATGCATATGAACCTACTTGGAAGTAAAGTGAAGAAAATAAGAAATGAATGCATTAAAAAAATGGGATTGAAGGGCATTGTAGAAAATGAAAATAATGGAACTGGTTTTCACTCATTTGAGTCAATTCCAATTTGAACTTGAATAGGAATTGCCACTTAGAAGGCTAAAATTATCTATAAGTATGTTTTTACCCCTAAACCATAGCAGTAAGTTAGTTTGAACAGGAGATTTTGGTTGTAACAATAAGAAAGAAATTGCATTATAAGAAGAGGTCTTTCTAAATTTATTAGAAGCACTTAAAAAAATCTGTGTTCACTATAAATGTTTAAAGAAATAGGCTGTACTAGAAATGGGCCAAATTTCTAATATGTTGCTTTTATTTATCACATTATGAGCACTATTTTTGTGATTATACAACTATCACTACAATAGCTAAGTACTGTAACACTGTTGTTAAGGTTAGAAAATTATTAAAAATCTTATAAAATGCAAAGAATCAATAATAACCCTAAATATAATTTCATTATTTTCAATCACAAGTATTGTACTTTGTTTTAGAACAGCAAAACAGACTAGAACTCTTTTATCAATAACGAAAATATACTCTTCACAGGAAGTATAAAACTCTGATAAAAACAATCGCAATAGCATAAAACATTTGAAGATATCTAAGCCACCCTTGAGGTCATTAATTACGTGTATGTCTAGCATTCCTCTCTTTGGAGGACTTGCTCTTCCTACCTTTGTAGAACTTCTCTCCTTCTCCCCGCACTTCCCCCCGTCCCAGCTATCACCACAGGGTCTGAATTGGAGCTTCTTTGCTTCTTACCTGATACTGCCTCATGATTTAGTGATGAGTCAAAACCGAACATTTCCATTGTCCATTTTAGAGAGCTTTCAGACTAAGATTCAGGTGAGAAAGAATCCAGAATGGTGGAAAGGAATTTCTTCTTCTTGAGGGTGAATCTGGAATGATTTGAGTACAGACTCGCTGCCCACCTTCAAGTCTTGCACAGCATGAAAAGCCCTGCCTGCTGTAGGAGAAGTTGAACTGTGACTAAAGTACAGAAAGAAGCAGAGATCTGAGAACAGGAGTCCTGAAGAGGTAGGAGTCCCTTGTTGCAGCCACTCTTGCCCATTCCTTTGTTATGAATTAATGATGTCTCTATTTCTGCCCCAGTTCAAACTGAGTCTTCCTTTGAGATCAAGAGTCCTCATGCACACCTGAACTTCTGTCTACAATTGTTTGAGTGTGTGTGTGTGTGTGTGTGTAAGTTCTCCCAATTGGGAACATGACTGATTAATGCAAGTCTAGTCTGTTTACTTACTTGAAATTTTCAGTAAGATTTTAGTCAATCAAGGAAAAGAGGCTTAAAAGAATCTGTTGTGCAAAAAAAAAAAAATCCAGTATAACAAGTGTGATAACAAAATACTTATTTCTTTATAAAAACAAAACTTCCAATCTTTAGTCACTGAGCCACTTATCCAAAGTCTAAAAATAACAAAATAATTTGGATGATAACCATATTCTTTGTAATGGAATTTGATCCATCTTTCTTTGCTTGGAGTAATTGGTGGAAAGTTTTCTCCTATTTCCTGTGCTGGGGCCTGAAAATACTCCTCCTAGTTTATATAAATGAAAGTCTCATAAATAAAATCAGCAGTAGGTCTTGACCCCTCACTTACAGACCTTTATAATAGCTCTTTGAGTGCATGCCCTGTCTTGCATGAGAGCAAGGACTTTTTAATTGTGCAAGTGTATTTTTAATTTGGCATTAATGCACTCTGCTATGTAGTATGTACTATGTCTGAGGAGTTAGTGAACTGTACTTGTTAGATGAACAAATGAATAGAAGATTGACAGATGTCATACATCTCATTTTCCTTTTTTTAGTTTTTTTCCATTTTTCTCTTAAAAATGTTAAATTCTTTCTTCCTACTACATTTGTCATCCCTTCTTTAGGAGGCACATTTATTATACAGTTTATAAATGGTAGAAATACACTTTTTCTGTTTTCTGTTCTTCTCCCTTCTTGCTGTGAAAAACAAAAAAATAGAGGCAAGAAAAAGAGAGAAATAAGGAAAAAAAAAAAAAAAGGAAAAGCCATGCTCTGCACTGTGGGTTTATTTACAGTCTCTCTGTGAGCTGGAAGGAGACACAACATTGTGGGGTTGATGGATTGGTGAGAGCTAGTGCCAGATGTTGACCATGACAGGTGCATAATAAAAACACTCTTCATGGTTTTTCTTCAGACTTCTAAATATATTTGGAAATAAGGAAAACATCTGCTTGGTATTTCTTTCATTGACAGGCTGCTATGTTTTTTTTATCTGTGTTTTTGTTTTTTTTTTTAAATTGGGGGACATTATTTTTGTGACATTGTAAGTGCTTCATCAAAATATTCTTCACAAGCAAGATTCTAGAAGTTTTGATACCATTTCATTTATTCAGTGGCTATGTTGTTTCTTATATTTCTGTCCATCTGTCTTTTGGTTCACAGCAAAGTCATGAATGCTTAATAAAAATGGAGCAACCCTATTTATTATGGTTTGAAGATTGCAAAATTGTGCTGCAGACTCACCACATGGTTGGCATTTTTTTTCCTACAGCTTGGCCTCTGGTTACCATGGCTGTGACAACCCCTAACACAGTTTTTGGTGGCTAAGTGAGAGATATGTATGAAAGCCATGTGAAGAGTAATAAATCTGGAATCAGTAGCTTTACCAGACCCTCAGTGGTGCTCCCTAGACAATCACCATGACCTGATATTCAAATGTTGGATGGGTTTCTGTCTCAATCTATTCAGTTTTGAAGTCTCTAAGCAAGACCATGTGGAAAGAAGCTAGCAGCAACTACTAATGTCATACGTACTCAGTCTGCCCAATGGGATGAATGGATACATGGAGATCTTTCACAGAAGAGTGAGGGACATTGGTCCCTCATGGATGGCAATATGTAGCAGATGCAGACTGAATCTGGGCTGGAGTGGTAGAGAAAGAGAAAGGGAGCTTATGGTGCGAGGAAATGGGCTCTATTGCATCTAACTGAGAAAACCCGTATGCTTCTCTCATATTTTCTAGACAATCAATATTAATTGATAATATAACCCCCAAACTCAGTGCTATACTCCCTTTAGCTTCATTAGAATGTGTTACATGTGGTCAAGAAAGCCTTGTTTTTTTTTTTTTTTTTTTTTTTACAGACAGAGATCACAAGTAGGCAGAGAGGCAGGCAGAGAGAGAGGAGGAAGCAGGCTCCCCGCGGAGCAGAGAGCCTGACACGGGGCTCCATCCCAGGACCCTGAGATCACTACCTGAGCCGAAGGCAGAGGCCTCAACCCACTGAGTCACCCAGGCACCCCAAGAAACCGTTGTTTAAAACAAATTCTACCCCACATTTTAGAGCATGATGAGGTGAATGCAAAAGGCTATGGGAGGCACATACTGTTTAATGTTTCAGGTCATTAATTCTTAACTGGAAGATAATGTGGAGAGCGTGGGGGCATCTCAAAATTAACAGAAGAGAGTCTGACATTGGTAGTTAAGTCTGTGAGGTATGGAAACAGCTTGCATTGTTCCCCTTGATATTTTTAATCCTTTCACCATATTGGTTTCTGCTGCAAAATCTTTATGTTGGCATTACTGGCCCCCCAGCCAGAGATTTTTGAGCCAGGTTTGGGCTTTTTGAGTTGTGAATCCCCTGACAAGACATTCAAAAGTTGGAATGAAAATGTATACTGTTGAGTATACTTCTGAAAAGGTTTCATAACTTCTAGAAAATCATCAGAAATACAGCCCTCCCCAAATAGGTTAAAAAAACTACTTTGGTATTAAAAATTGCCTTTCACTTTTTTCTACCTTCAGCAGTAATTTTGTACACTTCCCTCATTCCTTTGATGCATTATACTAAGATTGCTCTTGGGAAAGGACTTCATACTTGTCATTAACACTTAAATGTGAATATTAACATGTTACTTCTCAGGAATAGTTCTCTCTTTGTTTGACTTCTGACTGCGGATCTAAACATGTTATTACCTGTTTGAGGACTATCAAGCTTTAGGAACTGAGAGATGTGGTGCTTTTGGGTAGGAAATTTTTCTAGATTGTTTAAAATCATGCATCCACATTCCAAAAGACTATAGAACTTATAAAAGCCACACAATTTTATTTTTCTTGGGGTTTTGAGAAAGCATCTTGGTGTTGTGAAAAAGTGCTGGTCTTAGAGCTGACTAGTTTTGGCTTTATTAGTAAGAGGATCCACCTCTTACTAATGGTATGACTGTGGGTAATAAATTTAATCTTTCTGAGCTTTAATACCACCATCTATAAAATGGCAGCTAACAATATTTCCATTAGCAGTAAGGATTAGCAGTGATTTGTGCAATTCATTTTATTACTCAGTAGATAGTTGCTACAATGGATGGAAATAACACATGGGGAAAACCATATGGGAAGGCAGGTAAAAAGGGCACAATAGTGATAGTTATAAGTCTTAATACGTGTTTTACATATATTGTCTTGGTTAGGACTTACAATAATGCAATTTTTGGTCCCATTTCACAGATGAAGAACTGAGGCCAAAACAACTCAGTAATTTACACAAGACGATTTAACTGGCAGTTGGTGGGACAGGTGAAATCAGTGAACACTCTCCGGAGCCCACCCCTGGTGATGACGATAGTCACAGGTATGAGGTGCATGCATTTGAGAATCTTTAGCTTTGATGATATTTCATTTTGTATTTTTATGTTGTCTAGAAATGTAACTCTATAGAATTCCATTAATATGCTCAATATTATCCTATCCACAAGTTTTGGCCTGATATCAAAACAGGATTTTTCCCTTAATGCTTGCTTTTCAGTTTAGTAAACAAACAAAAAACCAACTTATGTGAAGTCTATTGTATTCTAGGCATTGTATGTAGCTTACTAGCTTTGAAGAGCTGACGGTCTCATGAAGAAACGCATGCATAAACAGATGATTTAAATATAAATATAATAGGAGATAAAACATAGATGCACAGGGATGCTGTGGGAATATAAAGAAGGAGGCCTTCAGCCCACCTGGGGAAACAGGGAGTGCTTCCCAGAGGAGATGGCCACAGTGAATCTTCACAAGTAGGAACAACCATCTAGAACAAGGAAGGTGGAGAGGGGATTCCTATCAGAGGGACTAGCCTGAGCAAAGGCAGAGAGGTAGAAAACAGCATGGGGCATGGGAGGAGAGGAGGGTGGTGCACAGGACTTCAAGCAATTGGACTTTGTCAGAGGTAGATGGATTTGGGGGCCGGGCAGAGCTTTGACAGGAGCAGGCAAATGGGCTCTGGACATGCACTGCCACATGCCCCCTCATTGAGTAGTTTGGCTGGTTGGCTGTCATTCTGTAGGTGATGGGAACTATAGAAGGGTTACAAAGAAGTGAAATGATCAACTCTTCCTGCAGTTCTCCTGTGGAGCAGAGACAGGGGCAGGATTTGTCTCTTGGATTTCCTTCTATCAAACAGTATCTTTTATGGAAGCTTTTCATTCACTTTTTTTTTTTTCCTTTCTTTTCTCTCTCTGCCTTTTGTTTCTACAATCCAGTGGGGAGATGAGATTTTCATAACCTAAATGCAGTAACTTATGATAGCTTCTGTCCCTTTAGTTCTTTTTTCAATCCTTCTTCCTTATGTTTAATCTAATTTATTCAAACTTCCATTTTATAGTAATGTCTGAGTGAGTCTCATTCTGTGACTAGCCCCAGAGAGCTGGCTCATGTAAACGTAGGGGTCCTGGGCTTTACCAGATATTCTGTTGGATTTCTCCCAAAAGTGGAATTAGAATCCACAAATCCCAAATCTGAAAACTGTATTGTTTGCAGTAAAGCCTAGAAAAATATGGAGCCAAAGAACTTAGGAGAGTAATGTGAGGAGATAAAAGAGAAACTGCTCTTCATAAATAGAAAGCCTGTGCTCCCTGGAGTGGAAAGGACGAAGCAGGCCAATTTATACATAAAGCTCATAGTTAGCTTCTCAATTGTCTTTCTTAGTTATACAAGGGACGCACATGGACACTCAACCCCCTTGCACAGTTCAGTTCTCCATAATGGAGCACTAATTCTCAAGGGGGGGATAAGGGCACAATCAAAGCCACCGCTACCTCCTCATTGAGAGTTATTGCCGGCACAGGTTACAATTGCTGGTAAGGGTGTGTCACATCCCTTAGGTGCATCTGAGTAAATAAAAGATTGAGAACCACTGCAGGCATCCTCTGGGCATGTGTGCTGTGGTGTGCAGGGAAACTTACCAGAAATCAGGCATGAGTATGTGGAGTTGGCAGCCATGTTTTTCCCAGTTCCCCACTGTCAGCAGTGTTTTCTTTTGTGACAGAGAAGTGACTTACAGTAAGTCATAAATCAAAGGCTGTTCTCTTGCTAGTGTCTAGAAGGCAAGGACCGTGTCTTATTTATCTTTCTATTCCCACTGCCTCTCACAGTGCCTGGTACAGAACAATCACCCAGCAAATGTACTGCAAAATGCATAAGAAATGATCTTGGGAGGGTGGTGAGCAAAAAGGCGAAGATTTTATAAACTTCTAATTACTTAAAACACTGCATTTTTCTACCCAAATGTTTGAATTGGGCTTTTTATACGCTAAGCATGTGGCTTATTTGGTAATTATTATTCTGTTACCTCACACTTAGAAAACATAGCATTATGAGTGAAACTAATTTGAGGTCTCTCAGCAACTGTTGATTTTCAAATACTTTTCTTCCCTGCTACAAATAATACTCTTTAGGGCATACTTTTTCCCCGTTTTTTTTTTTTTTTAATTTATCTTGATGAACTTAACAACAATAATTTGACAGTGAAGACATTTAAATCATGCACTTTAGTACAATTCCCAGAGCTAGAGAAGACAGGCCACTGTGATTGAAGCAATGGATTGAATCTCTGCTGCCAGATGGCAGTTGAAATATAATGGGCTTACAGCCGTCAGCCACAGCTAGAGATTTGCACGCAAAGGGTAAGCCTTTCAGTGATGGAAAATGGAAAGCTGGGTGGTTACTTGAAATTCGTGCATTGTTCCTAGTGGCTTATAAAGGCTAAGGGAAAACTCCATCCATGCAAATTCTGTTTAAAGCAGTATTTGTAAGGGAGCTGCATAATTGTACTCCTTTTACCCCAATATGATCGCTGTTATATATATATATAGCTTTTGATTTTTAAACGCATACACCTGAAATCAGAGTCAGCATTATGTTTCTAAATCTATGATGTTTACATGATTTTATTCTAATTGTTCTAAAAAGACACACAGTCAGTGAGAAACGGCTTCCCACATCCCAAAAGCCGTAAAGCCTAGGATTTCAAAATTTTCTCTGACTGATTTGGTTTTCCTTGTTGTGTTGTATGCTGCAATTGGTTCAGGGCAAAAGTGCTTTGAATTTCCTGCTCCCTGTCAGAATAGCTCTGAAATAAGAGAATTCTTGATAGGATGAAGCTGTTCTCCATGTTTCTAGAACTTCTGTTAGAGAATGCATCTGGATCTATTCAACCATGTTCAATGTTTTTAAATGCCAAATGAGAGCTTCAGAAGAGCCCCTTGAGGAGGGAGAGATGACATTTGCCATGCTCTGCTAATATCAACTCAGGAAGAAGAATATATGCAGCAACACATTTATCCTGATAAACATGATGATAGGGAAAATTTTTGTTTAAGCACTGGCAGCATGTATTTACTGCTACATCTGTCTATGTGCTGTCAGGTCACATAAAACAGGCCATAACAGAAGACAGTTGCAGGGAATAGGTTATGTAATGAGATTAAGCCAATGAAAGTCTGGCATCCAGCTGTAATTCTACTAACAGTATGGAGAGTCTGCTTATCCACCCAAGTCAAAGAAATTTTTTTTCTTTTTGGTCACTGTTCATGAAATTACATTGTTATCCCCTTCAGCTATTCAATGAGCCACTAGAAAGGAGAATAAAATGTATGAAAATGGGGAGAAAAAGAGAAAGGCCTCAGGCTATAGGATTCATGGCTGGGGAATTTAAGATTTTTATGCAGGTAAATTTCTTAAATAGAAAAGGACCACAGAGTCTCAAGCCATTCAGAAATAAATATGCCGTTCTACGTTTATGATGTTCACAAAATCCTATAGTATTGCAGCTCTCATTCTCACAAATATAGGACAATAGTCTTTAGAACAGCCTGAAAAATCATTCAAATGAGGGAGATATCAAGAACTACTGAATCAGGAATTCCTTAAGTGTAAGTTAGTAGGTTTTCAATCACTTTAGTTTTACAAGTTGACATTATTAAGGCTAATATATAGGTGCCTGCCAGCAAAGCTACCATTAAGAATCTATCAGTATTTCCATTATATATCCCATTTTTCAGGGGTTAATAACTTGATCATAAAAATTCACTGCAGGCTGAAATCAAGTCTTGAGGGGAAATCTTTTTCCTTAATGCCAACAGAAGAGTTTGTTCATATTTCTAAGACTAAGATGGGCAGAGGCCAGAGAAGGTAGAAGAACGTGTATAAGTTTTCATTTCTGAAAATTTACCAGCAATCCTGGTACTGTCAGATGTGGTGGTATGTACTATATTTCATTTGTTTGATGGCTTGCCGTTTCTTCTTCTACCTCCTCCTTTCCTCTCCCTTCTCTTCCAGCTCCCCTTTCTTTCTCCTATAGTATTGTGGTCCTGGGTGGAAGTTAATCCTTCTAACGGGATCAACATATGGACTTTGCTCAGTGGAGAAAGAGCAAGGAAGTCAGATTTGTACATACATTCATCAGAAAAAAACAAAAAAATGCTCTGAAGAATGAAAAACATTCTTTGCAGAAACATAATGTTACTTCATTCAGTAAGTTGGGAAAACTATAACCTCTTACTTTGTGGCTAACTAAGAAAATTGATCATCTCACAATCTTTTTGACTAACCAGCAAGCAATTTATCAACTTTCTCTGCATATATCAAATGCACAGTAACTATGAAAAAGTGCCATAATAGTATGAAACTGATAAGGAATTAAACAATTCTAAATTTTGTCCTTACCTGAGACCTTTCAGCTCTAGCTCAGTTTCTTCCAGGGCCTAATTCTCTATGCATATTTTGATAGGCAAAGGCTGGTCTACTTTTCGAACAAACTGTTTTTTTCTACAGTTCGGCAGTACTGAAAGTCCCTCTTCTCTTTCCCTGGGGGAGAAATGGTCAACCTACTCTTTATCATAGACCACCAAGCTATTGAAAATGTTGTAGAGCTACTTTCCATGCAGGCTTAAGGCAATGAGTAGAAGAGAAAAAGAAAAGTGCTCAGCTTTAACTGTGAGAAATTAGGGCAGGATAATTCCAAACATTGTGTATTATTTTGGTGAATTTGGTAAGGGAATTAAGGAAGAGTTGACACATATGGATTTCTAGAAGCATAAATAGTCTCAGTTCCAATTCAAATCTCTTCATTGGTGTGCAAGTAATTTTGACCTGTGTATTTCTACCATCTCCTTCTTCTAGTGCCTTGTCCTGACTTTTTGGGTTCCTTATCTCTGCATATCTGTTGCTTCCCTGTCTTCCGTAGCTCTCTTCTACACTTCCTTGGCTAACCTGGAAAGCCTCCCTCAAGTCTCCGACACTGAGGGATCTGGGGTGCCTTGCTGCCCCCTACTGGTTACGAAAGACTATTGGGGTTGGGCCTTTAAGACACTCCTACATTTTTAAAATTAATGCCAATGTTTGAGAGGTACTTCCTGTGGAAGCTTTTTATTAAATAATTTTTTAAACTTATGCAAATGTTGTATAGCGATTCTTATTACTTTATAATTAGTGACCTTGTTTTTTAAGTGTTTGACTTTTTTCCATCATAAATTTAGAAGGAATTTCTTTGGTTCTTTTCATGATCTTTTAAAATGTTTATTTTGACTTTTTTCCTTCATAAATTTATAAGGAATTTCTTTGGTTCCTTTCATGATCTTTTGTGGTACTAAATTTGGCACTGCATTGCTGAAAATGGAAGGCAAAAATTTTTAACCAGAGTTATGCAAGGATTTTCTTTCTTTGTACACTTAAACCAAAGAATTGATGTCTTTTCTTTTCTTTCTTTATTTTTTAAGATTTATTTATTTATTTGAAAGAGAGACAGAGAGAGAGTGAGGGCAGGGCCAGAGGCAGAAGGAGAGAATCTCAAGCAGACTCCCTGCCAAGCACAGAACCCAACACAGGGCTCAGTCTCAGGACCCTGAGATCATGACCTGAGCTGAAATTAAGAGTCAGGTGCTCACCCAACTGAGCCACCCAGGCGCCCTCAAAGAGTTGATATCTTATGGCTTTGAATGTGGTTCTTTCTCTAAACTCAAAGCATACATACTGAACTTGCATACTGCTTCCTCAAAACAGTTTATTTAACTGGTAGACTAGTCTGCTTGGGCTGCCGTAACAAAATACCATGGGCTATGTGGTTTCCACATACCCAAGTATTTTACAGTTCTGGAGGCTGAAAGTCCCAAGTCAAGGTCCTCAAGTGTTGGCTTCCAGTGAGATCTCTCTTCCTGGCTAGAGACAGCCGCCTTCTAAAGTGGGAATTCTGCAGTCTCTTCCTCTTCTCATAAGAACACCAGGTTAGGACTCTACCTATGACTTCATTTAACCTCTACCACCTTTTCAGAAGTCCTATTTCCAAATGCAGTCACATAAAAGATTGGGGCTTCACTGTATAAATTTGGGCCAGGGGGACACAAACATAACAAAGACTGATATATGGATTTTAATAATTTAACGGACTTTCAACTAATAAATCAAATTATTTTTCTAAAAAAATCACATACCAAATGGTAAGAATAAATGGGAATGGGAATAGTATTAGAATGATAAGACATGGTCCTCACCACGGTGAACTGATAACACAGCCGAGGAAATGAAATGAAATCAAGACTGAAACAAGGAAAAATAGTAAGAGTTCAAAGTACCAAATCATTATACAGCCTTTAATTACAAAGGGAGTTCTAAGTGTGGACTGGAATAACCAGGGAAAGCGTCTAGGAATAATTGTATTTAGCCTCCTCCTGAAAAATGTCTGGGGTTTTATTAACTCCAGGGGAGGGGTAAGAGTAAGACTCTTTTACCACAAGGAAGGCTTTAGCTTCAGAATGAATACAAAATATTCAGGACCATTTGAAGAGCCTGGCCTGGCTGTCAGAAAGGACATTTAAAGGCCTTCTACAATAAAATGTTATTGTTTAATATTCCCTGAGTATCCATAGAGTGCTGGTTCAGAATATACATGACATGGTCTTTGTTCTTTGGAAGTTTGCAATCAAAGACCATAAGTACTCAAGTCTGACAGCTTAGTGCTTTCACAATTTGCTTAAATCATCTGATATTTTCCCACCAGGCTACCGCTCCTAACTAAAGCAGTGGGTTGGGTGTCTTGGGCAGAAGCATACTGCAAAGAGTCATTCATGTTTGGTTAGGAAAAAAAGTAAAAACAAAACCCCCACTTCCTCCCTTTGTTTCTGTCTCTGGTTGGCTGCCTGGTCCAGAATAGTTTCAGGGCATCCAGTGGAGCCCTTGGCCATTCCAGAGGGCAAGGGGTTGGCAACACTGATTGGTTTGAAAGCCTTGATATTTAATACTTTCTGTAGCGTCTCTAAGTTTCATACAACAGTTCATTTATTCATTCCTCCACCCATTGGGAAAACAGACCTGAAAATACCAATTCACAACACTAAATTAGGAATGTTAAAGATACACATGCTCTACCTACTGGCAACACCTGTGGGCAGAGATTATCACACCATGGACACCAACATATTTCTAATTATACCATCTCTGATCATGTACATGCTCTGGGCTTATCAGTAATAGCAGAAAAAATCACCATGATCAAAATAAGTCTGTAATTTAAACTGGATTCTTCACCACTGTCAGGCAAAAGTTGTTTTTTTAAAAAAGTCATTATGATGTAAATCATATCTCCTTGTGCAGGATCTATCTGGTCTAGAGGAACAATTGTGTGGTTGAAATTTGTCTTTGACTTTGTCTCTTATTTCAAAGTCATTTTCCTCCCAGCCCAGATTACTGCATTTCCCTGTGCTCTCATTCCTGCTCTCCCCATTCATCAAAGAAAAGTGTCTGTTATCAGTCACGTAGAACCTGGTATGAATTTAAGTCATAGTGCTCTCTCTCTCTGGGGGATTTATATTTTTGGATTTATCTATAATTCTGGAGTAAATGTCTTTGTCTCCTATAAAATTTAGAAGGTGTAGGCATGAGCATAGCAAAGAGGACTCTTTGAAGTTAAGGAGACTTACTGTTGCTGTTGAAATCACACAGAAGAGTTAGCCGTCAACTTTACGGAGAAGATTGGTATCTAAAGTGTAAACATTTCTCAAAGTTAGGGATTCATGTAAAACGAGAGGTCAGAATTCCAATTAAGGGACATATTACTAAGGTATTTTGGAGATGTGAAAATGAAACTAACATTTATTGGGTATCTATTATATGCCAGGCAAGGTGTCAGACAGCCTCCCACGTCGTTAGTTCACTGAAAGCTTCCAGCAATTCTGTAAACCCCTCACCCCACTTTGCCATCCAGGAAATAAAGTTCTGGAGGTTAACTAAGTTTCACAAATATCCTGCAGCTAGGAGATGATGAAGCCATGTCTCTCTGGCTTTGAAGTCCATTATCTTGGTGCAAGGGAGACAAAAGTTGTCAGAGTACATGACATTTGAGTGTTTGCTTTAGTTCGTTCTATTAAAATTTTGCCTTGAACATTTTGACTTAAACTCCTGTAATCACAGAATGGCATGTCCTTTGCACCACACACACCGCCTTGCTGGTTTTTATTATGCAGAACCGAGAGGAGTTGCCTTCAGAAAAATCTGCCATTCATTTCTGCGGCTGGAAACTGTCTATACCAGGATGGTGAAGCTATAATACAGAAAGTATAAGGTTATTCAAGAACTGCCTGATACATAGTTGGCATGTTGTTTTTTTTTTTCCACAGATTTTATTTTATTTTTATATGCAGCACTATTTGTTGTCAATTCCATATAGCTAGGATACGTTCATTGATTTTTTTTCCTTTTTTAAAGTTGAAGTAAGATTAACATACAGTGTTATATTAATTTCAGGTGTACAATATAATGATTCAGCAGTTCTATACATTACTCAGAGCTCATCAAGATTTCACGCCCTCCCCCATCTCCTCTCTGGCAGCCACCACAGTTGGCATATGTCACATTCCAACTAACCTCTGGAAATGAGTATTTCTGTGCTAATTGAAAGTAAGCCAGCCAAAGTCAATCCGCACAGTCGTATGGTTGGAGTAATCATATATTTTGGACCAAAAATTGGGACACATCAATGGATGAAATATTTGAAATTATGGCTGTCCCATTTATGCAGAATATATGATTAGCCTGCTTTGTGTTAGAGGATAATTTTGCATTTCTTCTCAATTAAACTTAACTGTAGATTCACTTGAGGATGTGTTTTAATGTTTTGCCGGATGAATCTGCCCATTTTTAAGTTTTATGAGAAATAATGAGAGAATTATGTGGTCAATAGAAACTATTACTTTACTATCAATTTGTAGAATAAAACTCATTATTGACTTATGCACCAAATTCATTTTCTTAGGAAATACTTAGACCATCGTGGCATTCTTAAAAATAAGAATGCCTAAATACTATAGTGAAGGGAAGTAAAAACAAATCTTGTTGAGGTCAGCAAATGCCCTGACTTGTTTTTTAAATTAAAATAATCTATGTGGCACTGGATATTATGAATCACTGAACTCTGCCTCTAAAACTAATAATACACTATAAGTTAATTAATTGAGTTTAAAAAAGATAAAATTTTAAAAGATAAAATTTTTAAAAATAAAAATAAAAAAACAAAGAAAAAAAATCATCTATGTGAACTGAGACCAGTTTGAATCCCTGTTTTTGTGCAAGGAAGCCCATTTCATACATCATTTTCAAAAAAGTTTAAAATATAAAGGGTGATTGTTTTTCTAAGTTACATTAAATTAATATGAATAGTAACAATAAAGCTTACTAACTTAAAAATGTGTTTTCTCTAGGTAAATGCCTTAGAAAGCACTACTAAGTCTTTTCTTGGAAATATTGATCTAGAAAAGCAATAAGAAATATATTGTTAACTCTTAATTATTCACTTATTCAGTGTGAATACTCTGATATGAAGATAATACAATTCTTTGCTCTGCCTATTTTCCCCCTGGTTACCTGCCCTTGAGCAATCCTCTCTGCTTATAGTGATTGAGGACAGAAATAAGGTAGGAAAATGAGACAGGAACTCACCAGGCAGGGCTTACCCTGTACTTGCACATGATGGTGGTGGAGAAATGATGGAAACAGGTACCTAATATTGTATTTGTGTCTTCTAAGGGTTCATTTATATATACTGTTTATATTTTCAATTTGGCATAAATAAACTTGAGGGTCTGACAGTGTAATTTATAAATTTATCCATGCTACTATAAATGTTGGTTCTATTAAAATGTCCTTTTAGGGCACGTGAGTGACTCAGTTGTTAAGCGTCTGCTTTTAGCTGAGGTCATGATCCTGGGGTTCTGGGATCAAGCCCTGTATCGGGCTCCCTGCTTGGCAGGAAGCTTGCTTCTCCCTTTCCCACTCTCCCCCCTTGTGTTCCCGCTCTCACTGTCTCTGTCAAATAAATAAATAAATGGAATCTTAAAAAAAAAAAATGTACTTTTAAATGTTATCACAAAATATTCCTGCCATCTTTAAAAAATAGACTTTGATTGATTTGGAAGTGCACAGGTCACTTTAAAAAGAATCTTCAGTAGTCTATGGAAAGTCATGTTTATCACAGCATGAAATTCCGAGGAAGGGAACTCCGGGGAAGCCCGTTCAAGAACTTCCAGGGTAACATGGATGCATACTGTGTGTGCTTCTTTCATCTCATTTCTTACTGCCATAACTTTCAGGGAAGAAAATAATGTATTCTTCGTGGAAATGAAAGCAGAGAAGGCAGTGTAAAAAAGATGTATTTTGAGAACTAATTGAAGCGCTCATGAGGCAAGTTCATGCTTTTCTGCCAATAACTTGTGCGTGGAGGTAGAACGGATTTCCAGCCCCCCTCCCAAACTGGGATACGTTGAACAAGAATTGTTCTGATATTTTTAAATATCAAAAATACTTTATGTGAGCTATTTTTTAATTAGCACAGTAGAGGAAACTCAAGATGAATGGGTCTATAGTCACGTTAGAAGTTGGGTGTGAGGAGGACACTGTGATGGGCACAATGGGGGTGATTGGAAGATAATAACCTGGAAAAGAGTGGGATCAGGCAGTACCCAAAGGGTTGCTTTGAACTTGGGTGTGCCGTGGTGAAGTTGCTATGGACCAGAGGGCTGAGAGATCCAATAGAGAGGAAGAAATCATCACCAGGATCAAGAGAGATCAGAACGGGGGCAGCTTGGAAACTTTTGGGACAAAGTAAAGAATAAGAAGCCAGATTTCTGGGGTGAGAAGCTGCTTATGAAAGAGAGAACACTGTGTCATTAAGGAT
The DNA here is from genome assembly GCF_963455335.1 of Martes martes. Lineage (NCBI taxonomy): Eukaryota > Metazoa > Chordata > Mammalia > Carnivora > Mustelidae > Martes > Martes martes. Next base: position 42,303,021 of record NC_137892.1, read on the forward strand.
TTAATCAGCATTGAATAACTTCTGGCATTTTACTTACAAAGTGACTCTTGCAGCCCTGGGCCCCCGTGCTCTTACTTGGACCACTGGGAAGTCTCATTACAAAATATGAAATAGATTTTTTTTAAAAAGGAAGAAGAAAGAAATTTTAAAAGTTTAGCCAACGTGTATAGATGGAAGTGGTGTATAGCTTTTTTGTTTGTTTACTAGTGGGATTAAACACTTTCCATAGTCGTTTAAACTAATATAATTTTTTTCCCTTTGATTGAATCTAGTGCCTTGTCTTTAGTAAATATCATTTACCTCCTGTTACAGATCATATATTACATGTAAAGTATGGTGCCAATGTTCTGGACGTGGTTGTGGAGAAATAAAAAAGGATGATAGCTCCTTTTTCTTACAGCCATGTACTTTGGTGCTTGTCCAGAATAATGTGAAGGAAGGAAGGAAGGGAAAGGAGAATGGGGTAGGGAGCATTAAATGCAGACACGCCTTGAAGCAGCTAGCCTCGTTTCTAAATGGAACCACTGGTGAATGGAACTCATACATCTCCTTTAATTCTGTCCCGGCGGTCCGTATTGGAGAGTTATCTCTGGGTCTAGGGGCAGAAGCAGGCCAGATGGAAGAGCCAGGAAGCCCTTTGAGACTCAGTGAATGCTTTATAACATGCTTACCTGCTAGCTCATCAGTTAAAAATGTCAAGAAAATTTCAGGTTTCACTTCTGATGAGATGAGACAGTGTTCTGCTGAGGAGACCCTGTAAAGGTCTCGCTTAGGGCTCTGACCTTCATTCAGGATACATATTCGCAGTGGATACACCTCGGGGCCACTGGCTGAGGGTCTTGTGGTGTTAGGGAATGAAAGTTCTGCACTGAGTAGAGGAGACATTTTATCCCATGTTGTACCCTCCCTCTGGGCTTTGACAGTGTGCCCAGCCTTCAGCAGGGAGAGTCAAGTTTGGTTACTTTCCTGCAGTCTTTGATTAATGAGGAGGACCATTCATCCCTTTCGTGATCATGTTAGTGACTTCCTCAAGGGCTCTCAATTGGAGAAGTCAGCAGATGTCTGGGAAATACCCACCTGCTGTTTGCAGTCCATAGGAAGCTTGGTAAACTGGTTCTTTCAGGAATCTTATGTGGACAAGAGTAACCACCATGCTACTTTCTGCACATTTTCAAAATCCCTTTTTTTGCTCTTGGTTCAACAATCAAGTGGTTGAATAGCTTAAGTGAATTATTTTATAGTTCCCTCTCTGAGATAAAACTGGTTACATACTTATTATATGAACACAGAATTTTAGTACCGACTTAGTAGTGATAATGTGAATATAAAACTTGATACATCTGCCAGTATACGGAAGTTAACCCATCTACCCATCATTCTCTGAATTAAGAATTGTATAGTGGAATTAGCACTGAGATTCTTTTACTGAAGGTCTTATTTATTGCCAGCGTGATTCTAGGTTTTCCGATGAACTACTCTAAATTATAGTTTCCTTTAATCTGCAAAATGGGGATTAGCAACAGCAAGCCAGCGTACTTCACTGGGTTATTGTGAATATTTAAGAAGATTGCAAAATGAAAGAATTTACAAACTATAAAAGTGATACAGTTGTGAAGACTTGTCAATAAGTGCCATATGCAGATCCCCTAGGATGTTTCTTATACAGCTCTAGGTGCTTTGGAAGCTACTAAACAGATGAAAGTGTGGTTACTGTCCTTGATGATTGAATGGTCCAGAAAATTGAGAGCAGCATAAGATAGTTTCTAACCAAGACCCAAGGGGGCTGCTGCAAAGGTAGTGCCATCAGAGTTTAGAGGAGAATGAAAGGAGCAAGGGTTAATGTGGAACGGAATGAGGTAGGCATTGAGTTACATTTCGAAGAAGGGAAATGTTGGTGTTGAGAGGACTGATATTTAAAGAAGCTGAAAAGAATTTAAGATTCTAAGTTCAACCCTTCCCCCAAAATGTTCTTTGCCTCATATATTCATAGTCAAACTCCTTATTTATAAGTTAACTCCTTTCTAAATGTTAGGAACTCTTCTCTGACCCTCCCTAATGGAGTTGATCACTGTCTCCCTTAACGGTTCCTATCCTTAGAAAATACATATTTATATTCTTGAAAATATCTCACTGTATGAAAATAGTAGTGTGATTAATTATCATTTCTGAAATGAGCCAGACGTGGGTTCTAGTCTCAGTTTAACTGCTCCCTGGCTCTCTGACTTCAAGTAAGTCATTTACCCTTGACTATTTGAGCGAGGTCTCAGGTCTTTCGTCTGTTAGCTAGAGATGATATCAAGATTCTGGACAGTAAATAGGGAATAGTGTCTCATACATGTAGTGAACACTTCAAAACTGATGTTCATTGTTAACTTTTTATTGATCTGGTACCCTTGGTAGATGGTGTGGCACTCTCATCATGTTTCTCTTCAGAGAGGAGCACCTAATATGGGGCCAAGCATATGGTAGAAAGCTGATAAACACTTGAACCAAAAGGAGCATTCAAGAAGAGAAGGCGTTTTAGGAAATGGCAGCAACAAAGGTACAGAAATGGAAACAGAGATCTCCTGTGTGAGTAGCAGTGGAGGAGGCAGTGGGAAGGGAGATACTATGAGGTGTTTCTCTGAGCAGGGGGAAGATTTATACTGGGGAATAAATTATGCTGGAAGGATTGTTGGGGCAGAGGGAGAGAAGGACCAGGTGAAAGGAATCTGGATTTGATATGGTGGCAACAGGGACTCATAGTTTTCTGAAGACGAGTGACATCATGAAAATGATGAGTAAGTTGATTAATTGATAGCACTTGATAGCAAATGATTTTAGAGTATTGCATTTACTGTGGTAATTTATGACTGCTCTTTGCTGCCATCTTACTTGATTGTAAGAGGGACAAATCGGTATTTTTCTCTTCTTTCCAAGTTTTTAGAGAAAAAAAAATAAGCATTATTTTTCATCCTAGATATGGCTGTGTAGCGAGGACTCCTTTAAATCAGTGAAAGTACTCTCGAAGACATCGAAGGGTGTCTCAACGATAATGATTAATGACTTTAAAACACCCATAAATCTTTGAGGAATGAACAAATCACTATTAGAACCATATGTTCCTCTCATTCTTCACGTGGAACTTCTATGAAAGTCGCCAGGAGTTCAGTGGAATGATGAAGACAAGCATATGGCACTAGATCTGAACTAAATTAATAACAGTATGAAAACACAGCTAAATAGTGATAATCCCCCTTGTTATCCAGCTTTTTTCTTTTCTAGACAGCCTCGCAGTGTATAGTTAGCACCAAAAAGACACTTGTTAAATGGGGAGAACCGATGTGTGAGAAGAAGCCATGTGGCCTATCTTTTGAAGCAAGCTGAAGAGGCAGGGATGTGGGGCTTCTTTGCTCAGGACTGCTGTGGAGTCAGTTAGAGATCAAAAAGGAGCCTAAACCTCACTATGCTCTAGGCTCTGCATCTGGCTCTGCCCTACACTGTTGCCATAGTCACCCATCTCCTAGCAACAACGAACAGCATTTTCATGTCTCTTAAGTGACAAAGCATGTGAGTAAAACACATAAACGTAATTATAATAGGCTAATCACCTCAGAGGTTACCTCATGGTTAAGGCTCACTGTGACAATCTATACGAATCTTTGGTTTCTTGATTTGATCTCTCCTGTGATGGGTGTCGATAGGAAAATGCTTTGGCTCAGATCAAGGCAGCTCAACAGTATGCTTTTGAATATAATGACTGCAAATATCACTACACAGAGCATGATAAGGGGGACTTTGTTTCAAAAAGTGAAGAAGCACTTAGTTTGAATAACCTGACCAGCATTATCTAGAACTCTGAGTAGAATATCCTGGAGATGGAAAAACCCTGGCCTTGGGTCTGGAAAAAAGGAATATTCCATCCAAACACATTCAGGCTCAAACAATCCATTAGTAGCCTTTGCCATGAGCAATGAGTCTCAATTGAGGTCACTAATCAGAAGCAGTAAAGAAGCCGAAATAAAGATAAAAGGAAAAGGCTATATGCGTCATGCTTGTCCTTGAGGCAAAGTTAAAAACAAACTCTGTGGCACTTCATAGGGGATCTTTAGTTGTTTATTTCTAAATGTTTGTGTCATATTTCTAATAATCTCTATTGAAATATTCTGCCAAAAGAAATCCATTGAGAGACCAGCCTCGTTTAAAAAAAAAATGTCATAGCCTTGAATCCTAATAAACCTTGCTATTACACTGACCTACGAGCATAAAATGAAAACTCAGAAGAGCCTAGACAGTCACAGAGAAGTTACTAACAAAGAAATCAATGCCTGTTTTTATTTTAAAATGGCATTTTGTGTATTATTTACAAGTTCTACCAGCTATAGCCCCTGACCCACTTCTTTAGGAATGAAAGCAGCTATGTCATGGTATGAATACTGCTTTCCTGATTCTGTATAAGAACCTGTGCATTTGGTAAATGTCAATGAAAGGCGCACACTGTTGGAAGTAGATTGCGCAATGTCACCGAGAGATTTCACTTGAGGGGAAGTAGAGCATCGAAACAATGTCTCCAAGATGAAATAAATAATCCCCACACCTAGGCAGGCCATTATAATGTGTTTACACATTGCATGCAGAGCGGGTTTAGCTGCGCTAACTGCTTCGTGAAAGGAAAATCCTCCTGAAATTAAATAATCAAAGAAGATAGGTGAGTGCTGATTTTGTGAAATAAACAGTGATTGAGGAAAGCAGAAAAACCAGCAGGACTCAGCGTGAAGCAAATTAATTCATGTTGGAGATTTACTCTCCTGAAGAAATTAAATTGCCCACTTCCTAATCAGTACAGTTCTTGGCATGCTGTTTCTTTCTCTTTCTTCCTAAATTTGTTTCATGTTAGAGCCCCTTAATTTTTCACTATACTATTTTTAAAATTACAGTTTGAAGCTCTGGTTCTTTGTGTGGTTCTGTGAAGTTTGGCGCTCAGTCCTTTTACCATTTATTTGTTTTTGGAAAGGAAAATTCCTTTTCAGTCATCTCATTTATTTATTTCATTTGCCTCTGCTCCAGAAGAGAATAGGAGACACCACGACTACTGTGTCTCTTCTCCATTATACAATTTAATGGCTCAAGGGAAAAGCATGTTTTCATTCTACTAATTTGGAATCACTGAAGGAAAAGCATATCTTGGTTTTCATTCAGAATATATAGCTGCTCAATGTAAATAGAGATTGCTGGGTTCTTTCCCTATTCTTCTCATCCTGTAGCAGCAGGGAAAAAAAGCACAAACTGTTGTTCTTCCAGTTAAATCTGCACACAGAGGAAGATGTCAACACACATTAAAACTGAAACCACATTTGGGAAGACACGCAGAACTTTGCAAATGCCACTGCTGTTTATAGAGCTTTGAGCTGGAGGGGATATCATATGTTTTTCAATCTGTTTTTTTTACTCTTCTGCTGTCTTAAAATAAACCGTATAATTCTTATTCTTGGCCTTAGAACGTGAGTTATGCCATCAGTCTGTTGTGATTCATTTGCTAAAATATTCTGGTGATGAATGTCTCTTCCTTCCTGTAATAACCGTTGTGGTATTGCTTTTGCCTAATGGAAGCCATTGTGTCTCTGAACGGCTGGCAAGTAGGAAAGGGCAGCTATGTGGCACAAGCACTGGATGCTAATCAAAACTGGTGAGATTTCATTTGAATCCTATCTTCCTTACAGGCCCAGTTGCCTAGTAGGAAAATTCCACTGGCACCACCTGCACACCAACTTTGATTTCAAGTGGTGAGGCCAGATTTCTGAAAGTAAGGTATTGGAACATGACCATGCCTTAAGAGTTGAAGCCAGTAATACACTTTGCTCTCTAAGTTATGGATGTGAAAGCAGTTTTGGTGATGACTAACATGTCTAAGCAGTCTTCTTCTTCCTGTCATATCTGCATTTGACTGTTTTGCAGAAAGGCATAGGTGTGATATTAATACCTTTGGGGGCATTGATTATAGCTTCTTGTAACCATCAAAAGACAGAAGAGCTACCCTGAATATCTAAACAGCTGGGTTACTGCCAGATATCCAAAGTACTAAAGGCAAGGGTGACACTCTTTTTGGTTGGCTCTTCATGGAAATTGAGTCTGCTGCTGCTGCTACTATGGTTTGAAGGTGTTTTAATATTGTAAAAGATCATCCTCCTGACACGGGGTGGCTAGAGGGAGGCATCACTTGAGGAATGAGTGAGGGGAAGTGAAAAAAATCGAAGTCAGAAAAGACTTGATCAGTGTTACCAGAAAGGTTTTGGGGTCAAGCATTGGGGGAGACTATATAAACATGTAAGATAGGAATTTGTGATCTTTGCAGGAATATATAAATGTGTAAGATATGAATTTGTAATCTAAAAAGAAAAGTGCTCCAATTTTAAATGGTGTCTGGCTTGAGTCATTTGATGCAGTTTCCCCATAGTTCTGCTAAGTGTTGCTGGAGACCTGGAAGAACCTACTACTGAAAGCTAAGATTATCAGAAAAGCTGATATCAAAATCGCGGGTGTGTTTCTAACCAATAAGAAAAAGCCACAGATGGAGGGAGAAAAAAATAGCAAGGTTATACACTTAGGCTGGACTCCACCCACCAGAAAATTGTTCAGATGCCCCTCTCCTGTGGAGATTCTGCCTTTTTAAAGTGGTTCTAATGCTTGTCCCTTCTTCACATTTCCATCCTGAAAGAGACAGAACTAGCAGTGCCCATTGAATCCTTATTGATGAGGAAAAGTGGAGCACAGAACAAAAAAAACTTTGGCAGCAATTCATGCTGGATGCTGGTATTTTTATAAACTTTATTAAATAAGAAAACCAGAAAGGAGAGGAGGTAGAAAATTTTACTTTGGTAGAGGAGCTCTGCATTGTAAAAATCCCTGTAAGGCACTAGGATTGAGCTAAAGCCATGCACATCAAAATGCTTTCCTACTGTGGATCTGAGAAGGGAATGCAAACAGTATCTGTGATCTCCTTGTAGGCAGACAACAGCCCTGGGTAGTCTTCTCATTAAATGAGGAGGAGGAGTGTGGAGAGAGAGGAAGGTTTACTGTATAAAGTAGATTTACTAGGTTGTGACATATGCTAATACATACTCATTCAGCTTTAGTAAGTATCATCAACCAATTTCCCCAAGTAGTTGTACTCCCACCAGCAGTGTATGAGAGTTGCACTTGCTCAATATTCTTGTCAACTCTTGGTAATTTCTGTCTTTTTTATTTTAGCCATTCTGTAGGATGGGTAGTGGTATCTCATTGTAGTCTTAATTTGGTTTTCCTTGATGACTATTGAAGTGGAGCATATCTGGTGAATTAATAGGATAATTTCTAAGAGACCAAGGAGCCAGCCATCAGACTATTTCATCCAGAGGTAATTTCAAAAAGTATTTTGAAATTTTGAAATTTTGAAACAACCAGTAAGACACAACATTGGCCAATCAGAGTGAACACTGGCTTAGAGTGATGTAGTATGGTCCTACATGGACTGGCTCTGCCATGTGTTGACTCCTAATTGATGGAATTGTGCCAGGTTTGAGGGGTCCTGGAAGGATGGCCAGGGTTGGCTGGGGAGGTAGGAGGGGACACTCAGAGTCACAGGACAGCTGCTATATGCAACCCATGAAGATCATTTCAGTATTTAATCAATTGCATGACCATAATGGCATATACTAGCTAAATATCAGCCATATTGCCTCCTAAGGGAAGAAAGACTCAGACCCACAAGACTAATTAAATGGAGAGTGAAGGGAGGAACAACTTTGAGTATATAATAGTAATTTGTTTAGTGTGTCTGAGTGCAGAGTGGGGAGGTTTGTGGAAAAGATTGAGGGATTGTACATAAAACCAGAAGGAAATATTTTCCTACAAACTGTAAGATATTGAGGAAGAAGAATCAAAACTTTCACACACTCTTCACAGAAGGCAAAAGCAAAAGGAGAGAATTTACTCTCAATTTCATTTTGACATCTTGGATTCATAAACTTAGTCCCCAATAGGAGATGTTGGTGCTCAGTAAATAGTGGGTGGAGCAGAACAAGGCAAATATATGTACACTCTGCTACAGCTCAACAATTTTGTTCTCAAGCACACATGAGAAAACTCCTCATGACTCTCAGAAGTCATTAGAGGTAAACTTATCAGGGGGCTGGAGGACCTTCATAAGCCAGTCGAATAGAGAGCCGGGACTATATTTCTTTCTTTCTTTCTTTCTTTCTTTCTTTCTTTCTTTCTTTCTTTCTTTCTTTCTTTCTTTCTTTTTCTCTCTTTCTCTCTCTCTTTCTTTCTTGCTTTATTTTTTGTTGTGGTAAAAAATACATAATATAAAATATACCATTTTAACCATTTTCAAGTGTGTAGTCCATTGACATCAAGCACATTTGCATTGCTGTAAAACCATCACAACTATCTCAAGAATTCTTTCATCTTCCAAACTGAAACTCCATGCCCATTTAAATATGCTTCCTCCCTCCAAGCCTTGGTAATCACCATGCTACTTTCTGTCTCTATGAATTTGATTATTCTTGGTACTTTATGTGGAATCACATTATGTTTGTCCTTTTGTGTTTGGTTTATTTCACTTAGCACAATGTCTTCAGGGTTTATCCATATTATAGCCTGTGTCAGAATTTCATTACTTTTTAAGGCTCAATAAAATTCCATTGTATGTACATACCACATTTTATTTATATGTTCATGTGTTAATGGAAATTTGGGTTGTTTTCACTTTGGGGCTATTGTGAATAATGTTGCTGTGAAACTGATGTACAAATACCTCTTCAAATCAAGGCTACATTTTTATAACTTAAATAATATACTTCAAAGGCAGTGGGCTTTGTAAGTAGACATGGGCTCTTCTAGGGACCTTATTATTCTTTCCTCATCTATAATATAATAATAATTGCTGGCCTTTAGGAGGTGCTGATATGTTGAAGCATTTAAGACACGGTTTTAAGTATGTTACTTGCATTATACCATTTAAATCTCAAACCAAATTTATAAAGTAGGTAATATATTTATATTTATACCTGTGTTATACATAAATATAAAGTAGATGACATAAAACAATATTTTATAGGGGTAGGCATTTTTTCACAGAGGAGGTTTTGCTCAAGGTCACACAACCAGTATGCCTAAGTGTGTTGATCATTTTTTTTGCGCTTAGAGATGTTGCAGATCTAATGTAGATTTCAAGTCCGTGTCACATGTCACATGTTCTATGTCCGGGTTTCCATTAGTATTATCCCCCAATAATAAGATGAAATTTTACCTCCCATTCCATCAGGTTTTTTTGTTTGTTTGTTTTGTGAATGTCATCCTCTGGCACCCAGGGCAGGGATTGGATATCCATGAGTTTATCTGACTCATACTATCAGATATTCTCAAAACTTTATCATAGTTCTCAACGGACTGCTTGACTCCCAAAGTCCCTGCCCATGGGAGGCAACTGTGTGAAAATTAGCACAGATCCCAAATTCCTCATCCATAAACCCTGGAACTACATGTGTTTTAGAATTAAAAAAAGGTTTTTTAGTTAAAAAATTCTGTAAAACCTGTCATGGAATTTGTGCAACATCTTAAATTCAAATTTTTAATATTTCCACAGTAAACTGTATGAATATTCATACCGAGATCAATTAAATTTATAAATAGCCTCATGTCAGTTCTAGCTAAGTTCAGTTGCCAAATGAGTTTTGATGCCAAATAATAAACGTATATTTAAGTTTTCAGAATTTTTAGAATTTCATCATTGGGATAAGGACTTTTGGAACTATGCACTCAAGTAAAGATGGCCTGAGCCCATTTTCCCAAAAGTCAGCCACACTCTACCCAGCAGGCTTGGTAAACCAGGGCCTTTGCAATTGGTTTAATTACATGGCAGTTTCAGGTTCTGTGCAGCCTGAAACTTAATTTGCTGGGAAAAGAAAAAGAATATTAAATTACAAATAGAAAATAAGGTATGAAAATGCATACTTATTTGCACCGAAAAATCACAACAAATTAAACGTTTTTAGAAGCCAGTTAACCGGAGCACCTGGGTGGCTCAGTGGGTTCAAGCCTCTGTTTTCGGCTCAGGTCGTGATCCCGGTGTCCTGGGATTGGACCCCACATCCGGCTCTCTGCTTGGTGGGGAACCTGCTTTCTTCTCTGTCTGTCTGCCTCTCTGCCTGCTTGTGATCTCTGTCTGTCAAATAAATAAATAAAATTAAAAAAAAAAATAAAAGCCAGCTAATAAATACCACAAATACTTTTATTGGTTTATGATTTTTGATTCAACTTGGATACTTTCTTCTTAATACATTCACATTTTGGTATGCTTAGTAATCCTGAAAAAAGTAATAAAAGGGATCTGAAAGTGTGGAATGCATAAGATCAAGCCAAATGCATGTCAGGATTAGTGCTCTGCTATAATGGGCCACATACTTTTGTAATCAAATGACTCATATAATATACATTGAATAAATAAATGTAGGAACTTGGTCATAGAAACACTTTGTATCTTCAGGGCATTTTGTTGCCTTTGTAACATTTTTGCATGTCAATTAATCTGGAATCTTTGGTCTTAGAACAGTGCATTATATATACTAAGATGTGATGTAATACATTGGAATTTATAAAACAAGTGACTTTACATATAGCTGTATTTATTATTTATTTTTTATAGTACTGCTTCAGTTTTGTGCCCTACAAACTCAGAATTTTTTTTATTTTTTTTTAAAGATTTTATTTATTTATTTGAGAGAGAGACAGTGAGAGAGAGCATGAGAGGTATGAAGGTCGGAGGAAGAAGCAGACTCCCCATGGAGCAGGGAGCCCGATGTGGGACTTGATCCCAGAACTCTGGGATCATGACCCGAGCTGAAGGCAGATGCTTAACAACTGAGCCACCCAGGTGCCCCAAACTCCGAATTTCTGATAAATACTTTTTTGGACCATTCCATAAAAATGTGCATTTGTAATTGTATAGCCTGTATTATAGATTATATTTCTGAGAAGAGAAAATTTCGGTTTTGATCAGTTGTTGATGAGATTGGTTCCTTTTGTTACAATTCTATATGTCTGATGATTAGAAGAATTTTCCATAGACTAGTTTCTGGGTCTGGACTTTCAAACCTCATTTCTTCTCAACTTATATACTTAGATTACAGTAAAACCTCTGTCCCTATACCTCCCTGGAGATGAATCATCGTCTAGTCATTCCTGGAAGCCATCCCTGCATCAGGATGACTAACAATGCACAAACCTATGTACAGACAGAAGTCCTTGGGGGCCATGCTAAACCCATGTTAAATGAACTTGCATCTCACATCTGCTCATGGCTCCTCCAGTGCCACCAAACACATAGGACAGTGCAATGGAGAGGAAGTTGGAGTGGAAAGGGACAACGGTGTTCATTGGTTGCAGTTTAAATTATTTTGCAAAATTTCAAATACAATGCTTACTAAAATGTCTCAGGTCACGATAGTGCCCTCAAAAATGAAGGGCTCTGAAGATGCAAGCTTCGTTAGCTTCACAAAAATCTTCCTATCTTTCCATTGAGGGATAACTTACACTGCTGGAGGGGTGCATGTTTGCAGTTTGTATCTGGACATCCCAGCTTTTTTTCAGGTCATGAGAAATATGAACGGCTGGAGTCCAAAGAACATTTGTTCAAAGAACAAATCCTTTCACAGCTACTCAGAGCTGAAATGGGTTAAATGGGTCCACCCCAAGCTCAACGCTAGACACTGCACAGAGCTCTTCTGTGGGATACTGAGAAGTGTGTTATTTCATTAAGAGTATGGTAGTGGAGGACTTTGGGGAGTTTTTACACAATCTGTAACTTCGCTCTCTGGGTATAGTGTTGCTGTGACAGCTCCTGCCTCAGGAGAGGGGCAGTACATACCTAGCTACTGCTTGTCCTGCCATCTCTGTCGCCGTCTACATATTACTTACTTTAGAACATGACAATCCTCGCAGAAGCAAATCTAAAATGCGAGGGTACTAATGCTAGGGTCCTTTTTCTTCCTATTTCTCTCAAATAGCCTTCCAGAGAACAGTCCTGAGATAGTTCTGTTAAAATTTCTTCTTCTTTCTGTTGCCTAAAGAGCTTTCTCAAAGTAGGATCACCTAGCAAAAGCAGGTTTAGAAACACTTTATATACCATTTACATACCACTGTTCAAAGATGAGGAAGGTGATAAGGAAATCAGTGTCTTCAGCTTTAGACCTTGTACCTTTTTCCCATCTTTAAATCATAAAATAATGGTTCAAATACTTACTGTGAACTTGGTAAATATAGCATGATTTTTAAAAAGTCTTGCATTGGGGTGCCTGGGTGGCTCAGTGGGTTAAGCCTCTGCCTTCAACTCGGGTCACGATCTCGGGGTCCTGGGGTGGAGCCCCACATCGGGCTCTCTGCTCAGCAGGGAACCTGCTTCCCCCTCTCTCTCTGCCTGCCTCTCTGCCTACTTGTGATCTCTGTCTCTCTGTCAAATAAATAAATAAAATCTTTAAAAAAAAAAGTTTTGCATTTATTAAGATCTTTCCCTAATAAGACCCAATCACAGAAGAAACATTTATCAGATTATAGTTGAGAGGTAGATAGAGCAGGACTACCTGTAAAGATCTATGTGTACATTAAGTAATAGAAAACTGAAGTTTAGTTGCATGATATTCCACAATCATATATATATATATGTAACTTTTAAATTATGAAATTAAGTTATCCAAATTATTTTTATATATAATTATACATTTAACATAACTAAATTATCAATTTATAAATTATGGGATTTATGAATTAAGAAATTAAGAAAAAGTACTTTTGGAGTCTCATTCAACCTGTTCTCTTTTTACAGATCAAGAAACCATGCTTAGTGTTATTTGGGCACTGCTTCATTAATTAACCAGTGGATTTATTTAGCAAACTTTAAAGCCAGCCAGTTTTGAGCCAGTTCTGCCTTGCCCACTATAATTATCGAGGAAAATACATCAGTTTTGTTCAACGGCAAAGCCAAGTACGGAATGTTTGCTCTCAAGTCTGCATTAGTGGAACCACTAAGAGAAGAGTAATCCAGAGAAGCTCTGCCTCCTGCTTGCTCTTTGCTTGTCTACTGTCAAGTTAACCTGCAAAGCATTTATTGACAGGCTCTAATCTTTAGAAGGAGATACAGGCTCCAGCCTCCATTCTCTCCTCCTTTGCTACCTCCCACCAAAATTCCCCTACCTCACTTACTCCACTAACCATAAGGAGTTTGAATTCCAATGTGAATCAAGCATATTTAATTTCTGAGAATGGGGCGTGGGAAAGAAGTTAAACTCTCTCTCTCCTGCAGGTCTCCTTTTCGTCTGTGTCTCTTGGGTGACCTCTCTTTTGGACCTTTCCTCTCTCCCTTCCCATGAGGTGCAGCGAGGTGTTCCATGCTGCTTCATCTTGGGACCTTCCCTTTCTGAGCCTTGGGAGACCACTCATCGAGTGACTTGATAGAACCAAGGTAAATATACCAGGAGAGCCAAAAAGGGGCCTCACAGTTCTGGGCTCGCTGAGATCACCCAAAGGTTTGGCGCTGTAGTCTCAGCTGATAATTGAGAATTCATTTTCCTCACGTGTCTACTGGATGCCCACTTCTTGGGCACCCATGGTACCGGGATTTGGGGTTTGGAGATTCCGGCCACATGTCTCTTCTTCACTATAACCACAGCTAATCCAGGGTGGGCACGTTGGTTTTTCTTGGGCAGCCCAACCTCCCCTTTCTTCTCTTTTTTGAGACCAGCAGCTACTTTGGTGACCAGTATTCTCAGGGTCTTTTCTTGAGTCAATATGACCAACTTTTAGATAGGACTTGGGTAACAGGAACTCTGAGTTATAAAAGGCAAGGCTATTTTCTGTTGAAAGGTTTTTGTGGTAGATCATGGCTTAACACCCATGATTATTTTGAAATTTACATATAATACATAGAATAACAAATTATAAGATTTTAATCACCTGCAGCTATAGTGTAGGAGGAGTTTTGGAAGCCTCATCTCACTTCATTGAAGTGGGTAGGGCTGAAGGGTGTAGCACTAAACTGTTGCTGCCCCAGAACATATAAATCATTTTGTTGCTGAGTGCTCAGGGCAACATTTTATATAGGTGAGAATTTCATAAATGCTGTATGAAGCATGAAGGACAATGGAAAATTTATCTCCTAATTCATCAGACATTCCATGATGGCTATAAGCATTATTTTTTTAAAAAATCTCACCACTTACCAGCTTTTTTTTTTTTTAACCAGCTTTTATAATAAAAACACCTTGTAGCAAGTTGGAAACAAATATTTTACCTTCTTCCCTGTGGTTATTTGGTACCAATCTGCAGAGGTATTTTCATAGTGTGGAAATTACTTGTAGTTCTCAACACGTTGTGGTCCTGTTCTTTGGGTCCACCAGAAAATTTCTGGTTTTTCAGGATATCTAGCCTGTATTACAATTCTTTGTTATTGATGTTAAACAATCTTCCCCTCTCCAAACAGCTCTGCAGGATTAGTTGTTAACAATAACTCCTTTTGGAATATTGCATAAAATGTTACAATCTTTCTAAAATCATGACTTAAATTTCTGGCATAATGTGAGGACAGCCTGGCCATAACATCTGTTACTTCTTTGATGGCCAGGATTGATTCAACCAACTTTAGTTTGGGTAACTCTGAATTTACCCAATCTAGAATTACTTCAAGGTGCAGGTTTCATGGCAAATGATGAAAATGAAAATGATTTTCCCTATATCCTGGCTCCTTTAAGGCAGACCTTTGCATGGAGAACATAAATAACGTGAACGCAGATATGGGAAATTTCTTTATTTGTTGTTGTTTTAATTGGCCATCTCCCTTTTCTACTTTGCCTTGTTGTGCCCCACCAGGCACAACAGAGTCCTGTTTACCTTCATGACAGCGGGACTGTGGTAGTTCACTGTGGGCAATCCGGTAACTGATGGTAGACCGACAGCAAATGTCTGGCAGGGTACGGTGAGGCAGGCACTTTCAGAATCAGGCCTTGGGGGAAAGTGGTTTGGGAAAAGAACCACCTGATGGGGAATCTTTCAAGTGTGTCTTAGAGCAAGTTCATTGATCAGTTGATTCATTGATTTGTACATTTATTCACTAATAAATATTTCTCAGGTGTCACCATGTGTTATTATATCAAGAGTTATTACGTATGAACACTCCCCCTTCTGTGGCTTCATTTTGAATTGAGAATCCAAGTTCTCTATAACAGTGTCGGGGATTAAAACTTATAACCCATCTCCAAAACACTCATGGATTTAAACTTGGAATTCAGCTTGAGAGATTAGCCTTTCAGCTATGCTTCTACTCTCCTAGCCTTGATTTTATGCTTCCAGCTAACATGTGGATGGTCATGAATATCAACTCTGCATTCACATGACTTGCAATGAACTGGAAATAAATCAGTGTGTGGGGGGAGAGGCCTTTAAAAATTATGATGATGACAGGTGAGGGAAATAAATGGAATGATTAAGTTCATATTTAACACATTTAAAAAGACGTGGAAATCATTAGGGAAGATTTCTGCTCTCAGCTTTACTTCCAGGTAAGTACAAGATGTGTCTTGGGTGTGGGTGAGGTAATTGCTCTAGAAGATCAGGGCATTGCTCTGTGCATTGTAGCACTCAGAGCTATGATATGCTTCAGTAAGCTGAAATTGTAAAGAAAATTGTTAAAGGGAACCAAACGCTTGGCACCTGGAATCAGATAATCACATTGGTTTAAAGGATGGATAAACCAAAAAAAAAAAAGAGAATTAGAATGGTTTTGAACTTATACTTGCCGCATGCAACATTTCCCAGCTGTCTGAGTTTGCTTCTAGCTCCCTCCACATGCCCTTGCTCCTTCATGAATTCTAGTCTCACAGTCTACCCAAGAAAGGGTAGAACATGGCGTGCACCTCAATATAGCACGATATACTAATAACAGCTTTCCATTAGACATTTGTTTTGCTATAGGTCTTTTGGTTGGGGGGGGGTTTAGAAATTTTAAATCACCAGGCAAATGTGACTGACTTTATCTAATATATGTAAATATGTGAGGTTTTTTGAGACTTCGGCAAGACACCATACTGCTGTAGATCTCCTGCCCCGTGTGTGAATGAATTTAATGAATGAGAGAGCAGGCCTAAACTAGAGTCCCACCTGGCATTTGACCCAATCTGGCTTCAAATAGAATAGGGGATGGTGGGGATTGCGGTAAACCAGAACAATGCATTTTAAACTGTTTGGATTCAACAGATAGATGATTAGGTTGCCAAATTGCTATAAAAGTTTCTAAAAGCTAAAGCTCAATTTCTGTAGCGGTTGCTGACCAATACCAGTTCATGGGCTGACACTGGTCTGTGGAAGAAACTTAGAGCTAAGAATATTAAATTTTGGAAGTTTTTTTTTTTAAGATTTCTAAAAATCTTAAAAGCAAGAATGAGAGCACAAGCAGAGTGGCAGGGGAGAGGTGTAGAGGAAGAGGGAGAAACAAGTTCCCCACAGGGAGTCCGACTCGGGGTCGGACTTGATCCCAGGACCCTGAGATCATGACGTGAGCCAAAGGCAGATGCTTGACTGACTGAGCCACCCAGGTGCCCCTGAAATTTGGAAATTTTAAAACTACATACAGACCAGATGAAATCTAAATTCAGGCAAAATCTGAGAGGCAGTCTCCGGTTGCAAACTCTGAGTTAGGTAAAGATGGAGGAAGTTTTAATTTCTTAAGTTCCCTACTTTAGTCAGTCTTTCCTGCTCTGTGTAAGCCTGCCTTAAGTCTCTTAATGCTTAATTTCCCTTATGGCCTGTATTCAATACCTCATGCCACTCCAGACTAATCTTGTATTTTTTAATAATTCATTTAACTTGTCAGGTAAGTTTTCCCACCTTGTAAAATCTGAAAATACAGTAACATACTTTCCTAACTTACTGGCATTTATTTATTTAGGCATTTGTATATAAACATTCTTCCAGGAAATCTCTTCAAATGGAATCTTCATAACTCTTAAAATTCAATGTAGTAGGTAGAACTGTACTTTTACTGTACAATTTTATATCATTGTTTTGCATGTAACCTAGTAATGTCCTAAGGGGTTGACATGTAGGGCTGGTTGTCAGTTGTCTTTCAAGAAAAAGGCCTCAGATTGCTTCTTTTACATCAAGTAAAGATTCTGGATTTTTATCTTGGAGGCAATATGGAGCCATTGCAAGATTTTAAGCCAGACCATTAGAGAATCAGATTTACATTGTAGAAGGGTAATTATGGTAGCCATTTGGACCATGGGCTTTTAGAGAGTGAGATAAGAAACCAGGTACTCTAAGAAATAAATATTGATACTTTGACTGAAATATTAATGTATACAGTGTATAAAGTCTAAAAATAAGTAAAAGAAAATTCCACTTAAAAAAACTTGAAACATCTAGCTATAATACAGTTGTGTTCACTATATTCAGCTTAAGAAATCAAATTAGAAAATTTACTTGTCTCAGTTTGCTTTGAGGGTTTAAGAGATGGAGACATCTACATGAGAAGTTAAACAATTTTTTTTATTAAATACAGGGTTAGTCTGGGGTGGCATTAGAATCTTGGACTCTGTTGCACTAAACTAGACAAAATATTATAAAATGGTTACTAAGGTACTGGCAATGGAGATGGAGAGAAGAGAATGGATTTGAGGGTTCCAGTACTGTTAAAGAGATAGAATCAATGAGGTTCAGTTTTTTGTGTGTGTGCTTTATTATTATTTTTTAAATTTTATTTATTTGACAGACAGAGACCACAAGCAGGCAGAGAGGCAGGCAGAGAGAGAGAGGGGGAAGCAGGCTCCCCGATGAGCAGAGAGCCCAATGCGGGGCTCGATCCCAGGACCCTGGGATCATGACCTGAGCCGAAGGCAGAGGCTTAATCCACTGAGCCACCCAGGTGCCCCTGAGGTTCAGTTTTTAATTGGATGTGAGGGTTGAAGGAGAGGGAAATGTCAAGAATACCTTCTGGCTTGGGCAACTGGGCATATAACATTGCCCATTAGAAAATTAAGGATTAAAGGAGTAGGGACAGATATGGAGAAGGGCTAGAGGAGATGAAGTATTAATTTGGGATATGTTAAATCATAGGTAACTATTGGACATTGAAGTAAGGATGTCCTAGGGGCAGTAAGATATACAGATCTAAAACTCAGAAAATAAACTTGAACTGGAAGTTAATTCTAGGAGTCATTTAGCTTCTGATCATGGCTGCTGCCATAAATTTGGATGAGATCACTTATTTTAGGAGTAAATGTTGCATGAGAAAAGCAGAAGGTCAAAGATGCAGTACTGAGGAATGTAAATAATCATCTTGTTCAGGAAGACTGTGTGGTATGGTAGAGATAGCTCTTTGGAGCCTAGCTTCCCCCCTACTAGCTTGGGTGAGTTACTTAACCTCTCTCTCTTGGTTTCTCATCTATAAAATGAGGGTAAATAATGTCTACCCTTAGGTTAGTTAAAATGGTTATAGGGATAATTAGAAATAATGTAATGTTCCTATGCCAGTGCTAAGGCTATCTATCATCATTATCTTCTAAATCATTGTCATCACTACTAATTGAAATCATTAGAACTGGGTGGCGAGATAGAACAAATAGCCTGTGAGGGAAGACAAAGATCCTGACTAGAGGAGACTCACAAATTTTGGTGTTTGAACATTAGGGGATCCATTTTGGACACTCAGAAAAATTTTTGCTAATTACTATTTTCCAACGACTTTAGGATAGTTAAAATTACGGAAATACATTATTATAAAACTTTCCCCTACATAGTTTACATGGGTGTCTTAAAAATAGCTTCCAAATATTAGCCAAAAAAGACCAAAAATTTACTGCAGGTTGTCACAGGGCAAGTATTATATATCGAAGAAAGGAAAATATTATTTCTATATAGAATAAAAAATGGATAAGGTGGAACTTTAACATCTTTTTCTTGGTAAGTGAGGGAGACTGCCCCCTCCCATCAATATTCTTCTTTCTTCCCATATTTACCATATCAGTGAATAACTATGCATCCACTCATTGTCCTAGACATACAAACCAGAAACTTCGGAGTCGTTCTAGTATAGATAGTAAAGACAAATACTCCAACACATTTGAGCACAGCCTCCTGAATAAAACCACGGCATGGTTCTTGGTCAGGACCCTTGTGAACCTTGTTAATTTATAGCTGAAGACATAAGCCACAACTCAATTTTGTGGTAGATGGCATTCTTGCTTACTCTCAACTTTTAGTCAGTCTGTGATTTTGTGAGCTTGTCACTGCACGTCTCTAGGAAGAAAAAATTAGGCAAAATTGACATTTTCTTCTATCACATTAAAATAAAGGCTTGTGGACATACTATTATGTAATTCACTGAAATGAAAAGCTCTAGAAAAAAAATTACCAGCCTTATCAGTCAAAAGACATCTATCCAGCCTGATGCACAGAATTTTGAAGTCTGATAAAGTCACTTTTCACAAACCAGCACCTGTGGTAACCTGACAGCTAGAGGGCAGGCACATACTTGGGCACTTCCTCAGGGGCAAGCTGTTCAATTTCACATGCTAGAGTTAGGAATGCTTATGAATATTTTAACACTTCAGTAATCAGACTTAAGTGGATGAAATTGTGCAAACTTTTTCACTGCTAAAGAATATCTGAAGAACTTCTTGAAGGTTCAGGGATAAACCACAAAGTTGGTTAGAAAACTATACTGAATTTATTCTGCCTAAAGCATGAAAAGCTAGTGAGAAATTTAATAACTGTCTATTCTTTTTTTAAAAAAATATATTTATTTTACAGAAAAGACAGAGAGCACAAGCAGGAGGAGCAGCAGAGGGAAAGGGAGAGGGAGAACCAGGCTTCTTGTTGAGCAGGGAGCCTGATGCAGGACTTGATCCCAGGACGCTGGGATCATGACCTGAGCTGAAGGCAGACACTCAACCGATTGAGTCATGCAGGTGCCCAGTAACTGTCTATTTCTATCTTCATTGCTGTTACAGGTCAAAAGTGCAATAGATGCTTGTATTAAAAAAATTCAAGTGATAAATGTATATACAGACAGAAGGATCCCCTGTTATCCCTCAGCAACAAACATCAATAGTATCTGTAGAAGAACATGTATTGAAGAACTTCCCCACATGCACATATCAGTATATTAGGAAAGCTCTTAATTAGTAATGATACTCAAGTCTAACTTTTCAAATTGGTAAGGGAGGAAGCGGTAGAAGGAAGAAAGCTGTTTTCATCACTCCAGAGCTGGAGATACTAGTAAAAGATCTTTGTAAAGATTTCCATGACTAAAGACATACTGGGTCTCAGTGAGGACAAAAAGTTGTGTCTCTAAGAATATGGAGAATGCAGATTCCTTCCTATTCCCCACATCCCCACATTTAGTGTGGAGGGAAAGGATAGAGTTCCTACCAACCGGTAGATCCCAAGTCACATCTTGGCACACATTTCATTGGCTAACCCCACACATAATCCCAGTCTCCATCTTTATTGTCCACCTGCTGGAGGCTAGAAAACCACATATTCATTTTGGTTAGAGGTGGCCAAAAAATGTATTTTGAAGTTTGCTTCTGGAAGAGTTAAATGCACTTTGTGCAAACTACTTACCCTCTTCTTCTTACACTGAACACAGCATGATCTGAAACTGTAATGGCCATCTTGAGATCATGGTGGAGACCAGCACATTTAAGATAGGTAGCCAAAATATAGGAAAAGCCTAGATGCCTGACGATATTTTTGAGTAGCAGTAATAATGCCAGAACAACATAACTCTAGGTATTTGGGTTGTGGAAAAATAACACTAATTTGTTCAAGCCACTGTCATTTGAGATTTCTGCTTCTGGTAGCTGAAAGCTCTCCTAACTGATACAGTGTTAACCTGTTTCTATTATTTGCCTGGACGATACCGGTAGATAAAATCCCAGTGTTATTATCCTTAGGGATTGGAATCAAGTTCCTTATAGGCCCAAGAAACATCAAGTAAAATCTACAGTTCGAGATTAGAAACCTGTTAGAGAGTGGTGACAGCTCTTTTCTTGGATATCCTTCTTCTTTCAGACATACCTCAGAGACAAAATTATATTAGAGCTATCTAAGAATACATATCAGAGGTGCTAGGACCAGTATTTGCGTGGGGAGCCAGGATAGCACCCATTTGGCAGTCAGAAAGTGCTAGGTTGGGGGACGCCTGGGTGGCTCAGTTGGTTAAGCGGCTGCCTTCGGCTCAGGTCATGATCCCAGCGTCCTGGGATCGAGTCCCACATCGGGCTCCTTGCTCGGCGGGGAGCCTGCTTCTCCCTCTGCCTCTGCCTGCCTCTCTGTCTGCCTGTGCTCACTCTCTCTGACAAATAAATAAATAAAATCTTAAAAAAAAAAAAAAAGAAAGTGCTAGGTTGGAACTGGCTCCAAAAGTCATTGTTTCGAACAAAAGCGTTCACCTAATGAACATGAAGTAGAAGAATTTTGGCTGTTTTTGGTATGATGAGTCTATACCACAGTGGTTAAAAAAGCAGATTATGGGGTTAAATTGCTTGGGTTTTTATTCTATCACTTCCCAGCTATGAATCCTTGTGTGAACTAATCTCTTTGTGTCCCTGTTCCCTAACATGCAAATTGCAGAATAATAGGGGCGCCTGGGTGTCTCAGTCCTTAAGCTCTGCTGGGGGATCCAGCTCCGCATCTGGCTTCCTGCTCCTTGCAGGGGAGCCTGCTTTCCCTCTTCCAGTCCCCCTGCTTGTGTCCCCTCTCTCACTGTGTCTCTCTCTGTCAAATAAATAAAAATCTTAAAAAAAAATTGCAGAATAATAGTACCTACTTCACAGGATTTTCACAAGGATTAAGGAAGAGATATGTGTAAATTTCTTAGAAAAAAATGCCTGATCCTCTGTAACTGGTGGGTCTACATATAAGGCTGCTGTCACATAGTGCAGTGTCTCTCACATAAAAAATTCCCCACATGTGAGCTGTTACTCCATTTGATTTATTCTCCACAAATTTTCCATAGAGCATTTTGGGAGGTCATAAATAAAAAAATTAAAAAATCATGCCAAGGATATCTTGTGGAGTGCTTGTCTTACATTGTTGCATTAAGCTTAATTAATACTTTTATAGATTATTGCTCCTGCCCCATCTTCATACAGTCTCTTTGTTCTTTTAAAAGATATCTACGATATAGTTTAAAGGGTACTCTGGATATCTTTCTACTTTAGACAGTTCAGCCTGAACTGGCTTTAGCATTACTTCCTTGCCCAAGGGCTTAGCCATAGGTGCTTTGTGAGCAGCCAATGAATAGGACAATCATACAGTTTATTGTCCAAACTGGGACATTCTTGGTAGAGAAAGGGAATGCTAGTAATAAAGAATCAGGACAATAGGAATAAACCTGGTTGTCTGGTCCTTAAATGACTCCCTCCTTTCAGGTATAGTTGTTTTAGGGAATCCCTCTAAACTCTGTCCACCACAACCTTACAGACCCTTCTGTTAGCTTCCAGTTTTCGAAAGACAGATTTGTTTTGCCTGGTTTAGGGAGTCTCAGAATAGGGGAACATTTGGGAGGAGACAGAAACAGAGCTTCATACTGCACCACAGGGAATGTCCTTCCTGGAAAAAGACATAACAAAACAGCTAAAAATACACATATTATAACATTTTCATTTGCTTTGTAAACGTTCTAAAGTGTTTTCTTTTAGCTCCAAAAGGTCCCCTTGAAGCTGTTTTTCAGTTTGGGCTGCTGTAACAAATACCACAGGGGCGCCTGGGTGGCTCAGTTGGTTGGGCAACTGCCTTCGGCTCGGGTCATGATCCTGGAGTCCTGGAATCGAGTCCCGCATCGGGCTCCCAGCTCCGTTGGGAGTCTGCTTCTCCCTCTGACCTCCCCTCACATGCTCTCTCACTCTGTCTCTCTCTCTCTCAAATAAGTAAAATCTTTAAAAAAACCACAAAAAAACAAAAAACAAAACAAAAACAAATACCACAGACTGGGTGGCTTAAACACCTTACATTACTTCTCTCAGTTCTAGAAGCTGAGAAGTCCAAGATCAAGGTGCTGGTAGATCCTGTGTCAGTGAGGACCCTCTTCCTGGTTTGCAAATGGCTGTCTTCCCATTCTCCTTACATTCTTACATGGTGGGGTGAGAGAGAGAGGGAAAGCTGTCTGGGGTATCTCTTTATAAGGGTACTAATCCCATTTGTGAGGACTCCATCCTTATGATATAATCATCTGCTAAAAGCCCATTTCCTAATTCCCTCACCTCAAGGGTTAGGATTTCAACATATAAATTTTGGGGGAACCCAAACATTCAGTCCCTAATGTTGACCTTATTTATTTCTTGCACAAACACCTTGCCCCAGGCAAAATATTTTATTTATTGTTCTGCGAACACAGTGCTTGTATTTCTAGTTCTAATCTTGTATACATGTGCTTTCTGTATGCAATTCCCTCTCCCATATGAGATGGCATTCTCATAAACTTACACATATAAAACACTTACAGAAATAATACATTGCCACCATTTGTCATCATAATTATATCACATGGCAACATAAAGGTTCTCCCAAATGACCAAATTAGAATGAGATTGCTTCATCTCCCATATTAAATCAACCCTATCATATAATTTCCTATGTTTCTTAGCAAATAGGGTTAAGATCCTATAAACTATAAACAGGATCTTTTCTTCTTGTAGAGGATTACATTTCTAAAATTTTTGTTGTTTTTGTGTTGGAATTTATTATTTGGAAGGCAAAAGCAAAGATGAAACCATATGATTTATTACTATTAAAATAATGAGTAGGCAGTGATAATAATTTGTGTGATTCAATCTCATTAAGAGTATTCAGTACAATTATGTTTATATATTATACAATTTCTATAGCACCAACAAATCATATCATGTAGTTGAATGGATATGAGCCCAAAAAGAGGAAAAGGAGAGAGGAGAGCCAGGGCCTCACATCCATTCTTATCAAAAGAAGCCCTGGGGGGTTGAAAACAGACTTAGAGTGGGAAGGAGAGCTCTCTT
Organism: Martes martes; assembly: GCF_963455335.1. Lineage (NCBI taxonomy): Eukaryota > Metazoa > Chordata > Mammalia > Carnivora > Mustelidae > Martes > Martes martes. The sequence goes on from NC_137892.1 coordinate 42,327,062, forward strand.
GACTACAGCCTCACGGAGTGCTACATGATAGCATGTAGTAAATTATTTAGTCAGGTTTCTAGGATGAAACCCATGTCTGTTTCATTTCAAGTTTGCCCGGAATGTTATTATAATCATGTGTTGAATTTTAGAATGTTTTTCTCTATATACTGAGATGATCATATGCCTTTTTCTTCTTTGCTGATCTGTCCAATTGCAACTGTAGGCTTTCTAAATCAAACCATCCTTGCATTTGTGGAATAAACCTAATTTGGTCAGAAGTATTTTTTTATGTCAGTTTGCAAATATCTCTATATCCATGTTCATAAAGGAGATTATCTTCTAACTTTTGTTTATTGGACTGTCCTTATCTAGATTTTTTATTAATCACTTATTCTTCTGTGGTAAAGATTAGGCCAACAATTTTATCTTAGGCCAACAGATTTTATCTTAGACCAACAACTTTATCTTCTATCTATATAACATTTCAGATTAGGCCAACAACTTTATCTTCTAAATATATAACATTTCAGAAACTGTTCTTAGAATTCAGGGTGTCATAAGGGGTGATTAAAATTTGTGATTATATTGCTATTAATAAGGAAGAGTAAAAAGAGACTCAGATCTAAGAGGACTAAAAATTAAAAAGACATCATCTCCGACACTTGTTTATTAATTGTGTGGGCTTGAATGTAACAGGAGAATATTTTTAAAGATTTATTTACGAGAGAGAGAGAGAGAGAGACTGTGTGCATGCACGAGTGGGGTGAGGGGCAAAGGGAGAGGAGTAGAGAGAATCCCATGCAGATTCTCTGCTGAGCATGGAACCTGTTGTGGGGCTTGATCCCACCACCCCTGAGATCATGACCTGAGCTGAAATCATGAGCCTCAACTAACTGAGACACCTAGGCATGCCTATAACAGGAGAATTTTATGATGAGTTATGCATTTAAAAAATATAATTCTGTTGGATAAAGAAGATGTGGGAGATATATATACATATATATAATATTACTCAGCCATAAAAAAGAATAAATTCTTGCTGTTTGCAACAACATGGATGGATTGAGAATGTAAGGCTAAGTGAAATATGTCAGAGAAAGACAAATACCATATGATTTCACTCATATGTAGAATTTAAGAAACAAAGCAAATGAACAAAGAAAAAAAGAAGCAAGTCAAAAAACAGATTCTTATCTACTGAGAACAAATGGAGGGTTGACAGAGGGGAGGTGGGTGGGGGCTGGGTGAAATAAGTGACGGGGAATACGAGTACACTTAAGCTAATGCACGGAAGTGTTGAATCACTATGTTGTACACCCGAAACTAATGCCACAGTTATGTTAACTATACTGGAGTTAATTAAAATGATTCTGTTGTAAGTGTAGAAGATGAACTGAGAGAGGAGAGTATCAAACTGTTAAGAACCTGTTGGACTAGTCTAAGCAACAAGAAGATCCAGAGCTAAGACCATCGCAATGGAGATGAAGGGGGGTGCAGATGGAGATCTTTTGGCCACAGTTAATCTTCTCGGTCTGCCCCTTACTTAAAGTGGAATTTAGACAGACATAGATCTCAATGGTGGTTCTGTCAGTTGTGAGGTGCCAGAGTTTACAGTGCACCTAATTCAGTGTCACTGAGCATTACTTTAACTCATGCACTGCAGGTGTAACAGTTCCTGTCTCATTTAGGTCACTGGGAAATTAAATGGTAAATTCTAGATAAAGTTCCTATTCTAGTGCCTGAAACATAGCATGTACTCAGTAAACTAAAAAGGTAATTTTTAAAAAAGATTTTATTTATTCATTTGAGAGAGAGAGAGAGAGAGCACAAACAGGGGAAGCAGCAGGCAGAGGGAGAAGCAGATCCTACTCTGAGCAAGGTGTCCAATGCTGGACTCCTTGGACCCTGAGATTAGACCCAAGCCAAAGGCAGACACTTAACCATCTGAGCCACCCACGTGCCCACAAGGTAACTTTTATTTAAGGAAATAATTTTAAATTATGAGAAAACTATTCAGTTCCTAAATGTACTTTAGCTTGATGGAATGAAAAGGGAACTGAGGCAGGAGGCAGAACATTTGGATTCTAATCCAGCTCTGTCACTAAACAATAATTTATCTTGAGAAACTTGAGCTTCAGTTTTCTAATTTGTGAAATGAAGGATTTTTCCTGCATGGATGGGTCTCGACTACAAGCAGTGCCAATACCATGAGTGGGTCCCAGCAGTACTCTAGGTGGAAGCCATACTTTTCAAAGAAATCAGTGAACATCACTTTTCTTTAATGCCTATGGTCTGCCATCACTTTCCATTTCTTCCTCTCACAGACTACCTGTCTTCAAGTTGCTAGTCATAACCTTGAGCTGTTTTAGTTAATCATGTTTCTTTCCTGCATATATGTAAACCCTTCAGATGTTCTTCATTTAGTCTGTACGACTGAACTGAGCTAATCCATCGTTACCTCAACCTCTGCCATCCCGGGAACAAAGCCACATTGATGGCTCCATGGAAGACATCCTGGAGACCAAGATGAGGGCCATGATAACAGACTGACAAGTCATGGCCCTTAGTCACTCAGGGCCCTGTTTCTTGGTTTTTCTTACGATTTAAAAAACCCCCAAACACTGTGGTATTGGTTTGTTGGCTTCTTGCCAACCCTTCCTTGTTCTTTTAGTATTTTTCCATCCCAATAAATAACTGGTTGAATTTATAATATGAAAACTGGAAAACTTAAACCTAAATTCTCTCTGAACCTAAGAACTTTATTCTAAAATGATTCAGGAAAAGCTCCTGATAGAATTAAAATAATATGTTTAGTTGTAGAATTGATCCTTCTTCATAAAAAGAAAGAAAACATAATGCTTATTCAAAAGCAGAAGTAAAGTCATATTTGTTATTATAAAAGGCATCTTTGAGATTTGAAGAACTACAATTAAGGAGGTTACCGTTGTTCTCAAAGTAAGAATAAATAGTTATGGAAAATGCATTTGTCTTATAGGCAAATGGTTCTTTAAAAAAAAGGAAACATTCTCTTTTGTAAAGATGAGAAGACAAGGTTGAGATGAAGGCTTGACTGGCCTTTCAGTGCTGCGACATCCGTTTGTCATTCTAAGAAAGTTGGTGATATTCTTCATAGGGTATGGGGCATAAACAGTTTAAAAACTGGGTCTGAGAGCTGGGTGTTATAAGATGAACATGTTGTGGTTGAGTTATGAGTGTCAGCCACATCTCCTGCTTCAATTAAACACCTCACTAAACCTGCTGGCAGAGTCCGAGCCACTTAATCAACAGACTCATCTTCCCACAAGTAATCCCAGCAAATGGCATCCTGCTCCTCCTCACGAGGTGTGAGAAAGGTCTCAGAGGGTGCACATGCTGTGTGCTCCCCATCTGAGGAATGGCATGCGAGGGTCAGCTGCGGAAATTAACAGGTCTGGGGTAAGCTGGGTCAAGGGCATGCAATACATACGCAAAACACTCTCTTAGGCAAGAATAAAACATGTTGGAAACTTGGAGAGCAGGAAGGAGGGTGAGCTTTTGCTACAGCGATCAACAAAACATATTACTAGTCTTTTTGGCAGGAGAATATTAAACTTCCCAGGGCTCTAAGCACTTAGCCAATCGATAGCAGTTTATGACACTGATAGTGATTTTAGTGGAGTGACATGATATGTTAGGCAGACCAGCAATTCATTCCTCTTGGACCACTACAAAACCCTACATGGTTGTAATTTTCTCTTCACATTTACCATGACCCAGGGTTGAATGGCGCTCTTGTCCTGATTTTCCTCAGTATTAACCATTCAAACATTAACATTCTGACAATGGACAGAGAATGGTTCTTAAGAATTACAAGGTTATGAAATTTCATTGCTGAATGTAGGATAAGTAGATACAAGTATCCGAATGCTACTGTGGTCTATTAAGCATAGAATTTATGGAGAGGCTTTTTATTGTTGCTGTTTACAAGAAAAAATAGTTCCCATTATAATCATCCAATTTCATACTAACATGCAATACTATATTGAATACAATATACTGTATTACAGATGTTTTAATTATTCACTTAAAAAAGTGTATCTATCTCCCCAATAGACTGTTAGCTTCTGAAGGGCAGGAGAAAGGTTCTATTTTATCCATCACAGGGTCTAGCAGTAAAGAGATGCTCAATACATGTTAATTGAATAAGTGAATGAAATATTTCCAGATTCCTTTTTAATGAACATGAAAATTTACCATGTGTCGAGCTGTACAAAGCTTACTTCATGTAGTCCTAAGGGCTGCTGTAAAATCTAGGTACTTTTATTGTTTCTAACTGAGGGGAAGAAGAAATGGAGGCCTGGGGGGCTAAGTAATAGGCCTAGTGTCAGAGTTAGTGAGAGTTGCAGTCAGAATTTAAACCCAGGCCTTGCTAACTTCATAGAGAAGAGATTTTTCAGTTAAAATAAACAGTTAAAAAGGCATTTTGAGAAAGTGTGTTTTATTAATCAAAAAAGAAAGACTTAGTAATGTTACTTTTTATACGAATGCAAAGGCAAGATGAAATTTGGACCTACGGCTCTTGGGGACTTGGTACTTTAAAAATCCTGTGGCCCATAGGCAGTGAAGATCTTTAGTTACTTAACTGAAGTTATTGTTCCGTATAAAACAGGTTTGGGCAATAAGTACCTGCTGATTCTAAGTATGAGCAAGAGAGTGTAGTAGGATAGTCTGAGTCAGAGTTCAGTGACCTCAGAATGGTCTGGGAATGCTTTCCTGCCTGCTGGATTGCATGGCCAGTCATTCAGGGGGAAGAAATCACCCACTGTATTTTATTGGAAAATTTGTCATTCTGGTTTTAATTGAAGGGTTAAAAGGGAGAAATGAGAATACTTCAGACTTGAATTCCTGTGTGATTTAGGCTGCCAGGCTTCAAAGATTTCTCCCAGGCAGACAAAGAAGGCAAGGCCTGGTCAAGAGATACTGCCTTTGTTTGGTTTCCCTCTGAAGCATCCTGTGAGACAGGGATTCTAGTGTAAGTGGTTTATTCAAGGTCATCCCAGAAAATAGCAGCAGGGGAGTAGGCAAGTCAGACAGGGAAGGAAAAGAAAAGAAACCAATAAAGAGTTTTTCTTCAAGCAAGTGATCGCCAGGGTGAAACTGGTGCTCATTCCCTCTTGGCAATTCTGGGAGGCCCTGCAGGTGGTGCACCTTAAATCATTCCAACAGAGGGGCAAGGAAGCTGAGGTGTTCTATTTACCATCCTCTCATTCACCATTGGTTGATGGCTACTTCTGAGATCAGAAACTGGTACTTCTTGCATGTCTGGAGTGGGCCAAGCTTTCTCTATGGCTGAAGATTCATAGGCATTTTCAGTGAGGAGCCTCGGGTGTGCAGAAATGAGTGCCAAGGCACTGTGGTACCACATACCTCAACACTGGCTACAGGTATGGTGGTAAAAATAGTAATGCTCAGCCATGTCTGTAGCACTTTAAAATTTAACAAAGAATTTTCAGAAGCAATGCTTGGTCTTAGTTTTGATTCTGAAGTCAGGAGAGATACTATCATTCTTCTTTTCCAGAAGAGGAAATGAAGGCACAGAGAGTTTAAGTATGTTGCTCATGGTTACACACATTGTAAATAATAGGCCTGGAGTAATAGATAATCCTTTGACCTAAAGTTCATTCGGCTTTCCATTCTACTGTGTTACAATGGGTGGCATATAAATTTATGTCTTATTATGTCATCAAATTGTAATACTTACTTCAGGGGCATTTAGCAAAATATGGAAACTTTCAGCCAAAGTAAGCTGGGCTTTTTTTTTTTTTTAATATATTGGCTACTTTTTACTTCCTATACCTCACTGAGGTTTTGTGGAGACATATACAGTTAAACTTTGCATTTGGGTGGTATTTTATTTCCTCATATTGGAGGGAATCACAGGTGAGAAATTAAAGAAGTTGGATTTGTGGGTACCCAGCTTGAATGAAAAAGAAATAGAGACATACAGGAAGAAAACAGAACAAAGATAGAAAAAAGGCACTGGAACAAGTCTTATCAATAAAATGTTTCCACTGTTAACTTTTTTTCATCTTTAATAACTTTAGTGTGTATATCAGCTGGTCAGTTGATTCATTAACAATTAAAGATTACTAAATTACTTCACCTACTGAAGAAAATACCAGCCCCTCTATTTCTCTTTTCACACCTGGTCACAGACACAGTGGTATAGCAGTATTTGTTTGGTCTTTGTATACAACAAACATAGATGTTATTTAAAGTCTTTTTTTTTTTGATGCTATTTAAATTCTTGAATGAGTATCCATTTTCAGGTAGCATATGCTATCATAGTGTGAACATTTATGAAGTCTCCATGATTATTCATTTTAGAAATGCTATGTAATATTTAATTGCATAGATTACTAAAAATCCATAGCAATATGAGTAATATTTTGAATGATATTAATGTAATTTTTCTATTATTTTCCCAGTAGGGATTTTCCAACTGGTCCACCTGAGGCATCCGTCTCTCTGGGAGACTAAAATATCTAGGTAATATTCAGCTTTTGACATGCAAAATGGGTTTGCACAACAAATCAATATCACTGAGAACAGATTTTCTAAACTTCTCTGGTTTCCTCTGTTGCCGTATTAACCACAGAATTTCTTTAGCCGTGTTGTTAATTTGCTACCATGTTAATGACAGAGTGGGAGGCCTCAGGTTTTGTCCATCATGGGGCTTAAATGGAGCCTGAGAGAAGGAGGCAATGATATAAAAGATGTAAATGAAAGCTGTGTCTCTCTGGCCTTGTAATATTATAAGGGACTAAGAGAGATAAGCCAGGAGCAGATACATATAGATGTCTGCCCAGATTTTTGCTTATTTGGAGTTGGCCTAGAGAAGGGCAGGTATGTTAGTAAGAAGACTCTTCTTTCTTATGTCATCTAGCAGAATGCCCATGTTGACCTAATCAGATTCAGTTAAATCTAATGGTCTTTACTATGACCAGTCTGTCACTCAGTTGTTGATGCTCAGCCATCCAGCCTCTCCTTATTTTCCTTGAGGCAAAAATAAAAGTCTAAGTTAGCAGCTTTCCAGAGAGTTTTGGTACAATAGGGGCAGCAAGGTGACTTCAAAGCAAGGCCTGCTGAGTGGACAGCTTGAGCTGGGGTTGCGTGGGAGTCCAAGGCAGACATCCCATGGGTTAATAGGAGAAGCTTAGGTGAAATTAAGATAGCCAAGAACTCTCACTAGGAGCATCACTTGAGCCAAAAGAATTAGATCCAAATTCAAATCTTCCTGAGTTTGTGCACTGGAGGTCTGCAGGGTACAAGACAAGACAGACCAGAGGCATCACCCAACGACCAGAGGGTGACAAGACAGCATAGGGTCCCATAGTTTCTCAACACTACAGGGTCGCGTAACAAGTTCTTCATACTCCTCCACTCATACATCCACTCACTACTTAGGGATTAAAGAAGAGAGTAAGTGAGATTGTCTAAGAGAAAGAACACTTTATCTTTTTTTAAAAATCCCATGGAGAGTAAGCACCCCCTAAAGGGACTGTTTAAATTATTGGATTTTATTAAGCTTTAAACAATTGGCTATTTTTCCTAGTTAGTTAGTAAAGGAGTGGGGTTGGGGAATCAGGAGAAAAACCACCTCATTTAAAGGCAAAATTAAGACATTATTTTTTCTGTACTTCCAAACTGCAGTGTGATTTAACATTTTCTACTCTGATATATTCAAGTTCTTTAATGTATCACATCTCTTAACCCTTAGAGATAGGGACTCAAATCGACCTTTACCAACTCTTCTTCATTTGATCTGTTCAATGTTTTTAAGTGCCCTTTGTCCTCTTTCCTACTACCAACCTACTCCACATCTCTTTATACTTCACTTAGACCGAGACTTCTAAATTATATTCTCAATTCATGTCTTCTTCCTACTGCAGTCCATCTAGACAGCTGTCATAGAAATTTTACTGAAGAACACCATGTATTTTGCCATTTCTTTACTCCAAAACCTTCCTGCCTAAAAAACAGATTCCATGTCCCTCAGACTGGGATTTGATAATTTCTTAGGCAGAGTCACGCTCCATTAACAAATCTGCTCAGGATCTCTGGAACAGAGTACATATTCCCCTACTGGGGCTTTGTACTGTCCTTAATTCCGCAGAGATCTTTCTTTCCATCTGTTCCCTGTAGACTGCAAATTCAAGCTTTAGAACAAAAGCCACCTCTTCCAGAAAGTCTTTCCTGATATGTTCAGGCAAAAATCATTTTTACTCCTTTATCTCAGCATTGTTTGCCTGCATGTTAAATCAGTGTCTTGGTCGTATCTCCCCCATTAGACTAAATCCTTTATGTGCCTTGCACATGGCTGTTGTTCAAAATATGTTGATTTTCTTGAATGATTAAAGGGAGGCAATAAATCTTTTCACCTATAACACTGGATTAGTAATGTCAAACACCTTTGTATTATTTACTGTACATGGGCACTGAATGATTTTTGAGGTACAAATTAAGTAAAAATAATTTCTTATGCCATGTAACACATCTCTGTTGTTAACGATAAGTTAAACAGGAATGTGTGAAAAGTAATTGCAAACACTAACAGTTGGAGCTTATCCCAAGGTCTATAAATACCTAAAGAGGACTCTTGAAGACTGAGGATGGTGTTAATGGAACACATTGTTCTATGTAGATTATATAAACACATCATTTTAAAAATACAAAATTAGAATCATGTTTGTAGTTCTCTACCCACTGGATCTTAGTAGTCTTTATTTTCAAACCACTTGAAAAGAAACAAATGAAAACTTATATAACATGAATGAATTTTAATATTTTTGACCCCATGTATTTTTTAATAGAAATTTTTTCTTCCTTTGAATTATCCTGCATAATATTAATCCTGAGGATGAACATGTTTTCAACATAATCAATATCCTATAATTTTAAATTGGAGAAGCAATATTGGACTTCACATATTAAAATAGTTTGGTTTCCCATCTACTTAAAATTTATTTGAAATGTGGACATTCTCATTGATTTCTGTCTCCATAGGCAAGGACACTGCATATTTTGGATTCAAATAGTGTTTCCTTTCCTTTTAATTCTTGCCTTGTGGAATAAGAAAGTTTGGATGACCAATAAAATGGAACTTTCAGGCATCCCTCTAAATTGTAAAAAATAGGATCAATGAACTGAGTAAGTATTCCTTAGATACTTGAGATCTTTTATAGACTTGGAATTCTTTTATGTTAGGGTAATCTTTAGTGTAGGGGACATACTTAAGGAGAGGAAAATAATTATTTCCCCATTTCCTGTTTCTTCTTCAAACTAGATGTGAAAACATGAAACTCAATTAATCTAATTTGAAAATTATAACATGAACACAAAAAAGGGAATCTGCATTCCAAATGGAATCAATTCTTGGCATCAGGAACTCTCCAAAGGGAACCAGTTTTAATCAGATGAGCCAGTTCAAGAGAAGTTTTACACTTTAGCAGACTAACCTATACTTTAGTAGTATAAACTAAGTATTACACTTTAAGCAGAAAATGACCTGTCCTGAAAATATGTGTGCCTCTGAGTGTTTTTGAAAACAGATTGGGATACTGGGCTATCATGATGTACATTTAACTATAACCCAGCAGTCACCTTCCTTGCCTATCCTGTTCCAGTGGAAGGAGACACAGGGAGGAATGTCACTTCCTGAGATCTCAACCTTTTTCTCCTCTTTGGCACACATTGATTGACAGTCCCTCATACCTCGTTTCCCTCCATTTGGTTTATATACACAAGGTGACTGTTTTTTGGGTTACATGAGTGGGTATGTTTGTTTGGTAGAATTGATGAGCCCTGACCTCATAAAAACTGTATTGGAATGATACTAAACACAATTGTTTTCAAATCCAGTAATTTTACGGCCAATTAAAAGACTCTTTAGAGAAAACATAGTGCATTTGATCAAGCTGAAAAATTCAGTGATTCATATGAATGCATGTCGCTCTTTTGTTGTTGTTGTTGTTGTTGTTGTTGTTTTTGAAGTTTCCATCTTATAAGCATGGCCCACCAGCCAAGGATACATTTGCAAAGCAAATAATATAGACTTCTAGTCTATAGTGTTTTTATTACATAGTTTAGATATCTTTCCTTTCCCTAGTGTAGTATTTTGATAATTGGTTGCTTCCTTTCTGCAATTTAGATTCTAATTCACTCTTTAAATCTAACCAGGAGGAAATTTAAGTTAAAATGATAAACATGGTATCTAACATACACTAATGAAATTGTCTTAAAAAAAAGATGGCTTGCATGTGTATCTGTTTAACAGGTTTATCAAAACTGTTGCAGTGGTATGTAATTTTAATGTAAAATTGCCCTCTTTGCAGGGAATTGAGCCTGCTGCTGGATCTTTAAATTTTCAGTGTCTGTTGTCATAGCAACCAGAATTGACTCCGGTACCCACTGTGTTCAACATAAATTAATTTAAAGACATAGCATTTGAAACAGTTTAGTCAGTTTTAAGTCTGTATCTGGCTAGGCCTCAGATTCCAATGCTGTTTTGTATTTAAAATGTCATTAAAATGTGTTCATTTTATGTTAATTAGACTTATTTGTAGGATTCAGTGCCTTAAATGCGATTTAAGAAAAAATATTGAAAACCAGTTCCTGAATTATTTGTGAGATGCAAGCTTCTAATAATGTAGAGTATTTCCTTTTTAAAAACACTGGGACGTTGCTGTTTGTCCACCCAGATACCCTAGTATTATCTGAATAGATAGTCTTTCTACCAAAATAAATCCTCATTTTGAATGCTTTAGTCAAAGATCCCTCAGGCTCTGCACTCTGATAATCTTCTAAGAAGAAGGAAGCTGGCTATCTTCTGCCACTTTTTATGCCTAATCAGTCCCTATTACCTTGAAGAGACAGGGATTTTCACATTTAATCATTCTAACCAGCTTTAACGTATTTTTTTCATGTAACTTTTAGGGCATTTGGTTTTCAATGTAGCACAGTTAAGAGACCAAAGAAATAATACATATATTATATGTGTATATATGTATAATATGCATATATAATATATTATGTAAGAACATATTATATATAACATAATAATAAATAATAATATATATAAATAATATACATATGGGTCTTTTGGTGAGGTTCAAACCTGTCTTGCTTTCTCTTTGTGACCTAGGCAATTTTTAGACCTGAACCTACAATTCATACTCTGTTTTTGTAAAAGTAAATATATGGAAGTATACTACACATTGTGATGTGAGAACTTAAGGAAGAGAGAAACTGTACATATGTTAACAACTATATATTAATATATTAATAACACATTAACATTTCATATGATTGATATAATATATCTTATGTGAAATTATCTAATTTATTGCTATATTTATTTTGTTATAGGAAAATATTTCCAATATTTTCTAAGAGTTCTTAGGTGTCTAATAAAAAATATCACACCTCATTTCTGAGGAACGAATTTGTTTTTCATGGTGTTATTGAGCTTTATGTCATGCTTTTCTGATCATGGGAAATATTTCTTCTCTTCCTTTCAGAAAGAAGTGTGGTTTTCTCTGAAATGGTTTTGTTTTTCCTGAACCGTCTAATGCTAACTTGAAGTCATTTGAACTGTAATCCTTCATTTTTGGATTTAAAATGATAGACTAACTTGTGGGATTTTGGGAACACAGCCTTCATATTTCCTCCGAAATTAGAAAGAACCCTGTACATTAAATATTTAGAGCTTCAGTTGTACACGTAAAGCTCAGCTGCTATATCAGCCAAAGGTTTATATGCATGAGTTGTTTTCTATCTGGCTATATTGATATAAACTAGAACAAGACATTTAAGGCAAGACAGGAATCTGTTACAGCCATTGTGTGAGGCATTGATGTCCCCTAGACGGTGTTATTAATAAACCAGTACAGACAACACAATGAAATTTGAAATTTGCTGCTCCTGAGGGGATTTTATCTATCTATCTATCTATGTATCTATCTAGATATCTAGATATCTATCTATCTATGTATCTATCTAGATATCTAGATATCTATCTATCTATGTATCTATCTAGATATCTAGATATCTATCTATCTAGGTATCTATCTATAGAAAGATATCTCAAATTAAAATGTGGAAGTCTGAAAACTTTCCTGTTTGAATTAAGTCCCATGAACAACTGTCTCTAGATGAATATGTCATCAATCATTACACTAAATCTTTTGTTGATTACCGTAAGTAAGTTTGGAAATTTATCACTAGATTCAACTGAAACACATTTTTTAAAGGAAGATTGAGACTTCCTTAAATAATAAACACATACTTAGGGATTAAAAACAATTATAATTTAATGTGATAATTGACCTGTAATCACAGGCTTGATATGAATGGAATCTGATGCCGTTTATAAAGACCCAGAGGGGGTAGTAATGAATGATGGTGAAAAGAATCTGCTTGGAACTTTTTGAGCTGAGATTTTTCTTCAAATTACTCTTACTTCTATCCTTAGAAGCTTAAGTTTGATATGGTGACACAGATTCGGAGACTTGGGAAATCAGGAGTCACTTTTATAAAGCATTACCATGAGGCTTGTGATCATAGCCACATCCTTCCCTATTCTGAGCATCCACACTAACTGTCTGAAATGAAGGGGCTTCTAGACTCACATGACTATTAAAGTTACCCCAAGATGGATTTAGACCTTCAGCTCCATCCATATTGCATGGTCATAAATAAAATAAATTATGGAATAATACTAATATTTTGGAAAGTATTTCTCTACACTCTCCCCTTTCTGTTCTAGTCAGCTTCAGCTATTCAAATGTCTAGGGAGAGATCAAAGTTTGCTGGACAAGGAATGCAAAGATAGTAAGTATCTTCTGCTCTGTCAAATAAGATTATAAAGGAACACAATAGCCAGGCAGGATTCCCCAATTTTCTTTATTCCATTCCTTCTCTTAATACTTGGGTATTAAGGTTGTAGGAGTCTGGTTATAGTATTCTTCTGTAGAATAGAGCAAAATCCCCTTTCGCCTTTGACAGCAGAGCTATATGATGGTTCTTAGTTACAGCAGGGGAAGTATATAAACTACAAGAAGGTACCCATTCCTGGTCTGGAAATTTTGTTAGAGATTGCCCAGAAAACAAGAAGAAGGGGGTCTTCTCTCCAAGTCAGAGGGTGTGAGATAAGTCAGAGAGTACTCATAGGTTTGGGAATGGAGAAGGTAGGAGGGACGGGGATTAGGGGAAGGTGTCATCTTGTTCCCTATGTTGGACTCTGAAAAGTTATCACTTCTATGGTTGAATCTGTGCCATTTTGGAAGCTGGGCCACATCAATGAGACGGCTCAGCAGTGAGGAAGGAGACTGTAAACCTGAGGATTCTAATGTGGCATTAATGCAGAATTAAGCCAATGAGTCCATGATAGCAACAGAAGCTGAGGTTGAGCCAATGGACCTAGAAGTTGGAAGAAAAATGTGACAGGTACTTGAGAGTTGGTAGGAATGGGAGCTGAGGTGAGGTCCAGTCAGCCTTTGTCCTGCCCATGGTATATCTGAGTTCCAATAAATACAAGTTTTAGTTGTGAGTGCCAGAACGGGCAACTGCTTTCAGATAAATAAGGATGTCATCCCAGAGATCAGAAAACTTTCTAAGGACTCTCAGATCCTTCCCCCCCCCTGCAATTCAACCAATTGCTCTCAGCATACATTAGGCATCACCTTGGGAAAAGAACCTGGGAAAGGGAGAACGTTTGCAAAATGGAGCATTTTTGTGCAAGAGAGATTGAACACTGCTATCTATAGAAACTACTTAGATTTTCAGATTGGACTGAGTTTAAAAACTGAATTGAACTGCTTCCACCCTTCTTTCTACCTATCTGCCCCATTCTCCCTCACTTTTATCTCTCCAGGACTCCAATTACTGTATGTCCCAAGGTAATGGAGGCTTTGTTCATTATTTTTTCACTCATTTTCTCTCTGTGCTTTTGTATAGATGATTTCTTTGGACTATCTTCAAGTTCAGTGGTCTTTTATTATATCCAATCTACTATAAATTTCATCTGTTGAATTTTTTATTTTGGATTTTTTCCATTTCAGAATTTTATTTGGTTATTAATTATTAATTGATATCTCATAGTTTCCACACCTGTTCTGAAATTCCCTATCTCTTCATTATATCCTATTTTTCTCATAGATTCTCTAACATATTTATTATGGTTATTTGCCTGTTAATTCTAATATCTGGTTTTATCTTTGTCTAGTAACTATGTTTTTTTTCCCTCTTAACTATGAGCCATATTTTTCAATTTGCTCATATTGATTGCATACTGGGTAATTACTGATGCATTATAGAAACTCTGGATTCCATTATCTTCCTCTGGACAGTGTAGTGTTTTTTTTGCCCCCCAATCAGGCAGTTAACTTGTTGGTAGAACATTTAGTCCTAGTTTGTAGATTTTTGTTTTTGTTTTTTTTAATTTTGGAAATTGAGAGAGAGAGAGAGAGAACACAGAGGGGAGAGGCAGAGAGAGAGGGAGAGAGAGAATCTCAAGCAGACTCCCTGTTAAGTGTGGACACTGACTCAGGGCTTAATGCAGACTGGATCCCTGAGACCCTGAGATCATGACCCGAGCCAAAATCAAGAGTCAGACAGCCAACTGACTGAGCCACCCAAGTGTCTCTTGGCTTATAGTTTTTAATTCTAACATGTGGTCCTTCTGGAACTTTAATGGAAATCCTGATGTATTTATGAACTTTAATTCCAAAATCTGACTTCCCTATAGCATGCATTGACTAAAGTCTCTGCTAACCATTGCCTCCCCCCAGCACCCTACATATCTGATTTTTAGGAGCTGAAGGTTCATGTGGGGATTATACACAGATTTATACGCAGAAGGGGGGTTTTTCTCTTTTGTCGTTCTCTTCTTTCCTCCTCTCATTTTTAGCTATTTAGGCAGTCCCCAATTCTCTCTGCTGACTCTCTTGCAATAATATCTCGCTTCAGTTCTATCTATCCTAGGCTGTAGACTGGGAAGTGCCATTAGGCGAAATGCATATAAATTTGGTTCTCCACCAGTGTGTTTCCCTTCTTCCAAAATCCTATCTTCTTTAGTTTATGCTGACTTTGTCACTCTGCCTGCCTTCAAATAGTAGTACTTTCCCCTAGACTTTCTAATTGTTACCAGCAGGAGGGTTAGTCTGAAATAAGCTACTTTACCATTATTTAAAAACCAAAATTCCTAAAGTAGGAATGAGCCCTGTTATAGAGACCAAGGAACAATGATAGGAGATAAGGTTGAAAATATAAACAGGAACATAATCATGCAGGGTTTTGTAGGCCTTGGCAAAGATATTGAAATTTGTTCTAAGCATTATGTAGGCACGAGAGAATTTCAAGGAGTTGTTTAATTTTATTTAAAGATACAGTGGTAGTTCTACATGATCATATGGTAAATAATAGTACTGATAGTTCTTCATGGAAATAGATGGCAAATAGTAATATTGGATAGGATATTAATCATAAAAGATACATTTTCTTAAAGCTCTCTTTGGCAGTGGTCAAATTCTAACCATAAATTATAGCAAAAAAAAAAAAACCCAAAACAAACAAAAAACATATAGTAGAAAAAAACCTTTGAACCATGGATACAGTGTAATAATAAAAATTTCTTCTCATCTGAGCTCCAGTTTGAACTAAGTATCATTTTTCTGTTATCAAAGGTTTTTTTTTCTGATAACTTAGACTGCTTCACATTTCTTCTGGGAAACTGATGAGCCAGGGTTGTAGTTTATTTGTTAATGTTTTACTCTCACTAAGGAGACTGTAAAAATGATTGAAATTAAGAAGAAATCCTGCTGTCAGTTCCCGAATGAAAACCATGTGCCTTCTAAGGAAAATCTCAGAGATTTCTTCTTGTGTGTGTGTGCATGCACGAGGGCGCGCCAGCAGCCAAGTAAAAAAACAAAAGGGAATATTTACAGATCCATTGCATGCAAATCTGTTCTTTAGGTTTGTGGGCAATCCTACTTAACTTTTTTATTTCAGGGCTTTTGGTGCAATTTTAAAGAAACAGCACACATCCATGTGGGAGCAATGAGGAGGAACTGTAGCATCTGGTATGACTTTAAAAATAACTTCCTACTTATATAACTGAGATTTCACTAAAGATCAATGAGATTTTTCAAGTCTGAGACCTGAAGTTGGATTGCATGAAATAGTTCCTTTGGAAGCTGTTGATTCATGTAGCAGTGCTATTTTGAAAGAAAAACATTCTTACCCAACAAGCAGATGTTAACAGACCACAGCCCTGGAGTCGTAACTCTAGGTTCCCGAGATCCCAGTTTGTGTTCTCAGCTTCATTTACAATCATTAAGAGCCTTTTCCTTTTAATTACTTCTTTATTGATCTCATAGCACACATTTCTTCTATCCTGTACAAAATGTCAACTTCAGTGGAAGAGGCAGGACTGCATTCACCATTCGCAATCGAGCTAACCTGCTTAGCTACAACACAGAATGGTGCTCCCTGGTCCGTTGTGTCTGGATGGCAATGTTATTCATGATATTGTAGGCTTCTGAGATAAAAACCACTTTACTGCTTTCTCAGCTAAACCCGTTCTGCTTTTGAAATAAGATACTGTGGAACTGTCTTTGGTTTTTCAAATCTGGGAAGCTGGGGGAACATGTTGAAATCAAAACTTACTTGTGGCCAATCCAAAAAAATATTCATTGGGTTATCTTTTAAACTTTCTATGGAGGGTGTTTTTCTTCAACAGGAAATGGGTCTGTAAGTTTAAAGTACTCCCTAAAGAATTCTGAGCTTTGACGTGTCACATTAAGTGTCTTATTATCTCTGATAATTAAGAGCTTTCTAAATATGAGGTCATAGAGCCCAGTGTGCGATAATGGATGTTAATCCTAGGTCCTCATGCAAAACTTTTTTTCAGGACATGGATAAGATTAAAAAGTGGGTGCCCATACTCATTTTTGGACAAACTATAAGCTCCTTCTATGACTTATTTATCTTGTGTTCTTTTCAATTCTACTTATGAACTTGCTGCTCCCACGAAATGAATATGAAGTTCAGGGGAAAGTGAATAATTGGAACTGATGTATATTTTGAAAAGAAAGGTTTGTAACTATGGACACATAGCATCCAAAAGAAGAAAGGAAAGGATGTGGGCACATATTTTGAAGGCTGCGGGAATGCCCAGCCCGTGTTTATGGTCTGTCATTCTATCATCTGGTCATTAGCATTTCATTTTGCTCTTACGGTTATTTTTAATAATTCCTGTCTCTTTTGAGTTCCAAGAAAATAACTTATGTATCCTAATTGGCCACCTTTGCCTTATTTCTTGAATTATGCAGATTTTCCTCTACCCCCCCCCAAATCCCTCTACTCCAAATAATAAAATTATTGTATTAATAAAAACAGACTGAATTTACTTAGGCCACAGACTCTACTATCATGTGCTATAAGAAACACTTGCTTTCCTAAAATCAGATTAAATATCATGAAGATTTATTTTTCATGGAGAAGGAAATGGGCCCTGAAATTTTAGAGAAGCATTATCATTGTGGAGGAGAATAAGGCAAAGAATCAAGGAAAAAAGTTTTGATAAAATACTGACAGGAGTAAGTTTAGAAAACTTACAGCTCTTTTAGATAAATATATATATATGTATATATATATTAATTTAAGTAAATATAAATTTAAATATTTCAATAAAACTCAAATAATGCTGCTTTACTTTTTAGTTATTTTTGATACTCCTAACACGTGCATAGAACTCACTGTGCATTTAAGCTGGGGCCCACAATATGGCATTTAAGTTGGTACCCAGATTTATGTGTTCTCCAGGTGACTGGCCAAGTATTGTTTAATTGGGCAGATTCCCTCCAAGTTCTCTTAAAACCTCAATAATAGCTAAATGATGGGATATATCTGTTAGCCATCTATGATGCTATGAGATTACTGTGATGGAAACTAAGTCCTAGGAAAGGACTTGCAATAACCTTGTCATTAAATTGCATGTGAGAACTGGAATTCTCCATGCTGATCCCATCCCAGTCTTTGTATGGCCTCCTCTTTATGGATTGGATTGCCTTCATGCCCCATCTTTCTCATCATTTTCTTATACCTGCTCTCAAATCATCCCTCCCAGCCTTCCAAAGCAATCTTAATCTTATACTTGATGTATGTAAGGCCTCCTGGTTTATTTTGAATCCATTACTTCCGATTGTGCCTTTATGGAGAGAGAAATTGGAGACACAGTGAATTCTTTTTTTTTATACCTTATTGTTTCTTTATTTTCTTTTTCTATTGAAAATTTGCCATCCCATCAAATAAACTGCAATACAGGTTACAAAGACCAACAAAACCCAGCATATTCACATTCGGTCATTTCTTTCTGAGTATTTCCCCCATCCTTCAATGTCTAATGGTGTTCTGGCTGAGTCAGTGCTGAAACTCATCAATGCTATTTGTATGTGGCTCTCCAGCACCTATTCTAGAAGTAATTTTGGTTTTTTCCCTTGTGCTCTGTGCAAGCAAAGCCTTTTTAACTGTCAGTGAATCCTTGGGGATGCTATTGGCTACCTAAGGGAAATATTCCTTTCTAGAAAGAAATGATCTGTCAGAGTAGGCTCAAGTCATCAACAAGCTCTTGTATTCCTCAACCCATCACATCCAGCATGCTAGCAGCACCTGCATGCACTGGCAAGGAGGGGAAGGGGAAAATGCGAAAGAACTGTATCACCAGGGTCTCTTGCCTCTATGCTCCTGCGCTAAAAAGAAATTAGATGAGGAGCACCAGGAGTCAGTGATATAGTGAAGGGAATTCTTTGAAGTTGTGCTTTTCAAACTTCATCAAGCATGACTATCACCTGGAGAGCTTTTGAAAACAAATCTGAGACTCTCATTCTGTAAGTTCAGAGCTTGGCCAGATATTTTGAATTTTAATAAGCTATCAGTTCATCTGATGCTGCAGATCTAAGGACTACACTTTGAGCCGTTCTGCCATAGAGCAGGAAGTTGCAAATATGTTTACTGTGTCAGAATCAACTAGGGTTTTTGTCTTTCTCTGACTTATTTCACTTAGTTTAATACTCTGTAGCTCCAACCACGTCATTGCAAATGACAAGATTTCATTCTTTTTTATGACTCATATTCCATTGTGTGTGTGTGTGTGTGTGTGTATATATATATATATACCACATCTTTTTTTATCATCGCTTGAGGGATACTTGGACTCTTCCCATAATTTGGCTATTGTAGAAAATGATGCTATAAACATTGGAGTGCATATACCCCTTCGAATCAGTATTTCTGTATCCTTTGGGTAAACACCTAGTAGTACAATTGCTGGATCGTAGGGTAGTTCTATTTTTAACTTTTTGAGAGTCCTCCATGTTTTCCAGAGTGGCCACACCAGTTTGCATCCCACCGATAGTGTAAAAGAGTTCCTCTTTCTCTGCCTCCTTGCTGACTCCTGTTGTTTCCTGTGTTGTTAATTGTAGCCATTCTGACTGGTGAGGTGATATCTCATTGCAGTTTTGATGATTTGATGTAGACTTCTTGTTTTGTTTTGTAGATTTGATGATCATACGTGGAATTTAAGAAACAAAACAGATGAACATGGGGAGAAGAAAGAGAGGCAAACCAGGAAACACTCTTAACTACAGAGAAGGAACGGAGGGTTACTGGAAGGGAGGTGGGTGGGGGATGGGCGAAATGGTTGCAGATTAAGGAGAGCACTGGCTGGTGATGAGCACTATGTGTTGTACGTAAGTAATGAATCACTCAATTCTGCACCTGAAACTAATATTACACTGTATGTTAACTAACTGGAATTTAAATAGAAACGGAGAAAAAAAAAGAATCGACTAAGGTTTATTAACGTACATTTGCTGGGTCCTGCTGGGTATTTTGACTCAGTACTCTGGGTGACCTGGCATAATAATTTGCATTTCTACAAGTTCCTTGGTCATGCTGATGCTGTTGGTGCTGGACCACACTTTGAGAACCACTGCTCTAAAGAATTGAGGTAAGTCACCAGCACTGTCTAAGGAGTCCGTGGAGTATATCAGTAGGGGTTTTGGAGCACAACCAAGACTGAGGTACTCTAAGCAGCACCGGGGACATTAAGGTTCTAGCAGTCCACAGGATCACTGGAGACATCTGGAGACGTGTTGTATTTTGTTCAAACCAAATTTTATTTGAATCTCAAAGAGCAAGATAACTTCACCTGACACTTGGCTTATAAAATTTAGAAAAGAAGAAATACGATGTTCTGGGCATGACTCATTATATGTAAGTTAATCTCTTTTGAGTACTCCCAAAAAGGCACCAGAAGATAAAAGGCTGGGTGAGATGCAGTCTTTACCAGGGTGGGTGACTGAATGGGCGGGCTGGGGACACACTCTTGCCCTAGGCTCTGTGAATAAGGGAAAAGAAGGAAGGCATTTGGTCGTGACATTTTAATGAGAATAGTTAAACTTAAAACAACACAGAGAACCCCATCTTCCTAATTTTCAGAGTGGAATGTTTACCTCTTTTAACCAAACTGTGGAGGCTGAGGTATTTTCAGTATCTCAGGAGAGTTAGCTCAGAATACCTCAAGTAAATCTCTTAGTAATAATCTATTCATACATATTTCAGTTCAATCTTAGAAATGAATGTCTCAAATGGAACTCTGTATTCAAGTCTTCTCTGGAATAAAACCTCTCTGTGAGAGGAATATTCACAACAGGAAGCTGGGAATCAATCCATCATGGGAATGATTGATTAGAATCACATGGTTGATAGAATTCATGTGATTCTAATCGCATTAGAATCAGACGCTACACGCATGTCTTTCTGTTGCTCTGTTGTGGCTCTTAGGTGAGTCTCTCTCCTCCCCAATTCCCTTTCCTCCCATGCTGAAAATTGTAGCCAGCCTTGTGGTTGAAAATATATGGGATTCCTAAGGGATGTTGGGGCAGAGAAAAGGTAATTAAATACTGGATTTGAGCCTGGTGTATTGAGATTACATTCATAGATTTCATCCACCAAGGGTTTTTATCAAGTCAGGCTCTGTCTTTCCCTTAGGCCATGTTTTTTTTTCCCTCTTGGGGGAATCTTGGGGAGACAGTTAATGGTTGAGCACAAATTGTTTCTCCTTGCTGGAAATAACTGAAAGTGCATGCATATATGCCTGATCAACTATAGGTAAATTAGGTCACCTTTCCATACATGAAAAAAACACATATAGCTTATAGAGGAAGACAATTACAACTGACTCTTTCTGTGAAAATCCTTTAGGATACAGAGAGGACATGCCAACTGTAGCTTAAATATGTTTGCTTGAAAGTAAAAAGTTCTTCCCCAAATTTGGGCCTCTTCCTGCTAACTCAGGATTTAGAGTCTGAAAAACTGGAAAGAAATCTCCTTCTCAAATCATACCCAGAGATGATTGCTTGAATTAAGTACATCACTATTAAAGTGATGGCAATCCTACCTTTTGGTTCATTACCCTTTTGGAAGGTAGTGAATTTGAAAAACATAACTTTAAACTTCTCATTAATGATCCAAAATGAAGAAGATAAATTTGGGTAAATGTTAAGAATTAGTCAATGAAAAGGAGAGCAGTATTGAATAAAACTGCTGTGATTTGCATTTAACACAGTTCAGCTGAACTCAATAAACACATTGAGTATATATTTTATTCCAGGTGCTGGTGATACAAAGATGAATAAAACATTGTTTCTGTTTTTGCATAATCCCAGTTAAGGGTTTGGGGGAACTGATATAAAAAATAATACATGAAGAAATTGGAGGTAGAAGGTAGTAGGGGATAATGAATATAAACATTGGCGCTAGATGGAATTTGATTATTTACAATCCCATGTCTTGCTTTAATTTTGTGGCTTTAGTAAACCATTTTACTTTTTCTAACCAGCCTTTTTCAGCTCTGGAACAAAATAGACATTCAACAAATGGAAGCTAATGATAATTAAACTGTGTATTTATAGAGAGATAATATAGGAGAGAGAATGATTTTGAGGGGCTGATCAGGGAATGCTTCAAAGTGGAGGTTGTACCTCTGCCATGTTTGGATATGAATAGGAATTCTCCAGGTAGATAATATTTGTGAATGGACTTGAGGTAGAGGAAATAAGACTTCCAAAGGCATATGCAGTGGAAACTGTAAAATCAGTTTAATATTACTGTTGGCGTTCAGTATTTGTGGAAAGCAATTAGAGAAGGGGCTGGAGAGGATGCAGGGGCCAGTTCCTCATCACAGCCTGGACTCTGATAGGAAGTTTGGACTTGATTCTTTAGGTCAGAGGTTGAAGATGTGCTTTTTTTTTTTTTTTTTCTGTTTCAATTTTGTTTTATTTTTGTGTATGTCATCCAACATTTAAAAATTGAGATATTTCACTTAAAACCCCAGATTTTTTCTGACTTCTGGAAATTTAGCCACAAGGAATCTGCTTTTGTTCATGGCAACAACTGGTTAAAGCTGAGAAAAGGCTGCCCCCTCAAGGGGATATGTGCAGTCTTGATGAGCATTGAGGAAACATGAAGGTTTTAAGTAGGTTGGTTTTGTGGCAGATAGAACTGTCCTTGTCTGCAGTTGAGGGAGAGGAGGCCAGGGATTGGAGGGGGTGATTGAATATGAAACTCTCTAGGACTAGGTTAATGGAAAAAGGACTTGTAATGTTATTCAGGTTGGTAGAGAGATGGTTGTGGTTTTTGTTGTTGTTGTTGTTTAAAGCAAAATGAGGTTAAACATTACTCTAGGAGTGGGGATATGAATGTCATATAGAGACTCAGTGACTGTTAATTGTTTGGAGCATAACTCTTGCAGGGTAAGAGCTCTGATTTTTTTTTTTTTTTAAGAGATATCTTAAGAAAAACAGAACAAAACAAAAAGTAAAATAAAGCTGCAATGTAAAATAGGCAGTCATTCCCAGTGTTCTTTCTCATCTCTTCTCAACACTAGGAACTCCCCTTCTTCCCTTAACCAGCAATAGATACATAAAGAATATCTATGATTGACACACATCTCACAACTGGCCACATTCAGCATATAACTTGGAGACCATCAAGATTTCCAAAAGCCAAAAAGAGGCCAGAGGCCTAATAGCTGTTGGGTGAAGGCCCCTTATCCAAGAAGGGAGGAGGAAGTAGTAAAAGCTCCAAGCACAGGGAAGGCAAGAAGAGGATATTAGAGGGAAGGAGAGGAAGGAGTCCATGAGGAGACACTGTACCATTGGAGGGAATGTCCACGTGGAGACATGCTGCACATCTAGGAAGGGATATTTAAGAACGGGGATTAGGGGCACCTGGGTGGCTCAGTGGGTTAAGCCTCTGCCTTCCGCTCAGGTCATGATCCCAGGGTCCTGGGATCGAGCCCCACATCGGGCTCTCTGCTCAGTGGGGAGCCTGCTTTCCTCTCTCTCTCTCTGCCTGCCTCTCTGCCTACTTGTGATCTCTGTCTGTCAAATAAATAAATAAAATCTTAAAAAAAAAACCTTAAAAAAAAAAAAGAACAGGGATTAGATAAAGTAGCGATACAAAGCTATTCCAAGGCCACCCTCCCCCATTCTATGCAATTTGCATTGTATCCTTAGGTAAACCTTAAGTAAATATGTGTCTGGATCTTTGTTGTGTTAGGAATTTAGGTTCACTGGTCAGAAAGAAGGGAAAATACTATCTCCCTCCCTCCCCCACCATCCTAGAATGGCAGGCATCTACAATTTTCTTATAAGAAATCAGGCATCCGAAGGAGACCCTTTTGGATGTCATACAATCAGGGAAGGAGGCACAGTGCTTCCCTGACCTTCTTTTGTTTTTCCCAGAGGAGCATGGTGCACTGCTCCTGCTGTGGGGTAAAGATAAAATGCCTGGGTTATAGGTAGATAACTCACTGGCTACAGAGTACAGAGTGGATTGGGGTATGCATGTTTAAGACTGGGGATGGAGGTAGGGGCATCAGTTAAACATTTTTTAAAATAGTTCTGAAGAAAAAGGAGGGTCTGAACTAAAGCTTGGGCATATGGATAGAAAGGAAATGGCCTCATGATATCTCATGTCTCTGGGGTTTTTCATATTCTTCTTGTTTCACCTTGACTGGATTGCCCTCCCTCCTGTATCCTTTATATTCAGTGTTATCTCCACAGTGAAGACTTCCATAAGAAGATTCAAATCTTTCTTCTTTTCTGTATACTTCTTATCTTATAAATGATTTTAAGAAGGAGGTAGTTGAAACTGCTCACTGGAATTTAAGTTTCTTAAATCTAGGACACAATGTCTTGGAGAACTGTGATCACCTACATCAACATGACATAGTTATTAGGACTAAGAACAGAGACCACCTGTGTCAACATGAGTTAGTATTTGTTCGGGGAAACATTTGCCCAAAAAAGATAGGACTGCAAACTAATAAATAGTTTCACTCTATGAGTTGGGTAATTCCTGCATATCAATTTATCTGAGACAACAGTTTGCTGATCCAGGCAAACAGCTCACTTACCAAACAGCAAGACCCTCATCTTGCTAGGACAATCCATTTTAAACTCTATGTCATGACCAATGCTCAGTCCCAATAGGTTTTCGCTTTGTAAGATGCTTCCTACACCACTTCTGCCTAGATGCCCAACCTCTATGAATATCCCCTCTTCTGTGACATTGCTAAGACTCTCTCAAGGTGATGTTCTTCCTTACGATAGAATAAAACATTGTCTGGTGGTGATATTTTGAGGTACTAAACACCTTTCAGTCTTAATCCAGCCTAGACTAGCACACAGTGGTGCTTAATATTTGTAGGAAGAGGCACTTAGAGAAAAAACAACATGATAGGTTGTTTTTGTTGGATGAGGGCAGATGGATAAAGAGGCAGGGATGCTTCCAAAGTACTAAGTGTTAACTTGTGCCATCACTTAAGATGGCAGAAACACAAGAGCAGATTTTCAGTGAGAAGATAGTGGTTTCAGTTCTAGAAATGTTGAGTTTGAGATTTCTGTGATGTGAAAATAGAGATGTCCAATTCCATGGTTAATAATGGAAGGCCCCAGATATAACATTTGTCAGGGAGGTTGGGCACTTGTTTTCTTAGTGGTTTCAAAGTATGATCTGTAGACACCCAGCATCAGTACCACTTGGGAAAAATGCAAATTTGGGGACCTCATGACAAACCTACTGAAGTGAAAACTCGCTGGGTGAGGTTCAGCTCTTTGTGTCTTAATCAGCTTTCCACGTGGTCTGATGGACCATAAAGTTTGAGCACTGTTGCCTTAAAGAGTTATCACAACTATCAAGGTCTAAGACAAAATGTTACCCAAACTTGCGATGATCTACTTGCTAAAGCATACTGATCCTGTGTTCTTTGTAAGGGCAGGTCC
This sequence comes from Martes martes, assembly GCF_963455335.1. Classification (NCBI taxonomy): domain Eukaryota; kingdom Metazoa; phylum Chordata; class Mammalia; order Carnivora; family Mustelidae; genus Martes; species Martes martes. The sequence goes on from NC_137892.1 coordinate 42,352,432, forward strand.
TCTGTAACATGGTGGTGGCCTGAGAGGTCGTATAGCAAGGCAGTTGAACCTTGCACTTGAAGCGTTTGAAGCTGGTTATACCATTTTCTCCTTGTGTGTCCGAAGGAGTCAGTTGCTTAGCTTTTCCCAGCCTAGGTTCCTCAGCTGTAATATCAGAATACTAACAGTACCTACCTCCTTGAGTTCTTGTGAAGATTAAGTGAATTGATATATGGAAAGTGCTTATGTCTGTAATGAGTTGCTGCTCTAAAAATTTTTACCCCTTTACAAAGTCACTGCCCTTTTATTTGCCTAACTAAATATTTCCTGTCTTGATACGTCTCACCTGTCTGTGTTTCTACTGGTTAGCCATAGTATTAGTTATCTCATGCTGCTTGGCCCACAGGGCATATTCAGTAAATATATTAATTGAGTGGATGCACACTGAAGTCCTCATTTCCTTATTTCTTGTCTGAGTTTTATAGCTTTTATTATATATATTTTATATATTATAAATATTATATATAAATATAGATTTTTATTATAGATTTATAGCTTTTATTATCAGTACTTCTTGTTTTGTCACCAAATTATATATTGTTGTATTTGTGCCTTATTTCCTAATTGTATTATAAGCTCTTAGAGGGGAAGCATTATGCCACACTTATGTTTTCCGCCTACACAGCACCTGACACAGTGCTGACAATATAAAGGGAATTCAGTAATAATCTGTGCAAAATAAAAAATTTAATTTTATTTCAAATTCATTTACCCTGTTAAATTTTTGCAGTTTCTTATCCCCAACCCCGCAATGACAGCAATTTCAAAATCCTAAATCTCTACTGCCACTTTCTCTCAAGAGTCACAAGATGAAAAGAACAGGGATTCTTTTCTTATTTCTGGTGTCATCCTATAAGATGGCTTTTATTGTTTTGAGCCTCCATGTCAACCTCATAAATTCAGCCTAATATTTTTAAAATTCTTTCTTGAGTCAAAGCTAGGGTATTGTGCATGACCTGTTACTCTCAACCGGAATAATGTTGTGCCATCTCTATCTCTCTAGAAATACACCTTTAAGGCTAAGATATGATGTTACTTATACTTGAAGCAGCCTTATTTTTACCAGCAGTTTCCTTCAGCTTTTCTTTAACCCTTCAATAGGCTCCTTGCTTTGTGTAGCACTGAGTTGGAATTCTGCTACCAAAGAGCGTTGAAAATAGCTCCTTTAAGTATATGGAAAATTAGTATAATGTATATAATGAAAAAAAAGCCACCTTTGGAGTCTTATAGATCTGAGATCAAAATTTGAGCTCTGTTGTAATTTTTTATATGGCCTTCAGTAAGCTACTCAACATGTCAGAGTCTACTTACTCATCTGTAAATAGGGGCATAAATATTCACCTTACGATGTTATATGACGCAATTAAATAAGACAAGTTATGTATTGTACCCAGCACATTGAAGATACTGAATAAATGGTGAATATTATTATAAAACAAAAGAAAAGAGCAAAGCACTGTAAATCTCAGGAACAGAGGTCACTCTAGAGTCTGCATGGTATCATTATAAAATAGGGTCTCTGGTATTGTAGACATTATTTCTATTCTAAAATTCTGTTTCAATTCTGTTCAAGAATGGCCCCATCAAATCTCATATCACTTTTGATAATCTTCAAATAAGATCTCCTAATTAATGATATAGCTGAAGGGTCTCTTTATACAGTGTGAACCTGTCACACTTCTCCCCTAGAAACTCCATTCACTGGTCACCAGGGATTCTGTTATTGAGGGAGTTTTCCTCACCCTTAGGCTACAGCTGCTACAGCTAACTGCCTGTTCACTAAAACCTTCTCAGTACCTTCTCTGGTAAACCTTGAGTGTCCTTCCTCTAGGGTCTGTTAGGAATAGTCTCTCCCTGCAAGGGCTTTCTGGTTTTGTTTTGTTTTTTTTTTTTTTCCATTAAACTCGAGCAGGATCAGTAAGAAACTGGAAATCCAGTGACAAGTTATTTCTAATCCAGAAGGAGAGAGTATTCAAGAGGAAAGCAGAAAAGCTTTTCTAGGTAGGTAAGACCAAGGTAGTCCTGGATGGCTGAGGGACTTCTGAAGGATTGTTTGGAGGTAAGAATACAGTGAAATACAAACATGTTACATAGTTCGTAAGGATACATAAACATATTTTTTTCCTGAAAATAACCCGAAATAAAATGGCTGACTAATATTCTGGATCCATTTGTACCGCTGACTCACACATGAGAATAGCTGCTACCATTTCTGCCTTCCTCCATCATCTGCTGCAGGGCCCAGAGCTACCTGGGGAACCACCAAGGGGGAAATGGCATTCTTGGATAACTTGAGGTTCAGAAGTAGAGGCAGGGAAGAGCCAGTTTACAGAAGTTAACTTTATAGGACTCATATCCAGCCAAAGGGCAGACTTGGCTGCAAACCTTCACATATCTTCTTTACATCGCCAGAGGGGACTTCATTTATATTAATAGCCTTTCTCTATTTTTAATTTTTATTTTTTAAAGATGTATTTATTTGAGGGAGGAGGAGAGACAGAGAGAGGGGCATGGGAGGGAGGGAGAGAGAAGGGAGAGAATCTTAAGCAGACTCCCTGCTGTGTTTGGAGTCCCAGGTGCCACGTAGGACTCCATGTAGGGCTTGATTTCACAACCCTGAGATCACGACCTGAGTGGAAATCAAGAGTCGGATGCTTAACCGACTGAGCCAACCAGGTGCCCCAATAGGGCTTTCTCTATTTTAAAAGGGAAATCTCTCTCTCTAGATACTCCAATTACTCACACATTGGCATGAATTGTTTACTTGAATTCAGTAAGTTATTACTGCCTGATTGTTATGAAACTTATCACAAATGTGTGACAGATTAAATAGAAGAGTAAACCACTGGTACCTATAAACAATGCTTATGTCAATTAAATTATAGCTAAACATTCTTTGTGTTGTAATTTTTTTAAACAGATTTTTTTTTATTGGGGCATCTGGGTGGCTCAGTCGTTAAGCATTTGCCTTCGGCTCAGGTCATGATCTCAGGGTCCTAGGATGGAGCCCCACATTGGACTCCCTGCTCAGCAGGGAGTCTGCTTCTCCCTCTTCCACTCCTCCTGCTTGTGCTCCCTCTCTCAATGCCAAATAAATAAATAAGTCTTTAAAAAATAAAGATTTTATTTATTTATTTGAGAGAGAGAGAGAGAGAGTGAGTGAGAGACAGTGAACATAAGTGAGGTTGGGAGTAGGGAAGGCAGAGGCAGAGGGAGAAGCAGATTCCCCACTGACCAGGGAGCCTGATGCAGGCTTGATCCCAGGACCCTGCAATCATGGACCAGAGCCAAAGGCAGATGCTTAACTGAATGAGCCACCCAGCAGCCCCCCTTTTGTGCTGTAATTAATGTTCATTCTCTATCCTTCTCCTCAGGAGAAAAGTAAAGGAGTGTTCTTTATTCTCGTGTAAACACGGTTCCCAATCCTTTCACTTAGGACTATAAAGAAGTATGTGTGGAGTCACAATATTCAGAATGTTGTCCCTGTTCAAATTTGTGTTTGATTGAGGAGGCTCCTTCTGGTTCGTGTGCTTCCTAGTTATTTCAGTGCTCTCTCCCTGTCATGGTGTCCATGTTTTGTTTCATGAACTCTTTTAGTATCTTGGAAAACTAGTCGACCTTTACTTCAACTTCCTGTCTCCTGTTCACTCTTGAAATTTTTGTAATCCAAATTTTGTCCCCACCATTTTACTACTACAGTTCTCAAGCAATAATGTCTCCTCCTCTTAGTCAAATTTGAAGGTCTCCTCTCCTTTCTCACTCGTTCAATTTCACAGCAGAATATTGAATCATCTTCTCATAAATCTTTGATTTAGTGGGTTTTCTCCCATCTCTTAGAACACCTGATATAGTCACGTCTCTTCTAATGCCCATATTCAAAAGTAAGGATTCCTTCAAGATTTTTCCACTGCTTAAACCAGTGGTTTCCAGCCTTGGCTGTATATTAGAATCCCCTGGGGAAGCTTTAAATACTAATGGGTCCCACTCCCAGAAGTTCTGATTTAATTATTCTGGGGTGTATTCTTTAACTGGGAGGTTTTTTTTTTTAATAGCTCCCCAGTAATTCTAACACTCTGCCACGATTGAGAACTGCATTAAACTATAAGAATTCAGATTCCAGGGTGGTACTCTTATTTTCTTTGAAGTTCAAACAGGATTGTCTCAAGTGCTCATCCTGTGGGAAGGCCCAGATTCTTTTTAAAGTAACTGCAATTCATGAGGGCTTACATTGTCATGGTCCCTTCTGGTTCCAAGTTCCTAACTTTCTAAACATTTGGTATCATTTGCCTCTCATTTCCTTTTTTTTTTTTTTTAAAGATTTTATTTATTTATTTGACAGACAGTAGGCAGAGAGGCAGACAGAGAGAGAGGAGAAAGCAGGCTCCCTGCTGAGTAGCGAGCCCGATGTGGTGCAGGCCTTGATCCCAGGACCCTGGGATCATGACCTGAGCTGAAGGCAGAGGCTTTAACCCACTGAGCCACCCAAGCGCCCCTCCTTTTTTTTTTTTTTTTTTTTAAATATTTTATTTATTTATTTGAGAGAGAGTGAAAGCAGGAAAGATCACAGAGCTCCGGAGAGGGAGAAACAGACTCACCACTAAGCAAGGAGCCTGATGTGTGGCTTGATCCCAGGACGCTGGGATCATGACCTGAGCTGAAGACAGATGCTTAACCAACTGAGCCACCCAGACACCCCTGCATCTCATTTCCTAAAGCCGTTGGTCCTCTTGCCTCTAGCTCTACACACGTCACAGTGTAGAATTTGGACCCCTTTCCTTCTATTTCTGAGCCACACGCTGAAGACAGTTTTATGATGGCAGGCTTTACCGAAGATTTGGATCAATATAAAGGTTTTGTGTCAACGTTAAGAGTTTTATACTGAAACAAATAGATAAGGGCAGTTTCTACATAGACTCCAACTTTAAGCCACATATATGAGCCTGGTTTTCTTTGAAACCTTTCTTGCCTTAATTTTCCTCATATTCTAAGTAATTTAGATCTCCATCCCTTTGTCACCTCTTAGCAGCAGTGTTGTCTTACCACTGTCTTAAAATGGAATGGGATAGTATGCAGATCAACTTTTTTCCTCTGGTATAAATTACATCTCCTCATGTCTCTTTCCTTACCCTTACTGTCCTTAGAAGACAGAAATCCCTACATTCAATTCTGGTTGTAAACACCTTTTTCCATCCTACCACAATGTCTCCAGTCATCAGTTACTGCGGTAGGCAGAATCCAACAAAGTCCCCTCAAGATGCCCATCCCCCAGTTATTCAATCAAACACTTATCTAGGTGCCACTGTGAAGGAATTTCCCAAATGCGGTTAGCAGTACGGACCTTAAAATAGGATGATTATGCTGGGTTATCCAATGGTTGCATTCTAATTACATGAGCTCTGAAAAGCAGATGTCAATAGGATAGAAAATCTTGCTAAAGACTCAAGAATTTGAAGGATCTTGATATGTGATGAAGACATTTCGACCCATGACATTCTGCACTTCTAGCCCAAGTAGCACAATAAATGTATGATTTACTTACTCCCTGTGCCCCAAATATATAGCAAGAATGGAATATAAAAGGAAGGAGGGGAAAGAGCCCATTTTAAAAACCATCATCTCTATGAACCAAGAAAGTAATATAAGAGTGATAAAGTGAATAGGGCTGACTCTCCCACTCATTGGTCTCTGAGTCATTTGTGCCTGAGATTTGCCTTAGAACTTATAGGATAAAGGGTGGAGAAAGGGAAGTGAGAAGCCAGAGCCTGGGGTAAGGCTACCTCCCTTATTAAAGGAAAGTTAAAAATAAAAATGGGCACACTCTACCTGACCTCTGCTTTGGGCTCTGAGAAAGCTCTGGGCTTAGTGAGGCAGAAGGTAATAGACACAGCCATAGGACCAGTAACTAAACCAAGGTATCCCTTGTTTTGTGACCAAACCTGCAACATCCACAATATCTCTATAAATAAGACCCAGATCACTGTGATAAGGTTATGGTCTGGGCTATGGAGGGCTGCATGAAGCAACTGAAAAATCAGTAGATTGATAGAAATATGGTAGGGGACGGGCATTGAGAAATGAAAAAAGGAAAAGCCTCTTACAATGTATTTATAATCTGCCTATCCCATCCCCAAATAGTAATGGAGAAATCTAATGCCAGAACAGACAGACAGCAAAATCAATGGTCAAAGCAGGAATTTATTCTGAAGAAAAAAGACTTAAAATAATTGTGCTTAGAATGTTCAGAGAAATGAATGAGGCATTCTTTCCATTTTAAAAAGGCAACAATTATTATTTGGTACCAGTAAAAAACAAAATAAAATAGATAGTTATGAAATAGAATTGATTATAAATCTTAGAAATGAAAAATAGAGTCACTGAAATTAAAAAATAATTCTTTCAGTTATATATTACAATGTTAAAAACCATGCCAAAACTTAGTGGTTTAAATCAACAGCCCTCACATCATTTTGGGTCAGGACGTTAGGCAGTACTTAATTAGTAGCATTGGCAGGGATGACTTGGCTATAGTCAGCTGGCCTAGAAGGTTCCAGAAGTCTTCATTCACAAGCCTCAGGGGTTTACCATGTGGCTCTTTTCTATCCACGTGGTGTCTTATCATTCATTATTCTGGTCCATGCTCTGTTAAAACATGGTGGCTGGTTTTCTTGAGGGAGTATGAAAGCAGAAGTGGCCAGCCTTTTAAAGAATTGGAGCTGGCACAGTGCAACTTCTGCTACAGTTTATTATTCAAACAAGTCATAAGGTTGACCCAGATTCATGGGGAAGAGACATAGACTCTGTCTGTTCCTTTCAGGAGTAGCAAAGCCTCGCTCCAAAACACATGTGAGGTGGAAGATAGTGTGTGGTGATCTCTGGAAACACAATCTACCACATGAGTAGACCGAATAAATTTTATATATAAACAGTGAATTGGAAGATGGGATTGAAGAATTAACCAGAAAATAGCATGAAGAAAAGATACAAACCAAATTAAAGGGCTGTTAAGAGAATAGATTAATTGCTAGAATTGATTAGAGAACAAAGAAGCAATATTTGGTGAGATAGCTGCTAACATTTTCCCCAAAACTGAAGAAATAATGTGTCCTAAGATAAAAGTAACTCTGGATAACATGTAACATAAATAATAATCTATACCTAGAAATACTATAATGAAATTGCAAATGTAAAGGTAAAAAAGAAATTATTTAGAGCAATTGGAGAGTCACTTTACAATGGAATGAGAAATGAAATTTAGATTGATACATTCTAGAATGAAATGCAACATTGTAAATGTGTTGAGAATATTATCTTCCATCTAGAATTTACATCTAAGCTGTAAATCAAGATTGTTTGCAATTATCAAACGTTTTCAGTCATTGTAAGTCTTAAAGGGTTTATAATGTACAGAGTCCAGTGAACTTTTCAAGACAAAAGAATTAACTGAAAGAGAGGGATACAGGAAACAATGTCAAACACAGAAATTAATAAAGTACAGTTAAAAAAGGCAACCCAACAATTTTGTTTCCAAAGTTGTTGATCCTAAAATTTAAACAAATAATAAGATGAGGGTAGTTGATGTAAAAGACTGCCAAGATTCTTATCATTGGCAGGAAGAAGAAAAAATTGTGGAATAACTCTAGGTTTTATTAGGACAATTTGTGGTTTATTACATGTGTTAAAATTTAAGATTAAGACATAAGATTAAAAACCAGCAGAAGTTTGTATCGAAAATATAGAGTACCTTATCAATTCACCCAAAGGCAAAGGTTTGAAAAGAATAGGAAGATAACAGATAATATAAAATAAAGATATTGGAAATAAGTCCAAATATGTCTAAACTCACAATAATGTATATGGATTAAATTCCTCTATTAAAGAAAAATTATCAGATTTTTCTGAAGTCCATCTATATGCTATTTTTGAAATAGAGAGCTATATAGTAATGTGGAAAATATAATTTAAAGTCAAATATGTGAATAGAAATAATGGCACTATATAACAATTCAACGAGTAGCCCATCAAGAAGACATAATTGTTTTTTTCATTCACAACATAGATTCAAGATATATAAAACCCAGATTGACAGAATTAGAAAGACAATTGGATAGGTCCACAATTATAGTAAGAGAGGCAAAGGTATTCCATCATAACAAAGTAACTTCTGCTATGACAGACCAAAAGTTAATAATGGTGTGTAGCAGAACTTTTATATACTCCATAGGCCACAGGTGTGCTAAAATATTGTCCTTCTCACATTTTTGATTGCTGGGTGGACCTGCGATACCTGGAACATCCTTCAGGGATGTTTCCTCAGCAGTTGGAACCTGCCTCAGACATAGAACAGATCATGTGCCTGTTGAAACTGGTGAGAAAAGACTAAAAACAAAATAAAACACCAAAAAACTCATAATACCTAGCACAGGGAACAGAGTCAGAAATTAGCATATTCATACACAGATTCAAGGTGTTTATTTTAGTATAAAGTTTCTGCCCTGTAATTTGGTAATGCTTTTTAAAAATCCTTGGAATTTTGCATGTGTTTTGATTCAGCAGTAGCAATTATAGAAAGTTTTAAGAGTTTAGTTACACAAATGGACAAGTATACAAACCTAAGGATGTTCATCATGGTGTTATATGTAACATAGAATAATTGAAAGTAACCTAAATGTCCAAGTATATGGAACTGATTAAAATATACATATAATTATATGATAGAGTAATATGTGGTATTAAAAGTGGTATAGAAACGAACCAGAAATTTTGGGGGTTTATAGCACAGCTTCCCTGATCTGAACTTGTGGAGACATTGCTAAATGGATTGAAGCGTTTCTTTTCACGTAGAACATGGTCTCAGAATCCTTTTAATATCAAGCTCTAAGCAGCTATAATCAGGATCAGAAATAAAAGGAAACATGAAACTTATGAGCCATACCTATCCTTAGAGGAATAGCTAATGACATAGAAAAATGTTCTTTATGTATTGTTAAGGGAGAAAAGTAGATTACCAAGGAGTACACGCTGATGATTACATTTTCTTTAAAGAGTATTCATGCTTACATATGTACAGATAAAAATGTTGAATGTTAAAAGTAATTATTTTCAAGCGATAGGATTGTATGTGATTTTTATTTTCATTTATTTTCCATTGTGAGGTTGTATTACTTTTGAAGTAAGAAAAATATAAAAGATTTGTACTCATCCATTAAGCCCTAGCATCTAAAAACCCTTTCTCATATTGAATCACTTTTTCTCTTGACTCCCTTAGATGCCTGAGCCTCTTTCCTTGCACTTAACAGAGTTTGGCCTTTGTTCAAGTAATCGTGTATATGAGTCTTTCCCTTCAACTAGACTGGAGGGTCTGGAGTGTAGTGACTCTTACTCAACACAAGTGGATTGCTCTTAATAGGTGCTGGGACACATTTTATTGAATTGAACTGACTATGTCACAGCATCGACTCTGTATGTCCTATGCTCAAGTACAGAGTCTATAATCCAAAACTCTGATTCCAAGTGTCTTTGGAACCTTGAGAGGAAAGAAACTGTCCTGTCAGACTCACTGGACTTCTTGAGTGCCCTTGCAGAGCTTTCTCCATACAACCTTTTCATTTTGTGCAGGCAAGGGCAGATATTTTAGTTCTCCTTCTGTGGACCTTGGTAGGGTGGATATTTGGGCGATACTTTTCCGGTTTTCCGTCTGTAGCTGGGAAAGAATTCACCTTCTTAGAAGTTCTTGAAGACAGCAGAGGAAGACTGTTTCCACCTCTGAACCCTGAAGGCTATGATGTGTTATTGTTAGGCTGAGCTGGAATAATTTCTCCGTGGGACAGAATATATTCAGAGATCTGGGAAAGCAGTTCCCTTACTCTGATGCCTTTGTCTGTGTCTTCAGCACTCATCTGGTAGAAGGCACATGAAAAAGCAAGGATCTAAACTCAGGACCAGAAGTGAAGTGGAAGAGAGAAACTTCTGGGACCTAATTAATGGAACACACGGAGAACTTGAGAAGCAAACCAGGCCTGAAAAAAAAAAAAGAAGGCACCGGGGCTCAAGAATAGGAGTATCATTATTTCCAGGAGAATTAAACTAAATATTACCATCAGTTAATTTTTTCTTAAGCTAAAGCTTCAACAACAGCAGCAAATTCCAGTCTTGGAGTCACTCTTCTTCATTGCTTTGCTTTTATATGGGTCTTTACCAAGTCATTACACGAGAGGAAAAAAATGCCTTCTTTTTAATGATCTTCAAAGGAGGAGAATATATAACCTTTCTTGGTACAGTATTCCAGAGTTGAGCAATACATGCTTGAAACAGAGAAAGATATTACATGTGTAACTGACAGTAAAACTGAAGACTATGCCCTTTTGCGCTATGCTTAGTAGATGTGAGACTAATGATCCTGGTTCTCATTATTATAAAACTTCATATATATGACAACTGCTACCAGCACCAGAGTTATCATCATTAGAAGACTTAGATGTGCCTAAAGTTTACTGCAGTCTTTCCAATTACTTGTGGGTGGTTAAAGTGGTCATTTGGGTGGCAGAATCATTGAGTCTGTATCTGTATGTCATGTTTTGTGGGTCATGGAGAGTAAGATAAACCACATCAATGCCAGTATAGTAACAATATAGTTACAAATTTCCTCACATTCTCTTCCCCAGGGCGAATTATGTAGCCCATTTTTTCTTCAGACATCTTTATTTTTAAATCGTTAGTCATAGAAACAGAACATTCTAGAGCTGGTCAGAAACGCTAAAATCCTCCACACTAACCTGGCAATTTTCCAGGTGAAAACTGGAGGACTCTGAGTTAGTAGATGAGCTGGTCTAGAACATAAGCCTCCTGACTTCCAGTCCTGGGCTTTTCACAGCACATCATTATACTGCTCTGCCTCTTCTGCTCTACCAGCAGTGTTCAGCTGCACACCTGTCACACCACGGTCACGTTCGTGCTACCGCAAGCATGGTTTGTGGACCTGTGTCAGATTGATGGCTGTTTGTTGTGGGTCCATCATGTGCCATGGAAAGAAAGTGGAAGTAAACATTGAGAAACTTTTATAAACAATTGGACAGCGCAATTGATGTCTGTTCATTGTAATAATAAATGATTTGGGCTGGTGTTTTTTCATGTAGAAAGTTTGAATTTAAGAAAATTTTATCATTAAAGTATATTTGTTTATGGGTTTTAGCAGTTCTGTGGTGGAGTCTTTCAAGTTTTCTATACAGAGTATCATGTCATCTGCACATAGTGAAATTTTACTTCCTTACCGATTTGGATGCTTTTTATTTCTTTTTGTTGTCTGATTGCTGTGCCTAGGGTTTCCAGTACTGTGTTGAAAATGTGATGGAGTGGACATCTTTATCTTGTTCCTGACATAGGGAAATGCTCTTAGTTTTTCCCCATTGAGGATAATATTCACTCTGGGTTTTTTATATATGGTCTTTATTATGTTGAGCTATAACTTACTTTATTGAGGGTTTTTATCAGAAATACATGTTATACTTTGTTTAATTTTTTTTCTGCATCTATTGAAGTGATCATGTGGTTCTTATCTTTTCTTTCATTGATGGGATGTATCACGTTGATTGATTTGTGAAGACTGAACCACTCTTGCAGTCCAGGAATAAATCTCACTTGATCAAGGTGAATGCTTTTTTTTAACATATTGCGGAATTTAGTTTGTTGGTATTTTGTTGAGGATTTTTTATATTTACATTCACCAGAAGTATTGGCTTGTAGTTCTCTTTCTTTGTGTTGTCTTCATGTGGTTTTGTTATCAGGGTAGTGCTGACCTCCTAGAATGAATTTGGAAATTTTCCTTCCTTTTCTTTTTTTTTTTTTTTTGGAATAGTTTGAGAACAATAGTTATTATCTCCTCTTTAAATGTTTGTTATACACAACTAACACAACTAATAAATTGTTGAACACTACATCAAAAACTAATGATGTACTAGATGTTGGCTAACTGAACATAATAATAATGATAAAAAAATGTTTCGTAGAATTCTCCTGTGAAGCCATCTGGTCCTGGACTTTATATTTTGGAAGTTTTTTCATTACTGATTCAATTTCTTTTCTGGTAATTAGCCTGTTCAAATTTTCTATTTCTTCCTGTTTCACTTTTGGTAGGTTTCAGTTTTGGTAGGTATTTCTTCTAGGTTGTCCAATTTGTTGACATACAGTTTTTCATAATCTCTTATAATTGTATTTCTGTGCTGTTTGTTGTTATTTCTCCTCTCTCATTTGCGATTTTTGTTTATTTGGGTCCTTTCTCCCTTTTTCTTGGTAAGTCTGGGTAGAGGTTTATCAATGTTACTGAATTTTTTCCCCCCAAAGAACCAGATCCTGGTTTTAAAGATCTGCTCTGTTATTACTGTTGTTTTTAGTTTCTATTTCACTTATTTCCTTTTAAAAATATTTTATTATTTATTTATTTTTATTAACATATAGTGTATTATTTGCCCCAACGGTACAGGTCTGTGAATCATGGGCTTACACACTTCACAGCACTCACCATAGCACATACCCTCCCCAATGTCCATCACCCAACCAACCTCTCCCTACTCACCCCCAAAGCAACCCTCAGTTTGTTTCATGAGATTAAGAGTCTCGGGGTGCCTGGGTGGCTCAGTGGGTTAAGCCTCTGCCTTTGGCTCGGGTCATGATCTCAGGGTCCTGGGATCGAGTGCCGTTATCTGGCTCTGTGCTCAGCGGGGAGCCGGCTTCCCCCCCCTCTCTGCTTCCTCTCTGCCTACTTGTGATCTCTCTCTCTGTGTGTGTCTAATAAATAAATAAATAATCTTAAAAAAAAAAAGAGTCTCTTATGATTTGTCTCCCTCCTGATCCCATCTTGTTTCATTTATTTCTGCTCTGATCTTTATTATTTCCTTCCCTCTGCTGGTTTTAGGTCCTGTTTGTTGTTGTTATTTTTGTTGTTTTTCCTAGCTCTTTTAGGTATAAGGTTAGGTTGTTTATTTGAGTTTTTTCTTGCTTGAGTTATGCCTGTGTTTCCATAAACTTCCCTCTTAGAACTGCTTTTGCTATTTCTCAAAGGTTTTGAACTGTTGTGTTTTCTTTCCTTTTTTTTGTTTCTATGTACTTTATTTATTCTTTTCTTTCCTAGTTGACCCATTTATTGTTTAATAGTATGTTATTTAAGCTCCATGTATTGTGGTCTTTTCAGATTTTTTTGTGTTTCTAGTTTCATAGCATTGTGGTCAGAAAAGATGCATGGTATGACTTCAATATTTTTAACTGGTTGAAGCTTGTTTGTAGCCTGATATACGATCTGTTCTGGAGAATGTTCTATGTGCACTTGAAAAGAATGTGTTTTAGGATGGAATATTCTGAGTATTTCTGTTAAATCTATCTGGTCCAGGGCACCTGGATGGCTCAGTGGGTTAAGCCTCTGTCTTCAGCTCAGGTCATGGTCTCAGGGTCCTGGGATCAAGGCCCATATCAGGCTCTCTGCTCAGCAGGGAGCCTGCTTCCCCGTCTTTCTCTGCCTGCCTCTTTCCCTACTTATGATTTCTCTATCAAATAAATAAATAAATCTTTTAAAAAAAATCTATCTGGTCCAGTGTATCGTTCAAAGCCATTGTTTGCTTGTTGATTTTGTTTAGATGATCTGTCCATTGCTGTAATTGGGGTGTTAAAGTCCCCTACTATTATTGTATTATTATTGATTAGTTCCTTTATGCTAGTTATTAACTGTTTTACGTATTTGGGTGCTTCCAAGTTGGATGCGTAAATATTTGCAGTTGTTACATGTTCTTGTTGGATTATCCCTTTTATTATTATATATGTCTTTCTTTGTTTCTTGTTACAGTCTTTGCTTTAACATTTAGTTTGTCCAATATAAGTATTGCTACTCCAGCTTTTTAAAAAGGATTTAATTAATTAATTTATTTTAGAGAAAGAGAGAGAGAGAGAGAGCAGGGAGAGGAGCAGAGGATGAGGGAGAACAAACAGACTCCACCACACTGAGCATGAAGCCTTACAGAGGGCTCTATCCCACGACCCAAAGATCATGACCTGATTCAAAAACCAAGTCAAGTGCTTAACTAATTAATCCACCTAGGTGCCCCATTGGCTTTTTTTTTTTTCCTTTTGACATCCATTTGTGTGATGAGTGTTTTTCCATCCCCTCATTTTCAATCTGCAGGTGACTTTACACCAAAAGTGAGTCTTTTGTAGGCAGCATATACATGGACCTCTCTCTATATTTTTTTAAAATCTATTTTGTCACCATATATCTTTCAATTAGAACATTTAGTCCATTTACATTCAAAGTAATTATTGGTAGATTTTATTTATTACCATTTTATTACTTGTTTTGTGGTTGTTTCTGAAGATTTTCTCTGATCCTTTCTCTCTTTCATGGTCTGCTGGTTTTCTTTAGTGATATATTTGGATTTTTTTCTTTTTGCTCTTTGCATGTTTATTAGTGGCTTTTGATTTGTGTTTACCATTAGGTTTGTATATAATATATTTTGCATATAGCAGTCTTCAACCCATTTTTCACTCCTCTCCTACCCACGTTTCAGGTTTATGGTGTCATTTTAAATCCTGTTATTTTGTGAGTTCCTTGACTCATTTTTTTTTTTTTCAGAAATAATCATTTTTAATGCTTTTGTTTTTCTGCCTTCATGCTGTGATTTTTTGTCTCTCCTTTCCACTCACAGTGTCCCTTTAATATTTCTCACAGGGTTGGTTTAGTGGTCACGAACTCCTTTAATTTTTGTTTGTCTGGGAAACTCCTTATCTCTCCTTCTATTCTGAATGATAGCCTTGCTGGATAGAGTATTCTTGGCTGCAGGTTTTTTCCATTCAGCACTTTGAATATGGCATGCCACTTCTTTCTGACTTGGAAAGTTTCTGCTGAAAAATTTGCTGATATCCTTATGGGGTTCTTTGTATGTTACTGTCTTCTTTTGTCTTGCTGCTTTTAATTAATTAACTAATTAATTAATTAGAGAAAGATATGGGGGGAGAGAGAGAGGAAGAGGGAGGGAGAGAATCTTAAGCAGGCTCCATGCCCAGTGTGGAGGCCAACATGGAGCTTATGAACATGAGATCATGACCTGAGCCAAAATCAAGAGTGGGACACTTAACCAACTGAGCCACCCGGGTGACCCTTTTAATATTTTTTCACTATATTTTGCTATTTTAATTACAATATATCTTGGTGTGGATCCACTTTTGTTGAATATTGTGGGGGGTGGTAGGGGTGGTTCTTTTATGCCTCCTGGATCTGGATATCTGTTTCCTTTCACAGATTAGGCAATTTCAGCTATTTATTTCTTCAAATAAATTCTCTGTCCCCTTTTCTCTCTCTTCTTCTGGGACTCCTGTAATATGAATGTAACTTTGTTTGATGGAGTCACTGAGTTCCCTAAGCCTGTTCTCATTTTGCTTAATTCTTTTTCCTCTCTTTTGTTTAGCTTGATTACTTTCCATTACTGTCCACTAGATCATTCATTAATTCTTATGCTTCTTCTAACCTATTGTTTATTCTATCAGATGTGTTTCTCATTTTGTTTATTGAGGACTTTATCTTTACTATGTTATTCCTTATCTGTGTTAATGGTCTCACTGATGTCCTCCATTCTTTTCTCCAGTCCAGTGAGTATCCTTATGATCATTGCTTTAAATTCTCTACCATGCATGTTATTTGTATCTGTTTCACTTAGATCCCCAGCTGTGGCCTCATTCTGTTCTTTCATTTGGGACAAATTCCTCTGTCCTAGTCTTTTTGCCTGTAGGATAGTCAGCTACATCTTCTGTTTTTCAGGGTAATGGCTTTATAAGAAGAGGTTCTGTAGTGCCCTGCAGTATAGTATCCCCCATCCCCCTAGGCCTGGTGCTTCCAGAAGTGTCTCCAATGTGTGCTGCATGTGCTCTGCTATTGTGTCCTGGCTACTTTATCCTTCAAGCCAGTCATCTGCTGAGGCTCTCTGTGCCTCTCTTGTGGGCAATGTTTTGTCCCTGGCCTGAATGTGGTGTAGTTTAACTAGGTGTGTTTTGGTCTGCTTAAGAAATGAGACTTGTTAAGGAAAAAAAAAAAATGAGACTTGTTGCCACTGCCACAGAACCAAGGTCTCGTAAAACTCCCAGGGTGGGAGACATGGAGTTGGCAGTGGTTTGGGCCAGGCTTCTGGGGGAGAGGACCCAAAGTACTGCAAGTGAGGCAAACATAACTGGGAAGGGTGGTTCTTCTGGAACGCAGGGCACCTGGTATAAGCACATTAGGTACTGAGTGTCAGCACTGCACTGGTTCCTGCAGGTGGCTCTGTGTTTATACTGAGAAGCAAGGGAGGGAAATGGTGCCTGCCACTTCCTTTGTTCCCAGAGGGGTCTATGAATGCTGCCTCTCTGGGACATGCTCCAAGGTAAGCAACTAACCTCTTCACTGTGTGCCCAAGGTACTCTTCAGATTACTATTTCCAGACTGTGTGTTCATGGGCTATTTGCCTTTCCTTTTCTCCAAGAGCAGCCCCAATGTCCTCTGAACTCTCTCAGAGCCGAGCACACTGACCTTTAAAACCCCAGGCTTTAAGCCCTGCCATTTGCAAAAACTCACAAGATTTGGCCCCACTTTCCAAGCCAATTGTTATGTGGATTTGTTTTCCCCATATGCTCCCCAGGGTGCTAGTCTACTCTTGCCCTTCTCCATGACCATGGCTCTCTCCCCACCACAGCAACCATGATCTGTTTCTTCCCTATGTTGCATCTCTGTACTTCCTATCTTCTTTGATGTGGCCTCTTCTCTACCTTTAGTTGTGGAGCTTTTTCTGCCAAGATCGATTTCTGGGGTATTTAGAATGATTTGAAGGTTATCTAGTTGTATTTGTGGAATGAGTCAAGGCTAACATCCTACTCTGCTGCCATCTTGCAAAGAACTCTTCACCTATTTTTTTTTTTTTTAAGATTTTATTTATTTATTCCACAGAGAGGGAGAGTGTAGGTGGGGGGAGGGAGGAGCAGAGGGAGAGGGAAAAGCAGAGTCTGCACTGAGCATGGAGCCCAATGCAGGACTTGATCTTAGGACCCTGAAATCATGACCAGAGCCAAAACCAAGAGTTGGCTGTTTAACTGACTGAGCCACCTAGGTGCACCACAGATTTTAATTTTGATGTAATTCTAACGGTTTGCATTTTTTTCTCTTCCCTGAGGAGACATCTCTATATATATGTTACTAAGCCCAATGTCCAAGAGATTATTACTGCTGTTTTGTTTTAGCAGTTTTATGGTTTCAGATTTTAAATTTAGGTCTTTAATCCATTTTATTTCTGTGTATGATGTAAGAAAGTGGTCCAGTTTCATTCTTTTGCATGTAGCTGTCCAGTTTTCCCAATACTGTTTGTTGAAAAGACTTTCTTTCCCCTTTGTATATTTTTGCTTTCTTTTTGGTTGATTAATTGGGCATATAAGTGTGGGTTAATTCCTGGGCTCTCTATCGAGTTCTGTTGATCTATATGTCTATTTTTGTGTCAGTATCATACTGATATATTATACTGTAGCTTTGTAGTATATCTTGAAATCTGGGATTGTAATACCTCCAGGTTTGTTCTTTCTCAAGATTGCTCTGACCATTTGAGGTCTTTTGTGATTCCATGCACATTTTAAGATTATTTGTTCTAGTTCTTTGAAAAATACTATTGAATTTTGGTAGGGATTGCATTAAATATGTAGATTGCTTTAGATAGCATGGATATTTTAACTATATTAATTCTTCAAAAAATGAGCATGGTGTATCTTTGCATTTGCTTATATTGTCTTCAGTTTCTATCATCGAAGCCTTATAGTTTTCAGAGTATAGATCTTTCACCTCCTTGGTTAAACTTATTCCTAGGTACTTTTGCTTTTTGGCGCAAGTGTAAAAGGAATTATTTTCTTAATTTCTCTTTCTGAAACTTCATTATTAGTATATAGCATATCTTGTTGAGCATCTTTATGACCATTAATTTGAACTCTTTATCAGGTAGATTGCTTATCTCCATTTTGTTTGGTTCTTTGCCTGAAGCTTTGTTTCATTCTTTCATTTGGAGCTTATTTCTATGCCTTCTCATTTTGTTTGATGTTTGGTATTTATTTCCGTGAGTTGGCTGGAACAGCCACTTCTCCTAGTCTTAAAGGAATGGCCCTGTGTGGGAATATCTTCTGTGTAGACTGTGCCTGGCAGCTTTGGCTGGCTAGGTAGAACTAAAGCAGGTATGGGGTGGAGGTCCCTGAGCACTCTGTACAGGGATGCCCTGGTGGGTGGGATAGCTGAAGCCAAAACGGGTACAGGCAGGGGGGTTTTGGGGTGGTCCATGCAGAAGGTGCCCTGGCAGGAGAGGTGAAGCTGAAAACTTGTGTTATTTATGTCTGGTTTTGTAATTTCATTTGCTTAGCAATTCATTATATAGAATTTTATGAAAGCATTAGCATTTAATGGATAAAAAATAAAAATCTGTTTGTCAACACAAAGGAGTTGAAAAGCACTGGTTTAAGTGGGACACTGGGTTTTTATCACAACTGACAGTAAATTAACAGGACAAAATGCTTATAAACTTTAAAAGCATAACTCTGTTATATTTTCCACCGTATTTTTTTTTAAGATTTTATTTATTTATTTGACAGACAGAGATCACAAGTAGGCAGAGAGGCAGGCAGAGAGAGAGGGGAGGAAGCAGGCTCCCTGCCAAGCAGAGAGCCCAATGTGGGGCTCGATCCCAGGACCCTAGGATCATGACCTGAGCCGAAGGCAGAGGCTTTATTAACCCACTGAGCCACCCAGGTGCCCCTCCACCGTATTTTCTTAATACACAGTCAAGTCTAGCTTCTTTTTCCTTAATTTGAAGTTTCTTCCTAAGTATGTTAGTATCTGTCCCTACTTACTAGCCAAGTTTATTCTGATCACTAGTCAAATTTAATCATGATTGTAAAAGGTCTAATTTAGTCCTGTGGGCTTTCTTTCACCTCTAGATTCATTAAGCATAATTGTCTCCATTACCCAAATCAAAGAAAAATGCAAGCATGCTTCAATGCAGTATTGGTCACAGTGAAATAGTCCTTCAGGACTGATAGTTCCTCCAGGATTGATAATGACCTACTGATAACTGTTCCCTTGGACATGCCAACCATTTATTAACCCATATAATACAATGGTGGCAGTCTTCCAGCAACCTCAACTACCTGACACAGCTTAAACCTGACAGTGCAGAAAACGGCTGTGAGCAGTGAATGAGAGGTATCATAAATGCTACATATGGTTCTAAATATCAGGTTGGAGCATGGAGCTGTACTAGGTCAGAATGTAAAGTGTTGTCATTGTGTGTAGACTCAGGTTCGTAACTGATGCTATTGCTTTTGCCATGAATAGCATAATCACCCTGTACACCACCCCTTCAAACACCACTTCCTCTATAAAGTCCACTCTAAGACCTTCATTCTCAGTGTACTGACAAGGACTTGCATAACTTCAGCTATAAATATAAATAGCTTCTATCTAACTTGGTTGTACTATTTTGTTCACACATCTGCCTATCAGCCCCTCTCAGTGAAGTGGTAGAAGGCAGGGACCATGTTTTATGTCTATCTGTATCCTTAGTATCCTGTACATAATAAGTATTCCACAGTGTTGAAGGAGTGAATAAATGGTTATCTGATTTCACCTTCAGTTATTCTGAGGGACGAAAACACCCAGG
This sequence comes from Martes martes, assembly GCF_963455335.1. Taxonomy (NCBI): domain Eukaryota; kingdom Metazoa; phylum Chordata; class Mammalia; order Carnivora; family Mustelidae; genus Martes; species Martes martes. Next base: position 42,372,162 of record NC_137892.1, read on the forward strand.
TGCTTCTATCTTCTAGCAGGTTAAAAATTTCTTCTTGTGAATGTCTGTGATTTCAACAGAATTTTTAAAACAGGCTGGAGTAGAAGGTGGTTGTGTCAAGAATAAAGCTCAGGGCTGCCTTCCTGCCTCTGATGCCATTTTATTAGTCTACTTGCCCTGATGGCTAACTCTGATGTCTTACTTGCCTTGACCAATGGAGAGCTGATTAGCCCTTTCCTCCAGTCAGACTAGGCACGTTTCTTTACTTCCTGACTCCTCCAGACTGTCTTATGGCCAGCACACGCTGTCCTCTTTCTTTTTCTTTACCTTTACTTGGAATATCTGCTCCAAGTAAATGACTAACTAAAATATGAATACTAAATATGAAATATTGAATTTATAGCAAGTCCATTCTCTTTGTTAAGCTTCCTATTATGTACAGTAGTCCCATATAAGAGCAAGGTATAATTCTGATTCATGAGGAACTCACAATTGAGTGAGAAAAACAGATGAGTTAATCAATTATTAAATTTCCTAGAACTATCATTAACTGAATAGTCTCTCCAGCAAGTCTTTTACTTTTATAACCTCATTTACTTTTCATAAGCTGCACTATTATTATTCTCATTTCACAGATAAGGAAAGTAAATCTTGGGGAGATTGTGTAAGTTGCTCAAGATCTCCTAACTTTTAAGAAACAGAATAAGGATTTAAACTTAAGGTGTTTGAATAGCAAGTCTGCTCATGTAACCGTGCCATAATATCTGTGAACATCTGGGTCCCTTCCCAATTTCCTTTCCTATCTTATCTAGCAAATTCACTGGGTGTGGGAATGGAGTGGGTCTCATTTTCCAATTATGTTTGGTAAATTAGGAGGTACCATAGTTGTCATGTGTGGACTTATTTTCCTGTAATGTTAATGGAGAACATCATGCAAAATCTTCAGTAAATTTGTAAGAGATTAAAATCTGTAATCTACCCTAACATACCAGGGCTGTTACCTTTGCATAGATTAAATTATTATCTTAAAACTTATTATTTAAGAAAACAAGGAAGTTAATAATACCCATTATCCTGTCCTTCATAAGAATCTTGAAAATCATTTTGGCTTTGATTTCTTCTTGGTAATCTTTCTGTGCCAGTAATGTTTTTGCTTTAATTATCCACATTCTCCTCTCTAAAACAAATCACCTTTCTTGTCTTCTGAAACCTGTCTGATTCTGTTCAAATTCTCAAGAACAACAGTTCCTTGACCTATATGGACCCTGCTAATTTTATAAATGCCTTGTTATGAACATAATCAGATATTTTACACTTAAAGCCATTTTATTTACTCCCAGGTATCTTCCTATTGTGGCTTGATTCCTTGTCCTTCTATCTTCTGTGAGATCTGATTTGCTTCCAGTTACAATTCATTTTTTAACATAATTTTCTAGTGTTACCTGTGATCATATTTCTATTGCACTATAGCAAAGAAGAAACAATATGTTCCTTTGTCCTTCCTACAGTGAGAAAATGAATTATATTGAGCAAGAGTCATGTTTTCCTATAATATAGCAAATCCTTATCTTTTTATGCTGCAGGTGACTGACAATGCCAGTAGTGAAAAATGTCTTCTCAACATTATGGGTTAATGCTGCTCTGGTATTTTTCCCCCATAAATACAAAATAGAAACCCTATGATATGTTGGGAAAAAATAGGTATTGGTGATTCACTGGCAAGTGAATGTATAGATCAGCGCTAGGTGTGAATTTTGAGTTTTACTTTTATATAAACCACTTCCTGCAATATCAGAAGCTATCTACTTGTCTTGATAATCCCACTACCCGATGAAAAACAACAGTCAATTTTATTTATTTAAATGGAGCCAACACACTGAATTTTGCCAAATATTTGATTATTAAGGCTACAATTAATATTTTCTATTTCTAGTGGGATTTAAATAATGAGAATTATTTTGATACACTAAGAAAACCAAGCAGCAGATTGTTTCTTGAAGTATTCATAACAAGAGAGATTTCTGCATGAAAGACCTTTATTTTATAGTGTCAGTTTACTTATACAATATAGCATGATGTATTAGCCAGGATTCTCCAGAGAAAGAGAACCAATAGGATGCATGCATAGATATAGAGAGATTTATTTTTAGGAATTGGCTCACGTGATTTTGGGACTGGTTAAGTCCAGTTCTGTAGGGCAGGCTGCTTGGCTGGCATACTGGCAAGCTGGAGACTCAGGAAAGAGGTGATATTGTAGCTCTGGCTCAAAGGTCTTCTACTGGCAGAATTCCTTCTTGGGAGACCTCAGTTTTTTTCTCTTGAGGTCTTCAATGGATTAGATGAGACTCACCCACTATACGGAGAATAATCTGCTTCACTCAAAGTCTAAGGATTTAAATGTTAATCACATCTTAAAAAAAAAAAAACTTTCATAGCAACATCTAGTCTGGTGTTTGACCAAACATCTGGCCACCACAGCTTAACTAAATTGACACATAAAATTAACCACAAATGATCATATTTTTAACCAACTGTGAATTATTTCCAAAATCACACAAAATTTAAAGACCATACTCATAATAATTAAAGCAAGAATGACTTTTGAGAATGGATGCAAGAGAATTTTATAAGATCTCCTATACAGAGAGAGAAAGACACTGAACTGAGGTCATTTTACTAAGTCTTCCTACTGGAGGCACAGTGTTGACTAATGTGGAGATGGAGTTTGAAATTAAGGGGATAGATGACTGGAAAGCAGATTGTGTTGTCTCTGAGCTACAGTTAGACAAAAATTATTGTCACTTCTCTGAAGAAGAAGAGAAGCATCCACACAAGAATTCCTTGCTTGCTATATTAGGTGGTAAACTGTTTATGGCACGGATCGCATATCACTTTTCTTCTGCACCTCATTGGTTGTCACATATTGTTGGGTAGTTGAAGTGGAAAAGTGAATCCTTGAAAAAGTTAACCCACAGATTCAGTATACAAAGGGATCAAGTGAAGCCAAAAGGGCATCAAAGGTAGGAAGAAGTGCAGGGAATTGAGCGAGTGTAGGGCTGGTGAACAAATAAGAGATGTTTGAAAGAGGCTGCTTTTGAAAAAGAAAGCAGTGGGCTAGATACTTGGGTCAGGGAGTAGTGCATTTTGATAATGTGATCCTCCTAAAATGTAAGTGTCCTGAGGTAGAGGTAGATGTACTGTAGTGATGTGAAGAAGGGCAAGAGTAACATGATGTCGAGATGCTTCCTAATTCATATATACATTATATATTACTTAGGATGATGGGAAAGGATGCAGGGTGGGAGGAAAAATATGAGCCAGATACCATGTTCTCTAGAGAGGTGAGAGAAGTCGTGAAAGTTACGTAAGAAGGCAACATTGTCATTATAAAGGTAATTGATTGATGTTTGTGAAGGTGATAGAAAAAAGCTGCACTGTGTTAGAAGTCGTTGAAGCTTTCAAGAATGAGAAGTTTGAAAAAGGTGTTCTCTCGTGACTCTGAAATGGCTCTGGGAATGGGAAATTGTGTTCAGGCCTGGTTTGGAAAAAATAGGATTAAGATAATATGTGTGTGGACCGACTTGGATGAGTATTTTAGGGGAGGCAACCGAGGTAAAGAGTTTGGATCAAGAATAGTTGGTTTGGAGAACAGTCTGGAAGAAGCTGTGGTTCAGGATAAGCAGAGATCATATATCTAATATATACAGATAACTCTCTTTCTTAGCAACACTGGGGGAGCTAATGCATTGTGAGGAGCCTTGTTAGATACACATACACTAATCAGCAATGTCTCAGATTCTACAAGAAGTAGTATGAGTAAGGTTAAAATTCTGAAGACCAGCAGAATGTCTTATTATTTGAGGACGCTGATGTCATACAATCTATGCACACAAAAATATTTAAAAATTTAAGTCTTTGCTGAGAGAGTTCCAGAGAATGTTGTGATATAATGCTAAAATATGTGCAAAGTATTACACAGACATTAGAATCAAATTTCCTGTCCAGTGAATTAGACATATTGCCAATGATACATGAGACACAGGAAGTAGGTTGCATAGTAAAACTGAAAACAACGTGGAGCAATTAGTAAACTCCAACCTAATACAATGGATGGACCAAAAACACTACCAGGTTTTTATTTACACATGAATGATGCGTGGTGATTTTACAATGCCGAAATAAACCCAAGTGGTGACTTAACCTACTCAATATTCTGCTTCGAATACTATTTCAAATTTAAAAAAAAGTATTAATACAAGTGCCAGACACTGAGTTCATTAATGTTAAATTGACACATCTGCCTCTTATCATGTGACTCAACTCCAAAGGCAAATGTGGGTAGAACCTGGCCGCAGTTCAGAGAACAGCTTATAAAGGAGAGCTAAGGACTCTCCAAGGCTTCTGAGTCCTTTGATAGTCTTCTGGCATTTGCTGCTTATGCTCCTGCCTTTCATGTCGAAGCTTTTGTCTTCTCTGAAGGTTTGTTCTAAGGAGCAGGCATAGAGAAACATTTTCCACAGATCTGACTATGCCAATTGCTCCATAACATTTGGGGTACCATTAACTTTGAGGATCCACCCATCTCATTATTGCACAAAGAACAATCAGCTCACTTTTCCCCTTCTCATTCTGTAGACAGCAGCAACCTGTCCTCTGTGGGGGAAAAGCATAAAAAGCTCTCTGTCTTCTCCTGAGGGAGGAAGTTTTTTTTCTCCCTCCGCTATTTAAACTTGACAAGGATATGCTTCAGTGGCATACCTTTGACCCCTGGGTTGCAGCACTGGACTAAATAACTCTGAGTGTGTTGTGGAAGTCCTCTGGGAGATAGATGCCTTTTCCAAGACAACGTGTGTTCCTCGAAAATGTACAAAGGAAAAACTTTGGGCTTAACACGAAAAGACGTGATTTTGAATCTAATCCCCCAATTTGCAAGCTGTATAAAATTAGGCAAGCTTTCTTTCTGAGTCTCCTTATAAAGTGAGAATAATAAGGTTTACTCTTAGGCTGCTGTGGAGAAATAATGAGGTGGTCTATGAGCAATAACCTGGCAAATATCCTGGTCCAAAAAAAAAAAACCCTGCTCAATAAATGCTAATCCTATCATGTTCTTAGTAGGCAACTGATAGAGGCCAGGCATTGTGCTAAGTGCTTTCCAGATACCATCTTATTTAATCCTTCAGCCATCTGGCCAGGGAAGTGTTGTTTATCCCCATGAATTGGATAAGGAAATGAATGCTGAGAGAATCAGATAACTTAACAGTAAGTTTAAGTCCTAGGATTTGAACTCATCTGAAGAAACACTCTCTCCTTTAGCCTGCATTGACTCTCAGTTTGAAGCAGAAGGGTAAAGAGTCATTAAAAAGAAATAGATTGGAGCTCTACTGGACTCCTGTCCTCATATCCAGGTCACTGAACACTTCCCTTACTTGATGCTTGTTACCGGATAGTTCCCCAAGAGTCATTAGAATATAAGCTTCTTGAAGATCTGTTTTCTTCTTTCCTCTTACTTTTAATGTCTCAAGCACAGTGCCTGGGACATAGTAGAACCTCACTAAAAGGCTTTTGAATGATTAGTGAATGATTCCATGTGCAGATAGCCAGAAAGGATTTGGAAATTGCATGAGGGCGTAGGACCTACAGCTGCTCAAGAGGTGAAGAATGAAGATTGGCTCTGGGTTCAGACATGACTCTCCAAATATTACTAAGAGCTTACAAGAGAGTTCTGAACTGCTAGATCACTCCAAAGATTCCTTATACCAGGAATTAGCCTAGGGACAAGCCACTATCTGAAGCAGATTTTGTGATGACTTGGGTTTCTTTGATATTCTTTGTCAAACTGGCACTGATTTTCTGATGCTCTTGGCTTCTCTGGTTTCCATGGTACAAGTTAGTCCCAGGCCAATAATGCCATGAACAAGCTGTGGAGATGCACTGAAAATTGTAGCTATTTCAGAATTAAAGAGAAATATTAGATAAAGCAATTTTGGGGGAAGTATTGTATTGTTCTTTTGAAATTTCATTGCAGGAGAGGATCTATAGATCAGGGAAAAGAAATCATAGCTTTTCAAAATACTGAGAGAAATTCTATTGGAAAATGGTTAAAAGTTCATCTAGGGCTCTGCCTGAGGGAAGAGGACTTTTCTCTTAGACATAGATTCTGAAAAATTTTATCTTTCCCCTTGAAGCATCTTATGACTGCCACCCAATAAAGCAGAAGGAACACAGAGACAGTGATTGATGGCTGTTGTCATCATCCGGAGGCATATCTGATAGGTAGGTTTGGAAGAGGGGTAAGTGGGGCTGGAGTGAAAAGTTGGAAGCAGCCAGAAATAGAAGAAGAGATCATGAATACAGGAATCCACTCAGAAAAAAAGGAAGGGGGTATGTGTTTAGACTTGATCTACTATTTTCTGGTAGGCCCTTAATGTTTTTGCTTTTTGAGACACAATTCTCAAATATAAATATAGTATGAAACACAAGTTTAAAGCTAACTTCTTCTAAAATATATTTTTAACTTACTTAAAAAAATTACTTCTCAGGCTGGCATCCTCTTATCAGATTACAATTTCTCAGTAAATAGATTTTTTAAAAACTAAATTTGTCCTTAGATTACCATGTTAACAAATTATGCTTTTAAGTTGTAGGGTTTCTTAGAAAACAAGAGTATTTTAGGTTTCTTCAATATTCACAAGACTTTGTATTCTAGAAAGAAGTTGGCATAGTGTCAGTGGGAAAAAGCCCAAAAGTATTTTCTAATTTAGTCATCAGATACCTTACATTCTAGTTCATATCCTATATAAATAACTCCTCTTCATCTCAGCCCACATTTTAAAAACTATCTGATACATAGAGAAGTATTCTTGGGTATGATTTCTATAACAAATATTTCCAAGTTCCTCTACCTTGTCTCCCCACTACCTCAAGCAATTTTACCTATTTGTGGTATTCATGGTTTTGTTCCATTATTTAAAACAACCTGCAGGGTATTTTTATATGTTGCAATTGTAACCATGAATGTAGATCTGTTGTATCAGGAAAGATTTTTTACTGTCTGCAATCCCCAAAATATAAAACAAAACAAAAAAAAAACATAAGGTGTGTAGATGTAGTTCCTGATGTCATGATTAAACATAGGGAGGATGAATGAAATAATGAAGGAAGCTTTTTGAGCTCTGAGGTGGACAGCTGCTCCATGCAGTCAAGACATCATTATTATTAATTACCTTTATTCATTTTCAAACCATCTGTTTCCAAATATGAGCACTTGTGGCCCAATTCTCCTCTTTCAGTGCCCCCCCAAAGTGTCCCATATATATAATTAATCTTCAGCTGGTTTCAAAAGAAGCAACCTCTTAGAGAGATGGATGGTGCTGGAACAAAGGGAAAACATTAATCCATTTCTTTGATGATTCTTTTGTTTGAAACAAGATTATTCACTCATTAAATTATTTTGGATACTTGCTGCTGTATTAGGTCTGTATAGGTTTTTTTTAACCTTTAAAAAACTAAATAATGCCATCTGGTGGTGAAAATAAATACATTAATGTCTGCATAATATTTCTAGAATTTTTTAGTGGTCTTTTTGTATTACAACAGCTTCATTACTGTAATAATTTTTAACGAGTTGACTGAGATCACTGGGAAGTAGAAAGAAGATTTTACATATCAGACAGCACTAAATAGTTTGCAGTATATCTGGCCAGATTCAATTATACAGTGACAAAATTCCCAACTCAAAAGTTCTTTTCAGGGGCGCCTGGGTGGCTCAGTGGGTTAAAGCCTCTGCCTTCGGCTTGGGTCATGATCTCAGGGTCCTGGGATCGAGTCCTGCATTGGGCTCTCTGCTCAGCAGGGAGCCTGCTTCCTCCCTTTTCTCTCTCTGCCGGCCTCTCTGCCTACTTGTGATCTCTGTCTGTCAAATAAATAAATAAAATCTTAAAAAAAAAAAGTTCTTTTCATCCACAAAGAATGGTAAGAAATGAAAATAATTGTGGAAAGCCATGGAACTGGTTCTCATCTTAAGTAACTAGGAGTGCCAATTTCCTGGTTATCTGTGTTATTTCCTCTGTGGTCACATGTAAATAAGATGAGATCCACCCATAAAATTCAGGGCTGCACTTGTGGGTGATGGGCCAACTGCCTGAAGAGATATGATGCTTTTACTCATTGTCTCGAAACTTCGCTCACCTCTGGAACCCAGTTATATCTGTAACCTATAGGGGTAAACTTGCTAGAAGGGTTTTTGTTTGTGTGTCTATGTTTTACATAAGAGCCTGAGGAACCTGCTGTTTGAACCCAGTGGGGATGAAAATGGAGACCACTGTAAATGAAAAACTGTATTTTCCTTGTCTTTTCTGTCTTTTAAAGACTAAGTTGTGTCCTAAGAGAGAAATTTTCAAAATGGGAATTGTCTCCCGGCAACAAAATTGATTCCTTTATCTTCGATTTTTCTGAAAATTGGCTTTTAGTAGGAGGACAGAGAATAGGTCTGGCACAAAGACAGTGTTCAATAAATGTTTTTTTTAATTAAAATGAAGAATGTTTCTTCCCTTGTGGCCCTTATAAGAGGAGACTTCAACCAAAATGAAATTTCTGATATGCCAGTCTACCTCATCACTGCTCTGCCTAAAATCCTTCAATGGCTTCATAATCAATTCCAAACTCCTTACAAGGACCCTCTGTACCTTTCTTGACTTATCTTCTCTCATTCCCCCACTTCACTACTCTGTCCTAATACAAACCTATATCCATGTGTGTGCATGTGCATGTACACACACACACACACACACGCACACACACACGCACTTTGAATAGATCTGCTCATACAAGGCTACTTGCCATTGCCCAAGGCCATTACATTATGCCAAGGCTTTGATGACCAAAGTACTCTTTCTTATGTTACCTGGTGACCTCATAACCTTCTAAATAGATTAAGCTCAAACACTACCTCCATTATGAACTTTTTGTTGACTTTCTTATGTGGCCAGTAGTATTTTTTTCTCTGTGCTCAGAGAACCTAATAAACGTACTCCAATATAGCGCAGTTACTCTGCTAAAATTGTTTCCATGCACGTCCTCAGTACACTGTGTGTTTCTCAAGAGCAATAACTGTGTTCTATTTTAAAAAATCTTTTTTTTTTTTGAGGTGGGGGGTTCCTGGGTGGTACATTCAGTTAAGCCCTTAAGTCTTGGTTTCTGCTTGGGTTGTGATCTCAGGGTCATGAGGTGGAGCTCTGTGTGGGGCTCTGTGCTCAGCACAGAGTCTACTTCTTTTCTTCTCTGTCCTCTGCCTCTACCCCACACCCCACTCTCTCTCTCTCCATCTCTCTTTTTTTTTAGTATATGTGCTGCTGAAGCGAGCACTCTCTCTCCATCTCTCTAAAGTAAGTAAATGATTCTTTAAAAAAAAAATCGTTTTTTTCTATTTTGAGTGATAATTAATCCCATTAAGTAATTACTTAATGCTTGTTAAAGGCATGAATGATAGGGGTTGGAGCTCAAGCTGCAATATCCCATTTCCTATCTCTCTTGTTTTTTAAAGATATGTGTGCTTATTTGTTTATTTTTAATTCCAGTATAGTTAGTATACAGTGTTATGTTAGTTTCAGGTGTGCAGTATAGTGATTCGGCAATTCCATACATCACCCAGTGCTCATCACAAGTGCCCTTTTAAATTCCCATCACCTGTCTCACCTATCCTCTGATCACTCCCTAACAGTAACCTTCAGTTTGTTCTGTATAGTTAAGGGTCTGTTTCTTGGTTTGTCTCTCTCTCTCTTTTTTTCTTTTATTCCCCTTTGATCATTTGTTTTTTTTTTCCACACAGGAGTGAAATCATATAGTATTTGTCTTTCTCTGATTTGTTTTGCTTCGCATTATACTTTCTAGCTCCATCCACGTCCTTGCAAATGGCAAGATTTCACTCCTTTTAATGGCTGAATATTATTCCATTGTATATATATACCACATCTTCTTCTCTATTCCTCTGTTGATAGACACTTGGGTCCAATCTCCTCTCTTATTTAATAGACTCAAACCCATTCCAGCTTCTCTGTATCTACTAAGGTAGGTACGACTATATAACTAATTTCTTATCAGTACGGTGATTGGAGAAGATATGTGACACTTCTATACCTCTTTCTTCTTAAGACACTGCTTGCTTACCCTTCCCCCTCTCCACCCCCGGTCCCCAACCCCAGCTGCTGCAGCTGTTTCTTTTTTTTTTTTTTTTTTTAAGATTTTATTTATTTATTGGTCTCAGAGAGAGAGAGAGAGAGAGAGCGAGCACAGGCAGACAGAGTGGCAGAGGGAGAAGCAGGCTCCCTGCGGAGCAAGGAGCCCGATGTGGAACTCGATCCCAGGACGCTGGGATCATGACCTGAGCCGAAGGCAGCCGCTTAACCAACTGAGCCACCCAGGCGTCCCGCTGCAGCTGTTTCTTTTTCTTTTTCTTTTTCTTATTTCTGGCTTCCCCTGACTGGGAAATGGTAAGAACTGAGCAGTCTTCTTGAACTAAGAGACGGAAACTAAAGTTGGCTGAGCTGCCCTGACAGTCTGGGAACCTACGTAAACTTGGTGACCGGAGCTGCTAGACCACCCCACTCTAGGTTGTCATATTAAAGAAAAATAAATTGCTATCACATTGAAGCCACAATATTTTGGGATTTCTCTGTTATAGCAACTCTTAGCTGTTAACTGTATTATAAATTATTACTTATTAATATTATCACATACTATTAAATAGAAACTTTTTTCTATCATACTGAAGCTTTATTTTCTCAGCTTTATACCAGAAGAAATGGTTTCCATTTTAATTATGTATTAGGGTATGCCCTAGAAATATGTCATAAGAAACATTTAAATATTACTTTTAATGATGAACTAAAAGATTTTATTGAATTTCTCAAATCATATGCAAGCATTATTGTTCATTGCCTGTTGAACTTAAATTATAATAAAATAAAAACAAAACCCCCAACCATCTTAAAGAACGGGATCTTTCCTTATAATCCTTCAAAATATCCTCTGTTCTTAAGACTCTGCTTAGTTTCCACATCTTATTTCTGTGTGAATGGAATGCCTGAGTGGCTCAGTTGGTTAAGCATCTGCCTTTGGCTCAGGTCACTCCCACATCTGGCTCCTTGCTCAGCAGGGAGCCTGCTTCTCTCTCTGCCTGCTGTTCCCCCTGCTTGTGCTCTCTCTCTTTCTCTGACAAATAAATAAATAAATATTTCTGTGTGGAAATAAGCTGCTTAAGAACTGATCTTCAGTTTCAGACTCAGCTTTTCTTTCATGTTCTAGGAAAATCCTGACCTTGGGTAGGGGAATTGAAGGAACTCCAGACCCACAGTCAGGTATTCGTTAGTAGCCCAGTACCACCTCTCAGCATCAGCTCAGATCATTGTGCTTTTTAGGCTGAGATCCAGTATCCATCATTCTTTCTGTCTCTGATATCTGCAGTATTTTAGAAACTAAAATGGTAACCCAAATGCTGTGAGGCAGGACTGCCTTCCTTGAATGCCAGTGACCTCTGTCAGGATACCTTCCTTTGATTCATATTGTATGGCGCAGTGATTGATTTGCCTATTAGAAATCCTCAGACTCTGGCGATTTTCCCCCCAGTCTGGATCATTGAATGTCTTTGTTATAATCTCTACATATTATCTTCTACTTAACATGAGGTTATCATTATATATAGAATCTGGTTTTGTCCCCCATCCCACCCCAGTGCTTGATCCTCTCAGATGAAAAAGTCCTTGTTGCTTTTAGTATTCCGTTATTCACTGGAATTAATGCATCAGGAGTGGTAAGTGCTGAGATATGATGCCATTGGTGAGTATCTTTGTATCTGCACTCTATTTCTTTCCTTCTTTTTCATAAGTTATTCCTTTTTTTCCTCTTATTTTCTGCCTATTTTTCCTCTCATTTCTGATTTTATGTGTGTGGAAATGGGAGCTGTGTTGACCATTAAGAGACTTCCTTCCATTGGAAACATCAGTTGATCCAAGGATGGGAAAATGGCTTAAGAAAGGCCTCAATATTTTTTCAGAAATTGATATAGTTGCTAAAGAGAGTTACTTTCTTTCCTTCTGAGATCATGGGCAGTAAAGGCATTTACATCTGAAGATGCTAATGGCTGAGAAGTGGAGAAAAAATGGGTACCTGACAACATCTTTTGAACATTTCCACTAAGATTTTGTTGTTGTTGTTGTTACTGTCAATAAATATTCAAAAAGTATGACCTGGTTTTCTTTTACTTGAAAGGAAAGTAGTCTACACCAAGGGTTACAAACTGTGGTCCTACCATCTGTTTTTGTAAATTGTTTTATTGAATCACAGGTACATCTATTTGTTTACATAGTATCTTTGTTTCTTCCCCCACTACAATGGCAGAGCTGAATAGGTATGACAAAGACTATATGGCCCGCAAAGTCTAAAATATTACTCTATGGCCCTTTACCAAAAAAAAAACAAAGTTTGCTGACTTTTTTTTTTCAAATTTTTTTATTTTTAATTTTTTTAAAAAAATTTTTAATAAACATATAATGTATTTTTATCCCCAGGGGTACAGGTCTGTGAATCACCAGGTTTACACACTTCACAGCACTTGCCATAGCACGTACCCTCCCCAATGTCCATAACCCCACCCCCGTCTCCCCCCCCCAGCAACCGTCAGTTTGTTTTGTGAGATTAAGAGTCACTTATGGTTTGTCTCCCTCCCGATCCCATCTTATTTCATTTATTCTTTTCCTGCCCCCCCAAACCCCCCATGTTGCATCTCTACTTCCTCATATCAGGGAGATCATATGATAGTTGTCTTTCTCTGATTGACTTATTTCACTAAGCATGATACCCTCTAGTTCCATCCACGTCATCGCAAATGGCGAGATTTCATTTCTTTTGATGGTTGCATAGTATTCCATTGTGTATATATACCACATCTTCTTTATCCACTCATCTGTTGATGGACATCTAGGTTCTTTCCATAGTTTGGCTATTGAAGACATTACTGCTATAAACATTCGGGTGCACATGCCCCTTCGGATCACTATGTTTGTATCTTTAGGGTAAATACCCAGTAGTGCGATTGCTGGGTCATAGGGTACCTCTATTTTCAACTTTTTGAGGAACCTCCATGCTGTTTTCCAGAGTGATTGCACCAGCTTGCATTCCCACCAACAGTGTAGGAGGGTTCCCCTTTCTCCGCATCTTCGCCAGCGTCTGTCATTTCCTGACTTGTTAATTTAGCCATTCTGACTGGTGTGAGGTGATATCTCATTGTGGTTTTGATTTGTATTTCCCTGATGCCGAGTGATGTGGAGCACTTTTTCATGTGTCTGTTGGCCATCTGGATTTCTTTGCAGGAATGTCTGTTCATGTCCTCTGCCCATTTCTTGACTGGATTATTTGTTCTTTGGGTGTTGAGTTTGCTAAGCTCTTTATAGATTTTGGATATTAGCCCTTTATCTGATATGTCATTTGCAAATATCTTCTCCCATTCTGTCAGTTGTCTTTTGTTTTGTTAACTGTTTCCTTTGCTGTGCAAAGCTTTTGATCTTGATGAAATCCCAATAGTTCATTTTTGCCCTTGCTTTCCTTGCCTTTGGCGATGTTCCTAGGAAGACGTTGCTGTGGCTGAGGTCAAAGAGGTTGCTGCCTGTGTTCTCCTCAAGGATTTTGATGGATCCCTTTCTCACATTGAGGTCCTTCATCCATTTGGAGTCTATTTTCGTGTGTGGTGTAAGGAAATGGTCCAATTTCATTTTTCTGCATGTGGCTGTCCAATTTTCCCAACACCATTTATTGAAGAGGCTGTCTTTTTTCCATTGGACATTCTTTCCTGCTGTGTCAAAGATTAGTTGACAATAAAGTTGAGAGTCTATTTCTGGGCTCTCTATTCTGTTCCATTGATCTATGTGTTTGTTTTTGTGCCAGTACCATACTGTCTTGATGATGACAGCTTTGTAATATAGCTTGAAGTCTGGAATTGTGATGCCACCAACTTTGGCTTTCTTTTTCAATATTCCTTTGGCTATTCGAAGTCTTTTCTGCTTCCATATAAATTTTAGGATTATTTGTTCCATTTCTTTGAAAAAATGGGTGGGATTTTGATAGTGATTGCCTTAAACATGTAGATTGCTTTAGATAGCAAAGACATTTTCACAATATTTGTTCTTCCAATCCAGGAGCATGGAACATTTTTCCATTTCTTTGTGTCTTCCTCAATTTCTTTCATGAGTACTTTATAGTTTTCTGAGTATAGATTCTTAGCCTCTTTGGTTAGGTTTATTCCTAGGTATCTTATAGTTTTGGGTGCAATTGTAAATGGGATTGACTCCTTCATTTCTCTTTCTTCTGTCTTGTTGTTGGTGTAGAGAAATGCAACTGATTTCTGTGCATTGATTTTATATCCTGACACTTTACTGAATTCCTGTACAAGTTCTAGCAGTTTTGGAGTGGAGTCTTTTGTATTTTCCACATATAGTATCATATCATCTGCAAAGAGTGATAGTTTGACTTCTTCTTTGCTGATTTGAATGCCTTTAATTTCTTTTTGTTGTCTGATTGCTGAGGCTAGGACTTCTAGTACTATGTTGAATAGCAGTGGTGATAATGGACATCACTGCCATGTTCCTGACCTTAGCAGAAAAGCTCTCAGTTTTTCCCCATTGAGAATGATATTTGCTGTGGGTTTTTCATAGATGGCTTAGATAATATTGAGGTATGTGCCCTCGATCCCTACACTTTGAAGAGTTTTGGTCAGGAAGAGATGCTGTACTTTGTCAAATGCTTTTTCAGCATCTATTGAGAGTATCATATGGTTCTTGTTCTTTCTTTTATTAATGTGTTGTATCACATTGATTGATTTGCGGATGTTGAACCAACCTTGCAGCCCTGGAATAAATCCCACTTGGTCGTGGTGAATGATCCTTTTAATGTACTGTTGAATCCTATTGGCTAGTATTTTGGTGAGAATTTTTGTATCTGTGTTCATCAAGGATATTGGTCTGTAATTCTCTTTTTTGATGGGATCCTTGTCTGGTTTTGGGATCAAGGTGATGCTGGCCTCATAAAATGAGTTTGGAAGTTCTCCTTCCATGTCTATTTTTTGGAACAGTTTCAGGAGAATAGGAATTAATTCTTCTTTAAATGTTTGGTAGAATTCCCCTGGGAAGCCGTCTTGCCCTGGGCTTTTGTTTGTTTGGAGATTTTTGATGACTGTTTCAATCTCCTTACTGGTTATGGGTCTGTTCAGGTTATCTATTTCTTCCTGGTTCAGTTGTGGTAGTTTATATGTCTCTAGGAATGCATCCATTTCTTCCAGATTGTCAAATTTGTTGGCGTAGAGTTGCTCATAGTATGTTCTTATAATTGTTTGTATTTCTTTGGTGTTGGTTGTGATCTCTCCTCTTTCATTCATGATTTTATTTATTTGCGTCCTTTCTCTTTTCTTTTTGATAAGTCTGGCCAGGGGCTTATCAATCTCATTAATTCCTTCAAAGGACCAGCTCCTAGTTTCATTGATTTGTTCTATTGTTTTTTTAGTTTCTATTTCATTGATTTCTGCTCTGATCTTTATGATTTCTCTTCTCCTGTTGGGTTTAGGCTTCTTTTTTGTTCTCTCTCTCCAGCTCCTTTAGGTGTAGGGTTAGGTTGTGTATTTGAGACCTTTCTTGTTTCTTGAGAAAGGCTTGCACACTATGTATTTTCCTCTCAGGGCTGCCTTTGTTGTGTTCCACAGATTTTGAACCATTGTGTTTTCATTATCATTTGTTTCCATGAATTTTTTCAATTCTTCTTTAATTTCCTGGTTGACCCATTCATTTTTTAGAAGGATGCTGTTTAGTCTCCATGTATTTGGGTTCTTTCCAAATTTCCTCTTGTGATTGAATTCTAGCTTCAGAGCATCGTGGTCTGAAAATATGCAGGGAATGATCTCAGTCTTTTGGTACCGATTGAGACCTGATTTATGACCCAGGATGTGGTCTATTCTGGAGAATGTTCCATGTGCACTAGAGAAGAATGTATATTCTGTTGCTTTGGGGTGGAATGTTCTGAATATATCTGTGATGTCCATCTGGTCCAGTGTGTCATTTAAGGCCTTTATTTCCTTATTGATCTTTTGCTTAGATGATCTGTCCATTTCAGTGAGGGGAGTGTTAAAGTCCCCTGCTATTATTATATTATTGTTGATGTGTTTCTTTGATTTTGTTATTAATTGGTTTATATAGTTGGCTGCTCCCATGTTAGGGGCATAGATATTTAAGATTGTTAGGTCTTCTTGTTGGACAGACCTTTTGAGTATGATATAGTGTCCTTCCTCATCTCTTATGATAGTCTTTGGCTTAAAATCCAATTGATCTGATATAAGGATTGCCACCCCAGCTTTCTTCTGATGTCCATTAGCATGGTACATTCTTTTCCACCCCCTCACTTTAAATCCGGAGGTGTCTTTGGGTCTAAAATGAGTTTCTTGTAGGCAGCATATTGATGGGTTTTGTTTTTTTATCCATTCTGATACCCTGTGTCTTTTGATTGGGGCATTTAGCCCATTAACATTCAGGGTAACTATTGAGAGATATGAATTTAGTGCCATTGTATTGCCTGTAAGGTGACTGTTACTGTATATTGTCTCTGTTTCTTTCTGATCTACTCCTTTTAGGTTCTCTCTTTGCTTAGAGGACCCCTTTCAATATTTCCTGTAGAGCTGGTTTGGTGTTTGCAAATTCTTTCAGCTTTTGTTTGTCCTGGAAGCTCTTTATCTCTCCTTCTATTTTCAATGATAGCCTAGCCGGATATAGTATTCTTGGCTGCATGTTTTTCTCATTTAGTGCTCCGAATATATCATGCCAGTTCTTTCTGGCCTGCCAGGTCTCTGTGGATAGGTCCGCTGCCAATCTAATGTTTTTACCCTTGTATGTTACAGACTTCTTTTCCCGGGCTGCTTTCAGGATTTTCTCTTTGTCGCTAAGACTTGTAAATTTTACTATCAGGTGACGAGGTGTGGACCTATTTTTATTGATTTTGAGGGGCGTTCTTAGCATCTCCTGGATTTTGATGTTTGTTCCCTTTGGCATATTAGGGAAATTCTCTCCAATAATTGTCTCCAATATACCTTCTGCTCCCCTCTCTCTTTCTTCTTCTTCTGGAATCCCAATTATTCTAATGTTGTGTCGTCTTATGGTGTCACTTATCTCTCGAATTCTCTCCTCGTGGTCCAGTATTTGTCTCTCTTTTGCTCAGCTTCTTTATTCTCTGTCATTTGGTCTTCTATGTCACTAATTCTTTCTTCTGCCTCATTTATCCTAGCAGTGAGAGCTTCCATTTTTGATTGCACCTCATTAATAGCTTTTTTGATTTCAACTTGGTTAGATTTTAGTTCTTTTATTTCTCCAGAAAGGGCTTTTATCTCTCCAGAGAGGGTTTCTCTAAAAGTATGCCTTTTTCGAGCCCGGCTAGAACCTTGAGAATTGTCATTCTGAACTCTAGATCTGTCATGTTACCAATGTCCATATTGATTAGGTCTCCAGCCTTCGGTATGGCCTCTTGTTCTTTTTTTTGAGGTGAGTTTTTCCGCCTTGTCATTTTGTCCAGGTAGGATTTGCTTTCTCCTGCTGTGGAATTCTGCTGTTCTTGGTGACTGAAGTTGGTTTTGGATGGGTTTCTTGTTGATCTTCTGGGGGAGGGGCCTGTTGTAGTGATTCTCAAGTGTCTTTGCTGCAGGCGGAATTGCACCGCCCTTGCCAGGGGCCGGGCTAAGTAATCCACTCGGGTTTGCTTTTGGGAGCTTTTGTTCCCTGAGCGCTTTCCGTAGAGTTCTGGAGGACGGGAATGAAGATGGCGGCCTCCCAGTCTCTCGGCCCGGAAGAGCCGAGAGCTTGGGGTTCCGCTCCTCAGTGTGCTCTCAGAGCAAAGCGCCCAACCGCCCTGCCTCCCTGGCCTGCGATCACACCTTGACGAAAGCAGTCAATTCCTGGAGCTGGAGAAAAGCGCCGGGTCGCTTCCGTCTCCGCAGCCTCCAGCCGCGCTCCAAGCCAACCCAGCCTGCGGCCGGCACAAGGTAACCCCGGGCTTAGAGCTCACTCCTCGGCTTTGGCGCTGTAGCCGGCTTCCCCGCTCTAATACCTGCGAGCTCTGCGGCACTCAGACACCCCAGTCCTTCTGTGACCCCGCAGGACCTGGGGTTATGCTGACCCGACCTGGGTTTCCCCCTGGTTTAGCCTCTGGAGCGATGTCTCCCAGTGGAGCCGACTTTTAAAAGTCCCAATTTTGTGCTCCGTCGCTCTGCCGCTTGCCGGGAGCCGGCCCGTCCCCCTGGGGTCTATCTTCCTGTCGTTTTGGATTCACTTCTCCGCAGGTCCTACCTTTCAGAAAGTGATCAATTTTCTGCTTCTAGAATTGTTGCTCTTCTTCTCTTCGATTTCCCGTTGGATTTGTAGGTGTTCACAATGGTTAGATAAGCTGTCTAGCTGATCTCCTGCTACCTGATGTCGTCTCAGCCTGCTACTTCTCCGCCATCTTGACTCCTCCCCCCGAGAGATACTTTGAAAAGAAATCCTTCTGTGGGCACCTGTGTGGCTCTATCAGATAAGCATCTGACTTCATCTGGGGTCATGATTTCAAGGTCCTAGGATCCAACCCCTGATCCCTGCTCAGTCCTGCTCCCTCTGCCCTTCCTACTGCTCGTGCTTTCTTTCTCTCAAATAAATACAATCTTTAAAAATAAAATAAATGAATCCTTCTGTTTTTATTCAAGTATGTCTAAGTATATACAAATGTCTCAACATTGTAGGTATAATTGAAATAAGCTTTTTATTTAATCTATTTCCAAAGTCCTTGTCTTACGAAATTTCTTATGGTGAAAAATATAAATAGAATTTTCCTTCCTATTCATTTTGTATGTTGTCATACCAGAATTGAAATCTACGAAATGGGGATGATTGTTGAAAGAGAAACTGTTGAAAGGTTCCAACCAAATGGCACTCTTTTAGTTTTGATTGCTTAATTTATGCTAATTTCTACTTTTAATTTAAATGTACCTATAATGCCTGAAATGAATACTAATACACTTGTACTTTTCCTTCTAAATGAAAGCAAAAGTCTGGAAAGCATAATGAGTTCAGTACACAGCTTATGTATTCCATTCACATCTCCATGAATTTAGCATATATGTTGTCAGTGTGTCATTTTTGAGAAAGAAAAGGTACCTGTTAAGATATGAAATTATGGCCTCAAGTTCCATATACCTCAGCTTACCAAGTCAATAAGATAGTGATACTTTTGCTGTCTTTTGAACCTTTGTGGTTGCAAGGGGTATTTGCCTATTAGAGATGAGCAGAAATCAAACAGCTCTTAGAAGGTTTTCCAATCATTTCTGTGCACCATGACTTTTGATGAACAGATAACATATGGATCATGAAGAATATTTTATTTAAGAATTTAAGAATAGACCCATAACACAGTCTCTATACTTCAGACATTAAGAAGTCCCTGGCTAACTGTCAAATGCTTTGTTTGGCTTTGGTTATTTCAGAACAACAGCATTTGTGTTCTGCAAGATTTTTCACTGTTTATATTTTAGTTTTTATAATTTAAAATTTGAAATTCTTAGTCAATGCTTACAAAGAGTGTACTGAGAAAACTTAATAAATTGTAATTATTTTAGATTATAAAATATATACAAGACACTGATAAAGAATTATAACAAGAATAGATTTTGCAAGTTATGTAGTTAAACTGCAAACATGTTATCTGTTAGAATTTTAGATGTTTTCCTGGTGGGAAATTGAGTAAAAAGATAATATGGGGATCTCTCTATTATTTTTTACAATTGTATGTGAACTTAAAATTATCTCAAAATAAGAAATTTAATTAAATTTAGCACTAATAGGAAAGTCCAGCAAGATAAAGTGCAAGATCAACAAAGAAAAATCAATAGCTTACATATTTAAAAATAACCAATTATAAGTATTTCATTTATAATAGCGTCAGCAGCAATAAAACACTATGGAAGAAATCTATGAAGTAATGTTTAAGAACTTAGGGAAATCTAACATTTTGCTGAATAAATTAAAATAAAACATGAATAAATGAATAGATGATTACAGAGACTAGAAGACTGTATTATAATTAAATCAATTCTCTACAATTTAAGTTGTGTATTCAGTGTGATTCCAATTTTAAAAAATCCCAAAGCAACTCCCTCTTCTCAGAGGGGAGTCTGCTTCTCCCTCTCACTGTGTCTCTTCTTCTACTTGTGCTCTCTGTCTCACTCACTGTCTCTCAAATAAATAAATAAAATCTTAAAAAAATCCCAAACTGTAAACTGTTAGAACAAAACTGCAAACTTTCTAAATGCTGAAAGGTGTACTGTGAGAGAGAGAGAAGAATAAAATAAATCATGTAATAAAAAAAAATATACAAAACACAAATATACATATATATGAAAATGTATATCTATAAAATAATATGACAAAAGTGAAGCCCAAATATTGGACATATCAATAAATATAAATGTACTTGGTATATTTATCAAATAAATACCATAAATATGAAATCTTATCTCCAGGATGTATTAAGTGAAAGAAACAAAGTAAAATAAAATATGCAGAGTGCTGTTACTTATATGCATAAACACATATGTTTACACTAATATAAAATAATGGAAGGATAAAACATAAAATTACAAATATTAATATTGATAAAGGTAGCATTAAGGTGGTCAGAGTGGGTAGAAGTTAGAATTCCTAGGCTGTACCATGTTTCATAGATTTGGAGTCCTTTCTCCAGAGAAGATATATAAGTATTTTAGGTAATTATTAAACTGTTAAATAAAAATATCGTAAAAAATATGAGCTTAAATTTTTATCTAGTTGATGACAAAACTACGTAAGGAGGAACTGTTCTAAAAAACTGTAAGGCAGAATGATCTTATCATACATCATTAGAGAATATACTGAGAACAAAATGGAAAAATGTTGAGAGTTTTCAATTTATCATAGTGGTTATTTTGAGATTGAATATACAGTGTTGGATAAAGCAAATGGGTAATTTTTGCTTTAAGAACCAGGATTTTTGGCATGAGAGAAAGTATATCTAGATATAAGGTCAGTAAATCCAGAATTCTGAACTGAAGTTGTAAGTATGAACTGAGATATATTTTTGTTAAAAAAACATTTCTAGCTGTGTCTGCTATAAGCCTGTAGGAACAATGACCAGCCCAGTAACAATTAATTTTTTGAGGTCCCAGATTGTGGTTTCTAAACATAATTTCCCACCAAAAGGAAACCAGAGCAACTGGGAAAATGGTAGATTCCAGGTCTGGGTTATTGGTATCTCAATAATATATTCCAGGAAATGTACAAATGGATTATATAACTTATTGTTACATGAGTAAGTAAAAATGATGGAAAGATTAATTTGAACATGTATAAAGACCTAAAGAAATCATGTGAATAAGTTTCTACTGGTCAAAGAAGTCACAGTAATTAAAACACATTATTAGTAAAAATTATAATTAATAATAAATTAATTAATAGTAATAAAATAAAATAAAATAAAATGTTAATAATAAAGCATATTACTAGTTAATATATCACTCACCCATTCACTCACAGTGACAATTTCCTAGCCAGGAAATACCATCCTGTTTATTCTTCAGTGTTTCTGCATCTGTCTCACACTTAAATTGTCGTACTAATTTAAAAAAATTTTTTTTTCAGTGTTCCAAGATTCATTGTTTATGTACCACACCCAATGCTCCATGCAATATGTGCCCTCTTTAATATCCACCACAAGGCTTACCTATCCCCCTACCCCCCTCCACTCCAAAACCCTCAGCTTGTTTCTCAGAATCCACAGGCTCTCATGGTTTGTCTCGCCTTCCGATTTCCCCCAATTCACTTTTCCTTTCCTTCTCCTAATGTCCTCCATGTTATTCCTTATGCTCCATAAGTAAGTGAAACCATATGATAATTGACTCTCTCTGCTTGACTTATTTCACTCAGCAAAATGTCCTCCAGACCCGTCCATGTTGAAACAAAAGTTGGGTATTCATTTTTTCTGATGGAGGCATAATATTCCATTTTGTATATGGACCATATCTTCTTTATCCATTTGTTTGTTGAAGGGCATTTTGGCCCTTTCCATGGTTTGGCGATTATGGTCATTGCTGCTATGAACATTGGGGTACAAATGGCCCTTCTTTTCACTACATCTGTATCTTCGGGGTAAATACCCAGTAGTGCAATTGCAGGGTCATAGGGTAGCTCTATTTTTAATTTCTTAAGGAATCTTCATACTGTTTTCCTAAGTGGCTGCACCAACTTGCATTCCCACCAATACTCTAAGACCGTTCCCCTTTCTCCACATCCTCTCCAACACTTGTTGTTTCCTGTCTTGTTAATTTTGGCCATTCTCACTGGTGTTAAGGTGGTATCTCAGTGTGGCTTTGTTTTGAATCTCCCTGATGGCTAATGATGATGAACATTTTTTTCATGTGTCTGTTAGCCATTTATATGTCTTCTTTGGAGAAGTGTCTGTTCATGTCTTCTGTTAAATTGTCCTAATTTTAATTGAGGGTTACCATACCCCTTTAGTAAAAAGAAAAACATTTAATAGTTTTTTTCAACAATCTGGAGCCTGAAATAATCCTTCAGCCAGAATTAAACTGCTTCTTAAATAGGGTCTGTTATCTTTCTTTAACTTTCTTCAGCCTTGTTGAATTGTTTTTTCAATGTGATTCTGTGGAACCTTGCAAGCACAAGCATGCAAAGAACTCACTGTCCTTTGTTCATGAACATTCTGGGTCAGAGGGTGGGTCTCTCTTCGGCACCCAAATAAGCACCTCCAGGTGGTGCTAGAGCATTTTGTATCCTACACCTGTAAAATGCCAGGTAGACAGCTATTTACCTAAAGTCTTTAACAATGAAGAGGGAATTAACTCAAGCACCTACCATTATTTAAGAAGCTAATTTCAGCCTTTAAAAACCATAAGAAGGTTGCTATAAGCCTGACTAAATTCCCTAAACATTTAGAATTAATAGAGTTCTACTTTGGAAAAGAAATCTTGAAGAATATAAACTGAAATCTGATCAAGATTTTCCTAATTTGTTAACTAAACCAGTAAACATGTTGAGTACCTCTCAGAATTCATGAGAAAACTGGGACATAGCCATTCTTTGAAACACCTGGTGTCTTAAAAATGAAGAGCTACCACAACAGGGTAACTAATAACGTTGTGATATGCTTACAGGCCTATATTAACCAAATGCAAATTTTTAACACAAGAACAATTCCCTCGCCATCCATATAACAACTTTTTTGGTTTATTGATGGCAAAAATCTGCATCTGAGGCCCTTTGTTGATTGCAAAGACTTATGGTAGTCATTAGCATGTTTATGTGGCAGCCTAGGACCCAAGTTTACTCTCCATTTTGCTGCTTACCTAGAATATGTCACTGGGCAAGGAAGGGGTCCAGTCTCTCTTGCAATCAGCTACTCTATTATGAACCTGTTATAAAATATTTGACAGGCTTTAAAGGAACTGAATCATAACATATCATTCATAAAAAAAAAAATATGATGTAGGATGATTCTCTGCAAAGGCCCTTGGTTCTGCTTCTCTGGCAAACTTTCATCCTGGGTGTGGACTCTAATCTACTTACTTTATCCCTCTCTCTTTGTTATTACTGAGCTGGCCTAGGCCTCTCATAACTGTGTGAAGCATTTGCCACTCAAAATGCCTCCTGAAAATCTTCAGGAAAATCTGACTCTTGAGTATACCTGAGTCTGAAGGAAGGACTTTGGGCACTTAACCATTTCTCCTCTGATTTCCATGTAAGTGACTATGTTTGATAAAATGATAGAAGGCTGTTCTAGTTAGCAAAAAATGTATTTTAAAACCTGTTTTTGCCCCCCAAATTATTTTATGATGTAAAGTAATAGGATGATTATATTTTGACAATATTATTTAATTGAAATTTCAAGAAAAAAAATTAGAATTAAACATAAGGCATTGATGCTCCCAGTTTGGAGGGATTTTTTTTTTTTTGGGGGGGGGCTCATTAAGTAATGTCATTTATGAGCAGTATAGTGAGGGAAGCAAATTAATCATCATATTTAAAGAATTGACACTAAAATATGCCATTTAGAATAAAAGTAATTATGATTCTGGAAATTAGTTGGATAGCTGGTATTTTATAAAGGATTTTCAGCAGTCATGACCACCACTACTAACTGGAGAAATTTTCAGCCAATGAACTATATAAACAATGAAGCACATTTAACATTGTTAGCTCAAAGACCCTTTGGCCAACCATTTTCTGAGGGGTTAATAGTTTCTAAGGACACAGAGAAGCCTCTGTTACAAACAATATTAAGTCCTGATTTAGAGGTGTTCTGCAGGTAAGAAGTTAAACTACATTCAAATATTTGATACTTGTTTCAGATAAATAGGGCTATTTATTTATTTTGAAAGATTTTATTTATTTATTTGACAGAGATCATAAGTAGACAGAGAAGCAGGCAGAGAGAGAGAGAGGAAGGGAAGCAGGCTCCCTGCTGAGCAGAGAGCCCAATGTGGGGCTCGATCCCAGGCCCCTGAGATCATGACCTGAGCCGAAGGCAGAGGCTTAATCCACTGAGCCACCCAGGCGCCCCTGGATAAATAGGTTTAATCAGTTGGATTCAATCTATTAATAATATTTTTTCCCCCAATCTAGAATAAATTTTAGCCAGGGCACTATGTAATAACAAACTTTGAAAAATACCTGTTTTTTCTACTTTTGATTTACCAAAGTATCAAGCTACAAAGGCAAGTATAGTAGTCCTTGACTTGTTTAGGCAACTCTAGTATGTCTCTGTCATGACAAAATTCAAGTCGTATCCCCAGTGAAGGAAATAGGACTTACATACCCCTCCTGCAAACAAGAAGTTCAGAGATTTTTAGTTGTTATTTTGTTCTTAACTAGTTCTTTGTAATGACAAGGAGAGTTATATGCAATAAAAACATAAATTGCTGCAATGAATAAAGTTAAGGCTAAATCTTTGGGCATATTAATTCCTTAGAATGATAATAATTTTCTTAAACTTTGGAAGCAGAATTATGCATATTTTAATCAATGACCACAAAAGGATGAAATATGTGCCTGAAAATTTTAGTTATTTTATGTTCTCTCTAGATTGTATGAAGTAACTATTTCCATATACAAAGGGTGGGCATTTTTTGGGACATATTTATTTATATCTGGACAATATACCAGAAGATAAATACTAGAGCTTTTAAAAAAGGTAGAAGATGTTTTCCTGTTATTAATAATATGTTGTATCTTGGGGTAAAAAGATATGTTGAAGAGTGTGCATTGCATTCAGAGGCTGTGCTAATAACTAGAAAGAATTTATATGAAACTTAAGTGCAGGAAGAAATCACACATTTTAATAGATTTGCATTATATTGCATCCATATGCAAAGGGATAGTAGTATGGCTTTGTTTTAAGTTGATACATGATTACCTTTTGATGGACGAAATAAGCTCTGCTAAATATTGTAAGCATGAAATATTGAAAAAAGGGTATTTGGCTGTGTGCTTCTGAGCTCTGAAAATGAAGAAATTTCATCAGTGGTTATTATCTCATTCTATATAAGGGATATAAACCAGATATGAGACTATAAATACTGGATTGTGTTAATGTGAAGAACAGCAAAATTAGTGTATTTAATTCTCAGATGTGCATCTTTGTTATAAGCTGCATTTAGTTTTAGTTTGGTTTACTATCCTAGAATATACTTTAATTATCCAGGGCTCAATATTGATGAACTAGAAAGTCTTTTTTATTATCTTAATTTGACATAAATCTGTACCAAGCCCACTTTCCGATTTTCATTGCATTGAAATAAGTATGGGAGTTGTGTGATGTGAGGCAGTAAAAAGAACATAAGAGTTTGGAATTAGACAAGTTATTAACTGTCAGTCATATGTAAATTTGGTCAATCTTCTATGTAAAATAGCTTATTAATATCTTTTATTAAAATTTGTCTATCAACAAGAGCAGGTAAAGATGTATGATTCTTAATTTTTCAAAACTGACTGTATAATTCAAGGTAGGGTAACTGGTATAAATAGAAAAGAAATTCAGTGAGTTAATACAATAAAAGCTTATTTCTTGCTTATGTCACAGACATAAGTCATTGGGTTGGGGAACATATACTGGCTCTGCCATCCCCTAGTATCTTAGAATCCTTTGCTTGGTGGGAGACAGAAACAACATGAAGAATCAATCAAGGGGGTGGTTTAATGAGCTAGGACTGGGTGTTTCATAAATCACATGCATCCATCTTCCATTAACCAAAGTCAGTCACATGGCCACATACACAAATAGACTAGCTGTATGCTCAATAAAAAGAAACAGTTTTGGTGGCCATCTAGCTAGTCTCTGCTCATTGATCCCTAAGTGACCTCAGCCAATTTAATTGACCAAATAATCTATACCAATTGACTTAGCCAGTTTAGCTTTTCATAGATACTAGGGTTTTCTGCCCCCCCCCTTTTTTTCTTTTGGAGATAGATGAGAGTAGCAGTCTATCATCACGGTAACAAGGGACGACTACAGGTTTCTATTCCTGTTATTCTTATATTTTTTCCCTGTATTTAATATGTCTTCTATTTATTTTAAAGATTTTGTTTATATAAGTAGTTATTAAGAATTTGATATGATGTATCCTAGTGTTATTTCCTTGTTTTGTTTGGGGTTTGTTGAGCGTCTCAGATATGTTTATTTATAGTTTTCATGGAATCTGGACATTTTGGGTTATTATACCAACAAATGATATTTCTTTGCCCCTGGCTCCTATACTTCTAGGACTACAGTTATGTGTACAGTAAAATGCTTGGTGTTACCCAATAGGTCACTGATATCTTCTTTTTTCCAGCATTTTTTGTGTCTTTAATTTTGGACATTTTCTATTGCTGTATCTTCTAATTCACTTATCTTGCTTCTGCAGTGTCTTAGCAGCTAATAATCCTTTCCAGTTAAATTTTCATTTTAGTTATTAAACTTTGTATCCTTAGAATTCTATTTGGTTCCTCTAAAACATTTTCTACTTAACTCCTCATTATATTGATGTTTTTCTCTAAACACTTGAAGATAGTTATAATAGCTATTTTAACATTTTTGCCTTCAAATTTCATCATCTCTGTGTAACTGTTTCTATTGACTGATTTTTCTCCCAGACATAGGTCACATTTTCCTGCTTCTTGGAATATCTGGTAGTATTTTACTGGATGTTGAACATTTGAATCATGCATTGTTGAATGTCTAGGTTTTGTTGTCTTCTTTAAAGAAAATGGATTTTGTTTTGATAGGTAGGTAGTTTAGTTATCATTTTATCCATGCCTGGCTTGTTTTTCATCTTTGTTTATATGAGTCTAGTGTTGTCTTGGTCTTTGATAAATTTAATCCCACCACTAAAAAATTGATCTTTGGGATCTTAAACATCTCCCATTCTTGAGTGAGCTTTGAAATAATTTAACTCCTAAACCTGCAGTTGCTCTTTTCTAACCTTTGCAGATTTCTTGGGTTTTCTATCTATGTAACTCTTTCCTCTCTAGTACTCTGCCCTGCTTCAGTCATTGAACTCTGATTTTTGGCTTCTTGAATAAGCAAACTGCATGTTTTGTTTGGGATGACCCTTTTTGCTCCAATGCTCAGAATGTCCCTCTGAAAAAAAAAAAAGTCAGTCAGTTATAGAACTAAATTCATCTGCTTTGATTTTGTCAGAGATCACATTTGTATGTTACCTGTAGTCCAATGTCTGAAAATTTTTTGATATATATTTGTCTAGTGTTCCAGTTCTTTATAGTGGAGAGGTAATTAAATTTCTGTTATTCCATCATGGCCAGAAGTGGACTTCTCAATTCAATCATTGTTGTGCCAATTATCTGAAATAAATTTTAATACTTGTGTTGACTTTTTTTTAAAGATAAGATTTCTTTGTCTCTAAGGGCAGTCAACATTTTTTCTTCAGCTCATGGTCTTGTACATACTAAAAAAAATACTATATATGAGAGATTTGTCTGTTTAAGTCATTCTTTCTTATAAACTCTCTTTCTAACATATTCTTAAAGTTCTCACTTTTTCAAATTTAGCCTCTAATCCTTTTCCTCCTGCTCATTTTCTGGCTTTGAGATGAAGGCATGGATAATATACCAATTAAAAATACAATAAATACCAACTTGAGAAGTCTTCTCATGGGTGCTCTGGTTACAAGTACTGACAAATGCACACAATTTCAGCTTCTAGAATAGGAGATTTGCTTAATTCACACACTAATCCCAATAGCAGTCATTGTGGCCAATTGATATTGATACAATTCTAATCAATCATAAAACAGATTGATAAAATAAAATCAGATGGGGGTGCCTGGGTGGCTCAGTGGGTTAAAACCTCTACCTTCAGCTCAGGTCATGATCCCAGGGTCCTGAGATGGAGCCCTGCATCGGGCTCTCTGCTCAGCAGGGAGCCTGCTTCCTCCTTTCTCTCTCTGCCTGCCTCTCTGCCTTCTTGTGATCTCTGTCTGTCAAATAAATAAATAAAAATCTTTAAAAAAATAATAAAATAAATAAAATAAAATCAGATGTGTAGATGATTTTCCTCCTACTTAGTGCTTTTAGATGTTTCTTTGGTCCCTAGTTCATAATACACTTTCCTTTAGGATATTATACTAAATGAACCAGTTATTGGTGTTTTTTAATTAGTTCATGTGCTAAAATGTTTAGCTCTATCTCTTTTTTAAATTGCAGTTATGTATGTTTGTATATGCAATGGAGAAAATAACTGTTACCCCCCAAAATAAGAAAGTGGATTATTATGTATGGTTTCCTTTAATGGAGTTAATTCTTCAAATTAATCTTTAAGAATTAAAGGTTAAGAAATATTTAATTTCCATATGCTCTATTTATATTTTGGTGTGCCAGTTGCAGATTAAGATTTGTTAGATTACATTCATTTCTTTATATTCCATCTACTCCCCAAAGGATTTGAGGGGACTAATATCAGGTATAAGATGATGCTAAATATTGCTTTTCTTTTAAGATTTTATTTATTTATTTGGCAGACAAGAGATCACAAGTAAGCAGAGAGGCAGGCAGAGAGAAAGAGAGCGGAGAGCCCGATGCGGGGCTGGATCCCAGGGCCCTGATATCATGACCTGAGCCGAAAGCAGAGACTTTAACCCACTGAGCCACCCAGGCATCCCCAAATATTGCTTTTCAAAAGCAATGAACTTGTCATTGGCTTCCTTTTCTTTCTTTCTTTTTTTTTTAAAATTTCTTTCTCATGAAATGTACATAAACAAGCAGTATTAATTCTACTAGTATTTATTGAGTACCTACTGTCTGGTAGGAACTGTGATGAGTGACTGCAGTTCTGAAGCCTACCTACAATCAGAGTTTGGTTCTTGTATTTAATGAGTACATAACCAGCCAGTTTGCAGGCATATTGCATATGCCTATTAGCAGTTCTCAGCTTCTAAAGGATCGGGACAGTTTAACATTAACAACCCTTAATATTGCTACCACAATGGCAAGTGTGAAGATGCTTATTACACTGCAGCTGATGATGAAAAAGCAGAGATGGTCAAAATCCCAAGTCTAACACCAGCTGTAAGTGTTTTTTTAAGAAAGTGTTTTTTTTTTTTTTCTTCCCAGAACAGCTATGAATGGAGAAAGTGGAACACTTTTGTGTCCATCTGTTTGTGGCACAGCTTAGAAAAATATTTTTAAATGATTTGAGAATGAGTTTTTGGATCTTTTCCATATTCTTTTATTATTTCATAATTTGCCAGCCATTTAGAACACTTTGAATGCAATTGGTTTAGATAGCTCATTTAAATTAGTTTTAGCATGTTCCCATTATCCTTCCAAAGGGCAGCATCCTATTCCTGCAAGCTTATTTCATAACTCTTATTGTTAATGCAAAGAAGCAACCTCCTTCACATGGTCCCATATGAGCTATTTGCGTCATCATACTCTGAAGTCTGTGATCATTTTTCTTCCTCTCAGCTGACAAAACAGATAAGTTTGTATTGACGATGTGAACAATTAAAGAGATAAGTGAAATTAGAATATTTGAGAGGGATGTCACCTTCTAGATAAATCCATTAGTGAGGCTTTCATAACATCCTATCAACGTCATGCAAGACTGGACAGATATCCTAAACATTTCTCATTTTCAAATGCCAAAAGGTAAACATTGCTTCAAGAAATCGATGTCTGTGTCAGGAGGGTCTCAGCAGGTTGGTCACTGGACTGGGGTTGGAACTGTGAGTTCACCAAGTTGCTCCATGCTCTGGGCATGTGCCCCCTGAATGTCCCCACCCCTTTGCTTCTGTTTGTCGCATGATACTTTCAAGAAGAAACAAACCAGGAAGAGAATCTCCCTTCCCCTGTATTATCCTTTTAGGGTCTAAAAAAAGCAAAAACAAAGAAA
Source organism: Martes martes (assembly GCF_963455335.1). Classification (NCBI taxonomy): domain Eukaryota; kingdom Metazoa; phylum Chordata; class Mammalia; order Carnivora; family Mustelidae; genus Martes; species Martes martes. The sequence continues at coordinate 42,402,627 of NC_137892.1, forward strand.
AATTTAATGTATTCACTGCAAAGGAGAATTGCTTATATGATCTAGTACCATTGTCACAAATCAGATAATGTAGGGGATATTTGGATCTGAGAGGCAATAAATTGATAACTGCCCCAAAGATATATAGAAGATAAATTGGCAAAAGAAAATGATAATCCTAATTTCTTTTGACTAAGAGAAATATGTAGTTGTCTATAAATGTCACTCTATGTATTTTCTGACTGTTTTCCCCACTAGTACAACAATTTAATTCCAATTTAACTGGAATTTGATCCCAAGGCAGTAATGCTGTGTGAAAATTTCCATTGACTTGGCCCTTACTTTTCTTCATTCTGCCCCCACAAACTGCATATATGTATGCACATATACACACATACCTGAATTCTAATCCCAGTTCTGCCAGTTATTAGATTCATAATCCTCTAAAACTTAATCTGCCAATTTGTAAGGTAGGAATTAAAATATGTCTTCATAGGCATATAAGGTTTACCAAATACCATTTGTGAAAATTCGGTTCATCTTAGACACTAAGTAAATGTTTATGAAATTCAAATCCTTTGTAATTTCTAACTCAAAAACTATCACAACAATAGTGTAAAAATGAAAAGGATTAGGTGGTTTTTAGCTTCTGTACTTGGAGGAAACCACAGAAAATCCCAAGTTACCTTGAGGAAATATTAGGAATATATCTATGGCTTGCAATTAAATTGTTTTAGGTTTTGCAAACTGTTTGAAATCACAAACTCATATTCTAAAAGCTTTATGCTTCTGTGACAATACAACCATTGATAATTGCTGTTCTATATACACAGATGTTTGAAAGTTTTAATTGTAGACTTGATCAGTTAGTCAATCAATTTGGTTATTTTTAACTGGTTTCTCCTTTCTGCTGATTAATTAACTCTCTTATTCAGTCTGTACTCCTAAATAATGGCCCCCCTCCCACCACAACACACAGGGATTTATTCTAGTAAACAGAAAGTATTTTTGGTTGAAATGTGAGTAAAGTTGTTTCCCTTTTAAATTCTAGCATCAGTCATATCTTCTGTTTTTTTACTCGTTGCAGTTCTTGGTACTTCCCAATCATGTGTACCATTTTATGGTAATTAAATCCTGCCTTTTCTTCCACATGGAATGCCTTTGAATTGTATGCATCCATCAAGGCTTCACAGATAGCACAAGCCAGAAGTGATCTCTTAGTCCTTTGACCTCTCCCTCACCCCACAGAATGGGGTCTGCACACATCTTCCAGGATGTTTTTCCTCATGCTGTAGGCCTCTGTATATTTACCTGTGTCCATATCAATACTCTTGAGTGAGAAGGTCAATATCTCCTTTGTGTATTACACAATATATTATGGTTTACAATAGTTGGTACCCAATAATATTTGATTATGATAATAATGGTCTTAGATAAGGTAAATGATATCAAACTGATTATAATATAGCTATATTTAAAATATAATTTCTAAATAATTAATATATCCAGAGGGCTCAAAATTCAAAAAGCATGAGGAGCTATACAATGACAACTCTCCCTTCTCCCCTTTCCACTCAGTTCCTCTTCAGATAGCTAATAACTATTAATTTCTTAGCTATTCTTGCAGAGAAATGTTATGTATATACAAATTAAATACATATATTATTACCCTATTTTTTAAAGGTATTTGTCACTTTGCTTTTTCACCTTAACATACTTAGGATACCTTCCCACACATAACATATAATTATAACTAACGTTTATTTAGTATTTACTATGTACTAGCTTTTGTTTTCAGTATTTCATATGTATTAAATTATTTAGTCATAACAATTACCCTAAAAGGTAAATACTATTATTGCCCCTCTTTGGTTAAAGAAGAAATTGAGATATCAAGAAATAGAGTAACTGGGACACCTGGTTGGCTTGGTCATTGGGCATCTGCCTTAGGCTCGGGTCATGATCCCAGGACCTTGGGATCGAGCCCCACATCGGGCTCCCTGCTCAGCAGGAAGCCTGCTTCTCCCTCTCCCACTCCCCCTGCTTGTATTCCCTCTCTTGCTGTCTCTGGCTCTGTCAAATAAATAAATAAAATCTTAAAAAAAAAAAATAGACTAAACTGCCTAAGATCACATGGTTAGGAAGCAGCCTGACTCACACTTAGAATACTGACAGTCTGGCTCGGGGTTCATGTTTTTATCCATTATACACACTGACATTTGTAGAACTTCCTCATTCTTGTTTGCAAAAGAAAACTAGACTTCAGATCCTCAATAGCTGCCTTTTTTTAAACTCTCACTATATGTTAGGCACAGGGCCAGTCCCATTGCATGACTGCGAGAGGCACAATTCATGTGGCATACTCTATGAATGAGTCACCCCTGGGGTTGGGTAATGTGGTTACCCTAAAAGGCACCTTTCAACAACTCATGGAGAAAATGAGGGTTAGATTGGTAATTTGCCCAAGATTACATACTGTATTGGTAAGGGTAGAACTGTGAACTGAACACTCATCTACCTGATAACAACACTCATCCTCTAAACCACCACAGTTAAACTGCTTCAGTTGCTTTCAGATTTCAGATCTTCAGTAAAGAGAAAATGTATCTTTTAGGTTGTAGGTGATATGGTAGAAAACACAGTGGTACCATCTTGGTTGAGTTTCCTTCAGGAGAATCCTGAAGAGTTTCACTCCTTCCTCAAACTTGCTTCACCTATTATATTCCTATATTTCAGTCATAAGGAGAGTTGAAAGAGGAGTTCGTTTCAGAAAGACAAATGTTTAGCTTAAGACATGGCTTCTAGCTGATTCAGTAATTTGTTTTTCAGACCACACTTTATACTCAAAAAGAAAGTGCAAGAGATATGACAGACTTCACTTAGAATTTAAATAAAATTTGTCTCTTTTCCTTCCTATCTTCCTTCCTTCCTCCCTCCCTTCCTTCCTCCCTTCCTCCCTCCCTCTCCACTTTATTTTCTCTGGTCTGGTTCTGCTCTGAGAATACTTGCCCTATTTGGGGTTAACTTTTCTTCAGAATACATTTGAGTGACTCACAGTTCTGGAAATTGATGAAAATTTGCAAAGTGCCTGAGCAGCCTTTTTAACTTCTCTTTCATTCTTTGAAAAGGATTACTCTTCTGGGGGAAAATGAGCAGATGGTGCCTAAAGCAGTTGGCCAAATTTCTATAACAATGCTATTACTTGACTCTGTGTCATCGGCTGGAGCATCTGTCAGAAGAAAGAGTTATGCTCCCATGCCTCTCCACTTTGACAATTAATCACACCTCTCCTCCATTTCTCACTGTTCAGCATATTGTCTTTTTCAAAATCTGGTGCCAGAAGATTTCACTGACTCTCTGACATAATTCAAAGAAGATACTACAGCAATAGCATTAGTGGGATTCCTATGAGACAAAGAGAGACTTCACTGGGAAGGAGGCTGACATTTTTTCAGTTATTTCTGACAAGAAGACTGTATAGGGTCAGTCACTAAGTCTCAAGGGAATTATGATCTTTCATGACATCTTAGTAAAAAAAATCCAAAAAACTAATATGCTATGGAAACTCCACAACCTCATTCTTCTCCATCTTTCTGATTTAATTCTAGTCGACCTATCTTCGAATATGTATATGGTGAAGAAAATCTATCATTTCATCTTGCCATATGGCATTATTACCACATGGAATGCCTGTGTCAGAGACTAAATGTCTAAGTGCAACAGTATTTGTAATACTTCTTATATCAGTTAAGACAGTGACATGACTACGCTTTGGCCAAAGTTAGAGAAGAAAGGACAGGAGAACATGAACTAAATTGGAGCAGTCATAGTCATAACACTGAAGCTGTTGGTCATAAATATGTACATAGTCTGTTGAAATAGAATATTGAGTCTTCAATAATAGAATGAATAATTTCATTTCCTAGATTAAAAACCAGTTTATGTTTTGAAACCTAGGCATCCAATAGTTACTATAGCTTTCCAGATACAATCTCAGTGGCCCCAAGATCTTTAGCCAAAGTCATAAAATTTTTAATGTTTCTGTTCATCCAGTCCAACTGAGGCTAAGCCAATGGACTCTCCCTCCTACATCAGAATGAGAAACTCATGTGCTGGCCCAGGCAAAGGATGGCTCGGTTTTATATTTCTTCTTCTTTTTGACAAATCCCATTTTTTGTGTTTTTTTTGTTGTTGTTATTGTTGTTTTGTTTGTTTGTTTGAGAGGCATCTGATTTTCTTGAGCTGATTTGAGAACAGGGAGGATATTTATGGAAAAAAGGAACTAGAACAGGGACTGTCCATGGAAGACTAATCACCACGGTCTGCTAGGAAGCAAATAGACCTGTCTCTTACTCCTTTGTTCCTCAGAGACTTTGTCATAATGATATGGAACTGTATCCTCTCCTCCACAAACAGTGGAGGCTCTAGTTTTCTATGTAAAAGAGCTAAGGGTCACAAACAGGTTGGAATTATTGGAAGTCAGAGTCTAGAGAACCTGATTTGAAGCTGAATTTGTTCTCTGTGATTAACTTAGATTATAAATTACAGATAAATAGAGCAAAAATTCTTAGAGCTTTCATTCAGCTTAAGATTAAGAACATAATGATTTTTATATCAAATTATGTTGTTAATGGTATTAAAATTATAATCATTATTTTATTTAAAATGGCTTTCAGGGATAAAGAATCCAGCAGTGCTAAAACTTCCCAAGACACCTTTCAGTTATAACTCTCTTCATGAGATCTTCCATGTTGTTTCTACTTCCACCCCCTAGATGTCACCTGCTTCTCTCTTCTTCACCTGTACTTTCCCTGCTTTTCTGTTGTACCCCTTATCACATTGAGTTGTAATTATTTGTTCATACCTTCTGTTAGATCATTTGTTTTCAAGAACAAAAATATTGCCCTGTTTATTTTTATATCCATGTTCAACCAGCACTATGTTGAACATCAATGCCGATGAGTCAGATGTGGAAAATGAATAAACAATTTCATCATTCTCTTGGATGACAGTGTTCAAAGCTCTGCTTATTGAAATCAGTGAGAAAGACAAACAGACAGACAGACAGACTAGCCAGTGAAAGTTTTCAGAAATGGCCCTAAGGACAAATGGCAAATGAAGAAAGAGCTATTCAAGGAAATTAATAAAAGAAAGGTGAGAGTATGTGATATTTGACCCAAGAGTGCTTCCTCCTTTCCTCTCTCCTGCTCTGAAAGGTGGAAAAACTGCTCCAGACCATTGCAGCAAAGACCACAGGACCACTTCTTGGCCAGCTACTTCGTCAGAGGGCTTTTCTTCCATGAAGAAACAGATCTTCAGTGCTTCTCCTCCTGCCCCCAGCTACCTGTTGCTCAGGCTAAGTTCCAGGAGGGAGTCCCACTGATGAGAAGTGGGACTCCCTTCTTCAAATGGGGGCTCTACGTTGGGTATGGAGCCCTGAAAATACTGTGGTACTGACTTACTTGCCCTAACTTATGAGGCAGAGGTTCCACATGAGGAGAGAGAAACTGAGAGAAACTCAGTGGCTGCCCCCTACACTGAGTGTTGAATTTCCAGAGGGGGTGGTCATGCAGAGAGAGGCTTGCCATTTGCCCTATGCCCAGTTCTAAAGCCCTGATTCACAGATTTTTGCCTCAAAAGAGAAGCAGACTGTAAAATGGATAGCCCCTTATCACTTCCCAAAGGAATTGACTTCATTTGCATGAAGAAATTCAAATCTAAGACTCTCTCATGAACAGTGGAGGTTGTGGTGAAAGGCAATTGAGAGATTTGTGGATTTCATAAAGATGCAGCCAAGACTCTAGACTCTCGCTAGCCCCAGCTCCATAGCCCCAACTAAGACAGTTTTCCTGAAGGGAGAATCAGGCCATAAAACAGATAGTTCCTAATCTCTTCTCAAAGGAACTGACTTCATTTGCAGCAGTTTAATGGAGAAGTTTAAGCCTAAGAGTGCTCTAAAGAATGCTGGAGATTGGTAAAAGGCAATTGGGAGGAGATTCTTGAATATAATGAAGATGGAACCTAGACTATTGGCTGCCAAGTTTGTAAGAGAGAACTAGAGAATACCATAGCTGGGAGAAGCTTTCCTGGGGTTATAACTAATATCAGACACTGACCAGGATCCATTTATTCTGAGGAGCCATCATTTGATTGGATTAGTTCATAGGTATCTTGGTGTCTAGGGGCATTGCTGAGAACAACAGAGCAGTCAGCTGGCAGTTAATGGAGTTTAACTTCTAGGTGAGGTCACTGAAAGAAAGGAAGAGAAACTTATAAATACTACTGTCATCCTAGGGTAGCTGTGGGATGTCTAAAGCTGTGCCTTCCTGAAGAGCAACAACCAAGCCTTAATATTGTGTGTGGAGAGGTGTGCATAGGGAATAGACCATGCTAAAATTATCCAGACTTTCACTAAACAAATTTTTTAAAATGGCAATAAAATTCCCCCGGAAACTTTTGGTTTTGTTGACTGTTTCCTTTGCTGTGCAAAAGCTTTTTATCTTGATGAAGTCCCAATAGCTCATTTTTGCCCTTGCTTCCCTTGCCTTTGGCGATGTTTCTAGGAAGCAGTTGCTGTGGCTGAGGTAAAAGAGGTTGCTGCCTCTGTTCTCCTCAAGGATTTTGATGGATTCCTGTCGCACATTTAGGTTTTGTATCCATTTTGGTCTATTTTTGTGTGTAGTGTAAGGAAATGGTCTAGTTTCATTCTTCTGCATGTGGCTGTCCAATTTTCCCAACACCATTTGTTGAAGAGACTATCTTTTTTCCATTGGACATTCTTTCCTGCTTTGTCAAAGATTAATTGATCATATTGTTGAGGATCCATTTCCGGGCTCTCTATTCTGTTCCATTGATCTATGTGTCTGTTTTTGTGCCAGTACCATACTGTCTTGATGATGACAGCTTTGTAATAGAGCTTGAAGTCCAGAATTGTGATGCCACCAGCTTTGGCTTTCTTTTTCAACATTCCTCTGGCTATTTGGGGTTTTCTCTGGTTCCATAGAAATTTTAGGATTATTTGTTCCATTTTTGTGAAAAAAGTTGATGGTATTTTGATAGGGATTGCATTATGTGTAGCAATGCGTAAATTGCTCTCAATAGCATAGATATTTTGATAACATTTATTCTTCTAATCTGTGAACATAGATGGGAGAAGATATTTGCAAATTACATATCAGATAAAGGACTAGTTTCCAAAATCTATAAAGAACTTATCAAACTCAGGACCCAAAGAACAAATAATCCAATCAAGAAATGGGTGGAAGACATGAACAGACATTTCTGCAAAGAAGACATCCAGATGGCCAACAGACACATGAAAAAATGCTCCACATCACTCGGCATCAGGGAAATACAAATCAAAACCACAGTGAGATACTACTTCACACCAGTCAGAATGGCTAAAATTAACAAGTCAGGAAACAACAGATGTTGGTGAGGATGCGGAGAAAGGGAAACCCTCCTATACTGTTGGTGGGAATGCAAGTTGGTGCAGCCACTCTGTAAAACAGTATGGAAGTTTCTCAAAAAAGTTAAAAATAGAACTACCCTACGACTCAGCAATTATATTAATGGGTATTTACCCTAAAGATACAAATGCAGTGATCCGAAGGGGCATGTGCACCTGAATGTTTATAGCAGCAATGTCCACAATATCCAAACTGTGGAAAGAGCCTAGCTGTCCATCGACAGATGAATGGATAAAGGAGATGTCATATATATATACAATGGAATTACAATGGAATATTGTGCAGCCATCAAAAATTGAAATCTTGCCTTTTGCAACAATGTGGATGGAACTAGACTAATGATATTGCTAAGTGAAATAAGTCAATCAGAGAAAGACAGTTATCATATGATCTCACTGATATGTGGAATTTGAGAAACAAGGCAGAGGATCATGGGGGAAGAGAAGAAAAAATGAAATGGGATGAAACCAGGAGGGAGACAAACAATAACAGACTCTTAATCTCAGGAAACAAACAGGGTTGCTGGAGTGAAAGGGGGTGGGAGGGAGGGGTGGCTGGATGATGGACATTAGGGAAGGTATTGCTATGGTGAGTGCTGTGAATTGTGTAAGACTGATGAATCACAGACCTGTACCCTTGAAATAAATAATATATAAAATAATAATTTTAAAAATGCCCTGGGAGGGGGATAACCAGTACCCAGAGTTTCTACAATGTCATGTAAATTTTCAGTTTCCCCCAAATTATAAGACATGCAAAGGGACTAGAAACAAACAAACCCCAAGACAGCAGAAACTGTGAGCATGACCAGATATTAGATTTAACATATACTTTTTGACTCCACAATTTCCATTTGGTTCTTTTTTGTTATTTTTGTCTTATTGGCAGTCTTTATTTGATGGAACATTGTCATATACCTTCCTTTACTTCTTTAAGCATGCTTTCCTTTGGTTTTTTGAACAATTGTGATGGCTCCTTTGAAGTCTTTTATATGAAACCTGATTTCTTTGGTGTGTTAGGCATTCTTCACAAGAGCCAAGAGGAAGAAGGTGACCAGGAGGACGCATAGGCATGCTGGCATTCTATTATTTTTTAACTATGAGCCTACTTTAATCCAGTTTTGTTCCTCTATGGAGCTAAAGACTACAGTTCTATTACAATTCCCAAGGCCAAATTCACTCAAAAATATTTTCATATTCTGTAATGTTGTTGAGGCTTTTCTGCCAATCTCTCTTCTTGACCACCACATAGGCTACAAAATTCTGACTTTTCTCGTCATATGGATTAAATATGATACTTCACCAAATACATTTAAAAAAAATGCCAACCAAAACACGATTTTTTTTTTCAGGTGTATTGGATGTCATCCGTCTAGAAAATCCAAGTCTAGTTATTCCAAGTGAAATACAGATGGAGATTTCTATAGAATATCTTTAAAGATGAGATTTATTTTACTTATAGATATAAGGCTATAATAGTAAAGTTAAAACTAAATATATTGATTAAGTAACTTCCAAGTCGATGGTGTATGTTTATATCTCAGAATGCTCTTCTCTCTAAGAAAATACTTATTTGATTTCTCATATTTAGTAGTAAAATAATTTTTAGGCATATGTGAGAGTAGTGAGTTATGAAAGAACAATATGTATGGTTACTTGATTTGTATAGATCACCAGGATGTCCTATTAAGTTATTTCCCAGTTGACATTTGGACTGTTCGTTATAAAAAATAAAATTCATCCCTATCAAATTAATGTCTTTGAGTCTCTTAAATAAATACTTTTTTTTTTTTAGAAAGCATCAGTGCATATTTTTAAAATATGGCTACATAGAGAAACAAAAGTTCAGATTTGCACATTACAAAACCTGCCAGAATTGTTCAGTGTTCATGATCATAATTGCCTTCTCATGGGCACATTTTTAAGGTCAGGTAAATTGAGTATTAAAATATTTAGTATTAAGAAAATAAAAACTTACTAATACTTGGACAAAGGATATGAACAGTAAAAGTCAGCATCTTTAGGTATGTATTCAATGGCTTTTAACAAATGTCACAGTCGTATAACCATTCCTTTTTTTTTTTAAAGATTTATTTATTTATTTATTTGACAGATTGAGAGAGAGAGAGAGAGAGAGCGCGATCACAAGTAGGCAGAGAGGCAGGCAGAGGGAGGAGGAAGCAGGCTCCCTGTCGAGCAGGGAGCCCGATGCGGGGCTCGATCCCAGGACCCTGGGATCATGACCTGAGCCGAAGGCAGAGACTGCAACCCACTGAGCCACCCAGGCGCCCCTGTATAACCACTCCTGAAAACAAGGTTGGGAGTACTTTACTCTCTCTAAAAGATTTACTTCTACTCACTTGCATTTAGTCCTTTCACCCCACTCCCTTTCTCCCCAGCAACTACTGATCCAATTTCTTTTGCTGTAGTTCTCCTTTTTCAAGAATGTCACATGAATGGAAGCCCAAGGTATGTAGCATTTTTGTGTCTGGAATCTCTCACTCAGCTTCTTTCATTTTTAACATTCATCTATGTGGTTGCATGCATGAGTAGTTCATTCTTTCTTCCTGCCAAGCGCTATTCCATTGTACAGTTACATCACAGGTTTATTCAGCCAGTCACTAGTTGCTGGATTCTTTTCAGTTTTGGTAAATGTAAATAAAGCTGATGTGACCATTTATATACTGACCTTTGTGTGGACACGTTTTCATTTATCTTAGATAGATGGAAAGATGTAAGATTGCTGGATGGTAACGTAAAGACCTCTCACAGCTCGACACTAACAAAACCAACAACAAACTCAAAAAACATTGGGCAAAAGATCTGAATGGAAACTTCAGTGAAGAAGATATAAACCAGTCAAATAAGCATATTAGAAAATGCTCAACGTCATTAGTCATTAAAGAAGGCAAACTGAAACCACAGTGAGATACAGTGAGATACCACTAGAGTGGCTAAAATAGTGGCCAAGGGCTAATAAGGATATGGAACAATTAATTGAACTTCCATATTTTATTGGCGAGGTTGCAAAATGGTATAGTTATTTTGGAAAAACATTTTTTCAGTTTCTTATAAAATTAAACATCAGTGCTCCTTCTTTTCCTACAACCAGTTTAAGCAAATGGCTCCACCTAGTGTATATATGGAAGGAAACACTTACACAATCTACATTTGATTTGGAAGAATTAGAGCATGCCAGTTTTTACCCTATATTTTAATTTAGACATTCTTATTATTTTGAATCTTATTTCTGTGTGGTAGTTTATGAGCTCAAGGTAAGGAAATTCCAAAAAATAATCAAATGTATGAAATAAAATCTTTTGGCATACTGTTTTTTTCTTTAAAAAAATATCACACAAATATATTTTTTATTGTGGCAAAATATACGTAATGTGAAATTTACTGTTTTCACTATTTGTAAGTGTACTTCACCTGCATTCAGTACATTCACACTGTTCTACAACTATCATGTCTTTCTGTCTCCAGAACTCTCCTTCATTCCAAACTGAAACCTGCATGTATTAAACATAAACTCCCCACCTCCTCCTCTCCCCAACCCCTGGTTACTTTTATTCTACTTTATATTTCCATAAATTTGAAAAGCAGTGTGTTATTATTTTTCCAGATTTATTGAGATGTATTGACATAAAATATTGTGTACGTTTAAGGCATACAATGTGTTGATTTGATACACTTATATTGTGAAAGGATGATCATATTAGCATTAGCTAACGTCTCCATCATGCCTATAGTTACCATTTCTTTTTTGTGTCACTTACTATTAAAAGAAGGAAATGGGTGGGAAATGCTATATAATCTTGGGTAAATTCCAGACACTGAATTTAAAAAAACCATTGTTTTCTTGAAGATAAAATGTTAAGTTGCAATAGAATGCTGAGAAGGCAAGAAAGTGTTAGGTTTCTAAATAAAAACTTTTGTTTTCATTTTTTATGTTAGTAGTAGTATGAATTTATAAAATGAATATATGAGGAGATGGTTATGTGGTGCTCTGCCTTTACTAGTTTATTTTTTTATGCTTTAAATTTTAATTCGGCATTTAACATGTGCCAGATATAATATGAAGCCCAACAGATGCAAAGATGAATATGAGGCATAGTTCTTATCTTCTAGGAGTTCACATATATTCTGGGAATGACATAACAGTACATCAAAGTAAAAACAACAAATAAAAAGTATGAAAGAAGAAATTGCATTGTACAAACAGTGGTGCATTTGTAGCTACATTGGTTCTCAAAAATTAATTACCTGATAAAAATTTATTTACATAAAATTTGTGTTTCATTTCAAATGTGTAATTATAGGAGAAACCTATGTGAATTTAGAAGAGGGATAAAATTTCCCTTTGCACATTATCATAAAGATCCTTAAATTACCTTGAAAACTCAGTATTTTCAATTAACTCAGTAGAATGAGTTTGAATACAAACATTTACTACAGCATACAAGGCACTAAGTACTTTTAGTACTTACTATAAGAAGCTGAATGTAGTTTGAAGGTAAAAAAATGTTTTTAAAAAATTGTAAAGAAGGCTTTAAGTTATTCTAAACTAGCAATGTTAAGAACTAGAAATACAGTTTCAATGTACTTCTCTCATTCATTTAACAAAAAGCTCTTTGATTCAATGAACAGAGAATATTTTCTTAAAGGGACAGATACACTCAATTACACATACAAGGCAGAAACATTTGGGTAGTAGCAAATATCATGGAGTTTGTTCATTTGGGACCATGTCATTGTTTTTCTTCTATGGGCTGTGAAAAGTACATTTTAGAAGATATCTTTGAAGAACGAAAGCATTTGTTATTCTATTCACCAGAAGATTTTTAAAATATTCAATAGGTTTTATAAATGGGATTACATACTTTCCAAGAGGAACACACACAAAATTCCCACATACAAATATTGGATTTGAGAGAGAAAATCATTAATATGAGTCTTTGGAAAGCCATTCTTGGGTCTGAACATACTCTTATCGGTGTCCAGATGTTCTACTGTTTTTCTAAGACTTGCTTCAATCAAGAACTGTTTTCACGCTTAATTTAGAATGGTCATCCCAAATGGTTGGAAAGCTTCAGGTTTCTCATGTCTCCTAGCAGCGTGGGTCCCCAAAGAGCAGTACCGGCCAAGATCATGATGTCATTCCCACTGTGGCCTGAAGTATTCAAAGGCTAAATTGTTTCTCATGTTGTTGAAAATATCTTGCTTAAAGTGTTGAATGTTGCCTACACTTCATTTTACAGAACCATATCAAATATCTAGAGCATATTAAGAAATGTAACTTTAATTTTTGGAATATTTCTTTTCTACCCTATGTCAATTTACATAAAACTACTTAGTACAGTTTTGATTCAACTCTTAAAATAGCTAAATATAAAGATTCAACTTTAAACTTTTAGAGAATAATTTCTATAACCTATTACCGAAGAAACTTCCCATTAAGCATACATTAAGCATGGTTAGCTACAAAACATGGGAGATTTTAACCATAAACATTTGCCCTATTTCTTTAATAAGTTTGTGTCCATTTTGTGGAAAAAATCCATATCAAAACAATAAATGGCTTTTAATATGCTATAGACCCATGGTTCTTATGTGGCTACCTTGGTGATCTCTGCCCTTGGGAACTGTGGCTTAGTCACAACTACGTCCTGTTTCAGCTCTTCTGATGGAAAGGAATTTGTAGTCTAGTGAATTTATGTCTTATGAATTTCTTCACTCAAAGGAACTCAATGTACATTTCATTACAACACCCTTACAACATTCTAATAATGTAAGAGGCAAAACTTGCTTGCTTTCCACAGCTTAAAAATGAAGAAACGGATGTATGTGGAAGTTAAGTGGTTTAACGAAAGTCATTCAGAGGTTCAGGTCTGACTCTTACTTCCACTTCCTTTAACTCACTCAGACCACGTTCAGACTCAGACACAACACAGAACCATAGCAGTCCCCGTTCTGCTTCCTTAGCTCCAGATTTTCTGATGATTCTACAAATCAATGTGCAAATAAAGATGATGCTGTTAAAGAGATCGAGTTTTCTGCACATGTTTTATGGTGCAGGGTTTTAGAGGTAATCAGCATGTTCCTGAAGTTTTATGTTTAAATTTATCTTGCTAAATATGACTTTTCCTTTTATTTATGTCTGCTTGGTCATCAGAATCATCATCTGCTTTTTCCTGCCAGTGGCAGAGGAAGGGCATCAGCTCCAGTGGGTTGAGTAGGATAATTTTTATCTAAAGAAAACTTCTTAATTGCACCGATTTGTGTTATAGGGGCAGAAATAGATAAAGAAGTTCTTGGGCCATTGGTAAACTCTTTCTGGTTGAAGCAAATACCCTAAACTCTGCTTGATCGCTGACAGAGACTGGAATTCCTCTGTATTGATAGGAGGAAAATGGCTCAGTAGTCATGATCCAGTTAGGGTTCTCCAGAAGAGGGCACTGTGTTTCAAAGCTAGAACCAAAGATAAAAGGAACCCAGATCTACACCAAGAACCTGAAGTCAGTTCTCTAACTTCATGACTAAGACTTTTTTGAAGAAAGATTGGAAACTAACACAAAGCTGTAAATCATACAGTTATAATCCAGTTGAAATTTGTTAAAGAAAAAGGTTGTGAAATTGAAGATATGAAGGTTTCTTGCTATAAATATCACTTTCTTGTGGTTTCCAAAAGTCACACATGAAAGTGCTAAAAAACGTTTAGATAGTCTAAACCAGGCAGACTAGGCAATAAGGCTGTGAAGCACTTTCTTAAGCACTAGCTGGGTGTAAGCTCATTGTGAACGGAACTGCTTCATGAGCGATTCCTGTTACACTTGACACATACGTAGTCAATTTATGGGGGCTCCTGGTTTCCTTACTGAATGTGCCCCTTAATCATTTCTATCTCATTCTAAATGATCTGATTGCAATGAATTATTAAGTGATTACTATTTTGAAACTCTTTAAATATTGTAAATATGATACTATAATTAAATTTGGTCTGTTACATTCTGGAACTTAAAATAAGTCTTGATGTTTATTCCTCACTAATATTTGGAATGGGTCTTGTTACTGGCACTGTTTGATGCACCTTGAAGTCTTTGTGCCAATATTGAACAAGTATATATGGGGAGCCAACCATTTTAGACATTGTCCTAGGAGCACGGGTGAAGTGTTATGATTATAAAGCAATTAGGACAACTTTGTACATATAGTGTGATTTGATTATTTTTAACCAAAATTGTTAATCAGTTCAGCTGAACAAGCTATTAGTTCAACCTTACAATTGGGAAACCCCTTTTGATTTAAAAATAAACTAACTGTTTGGCTGACTGAAGTGAGAGGTTATTTTCAGGCAAGTAGCTAAATTTTGGATGTAAGTATAACATCATTCGTCAAAACTCTAATTCTCACTCATTCCATTGAATCAGATATATAGAGCCACAGATAGTATTTCTTTTTCCTTTATGTTCTTTCTATCACCTGTTGCTTTGCTTTTCCATATGTATCATGCATTTTAGTTTTCCAGTGGCCTAGCAAGTACTATCTGGGCAAGGAATGCAGATTCTAAGTGCCAGACAAAAAAAAATATAGTGACAAATGGAAGAAATGGAAGTTATATTATATTATAATTTCAGAAATATCTAGGTGAAATTCTTCAAGCTGAATTTTAACTTAAAAGGATCTTAAAAGTATACATTTGTTTTGGTTTTATTTTTGCTTTCTTTTCTGATATTCTAGGCAGTCTTATCTGTTTTTGTTTTTGTTTTTGTTTTTCATAGTTGATGATCCATGATAGCTATTTCAGTTAGGTCAAACTGAAGAGGTCATTGAGGTCGTAAGGCTTCATCTGGGTATCTCACCTCAACTTCCTACAGGTCTTCTTAGTTCCTGTTCTATAGACTTGTGCTTTGAAAAAACAAAACAGTAACACATACACAACAATAGCCTCATCAAAGATGACTCCCTTGAGGCACAATTTGCGGTGTAATGAAAATCACGAAATGCAAGAGGACTTGGTAAAATCTCCTATTATTCTCTTCTGAGTCCTGGTGAGGAACATTAACCATTCTGTAAATTTACTTTGCTTGCATCAGCATTCCTGTGGCGGGATGAAAAAGGACTATGTTAATCTTTAAATTCCATAGTTTGCCCAGATAATTTGTTATGAGGTACAGTATTATTTGGTTTGGGGCATAATATGTAGACTATCTAAAATAATGCCTACTGGCCATTCAGTAAACATTTTTAATGATGTTGTTTTGAAAATAAGAGCTGGGCAACCCCTGTTGGCCTATGTTTTCCTTGCCCAGGAGATACAGCCTGGCAGACTCTCTGCAGTTAATCAGGAGTTTTGCTTAGCCCTTTGTCCTTTCTTCTGGGAGATAATTCACACCCCATCTCTCCACAGTGCTTACCCGTGCGGTAAGGCATACCAACTACAATCAGGTAGGGAAGTTTAACTGTGTCAGATCTAGTTGTGAACATTTGTTCCCACCAGAGAGCCCAGGAGGGGCAATCAGCCAGTAACTCTCTTTTCATTCTTTCTCAGTTTGGGCTTTAGGGAGCTTAAATTTTCCCTGGCCCACGACCTAGACCCACTGATTCCTGCCTCCTCTTCACTGCTTGGTGTAATGTAGTTCTGCCCAACCTGGTTTAAGGATTCCATGGAGATGAAGGGACCCAGATAAAGGACTGGAAGTTATACTTGGAAGGAGATAAGCAGCAGCAGCAGCAGCAGCAGCAGATTTTCAATAATTCGGTATTTATTCTACATCATAAAGATCTGGGTAGAAAAACAGAAAAATCTAATGATGGAGAAGTATAACAGGAACGAATAGTAAGATAGCAAGTGATTACTTTATACAGAACAAAATAAGGCAAACTAGGGATGAAATTAAGAATAATAACCAACTGGTTAAGCATTAAAGATAATATATTTTTTTCTTTATAATTTATAAGAGTATGGATGTAAAACTTTTCCAGTGTAGTTACCCCACAATGTTACTAGCACATGAATTCTAAAAATATTCAAGTATAAAAAGAAGTGGAATTTATAGATGAAGCTCAAATATAATTAAGGGTTTTGCTAGAGAATTTGTATCCATACTGTGTTTAAGGATACAAAGTTATATTAGTCATGAATCACTAAGTTGTAAGTGCTAAAAGCACACATCAAACCAGTTAAAGAAAACAAAAGCAAGAAGATTCATTGGCACACATTACTGGGATTGAAGAGATATGTTTCAGATATTAGAGGTTAAAATAATTATATCAGAATTCTTTCTGTCTTCATTCCTGTTTCTACTTGTGCATTGGTTTTATTCTAGAGATAGGCGTTTTTTCCTTACGGCAGGGAAGAAGATTGTGGCTAGCTCAAATTTACATCCAGACAGATAGAATCTTGGTGGGGAAAGTCTTAATATCTCCAAATCATTGTCAGTGAAGATTCCTACTGCTCCTGCTTGAGTCAGGTGAAGCGCCCTGGGCCAGCCTTGGTCACACAGCCACCCCGAAGTAGGGAAGGAGTGGTGTGGAACAGTCTGAACGAGAACACACAGGCAAAAACTTGGTGCTATTACCACAGAAGGGAGAAGAAATACTAGGTGGGCAAAAAACAAAATTATATATCATAGTGATATTTTTTTTAAATTTTTATTTATTTTATTGGACAGAGAGAGAGTGAGCACAAACAGGCGGAGTAGCAGGCAGAGGGAGATGGAGAAGCAGGCTCCCTGCTGAGTAAGGAGCTGGACACGGGGCTCGACCCCAGGACGTTGGGATCATGACCTGAGGAGAAGGCAGTTGCTTAACCAACGGAGCCACCCAGGCGCCCCCATAGTGATATTTTTAATTGGGTGTGATGGAAAAGATAATACATGAACATGTTAAGAAAAATTTTTTTAGTGAGGCCACTTTACTAGCAAACACCATAGAAAATGTGTTTTATAATTATAGGTAAAATAGATTATATAGCTTACTTGTTAATGATCTTCATGTTCAATCTTTTTTATAAATTTTGATTAGTTAGGGTCCCCTGGGTGGCTCAGTCAGTTAAGTGTCCAACTCTGGATTTTGGCTCAGGTCATGGTCCCAGGGTTATGCATAGAGCTCCCTGGGTGTGGAGCCTGCTTAGGATTCTTTCTCTCCCTCTCCCTCCTCCTCTCCCTTCCCCTCCCCCGTCCTTCCCTGGCTGCTCCCATTCTCTCTCTCAAAACAAACAAAACAAAAACTTTTGAGTAGTTAAAAAATAATTATCTGAATGTAACTGATTACATTTGCAAATCTTAAATGGCATTGAAGGAAAAGTATGCTAATTTCAATGAACTGATTTGAGTGGTAGAAACATATAAATAAAGTTGTCATAATAGAAGGTTATTGATTCTGAATGTGGTTACAGCATACTCCTGTTCAACATACAGAGCAATATGCTGTCATGCTAGTGGTCAGGGTACATAAAATGAAGGTAAGTCCCCAGAGTAGCAATTCTCCTTTAAAATTTACATCTGACTCTGCTTGACTTACTTCACTTAGCATAATCCCTTCCAGTTCCATCCTTTGTCAATGCAAATGGTGGGTATCCATCATTTCCGATGACTGAGTAATAGTCCATTGTGTATATGGACCACATCTTCTTTATCCATTCATCTGCTGAAGGGCATTTTGGCTCCTTCCACAGTCTGGCTGTCATGGACCTTGTTGTTAGGAACACCAGAGTGCATGTGCCCCTTCTTTTCACTACATCTGTATCTTTGGG
The DNA here is from genome assembly GCF_963455335.1 of Martes martes. Taxonomy (NCBI): domain Eukaryota; kingdom Metazoa; phylum Chordata; class Mammalia; order Carnivora; family Mustelidae; genus Martes; species Martes martes. Next base: position 42,420,830 of record NC_137892.1, read on the forward strand.
GTGAAACTGTAAAAATATGTTAAAAATACACACATATGTATATATATGTAAAATATATGTTAAAATACACACATATGTATATATATAATATATACATATATATACATATATTATATATATTATAAACACACACACACACACACACACACACACACACATATGGTCCCAACACAAAAATTTAAAAATAAAGATCGATAAAATAAAATAAAATAAAATTTACATCTGTCTAACTTAATAATTATTAAAAGCAGATTTTTGAACCTGCGCTTCTATCTGTATAGAAAAAGGTGTAGATGACTTTGAGGTATAGATGACCTAGGTCATATGTAACATGTGGTATTGCCAGTTTATCTATTTGATATTCTCAGTAGCTGTTACTAATCCTCAACTGTTGAAAAAGGTGATTTCTAGCAGTGTTATCTAGAAGTTAACAATTATAAGAAATTCAAGGCCAGCTTTGCACAAAGTTGGCTGATATTAAAAAACATACTCATTAGTACACTGGAGGGAAATAAATATTAAGATTCACAAGAGATTTAAAAAAAATAGTAGTTAAAAAATGTAACTTATTCTGAAAGTCTAGGAAGAACATTCTTCCTCCTCTGGATAACTAATTCTACTTTGAAAATTAATTTGTGAGATAAGAGAAAAAGTGAAGTATAGTTACCACCTGTCACCATACAAAATTATGACGGGCATTGTGAAATGTAGAGAATTGTTGAATCACTGTGTTGTATACCTGAAACTAACATAACATTGTTTGTCAACTATAATTCAATTTAAAAAAGAGAGAGAGAATGACAAAAAGGAAAGCTTGCTTTCTTTTTACTCTCCTAAGTCCATGAAGAAAAAAAAAAAAAGTAAGTGAAAACTGACAACTGCATACCCTCGTATTCTGTTTCTCTTTTGATGTGGATTTAGAGAAACCATCTCAAATTTCACATTTATAATACTAGATCTATTAAAGTCTATATATTGCCTCATGAAGAAACTCTTCAGAATACATAAATGTGCTTTGGAGGTCACATGAGCCTTAAAAATTATTTTATTTTGGTGGCGCTTCTGGCTCCATCTAACTTAAATGTTTTTCTTAAATATTCATGATTAATCTATTGAACTAGAAATTATTAAATTAATTTTCAATTAATGAACTAGAAATAATTATTTGAAAATTATTTTCAATAACGTCATGAGATCTTCTCAGATTACTCTGGTTCCTTAGTAGCTACAAAAAAAAGCAAAATGAAAATTAAAAATAAAAAGTATATTCCATATACTCTTCAATAACACTGATAATGTAGCTTTCTAAAACCTATTTTAAGATTATATAAAATATGTATAATTAGATTGTTTATTAACTCACTGAAATAAGAGTTTCTAATCAATGCATTAAATTATCAACAAGGGACACCTGGGTGGCTCAGTCGGTTAAGCCACTGCCTTCGGCTCAGGTCATGATCTCAGGGTCCTGGGATCAAGTCCCACATCGGGTTCCCTGCTTAGCAGGGAGCCTGCTTCTCTCTCTGCCTCTGCCTGCCGCTCTGCCTACTGGTGTGCTCTCTCTCTCTCTCTCTGACAAACAAACAAACAAATAAAATCTTAAAAAAAATTATCAACAATATTGTATTCAACAAATATTTATTGGGCACCTGTTTTGTGGTATTGATTGATGTGCTGGGATCATAGTCTTGAGACTCTGTCATTGTGGAGATTACTTTCCAGATGAATAAATAAGATACTTTCAAATGATGAAAAGTGCTATACAGACTATCCAACTGAGTAATGGGAGTAATGGGAGAGTGTGCACTCATGTTTGAACCTAACATCCTGGGTTTAGGAAATGAGCTTACTTTAGATTGGATAGTTACTCAGGAAAGGCCTTTCTGAAGCATAAACACCATCAGGAATCACTTAATTTACTCCTTCCTTAGTATTTTGGAAAGTATAATGTCTATATCCAGAGAGGAGACCAGAAATGTAGTTAAAGATTTACCACTGAAAAATCAGCAGGCCTCCTGGACGGGGTGGTTATAAGGCTCAGTTCTGTTTGTCGTAAAAAATGACTGTGCTGTCAGCTACTTTGTGACAGTGGAACTGAGAACTGAAACAGCAACCACAACTTCTCAAAGGATACTGCGCTGTGACTGCAAAACAGGTAAGTTTGGCTTATAAGGGAAACCATGATGTCTGTAACAGATACAACACCAGTGTCTCAGACCCATACACTTCAAGGTAGAACCACAGACTGATCCAATGGTAACTCCTTAGGGATTCTCTAAAGAGGAGACCACTGACGCTTCAGTACTTCCCTAGTTTATGACTTGACCAATCCCGCTTACACCATTCTCTTTCTGACGCCAGTCTCTCAAACCCTGTAAAATTCTTTCCCAACTCCCTCCCTTTGAAGATCCCTTTCCCCCGTACTATGCAGTCCTCCTTGTTGTTAGTGATAAACCTACCTGTGCTGAACACAGATGTGTTTTAGGGGCTTTTTGACTCTTGGGAATTGACAAAAGGTTATTCCTATATTATTTAAGCTATTCCAGATCATATACCATCTTTCTTTAGGAAGTAGAACTTTAATAGGCAGAAAGTGGTTAGACTATCCAAAAGAATTTCCTTCTGTTAACCGGCTCCCTGAAGAAATTAGAAAGGATATACTTTTTTATTTCAAGTTCTTGAAACAATAAACAAGTACATGTGATAGCAGAAATACTAAACTACCATCATGTATTTGAAATGTTCCAAGATTCTGCAGAAATGACATTAAAACTTGAGTAATTATACCATGAATATCTTCTATCACAGGGCTACTATTTACCAAACTAACAACTCTTGGGATCAATTAATGAGCATTAGATAATTAAGGAGATGTAGGAACTTCAGCTTTTAGAATATATCCCTTTGGTCTGAGAAACCCAGGTGTTTGAAACTAAATTATCTCCCCTTTATCGTGATCTTTGTATTTAAAAGACTTATCCCTAGTATCCAGTTTATTCTAAGGAATACTAGCTGACTGGTCTCTGTGGCTTGTAAATTGGTAGAATGCTTGTTCAATGAGCAAACCAAAGTTGCAAGCAATTCGATCTCATGTAAGTGAAAACAGTACACATCTCCATGAAGCCTCTGTGGGACCAAGGCCCAGCATCTAGCAGGTGTCTTGCACAGAACAGCAAAGAGGGCAGGAGCTCTGCAGAGTGTGTATCTCCTCAGATCTACATAGAGAGCAAAGATGAGTCACCCAGAATGTTATTTTCCTTAGAGAAGCCAAGCCATATAAAGGTGTATGAAATGTATAGTTCTTATAACTGGCTGCATAGTGGACAGCTTTAAAAATTGGGAGCTTTAAAAATTCCTGATGCCCAGGGAGGCCTGGCTGGCTTGTGGGTTAAGCCTCCAGCTCTTGAGTGAGGCTCTGGTCATGATCTCAGGGTGGTGAGATCCAGCCTGGCATCGGGCTCTGTGCTGCTTAAGATTCTCTCTCTCTCTCTCTCTCTCTCACACACACACACACACGCTCTCTCTCTCTCTTTCAAAAAAAAAAAAAAATCCCAATGCCAAGATCACACCCCATACCAATTAAATCACAATCTCCAAGGAAAATGGGACCCAGGCATTTATTAAAGTTCCCTAGACAAATACTGTATGTGGTCACAGTTGAGAACCACCGCTTTAGGAATAAACTGAGTTACGTACAGTAGTATGTCACTTAGGAAAACAATAGAAGATCTCAGAATAGGTAGTACATACCAATACAACCTCCCCCTTCCCATAGCACTCTCCCCCACAACAAGCAGATAAGCAACTTCTTATAGCTTTTGGTTAAAAGCCTGCTTCTGTGTGGTGGTGCTAAAGGTTACAAGAACACATTTGAAACCATCCTATTCATCAAGATTATGTTTGATGCCCCCATCGGTTCTATATTTGCCCTTGTTCTTCTGCCAGAAACAGTTAATTTTGAGCTTGAAATTTTGTGAAATTTCTAATATATGAAACATCTACATTGATTAAGCATGTTGAGTAATCAGTATTTATTGATTTCTTTTCCATTTTTCTTATTTGAGTATAACTGACACATAATGTTACATTAGTTTTAGGTGTGCAACTTAGTGATTTGACAGTTTATATATTGTGCTGTGTTTGCCACAGATGTAGCCTCCATCTGTCCTGTTACATTGCTGTGATAGTATCATTGACTGCTTTCCTTATGCTATGCCTTTATTCATTCCAGAACTGGAAGCCTGTTTCCCCTTCATCCATTTCCCTTTCTTCAATTTTGCCAAACCTCCCACCGCTCTCCCCTCTGGGAACCATCAGTTTGTTCTCTGTATTTATAGCTCTGTTTTTTTGTTTGTTCCTTCATTCTTTTTTTTTTTTAGATTGCACTTATAAGTGAAATCATATGGTATTTGTCTTTCTCAGTCTGACTTATTTCACTTCGTATAATACTGTCTAGGCTCATCTATGTTGTCTCAAATGGCAAGAGCCCATCCTTTTTATGGCTGCATAATATTCCATTGTGTGTATATGTATGTGTGTGTATGTGTGTATATATATATATATATATCACATTTTCCTTATCCATTCATTTATAGACAGACAATTAGGTTGCCCACATTGTGGCTATTGCAAAGAATGCTACCATAAACATTGGGGTGCATGTATTTTTTCAAATTAATGCTTTCTTTTTCTTTGGGTAAATACCCGATAGTGGAATTATTGGGTCATATGGTATTTCTATTTTTAATTTTTTTGAGGAACCTCGATTCTGTTTTTACAGTGGTTGTACCAGTTTACATTCCTACCAACAGTGCATATTCCTTTTATCTCCGCTTAATAATCAGTATTTATTAAATAACAGAATTTCTGGTTAATTTGACAGGATTTTCAGCTTATATTATTAGAATGCTCTTCTACTGGTTATCACAGAGTTACTTTAAATCAGATCTTGTGTTAAGTCTTTTTTTTTTTTTAAGATTTTATTTATTTATTTGACAGAGATCATAAGTAGACAGAGAGGCAGACAGGGGAAGGGGGAAGCAGGCCCCCCACCGAGCAGAGAGCCCGATGCGGGGCTTGATCCCAGGACCCTGGGATCATGACCTGAGCCGAAGGCAGAGGCTCAACCCATGAGCCACCCAGGTGCCCCTCTTGTGTTAAGTCTTTAACCAACTAGTAATTTCATGATATTTATAAGCATCCATTTGGTTAATAGCTTGGTTTTTTGTGTTAGACCTGTTTGAATTCTGGCTAGATGTGTGTCCTTAGTAAATTAGGTACTTTTCTTGCCTCCTTTTCTCTATACCTTTAAAACTGGGTGGGATATGTGTGCCTAATTCATAGAGTATAGAATTAAATGGTAGAACACATGGAAAGTCTTTTGTGGAGTGCTTGACAAATAACAAGTACAAGTAATAACTATTGTTACTTAGTTTTAATAATACTATGCACATTGCTATAATCCAGAGTAACTAAAGGCTCTCATTTCCCTATATCAAAGAGAGGACTGCATATTTATTACATATTTTCATTAACTAGAATATATCAAACCTTGGGCCGAGAGGCTTGTATAGATTTCTCATTTAGTCTTCTTTGTGTGAAGTAGATCTTGTCATCCCAGCTTTACAAATGGAATCCTGATGGCAAGGGAGATTAACAGTGCATCCTAATTTTATTCTACTGAGCACTTTTATTGATAATAGCAACCACCTTAATAATGAATCCCACAAACCCTTGCCATCATAATAATTTAAACAATAGAAAATAGTACTGCATTGTGTGGACTCTTTCTTATGGTTCTCTTTGTGATTATTGAACTTCGGAGCCCAAGACAAAGAAAGTCCAGCAAATGTGGGACTATCTCCATGAGCAACACTAAGGTGTTTTCTCCCTTCGGAAAACAGAGGAGAGAGTGATAAGGAGATGTTCAGAATTCAGAAAGAAATAGACCTGAAGGAAGTAACACTGTGTTGGCCAGAATGACCTGATCAGAGAAACAGTTTGATTTCTAACTTTGGTCAACTTTTTTCCTAAGGAAAGCAATCCCAATGGGCCAACGGGATCTTAAATGAGCAAAGAGAAACCCTAATCCCTTTGCACCCTGGCTCCATTTCTCCCCACTCGCTCTGCCTCTGAGGAGATGGATCCCAAGCAGGGGTATTTTAATTCCTAGGAGCTGGGAGACTGTGTATGTGCAGGGGCAGCATTACGTGAGTCTAGATGTGGTGGAGCAGGTATAGAGAATATTTTGGTTGGATCTAATTATGCTTTGAGGGCCTGCTTGTATGCCAGGAGAGTATTCTCTGTACAAACAAAATAGATCATTAATATGGAAGCCCAGTAGAGACTGGGTTTTGCCTAGGAGGCTCATAAGCATAATATTCATCACTATCCCATCCATCCATCCTAAGAATATCCAGATGGTGAAATGCATTCCCCTATGACCAGAACTGTGAGTACTTTCTGCCAATTCTATCTACAACACCTATAGTAATAAGGCTCTCTCTCTCTCTCTCTCTTTTTTTTTATAAGTGTCTGGTATTAGTGTTCTTAATTTGGTTGGAACTTGATCTTCTATAATTCTTCAGTTGATCTATATCTTAATCTGAGATCTTCTAAAAAGCATAGTGTAAAAAAAGGATCTGCGTGTCAGTGGTAGTTCGGGAAGCAGATAATAGCAGCGAGGGGGAGCTCAAACAGGGAGGCCCGGAAGCCAAGACAGAGCTAGGTTGCTGAGAAGGTCACTGCCATGGGTCACAAGGGCTCCATTCTTCCGGGGAAGTGTAGAATACCTCAGCACTGTCTACCCGAGGTGACCCAAGACAAAGCATTTGCCCTTTGCTCTCCTACTGCACCCCTTGAGGGTTATCCGGTGTTTTTACTCCCCAGGGGCATGAGGGTGTGTGCTGATGGAATCCTGCAGGACTCTCAGGGCACAGAATTGGAAGGCTCTGGGGCAGCTGCTTGAGGCAAGATGTTGTCAACACCAGTGAATCAAAGCAAACCCTTACCTGATCCCCAGAGCCAAGGCTGCAGTTAGAGGTGAGGCCTGAGGATAGTGAGAAAGGGCATCTGAGTTAGGCAAACAACTTTTTTATGACAGTTCCAACTGGATTTGAATCTGAACCCCATAACTTGCTCTGTGAGTCGTTTTGGACCCATTGTTTATCATTATTATGTCTCAGTTTACTCATTGTAAAACCGAAATAGTTATGTGTTTCATAGCAAGGAGATGCTTATTAGCACCACTATAGGGAGTGTTTGATGAATATTGCCTGGAAGATTCTAATGTAGAAGAGGTGGTTTGCAATCACATCACATGTCTTTAAAAAGGCTGATCAAAATTATTTCTGTGGAACAATACAGGACTGTTTGCTTTGAGTAGGCCAAGTATTATATTTACTTCATAAGGACTTTGAAACCCAGAGAGATTATATGATTTAACTAAAATCTCTTACCTAATAAGGGACAATGCTGGTTTTTCTGCCTCTTCTTCAAAGTGTTTAGTTGTTGTTTTTTTTTTAATTTTTAGTAAATATTAAAATTGCCGAGTTGATCTGCAATTTGCAGATTATAATTTACTTGCAAATACAAGTTATGGATCAAAGCTTAATTGTAGTGGACTAATATCTGTTTACTTACTGAACTTGGTGAGTAGCTCCTTCCCTGTCATTGATTTTACTGTTGAGAATTGGGCAAGGCCTTGCCAAGTCATTTTTCCATGTCAGGGTTCACTATTGAAGGACCAGTGTAATTACCTCCACCGACTTCTGGTTCTTAATTGAATTAGTGGTTCCTATAGTCTGCCTTAAATTAAGTTCTTAGGAAGCAATTTAGTTGTCAAAGGACTTAGATTAAGTATGCACATTTGGATGTTAATTTTTTTGAATACCTCAGTAACTAAAAAACATATACAAAAAACAGGTAATAATTGAAAGAGTCAGAAACAGAGTTACAGAAACTTCATTAATTCAAAATTCACCATTTAGCAGAAATGTTAGCGAACACATTAATTTGATGAAGCTTATTCTTTCTATTCATTTATTTAATGAAAAATGTATTGCAGTTCTATACCACAGCTTAAAAATAGCATCATCTTCTTTGTAAACATTGTATGTTTATTAAATGCCCAGCCCTGCCCTAAGACTTGTATAAATACTAACCTATTTAATCTTTATAATAGCCTTATGAGAAAGGAATGATTATTTTTTATTATTTTAGAGAGAGAAAGAGAAGGGGGAGGGGCAGAGGGAGAGGGAATCTCAAGCAGACTCCCCACTGAGCATGGACCCACAGGGCTTGATCTCACAGCCCTGAGATCATGACCTGAGCTGAAATTGAGTTGGAGGCTTAACTGACTGAGCCACCCAGGTGCCCTGAGATAGGAAGAATTATACCTATTTTATGAAAGGAAACTGAGGCACAAAAAGGTTAAGTGACTTGGTGAAGGTCACATAGCTAGGAAGTGGTGAAACTAGAGTTCCTATTGAGTTCACTAAGCACAGGTGATTCCAGTTAGGGATGGGGCTTTTTGTTTGTTGGAGTCTCCCAAGGCCCTTTTAAGTAAACATGTGTAGTAGAACTTGTTATCGAAATGTTTAATAAGATACATGAGGCAGACTACTAAAAATAAATGCTGAGATGCCTGAGTTTCTTCTAGTTTGTCTGTTCAGTTGTCCTGATCAAAATTTTCATATTCTAGATCATCTATGTCATCCTTGGGTTGCTAGGGTCAGAAATTCCATTAAATTGGTTTAACAAGGAAATGAAATTTATTGGCAACTTTAACTGATAATCCTGATGGTTAGTGCTGGTTTAGGACTTGATCCTATGGAGGACATCTTTTTCTTTTTCTTTCTCCATCTCTTGGCTCTGTTCCTGTTTATTTTTCCCTTCATTCAGGCTTTCTTTTTCTTTCTTTCTTTCTTTTTTTTTTTAAGACTTTATATATTTATTTGAGAGAGAGACAGAAGGAGTGAGAGAGAGACTGTACATGAGTAGGTGAGGGGTAGAGGGAGAAGCAGACTCCCTGCTGACCAGGAAGGCTGATGCAGAGCTGGATCCTGGGACTCCAGGATCATGACCTGAGTTGAAGGCAAATGCTTAACTGACTGAGCCACCCATGCGCCCCAGGCAGGCTTTTTATTTATTTTTATTTTTTATTTATTTTTTATTTTTTAAGATTTTATTTATTTATTTGACAGAGATCACAAGTAGTCAAAGAGGCAGGCAGAGAGAGGGGGGGAAGCAGGCTCCCTGCCAAGCAGAGAGCCCAATGTGGGGCTTCATCCCAGGACCCTGGGATAATGACCTGAGCTGAAGGCAGAGGCTTTAACCCACTGAGCCACCCAGGTGCCCCCCAGGCAGGCTTTTCATACGTGGTGTCAATGTTGATTCTGGAGACACCAAAGATATATAATCAGAACGAGAGCTCCTACCATCCAGAGTTCATATTAATTTCCAGAAAAGCACTGATTGGCTCTGCTTGGGTTGAGTGTCTTCTCCTGCAATAATCATTACTTCCAGAGGCATGTGGCATTGACTTGACCAATCTGGGTTGGTTGGGATGGACACATTGTTGGAATCCTATCAAATACGTGACATGCAATTCCCCAAAGAAACAGAGGATTTAGTTGCCAGAGGAGGAAAACTATCTGTGTAGCTCATAAGTCACAGTTGTTTGAGATTCCAAAATCTTCAGGTCCTTTCAAGATATTTAGTGACAATGACGACTGTAATGGACATTGTTGGACACCGTTTTCTTATTTTCCCAGAAAGCAAGATAGTGAAGAGGAACAATAGATACCCTGCTCATTATTTATCATCTTCATTAAATGGACAAAATAAAAACCTTTTTTTAAAAATTATTTATGATGGGTCTTAATTTGCTTCAGGTGATCAATGAAAGTAAGCTACTTAAAGATTAAATAGCATAAAGCTCTCGATTTGTGTACTGGCACGCGTTTAGGTGCTGCTCTCTCACTGCAATGCCAGTCCTTATCTGCCAAACATACTCTGGATTCTCAGGAGATCTACCCAGGCCACAGCCCCTGCAGCCTTGCCCTGACCTAACTCCTATTCTTAGCCCCTCCCCAACTGCCCCAGCAATAGCTTTTTAGACTAGGGAGAATGCGTGTCTCTAATACAGCAACCTCTCTGTGAGGCAGTAGTGTTGTTATCCTCAATTTACATTTGAGGAAACCAAGGCCCTGAAACATTGCAGAGTTGGTTAATGATAGAGTCAAAATACAAATTCAAGGAGATTAGTGTCCAAACCCGTATTTTTAATCACTATATTGCCTCTCGTTCAGGATGCTTATTGAGTAAATGGATTAAAGGTTATTGAAAACCAGCCCTAATACTATGCCATGAGTGACTAGAAAAATTAAGAGTTAAAATTTTTTAAAAAAGGAAGACAAACAAAACTGCTATTAGGTTCACTTAAAAAGGAAACAGAGAAGCCAATCCTCCTATATTTTGTGAATGCAGTATTGATTGGTCAAAGCTTTTAGATTAATATGAGGTATTTTTATAGAGTTTCTGGGAGAAAATTTTGATCTATAAGAACCAAAGCATTTGATTTAAAACATATGCACACACACACAAAACACCCTTCTAGTATGACCTATAAATTCAATATACACATTTAATATTTCATTTTTCCCTTGAGGGAAGAGTCAAGCTTATGGTAATGTATATATGTTTACTTTTTCTTTCACAAGATGTCAGTTAATGTTTGTCCTTTGACATTCCAGGAGCAAAGGCTTCTGACAGTGCTGCTGAATCAGGGACTGCTTTGGTTGGAAATTCTGTGTTCAGTGGGATGTGATACCTATCTAACTGCTGAAACCCAGCAGCGTGTAGTTACTTTTGGCTGGAGAGCAAAAGGCAAATGCTTTGAATGTATTGGAAAATAATAAGATAGGAAATGGAAGTAAAGAAGGGTTGATAGATTTGTGCAAAACCAAACTAAACCTATAAAACCAAACAATTCTTAAAGGCAATCACATAGTCTCTGCAGGAGCAGAATACCTTTACAAAAAATTAATGAGTTTCAACCCCAAATAGCAGAATAGTATCACCATATTCCATATCCAGGAGAACCTTTTTGGATACCCATTTAACAAGGATCTTTATAGAATTCCAAATTAAATCCCCTCATTTAAAAGATCATTATTCATCCTAACTTATTGGTCTCTCCCTAGATAATACTAAATGTTCCTATTTTTATCTGAACTCTGCCAATTACCTGACGAATCTTTGATTGTCACTTTAATTCTATTATTTGCTGCCAAGAATTTCATTGCCTTTTCTTCATTCTTTAAGTAAATCACTGTTTTTGACTTTTCATAATATATATTTGGGGATCAATTGCAAATAAGTAGCCATAGAAAAATAATTTTACTTTATTTTAAAATTAGGTACTTTTTAAACCATCTACGTAAAATAGTTAGCATCAGGTCTTTAGAATCATGTTTCTAAATCCTTAACATGTTAAAACTCCTTAACCTTTAAACTCTCTTCAATTTGTTCACTTCACAGAAAATACAGAGTAATGAGAAAGACCCATGGAGAATTGTCTCCCAACCCTTGGGACTCTTTTCTCCGGGGAATCCCCTATTATTTTGACTAGTTCACTGCACTGAAAAAATAAACCGGTACAGGCTGTCTGCAGTATACTCACACACATATTCCTACTTTAGTGGACTTTCACTCCTTCTCTATAATGGCATGGGTTTGTCTAGGAGACTATAGCAATAGGTGATAATTACAGGGATCCCGTTAAGGGTTGAATTTTATGTCCTCAAAATTTATATGTTGAAGTCCTAATGTTTGGTGCCTCAGAATGTAATCTTAGAGGGAATAGAATCATCATGGCTGTAATTAGTTCAGATGAGGTCATATTGCCATAGTGTGGCCCATAATTGAATATGATTGGAGCCATTATGAAAATGGGACATTTAGACACAGACATGCCCACAAGGACAATGCCATGTGAAATTGAAGACAGAGGTTGGGTGGAGGGTTCTGTACAAGTCAGAAAAAGCCAGAGATTGTCAGCAAACCACCAGAAGCTAAGGGAGAGTGGTAGGATCAATTCTTTTCTATAACCTTCAGAAGGAACTAAGTCTGCTTGACAGGCTTAGTTCTTGGGTTTCTAGTCTCCAGCACTGTGAGACAATCATCTCTGTTGCTTAATCCATCCAGTTTGTGCTACTTTGTTACAACAGCCCTAGAAAACTAACACAGACTCACACAGACTTGGAAGACCTGATCCTGTTGAGCACTGACATTTGATCAGAATCTTCAAGTCCTTCTCCAACCTGAACTCATATCAACCCCCCGCCGAGTGACAGTATTACCGTTCGGTAAATTCTCCAAACTCAGCAGAGCCTGTACTAGAAGCCAGTAGCCAGAAGGAATATCACTAATTTCAGACGGTATTTTTAATGCTAGGATTTTAGAGCCAAAGAAACCCTTGAGATCTGAAATGCTGATACTACTGATAAGCCTCGCCTGAACTCCCAACCAAGTTTCCTTTGCTTTTAGCTCTTGTAAAACTCAGTCTGCTACAATTCTTCCTTCTACCTACTATTCCTGGATTTTATTTACTGAAGTATTCCTAAACGTTGCCTTAATCATACTATTATTCCAATCTTTATAGTCAGGGAGATAGTCCCGGTTCTGGGGATCTGTGCACGCACAAGAATGCATGTAGTGGAGAATCGGCAAGGTGGGAGAGTAGAACTACCTTTTTTCCCTTCACAAAAGAACGATGCTTACCTGCACATGGGCTTGTGTGTGATATAGCTTATGAATAACTTGAACAAGAAGTACTCCACCCCTGGGATAGTAACACATTATGAATTTCAACTCTGTGTGTTATGGACTCCATGAGGTTCTTTGCCTATAAATTCCAAATTGACTTTAACAATGACCATCATTTTCATCATTTACCAAGTGTGTTTGCACCTACAGTGTGTTTGAACTGCAGTAGGTTTTAATATACTTAATTTTAGTGTATACCTAGGACAGAATTAGGGATTATTCTTCACATTGTACAAATAAAGGAAGGGAGGTTCAGAGATGTTGAATATTTACGTTAGGAGGGCAGGGATTTTGACCAACAAGATTAATGCTGTAACAATCTAGGACAAAGTTATAAACATAAAAAGACCAAAAAAAATGCAATAAGTAGAAGTTTCTCTTTACATTGTCTGCAGTCAGAGAGATTTATTGCTCTTTTGGACATGTTAGTGAGCAAAGGTACCTCAAATCTGAAAGTAACACAATAACAAGCCTAATTCTTTCTACATGTAACTCACTCAATTTTAACATTTCCCCACTTCCAGCTCAAAATGTTCTACTCTTTCCCACCTTTCCTCCTTCCCTCCCTTTATCCAAGCATGGACATGGCCTGAAATGTTATGAGAACAGGCAGAATGTACAGCAGTACCTCCTACTTTGTGGCTCATGCCATTACTGTACATTTTTTCCCCATCATTTCAGACAAGTGGGTCTTTACTGGAACACCAAGTGAGAACTGATTTCTAACAAATTTTTGCAATAGCCTGTTGAATTCCAGTTGAAATGCAATAGACTGTGGCTAAATCAGCTGTCCTCGAGACTGTTGAAAATGGAGTTTTCTGATGGTCAAGGTTAATATTACTTGCAGTAAGAAGATTTCCCCAGAGGTGGTTTTTTTTTTTTTTTTTTTTTTTTTTGCTGTGGAATACCGTAGATTTATGGCATGGTTTCAGGCAAGGTTCGGGTTTCTTTCTATCAACACCCTCTTAAAAATTCATGAATTAAAACACAGATTCAGAAATTAATGGAAGCATGAACCTGAAGATCACAATTCCAAAAGCCAGCTTGTCTTTTATTGTCATGCAGGAAAAAAAATACTCTCCCTGGGAACTTAGTTTAATTAACTACTCAAATATTCTATTCTAAGGATTATTGACACTTTAAGTGGATTCTTTCTGAAGTAGCTAACATAAACTTTTGTTGGGAGATTGTTAAGAAAAAGCAATAAATTAGAGCTGGTGAAATGTAAGTAAAATGGTTATTCTTTATTTGAGAGAAACAAATGGCAAGGAGCTGATCCATTCCTTTTCTTGTGAGCAGAAGAGAGAGAAAAAAAAAATCTTCCAAGATCTGCAGTAACGTTGACTCAGGGATTCATATCTCCCAAAGACACTAACTGCACCTTTTCTTTATTTCTGCTCTTGAGACGGTAGGACAAATGAGATTTTAGAACAAGAACTAGAAATGCTGATTTGTGTTTATGTTTTCCTTCCTGACTGCTTCTTCCTGGTGCCATGAAGATTTTAACAAGTGGATGAGCTGTAGGATCTAAAAATTATTACCAAATGGTAACACCAGATAAACAGAGAAAATGAAACCAAATGATGTAATTCTTCCATTGGTTATAAATTTCTAGGAATTAAATAAATATTAAATACATAGTATTAAACATTTAGAACAAGTAATCTTTTTTAAAAATTAACATATAATGTATTATTAGCCCCAGGAGTACAGGTCTGTGAATAGTCAGGTTTACACACTTCACAGCACTCACCATATCACATACCCTCCCCAGTGTCCATAATCCAACCATCCTCTCCCTAGCCCCTTCCCCCCGGCAACCCTCAGTTAGAACAAGTCATCTTTGAAGGTCATAAGTAATTTCCTTTATTCTCATTTAACATTTATTTTTACCTCCCTACTGTTTTTTTTTTCTAATATGGGACTTCAAAGTAAGATAGTGTATATATGTTTATATTTGAATTTACAGTATGTATAAGAGGTATACAGGATAGTGCCTAAGAATGTGGGCCTTAGAGATAACTTGAACATGAATTCTGATTGTGCTGGTTGGTAAGTCTAACCTTGGACAAATGATAATACATCTCTTTGTCCAAATATTCTCCTGTATAAACAGGTTAATAGTAGCTACTTCACGGTGGTGTTCTAAGATTAAAATGAGTTAATATGGTGGCCCAAGCCTGGTACACGAATACTTTAAAGGGTAGGGACAGTTTTAAGGGAATTCCTTTCTTGATCCCAAAGCCCACATGCATTCTGCCTGAGAACTTGTGGCTGGGAAAGGATCGTGTTGGAGAGGTCATGCCTCTTTTCTTCTCTCTTTTCACAACTATCCTTTCCCACACTTTAAAATAAGGTGCATCTCTTACCCATCCAGAGTCTTACTCTGCTGCTTTCACTTAATGTAGAAATTCTTCAGTGCCAAGTAAAGGGACTATCTGAAATAGAGTTGTCAGTGTTGAGATGGTGAGTGACACTAATGAGTTGAATTATGTTTTTCTGCAAGTCTGGTGATGTTTAATTCTTTACTTTCAACAAAATTGAAGAAAGACTTAATTGAGTTTTCAGCTGATCATTAGAAATAATTAAGGATGATAAGAGAAGAGTCTGTCATTGCTATCTACCTCTGTATGGGAACAAGTTTTTTTAGCTTGTTATGTATCCCTGGTCACAATGTATTTTTTTAATTTTTAAAGATTTTACTTATTTATTTGACAGAGAAAGACACAGCAAGAGAGGGAACACAAGCAAGGGGAGTGGGAGAAGGAGTAGCAGGCTTCCGGCAGAGCAGGGAGCCCCTCATTGGCTCATGACCTCAGCCGAATGCAGAGGCTTAATCCACTGAGCCACCCAGGCGCCCAAGGGGTTCATTTCTTTTTATGGGACAGAAATCATTTCATGAACAAAATTCATTTGCACTGCTATCAAAAAATAATTATGCACATCAGCTTCTACAAGTTAATAACAACATTTACAGAGATATAAGATACATAATTATTATTAAAACAGTAAGTCAAGCAAAGGTACTCACCTCTAGAGAATTAGATAACATTTCTGTGAATTTCAGAACGCAGCATGGCCCTAAAATGATGCCCAGTAATCTCTTGTGCCTATTTCTAAGATTAGGATACCTTTCCTTAACATTTTTTTGAAACCTGAACTGGTTGCTGATTCCAGGATGGCCATGTCTTCTGAAGGTTGCCACTAACTGACCTGAACCCAGCTTTCCCAAAGCTGTCATCCCCTTCTCCCAATAAGTTCACCTCCAGTGTTGATTTCAGCTATAGTGACCAACCATCTAGGTTCTCCTGGGCCCGGAGAGATTTCCTGGAATATAGGACCTTTAGTAGTAGAACCAAAAAATTCTGGGCAAACCAGGACAAGTTGGTTATCCTAACAAAATCCCATTCCTTAATTGACAAAGAAAAAAAAAATGACAGTATAATGTAATGTAAACCAAAATTCTACTGAAGTCTCCATATTAGAAGACAGAATTATCAAAACAAAAACAAAAACAAAAACAAAAACCTCTCAAAACTGGACGTCACACATAACCATTCCAAGAATCCTCTGGCCAAACCATTCCAACATATCTGCTTGTGAACATGTCTACCCTTAGTTCCCAGTATCCTGCCATGTTACATTTAGCTCCTAGACAAATGAGTGTCCTTCAGTATGACTGTCCTGCTCAGAATTCAGGACCAGAACTCCCTCAAGGACTCCATTGTGGAGAGTTTTTCATTTTGAAAGGGAACAAATTTCAGAGATGTGGCTCCATTTCCTAGTAGGAAAAAATTTTGTTTATAATGCAGAGTAATTTCATCCCTCACTATACTATATCCCTTCATTTCAGAATGTAATATTGACTGACCACAGGAAAAGCTCTACAAACTGTTTAGATTTCTTCCCCAAAACAAAAGAAACAGCTAATCTCAAAGGCAAATTCAAGCTTCCTCATTTATAGAAACAAAAAACTGCTTGCAAATTTGAAATTGTAGTGTTTTCCCTTCTTATAATATGTAGTATTTTCTGTTTTTTCAAAGATGGTTGCAATAATACATCCCACCCAACAAACCCCTTCACAATATGTCATTGGCAGCTCTCCACCAAGAGGTGGGATTTTTGTGTCTTTCCCTTGAGCATGAGTGGGCTTTGAAATACAACCAGAATAATGCTTGGTATTATACAAATTATGACCTAGTCATAATCTGTATAGGTCTTAATTTGATACCTATCATCCCCAAAACAAACAAAGAAAAGCAAACAGTAAATATATACATATATGTGTATGTATATGTATATGTATATGTATACAAAACAATTTTTAAATTGTGACCAGGAAGGGGGCACCTGGGTGGCTCAGTCATCAAGCATCTGTCTTCAGCTCAGGTCATGATCCTGTGATGGGTCCTGGGATTGAGCCCCCGCAACTCTGCTCAGTAGGGAGCCTGCTTCCCCCTCTCTCTCTGCCTGCCTCTCTGCCTACTTGTGATCTCTGTCTGTCAAATAAATAAATAAAATTGTAAAAAAAAGAAAAAAGAAATGAACCCCAGAAGTTATAGTTTTAGTGCCCTGCAGAATATTAACAGGTTTTATATTTTAATTAGTGTTCTTATTCTACTACCCTTTCTTTTAGCCACTATAAATACTTTGATTTTTGGAACATCTTACTAGTTTCCCTCATTATTGAGGTAAATTTGATACTGCTAACTTTATTTGGGTGAGTGATATTTTCATCTTGTTGAAAATCATATTTTGACATTAGAGATTTGTGGAATGTACTAATATTCCTCAGAAACAGCCCAGAAATTCTTGGAGGGAGAGAACCTCCAAGTAGAAAGTCAAAATCCGGGTTTCCTACATCCTCTCTCTCTGACAGGGCTGGAGAGATGATGAATATGAGATTATAAATAAGAGTTTAGGTCTTCCTAGAATGAGGAAGTGTTCTTGTTTCTCCTTCATTCTCTGTGCCAGCGCCCCCAGGACTTCATCTTTTTCCCCAGCTGCAATTCCCTCCTCTTAGAGGATTCTATCAGTGATGCCGTGGTGGGGTCTGGGGTGGGGCACGTTCTTCCGGGCACTCAAACCAAAGCAACTGTAAGTCAAAACTTTCTCTTATCAATATGGACCTCTTCGTAAAGTTTAATTGTACCACATAACATAATGATCCTAAAAGAGTCGGTGTTGCCTTCCTCAGTCTTGCCAAAGATGTTTTCCTTAGAACATATGGGAGATGGAATCAGAATAAAACTGTATGTACGCATATAAGCATATGTGTGTGTTGTGTATCTTGTCAGGGTCCTAAGAGGAAAACAGACACCAGAGACCACTCTACATATTTTTTAAAATGAAGTTAATACCAGGAATTGGTTAAACAGATAATGGAAAGACTGAAAAAACAATTAGGAAAGGGGAGGCACTCCAGAAATTAGCAAGAGCAGGAAACTGCTCCACCTCTCCTGCTGGTTGGACAGAGAAAGAGAAGGTAGTGCTCCTGAAGCTCCCTGGCTGATGTCAAATGGCAGGAATTGGATCCATGGGGAAGATGGAGCTATTGTTAGAGAAGCCGCCAGGGCAGGGAAAGGAGACAGAAGCACCCTGATTTCTTCCTTCTTCCTACCTTCTCTGAAAGGTCCCACTGGACGGTCCAATAGGGAGCAGTTGATTACAAGGGCAGCCCCTTTGAGAGGAGAAAAGAATCGCAGAAGGGGAAAGAAGGAGACTAAGAGGTACGCCAAGCACACATGCATTATTTAGTGGGACACGGAGTAGATCAATAAATGTTAAATTCCCATTTCTTCCAGTTTCTAATTTCATTGGCCATTAAGACTGTTTATCTGATTGCTATGGATGTAAAAAAATCTTTTTTTCCAAAGATTTACTTATTTATTTGAGAAAGAGAGTGCATACCTGCCTGCATGCTGGATTGCAGGATTGCTTGTGTGCAGGGAGAGGCAGAGGGAGAGTATCTTTAGCAAACTGCCCGCTGAGCCCAAATCAACCAGGGCCTGACCTCACAACCCATGAGATCATGACCTGAGCTGAAACCAAGACTAGGATGCTTAACCGACTGAGCCACCCAAGCGCCCCAAAAGTGCTTTTATAATATGCCTCAGGACCTTGAATTAGGTCAAAACTTCCTGAGAAGACGAAGGGCTGTCCTGCTTTGAATTTCTTGAAACTTACCCTGCTTTGAAGATAATCAACTCGGTCAGGCTAAATAAGCAGTCACTCTCTCAGTTCCTGTACTCACTTCAGTACTTTTTCAGGATCTCTCTCGTTTGCCTGGCCTCCCAAAGATCTTCTTTCCCTGTTTATGATGCATCCCTAAATCCCACAAAAAACCCCCAGATCTTTTCACTGTTTATTTCTAATTCAATTGCTGTCCTATTTCACACATGCACATGCAAAATACTGGGATTCGTGGTGATACTAATTATACCCCCTTTTTGCTTTGAGTTCTGAAAACATTTAAAAAGTAGATACAGAAGTGAGGTAAGGAGTAAAATGGTAGCTGTACTGCTAGAAAAGCTAGATCAAAGAGCACAGCTGGCACTTGAAGGTGAAATACACATTTCCTCCCGCTGAATCAAATTTACCACTTTGTCAGAGGTCAAGAGAACAGATAACTTGCAGGCCCCGGTCCTGCATGATCAATCCTGACCTAATTTCACCAATTTGATAAATTAGTCCTTCTTCCTGAGGTCTTTTCAAATAATGAGGCAGACAGGGTGATGGGAAATAATCCCCATTGGGTAATATAGGGGAAGGCCTTTTTCCTTGAGGAATGAGAGAAGTAGATATCTCCCTCCATCAAACTACTACATACATAAAATGTCATTCAATCTGCTGAAACCTACCTATGGGCCAGTTTAACCCCTTTGGTTACCAATTTGTGTATAATCAATCCTGGCCTCAAAAATTTGCAAATTAGACATTCCTGATTCCTAACTAAGAGAATTTTAAAATCTGATTAAATGTTTAAGATTTGAAAAGTTCTGTGTTGAAACTTGTTTTATAAATATATTATGCACTATTATAAAAGTTAAGTACAGCATAAAAAATACACTATTGCACACCTGAT
This sequence comes from Martes martes, assembly GCF_963455335.1. Classification (NCBI taxonomy): domain Eukaryota; kingdom Metazoa; phylum Chordata; class Mammalia; order Carnivora; family Mustelidae; genus Martes; species Martes martes. The sequence continues at coordinate 42,440,742 of NC_137892.1, forward strand.
ATAGTCAGTAATTCCAACTCTTACAGAGTACTGGAAGCATGAATAATTCTGTAGTTTATAATAACTGAAAATATTTTCCTGCAAGAAAATGTAAGTAACAAATGTAACAGCATATGAATTCTACTTTAAAGTGTCTAAATCCATTTCTTTTAGGTTGAGTATAAAAATGAAAGTATATGCCCACTAGATGGCGGCAAACTAAATCTTTTAAAACTGCCTCTGACGAAGCAGAGGCTGGTCATTAAGTTGGTAGACAGGAACTAGGAATTTAGACAGAAACCATGACTTACAAAACACACTGGCAAATCGTAAAAGCTATCAAGCAGATTGTGTTTACAGACTATCCACATTGGCTTCCTAACGTCAAACTCTTTCAACACCAATTCCTTTGGACCCGTGTGTTCAAAGATCACACCACAGATTAACTGATTCAACAGTAACTCCTCACAGTCTGATGAGTTCTGAAAATATAATCATTCACTGTGACAGAGATTGACCTAATTTACAAATTCTGACCAGTCCTTGCCAAGTCCACCGTGTGACTCAGTCTAGAACCAAACCCTTTCTGTACCCATCCTTCCCTGACTCCCTCCTGTGGTGTTCATTCTGTCTTGCGAGAGGTGGTAGACTCATAGAGGTATTGGCCTTGTAGAAGTGTTCCTAGTTGTGTTGATTGGGAGCTTTAATACACCAACGAAACATGCTGTTTTCAAACTTATTAAGGGATTATCTTCAACATTCCCTATGATAATTAAAATAGATTTATTTTAGGGGCACCTGAGTGGCTCTGTCAATTAAGTGTCCAATTCTTTTTTTTTTTTTTTTTAAATATTTTATTTATTTGACAGAGAGAAATCACAACTAGGTAGAGAGGCAGGCAGAGAGAGAGGAGGAAGCAGGCTCCCTGCGGAGCAGAGAGCCTGATGCGGGGCTCAATCCCAGGACCCTGAGATCATGACCTGAGCCGAAGGCAGAGGCTTTAACCCACTGAGCCACCCAGGCGCCCCTAAGTGTCCAATTCTTGAGGCTGAGGCTCAGATCTTTATCTCAGGGTTCTGAGTTGGGCTATGTTGGGCTCCACACCTAGCATGGAGCCTACTTAGAAAAAAAATAAAATAGATTTATTTTAGGTAGTGTAAGTTGAGTGTTATCAACAGTACAAAAGCAAAGCATCAAATATTCTGACAAAGACTTTCTTCTTGACCAAACTTTAGACAGACCTCCACCACCCTCTTTTCAACTAGTCTAAAAAACAGTCTTGGCAAAGAATCCTGCTAAGACATCATCTCCCTACCCTCCATAATCAGATCACCCTTACTGTCTGATCAAATTCCTCGAACCCACCTTTGATCTATAAGTCCTTGGCTTGCTTTTAGCAAGAGTCCTGTTAGCAAGAATCCCCTCATGCTTGATGTCTCCTCTTAGTAATTTTCTATCTACTGACCCCCTCGGTCTGCTCTTTAGCTGTAAATCCCCACTTGCTTTGCTGTATTTGGAGTTGAGCACAATTTCTCACCATTATTGCAAAGTTTTTGTTTGCTTGTTTGTTTGTTTTAATTTTTAAGATTTATTTACTTACTGGAGAGATACAGAGAGCATGAGTGGGAGGGGCAGAAGGAGAGGGCCAGAGAATCCCAAGCAGACTCTGTGGCAAGCATGGAGCCTGTTGCTGGACTCATTGTAACAACCTGAGCCAAAACCAAGAGATGGATGTCCAACCAGCAGTGCCATCTAGGTACCCACAAAGTCTTGAACAAAGTCTTCCTTTTCATTTTAATAATTTCTGTTTATAAATTTTTGTTTAATAAATTCTGTTTCAGAATGATCTAGCAATCATTCTGAATGGCTTTAAATTTGGAGTTATTGGTTAAAGTGCATTATTTCTAACAGGAATTCATTGCTAAAGGTCTTCTTCACCATCTATCTTTATATTCAGCAGCTTATAAGTTTATTGATTGACCTAAATAATCTTCTACTGTCTCCAACCTCAATCTACTCAACCATATTGCACACTGAATTCCTAGACTTCACTAGCTAATGAGTAAAATTACTTTATGTTCATTTCAAAATCATACATTCTTTTTTTTTTTTTTTTTAAGATAGTGGGGTTATGGCCCATTATTGTTTTCTTCTTTTTTTTAAAAAAAGATTTTAGGGCACCTGGGTGGCTCAGTTGCTTAAGCGACTGCCTTCAGCTCAGGTCATGATCCCGGAGTCCTGGGATCGAGTCCCACATCAGGCTCCCAGCTCCATGGGAGTCTGCTTCTCCCTCTGGCCTCTCCTCTCATGCTCTCTCACTCTGTCTCTCTCTCGAATAAATAAATAAATAAATATTAAAAAAAAAAAAGATTTTATTTATTTATTTGCCAGAGAGAGAAAGAGAGGGCACAAGCAGGGTCAAAAGGAGAGGAAGAAGCCGGCTCCCCAATGAGCAGGGAACCTGATGTGCGACTTGATCTCAAGGCCCTGGGATCATGACCTGAGCTGAAAGCAGACACTTAAAGAACTGAGCCACCCAGGTGTCCTCAACATCATACATTTTCCATTGTAGAACTCAGCTCTCCCAGATACTTCCATGTGCCCTCTATTTCCACAAAGATGTCAGTCAGGGGTCATTCCTGAGCATCTACATACATTTTTTTTTTCCCCCCAGCTCATTCCCTTCCAGAGTCATTTGTTGTTGTAAAGCTGCTTCAGGTAGCCTTAAAACTCTTTATTACAGTTTTTAACTTTATTTCTAAGTGTCTTCAGCTTCATCTCTAATGTCCCTCATGGTAAACATTGATTTTGGCTGTTATGTTTCTTATAAACCGTTACTTACTCAAGTTCATTAAGGATACTTTCAAGTGTTGTCCTCTCACTTGGGCCTTCTGTGAGAGCATATGCTGATATATTTCCTCCTCAGTGAAGTCAACTTCTACCCATTGATGGAGGGCCTAATTTATAGAGGGCTATGCATAGTAGGTACTTTTTAATAGATAGGTTTATGATTATAATAATTTGATAAATAATTATCTTTGTTGAAGTACTATATATCGGGAACTATGCTAGACAATTTTAGCATATTACTTCTAACCCACACAATAATCTTTCAAATGAGTTACCATTATTTAAATTGTACAGATGAAGAACTAAGGGTGAGAGTGTTTAAAAGAATTCTCCAAAATCATGTAATAACTAAGCAGAAGAGCTGGGTCCAAAGCCTAGGTTGAATTCTCCATACACAATGCTTCCTTCATGCCCCAGTGTTTGTCTTTCTCTGGGTTTACACATTACTTTGCATTTCAATTATCCAGCAGTTAGACCTTTAACCTCAATAAACTTGGGAGGTGAGGTATTAAAAACTGTCACTACAGGGGCACCTGGGTGGCTCAGTGGGTTAAAGCCTCTGCCTTCAGCTCAGGTCATGATCCCAGGGTTCTGGGATCAAGCCCCACATCAGGCTCTCTGCTCAGCAGGGAGCCTGTTTCCCTTCCTCTCTCTGCCTGCCTCTCTGCCTGCTTGTGAGCTCTCTCTGTCAAATAAATAAATAAAATCTTAAAAAAATAAAATAAAATAAAATAAAAACTGTCACTACATTCGATGAGAGAGGAATCGAGCATCATTTACCAGAGCAGCTAAGCAAACCAGGGCCATTTACTAAAGGCACAAATAGTTCTCTATCCCTCAATAAGGAAGTCATTCCTGTGTTAAACTACATTACAGTAATTTTTGCCATCATGTTGTTTTTCAGCTTTATTGATGCATTTGCCAAAAAGTGTTATATGAAATACACTCAGTAGGTTAATTTAGTGACTTGTTCTTCCTACATACATGTTTAGAGGTTTTAGCTAAAATAGATATTATATGGAGGATGTTTAACAGCACCTCATAGACATTCATTGTTTAATTCAAGCTTGTTTCTTGAAATGTCTTAAGTTCTTGAATTGCCTGATTTCTCAGGGATTGCTTTAGTTGGTAGCTATATTCACTGCCCACATTGAAATTTTACTTGTTTAAATTACGACAGTTACTTGTTAACTTCTGGAAACCATGCAAAATTATTTTGATATCCATGTTTACAGATTTAAAGACAGTTTTTTCTACATTTAATATTTCCAAAATTGGGTTCTGTTTTATAACTTTGTTTACATTTTCTATGAAAAGTTGTTTTAAATCAGTGACTCATCTTTCAGAAGAATACATACGAAGATGTCCATTTCAGTATTGTCAAAGCCAAAATTGGAAACAAGCTATACCATCAACACGGGATTGACTAAATTACAGCAAATTCATACAATGGGATTTTATGCAAAGTTCGAGCCACTGAATAAGAATAGCGAACATGGATTGTTCAGTGTGATGTTTACTAAGGTTAAACGTGCAAGGCAAACAAAGTTCTGTTATTTCTTCTTAAATACTTAGTCTACAGTCCTTGTGGTTGGATGGCAGTACCCTCTATTATATAATAAAAACCTCAGGGTTAGACATTTCTCCACTCAAATAAATGCTATTATTTAAAAAAAAAAAAGGTACAATGAAATCATTTAGCTAGTTTTAAAAAATTTATTATAAAAATGGGAAAATATCAATTTAATATGAAATAGAGTAAAAGAATTGCTATTAATTCTGTGATTTAAACACATTTTAGCCCCCAAATGACTTACAAACTTTTTTGAAATGAAAAGGAGCCTCTGTAATCACACTCTGCATTATGGTAGCCACTGGACCCATATGGCTATCAAGCATTTGAAATGTAGCTAATCTGAATTGAGACGTCCTGTAAGTATAAAATACAAACTAAATACTAAAGACTTACTGGAAACAAATACAAAATAGTCCATTAATAATTGGTGATTTCAAAAATATTAATTACATGTTGAAATGCTAATGTTTAGGACATATTACTCAAATTAATTTACCTGTTTCTTTTTAATTTTTTTGTGGTGGGGACTAGAAAATTTAAAATTATGTATTTGCTGACATTTTATTTCTATTGTACAGTACTGCTCTATAACTTTGGTTTCTTACAGACTCAGAAACTTCAAAGGTCTCGTTTTTGGCTAAAACTGAAAATAAATTAGTGAGGCACCACTTACTATTTCATTTTCACACTCCTTTGGACTTTAAAAAATTTTTTTTCTGATCAAAACAACAACCATAAAAAAAGCCAAATTCCATGGGCAGATCTTCCTCTAAGACCTCATCTTTCTATCAGCAGGCAATTATGTTAGTAAACAACACTATAGGTATGGTTGCCCTGACCTAGCTTATACTCTGTTACAGTAGAAAGGCCATATCTTTTTATAACTGTCACCTGCTGCTTCCAGTAGTGATATCCAGACTTAACTTTCTTAAAGGGCTAAATCATCTTTTTCTCCATGGGTATTTTAAACATTGGCTACTGAAAATATGACTATACTTTCACACAGTTGTTTCTTGCATAAAGGATTACTCCAGTAACCCTGGAAGCCCGTCAAAGGTCAGTGGGTATGATACCATTTATCAGTTTGGGGCACTTCCCTTGTATTCTTAATTTCTTGTGTGTTTTTATGATGAAAAGGTGATGAGTATTTTCAAATGCTTTTTCTGCATCTACTAAAATGATCAGATAAATTTTGCCTTTTGTTAGTCTGGTATATTTCATTAAATGATCTTCAAATGTTAAACCAAATTTGTATTCTTGGAATAAATTCCACTTGATTGTGGACTGTAGTTCTTTTCATATGTTGTTGGGTTTGACTTGCTAATATTTGGGGGTGGTTTTTTTGTTTGTTTGTTTGTTTGTTTTACAGTCCTTGACATCTTTTTGAAAGATATTTTGGTGGATAAAGAATTTTGGGTTGGAGACTTTTCTTTTATATTTTAAAGATAGAGTTTTCTTATATTCTGGTGGTATAATTTACTATTATTTATTTAATTTTTAACAGTTTCATTACTTATATATTTATTTTAGCATAATTTACTTTTAAAATTTGTTTCTCTATAAACTGTACTTCTCTTTTCTGTGACTTCCTTCAAACTGCTCTAATTAGGCTTGATTTTTAGCAACTTGAGTGTGATATGTGTAAGTATATTTTTCTTTGTATTTATCTTGCTTGGGATTTTCTGAGATCATTGCTTATGTGGTTCTACATCTTTCACTAGTGTTATAAAATTTGTGACCATTGTATCCTCAAATAATTTTTCTACCTCATTGTCTGTCTGTCTGTCTCTCTCTCATTCTCTCACTCTCTGGTACCTCAATTATACATGTGTTAGACCACTTACAACTAATTTTCAGACCCTGTATAAGAATGTGTATTTCAGACTAATGTATTTTTTTTTTAAGATTTTATTTATTTATTTGACAGAGATCACAAGCAGGCTGAGAGAGAGAGAGAGAGAGAGAAGAAGGAGGAGGAGGAGGAGGAGGAAGCAGGCTCCCCGCCAAGCAGAAAGCCCCATGTGGGGCTTGATCCCAGGACCCTGGGATCATGACCTGAGTGGAAGGCAGAGGCTTTAACCCACTGAGCCACCCAGGCGCCCCCAGACTAATGTATTTACACCTGGAAGTGATGATTCTTCTATCTGACTATCAGTGTAGGTTTGTCAGTGTTGACAGGGGTGGAGATGGATTGGGCTTTTATTTTTGCTCTATTTATCTTTAGCGTATCACAGGCTTAAAATTCTTCTGATGGGGATTGAAACTTCCTTACTTGGTCTGGAACCTGGAGTGCTTGAGAGTATTTTGTTAGTGTTACTAACACTAACCTACTCTCAGCCTTCAGTAGGTCTAATATGCCGGCACCACAGAGGGGGGTCTCCCTCTGCTCCCTTACCCACCTATATTGGTATAGTGCCACTGATTTGTATTCATGCAAATCTCATAATGGAAGCAGGGGTTCCCCTGGACCAGCCACAATCTTAGTCCTGAGTGTCTGAGTCTCAAGGGTTGGACTTTGCTTGTTTTGGTGCCAGGTCTTGGGAAGGTATAATGTTCTCGCCCCTCCCTCTTTGTCAGATGATTTGTATTTCTACCCTTCCTTCTTGTGGTAGCCAACCTTGAGGTGAAACACAGAACAGGATGTTTTCCTGCCTCTCTTTCAATGACAAATGGCTTTTCTTCTGTTCCTCTTGCTTTGCAAGTGACTAGAGGACAGGAGAGTTTCCTGCCTCAATCCCAGAGACAGAATTGCTTTGGCTTTGCTTGATAAAAGGCTCAGGAACATGAAACTTCAGAGCAGGAAGGTAAGCAATAGTCCCTGGTTCTCCCTCAGTATCAGCCTACCCCCTATCAAATGCATTCCTCACTAAGGAGGGCTCCCCTGCTCTGTCAGATGGCAGAGATCTGATATATGGGTATGGATTCCCCTTGTTTTTGAGGTTCCTGGAGTTTCTAAACCATTATGCTATCCCTCACTTGTTCTTTAGGAATTAATTAAGATTTCAAATGTTTTCTTTTTATCTTCTTTTATGGTTGCTTACCTCCTCCTTCTGTGTTCTACCAAAGGTGAGTTTGTGTATCTCGTCCTTCTTCCTAGGAGTTTGCTTCCCTCTGGAAGCAATCCCCTGGTTGCTTTGCAAATGTAGCTCTCCAATGGGCTTAAAAGTGATAATTTTTTATGTTATCCAGGTTTTTTTTTTTTTCTTTTGGTTATTATTGTTGTTAGAGTCAGGTAACATTCTGTTTGGCTCTGTATTCTGAATAGAAGCAAAAAGTCTTAGAATAATTTCTTTTGAACAGAGCCATCTTTCCCCCTCTGCCCTCATGCAGTGCCCAGTTGGGTACCAAAGCACAAGGATGAGTCCCCCTGCTTTCCTCCTTCCTAGGCATCCTATTTCCCTTATGCTTATTAATGTCATGAAGCAATGTGAGGGGATACCCTAGTTGAGTATGATGAATATGGAAAAACCAGGGCATTTTTTCTACTTATGTAGTGATTGTTTCTTTGACAAACTAGGTCTTGTACTAAAGGCAAAATAACATTTCCACCCACTAATCGACATATAGTAAGGCAAGCTGAGGATTCAGGTTGGAAGTAGGGTCTGTGGTACTCTCTTCCACAGCTCTTCTCAGTGGTTTTTCCCCCCGGTCAACCCTAGCACTTGCCAGCTGCACAATATTTTTTTGAAGACCTGGATTGTTTTTAGTAACACAATGTCTAATCCATTGGAAGGAAGATCCTTTCATTTCTCCTGTAAAGTCAACCAGCCTGTATATATGGCCTGAATAACTTACATATCTGTCTGAGAAAAGAAAGCTGATAAGAAGGTGAATTTTTACCATAAAAATATACAAGTTTCATATTCTACTACTGTTCTCCTATATATATATATTTTTTCAGTACACTTTTTATACCTGAGAAAGTAAAACACACCCTGGATCCCATCCCCCTCTTTAGGGAGGAAAATAATAAAGCTTTCTACCCTTGGTTAAGGATAGTTTCTAGGGCAAAAATGTCTATGTGTAAAACACTTAAGAGCATTCCTTGGGGGTATTTTATGATCTTTGCTGGCTTCTCTAAATGTGGTAGAAGTGTCTTTTTCATGTCTCTCATTTCTCCTGGTCCTTTAACAATTTTCAGGTTGTTTATAGTGAGATCATCCAGTTCAAAAAACATTACAATAATGTTAACATTATTAACAATAGTGTTAACATTAGATAAGTCCGGAGAAATCGGGGGAGAGTTCCACTATTACCTCACTGCACATTTCTCTTTCTTTGCTTCCTAAGAAAAAGTCTTAAATCTAGCATCTTTTGACTCCCATGAGAATTACTCTGGCCCCCCCCTGTTTGTGTTAGCAATGATCAGAATCTAGTAGTACTAGCTTCCTTCCCTCCCCACCCCCACTCCTCTTCCCCCACGTGGAAGCAGAGAAGGAAACAGCCTTGGAAGTTCTCTCTGGGCAACTGTCAGCCTTTCGGGGACGTTTGCTTTCTGCCCAAGGAGAAACGTTGCCCTCAGGAGGCTTGGGCTGCAGGCAGCTCTGGTGGCCACCAGTTGCCAGACGTCCAGGCCGGCTGGCCTTTCGGTAGAGCTGGTAGAGCAGGAACCCCCTGGAAGCAACAGGGCACATTTCCCCTGGCCCAGTGCCGCCCTCTGTGAACCAAGGCCTCAGCCTCCGCGGCCATCAAGCCGCCATGCCAGACGCCCTAGCGGAAGTGGAGCCGAAGGCTGCCCAGCCTCAGGTTGCTGAAAATCCTTTGGAGACGGAACAGGCAAAGCGCAAGAAAAAACCCAAGCTTATGAAGATGGTTCCCACTAGCCTGATCAAGTTCCGCACTTTCCAAAATAAAGAAAAAGGTCAGGCTGGAACCACATCCCCCATTACGAAGAAGCCAAAAGAAAATTTGGAGGGTCCCTGCGGCGTGGGCTGCATAGTTATTTCCAGATGTCAGCGTTTCAACACGCTCCATTGCTTCCTGGTTTTCTACTGCCTCCTGATCACGTCTCAAGGTGAGCTGGAGTGGGGGTGGCGGGCATTCTGGGGAGGGCAGCCCCGGGGCGCCTTGGGACAGGGGGACTCCCTGTGGTGACCCAGCTTGAAGCAGCGGTAGTCTCTCAGGTTCTCAAGGTCTGTCTGGAATCACAGCAGGTTAATCGGGCCATTACCTTGGGCGTGTGCCCCTGTCATAGCTTTACCTCGGACGGTACGTGAGTGACAGTCCACTGTACACAGTGTAGGTGATAGGGGCCTGGCCTCCAAATAGGAAGGAGCTGTAGAGTCATTTAACGTTGTTTGGTCGGGGATCCTGGGAAGTACAGGGTTGAATTAACTGGGGAGATTAAATAAAATTGAATATGGTGTTTGTGAGCACCAGTTTGTTTTCTGCTTCTGCTTACCATTTTGAGACTGGCTGGCCAAACTGCTTGCTGCCTGGATTTGGTATCCTCACATGTGAACTGAGGAGGTGAAGTGGGACCTCAAACAACCTATATCAGAGAACTCAGACTGGAAAGTGTTTTATCTTTGCCCACACAGTTAAACAAAGCATGTGAATTTGAATGCCCTGAGAGGGGGTGTCTGTTCTTTATTTGGCCTCAGCCCTCACCACTCCCTTTATGCTCAAGATTCTTTACTATCCTGTTAACACTGATGGCATTGAAGTTTGGTGGACGTGATCTCTCTTTTTGTTCTAAAATGTTATTTCTAAATAAGTACAATAAAAAAGCTGTGTGTGATAAGAACCGCATGAAAGGGACACATAAATAGGAATCATTTTATCTTGATTTTATTAAAGAAGTTTCTTGGGGAAGTGTGTTTGAATTATGCCCTGATAAATAGGGTACAGTTGTGATAATGGAATGTAGTTAAGGAGTATTTATTGTATAAGGAAATGAATGTATGAATGAGTGAATGTTTGGATAAATAAACACTCAGGTACAGGAAAGCCTTGTTCCAGAATGGTGAGTGATGAGTTTGGCTCGGATGATGGTTTCACTTAAGCATCCAAAGGCAATTATATTTGTTTTATTCATTGTGTCTCCTCAAGACCTAATTATAGTGACTAAGACAGAAAAGATACTCATTAAGTATGTATTGAATGCATAAATGAATAAAAAAAAGGAAAAGACAATTTTATGAAGGTCTTTAAGTGACAGACTAGAGATTTTGAGAGGACACTGAAAGTTGTTCACTTCCTCCTAATGTGCTGGGTGATGAGTAAGGTGCTTTACAGGTATTCTCTCACTGATATAATCTCCTTACTAGGTTGATAATGGGGAGCCATTGAAAGTTTTTGCAAAAGTAGTTCGCAGTGAAGTTTTTTAGCTCCACTACTTTTTAATTGACTTCCTATAGATCATTAGCTCAGTTTGCGTATAACATTGGGTCTTCGATTTATAAAAATGATTTATCCATGTGTACTTATCAGTTGATCATTTATTATTTGTTGTTACCTTTTAAACAATTTTGAAATAATTTCAAACATACGAAAAGGGTGCAAAGTTGATACAAAGAATTCTTGCGTCCCCTCACACACATTCTCTAGTTGTTTACATTTCACCACATTTGTTCCTTCACCTTTTCTTGAACATACAGACTTTTTCAGACATGGTGCCCTATTATAGCTAACGACTCCAGTGTGCATTCTCCCAAAATGAGGACGCTCTTCTTCCTCACCCCTATACACCTTTCTCAGTCAGGAATATCAGTGCAACACTACCATCAAATTTGGAATTGGTGGCGCCACTCAGATATTGCCAACTGCCTCAATACTGTCTCCTTTTCCTTTCTGGTCCCAAATTCTATCCAGGATTACACAATGGATTTAGTTGTCATATTTTAGACTTCTTTAATCTGCAGCAGTTCCCCCAATTTGTCCCTGTTTCTTATGTCCCTGCAAGTCTTAAGGTCTTTTATTCTGTATGTTGAATTTCAACCTGGGTATATTTGATGTGTCTTTATGACCAGATTCAGGTCATGCCTGCCTGATAGGATCCAGGCTACTATGAAACTGATATCAGGCATAGTCCCAGAAGATATATCCATAAAGGTGGGATTTTAGTGGGAGATGGGTAATCATTTTTGGCATGTAGTGGCATCATAATGAATCAAGCTATCGCTTATGTTTGATTGGGATGAAGTACCAGCTGAAGTACAGATCTTAAAAGCCCAAGTGGCTCTACACTTTACCTGGTAGTAGCGATAGTAACTATAAGGATTCTGGTGCTGGATGGAATCTTCTGAGTGCCCTTAAGCACTTATGAAGAGAAAATGACAAATTCAGTTCTCTTAACTCTCAGCTCTCAAGTCCTGTGTGAGAATTCTGGAACTCCCATTACAGCCCTAAAAGAAGTTCTCATTTCTTTTAGCCATAGATTTTATATTTGGGGGAATCAAACACAAAATTTAAGTGTATGGGCTGATGAGTTGTAATGGCAGTTGAATGCACAGTCAGGTTTGTCCTCTTCTGTTACATATCCAATAAGAGTTGTTGATTTTTTAGGCTGTTAAGTTTGTTACTCGTTAGGACAGAATGGTGATTTCCAAGCTTCTTACATGTAGAACTGGAATGGTATGTAAGTTTGTGTGAGGGCGCATATTTTCATTTCTCTGGATTTTATACCCGGGAGTGGAATTGCTTGGTCCTATAGTAACTTTATGATTCACTTTTAAAATATCCTGTAGGTTTATCATATATGTGTTTTATCAGTTTGAGGAAGTTGTCTTCTATTCCTAGTTCATTGAGTATTTTTACTAAGAGTGTGTGTTCGGTTTTGTTAAATGCTTTTTCTGTGTGTGTGTGTGTGTGTTGCCCATTATTATATTAATGTAATGAATTACATTGATTCACTTTCATATTCTGGTACGAAATTAAGAAGTCCCATGGCTTTCACATTTAAATTTGGTGAAGCATTCAAAATAATTATAAATAGAAACAACTTATTTGAAGAGTTTTGTCTTATAAGGTATTTGTAAAAAATTCTCTGAATGGAGTATTTTGGCTGAAATGTTTCAATAGAAAACAAAGAGCTTCATACATTATTTAGTAGTGTTTTCCTTGAGCCTGCTAGACATTTATGCACCTGTACAGTGTTTTCTATTAAAATGTGATCTACAGTAGAGAATCATTTGAAGTCATTTATTAATTATTATGTTGGAGGTACCTAAGACCTCAGGCTCAGTGATTCAATAGAAGAATGTGGGACTCAGAGAAAGATGTTATATTCATGGTTGTGATGTATTATAATAGAAGGATACAGATTAAAATCAGTAAAGAGAAAAGGTGCATGGGACAAAATCCAGAAGAAACCAGGTCCAAGCTTTCATGTATCTTTTCCCAGAGGAATTGCATGGACTTGCTTAATTTTCCCCCCAACAATGTGTTGTAATACATGCAAACAGTTGCCAGACAAGCTTATGTGAGTCTTGGTGTTTTTGGTCGGGGGCGGGGGGGGCATACATTATCTGATCAAACAGATGTTTACCTTAGATCACCTTGTTTAATATAAGCTGTTGAATCAGACTGGTTCTGTGTGGTCCAAGGCCTCAGGCAGAATATTCCAAAGGCTCAGAGTCATTTTCCAGGAGCCAATGTGTGTCTTGTCTTGAAGACAGGCATTTTTTGAGCAACCAATACCTGCTGAGTTATCGCTTTACTGCAAAACTCTACAAAGCAACTTGGATGAATTGCAGCTAATATCAGGGGAATAATCAGGAAAAAAGATCATATTAAAGTGTATTCTTCAGAGAAAAATATGAATAATGTTTTATTAGAGGTAAATACGGCTAAGAAATTAAAGTATGTGGAGTGCATATCAAGAATCATATTCTTTTATTTTTTCAAAGTTACGATATCTAAAGGTGTTTGAAAAGTTTTTTTTTTAATTTTTTATTTTTTATTAACATATAATGTATTATTAGCCCCAGGGGTACAGGTCTGTGAATCGCCAGGTTTACACACTTCGCAGCACTCACCATATCACATACCCTCCCCAATGTCCATAACCCAACCACCCTCTCCCTCCCCCCTCCCCCCAGCAACACTCAGTTTGTTTAGTGAGATTAAGAGTCTCTTATTGTTTCTCTCCCTCCCAATCCCATCTTGTTTCATTTTTTCCTTCCCTACCCCCTAAACCCCCGGCTTTGCCTCTCACCTTCCTTATATCAGGGAGATCATATGATAATTGTCTTTCTCTGATTGGCTTATTTCACTCAGCGTGATATCCTCTAGTTCCATCCATGTCATTGCAAATGGAAAGATACCATTTCTTTTGATGGCTGCATAGTATTCTATTGTATTTATATACCACTTCTTTATCCATTCATATGTTGATGGACATCTAAGTTCTTTCCATAGATTGGCTATTGTGGACATTGCTGCTATAAACATTCGGGTGCACATGCCCCTTCGGATCACTATATTTGTATCTTTAGGGTAAATACCCAGTAGTGCGATTGCTGGGTCATAGGGTAACTCTATTTTCAACTTTTTGAGGAACCTCATGCTGTTTTCCAGAGTGGTTGCACCAGCTTGCATTCCCACCAGCAGTGTAGGAGGGTTCCCCTTTCTCCGCATCCTCGCTAGCATCTGTCGTTTCCTGACTTGTTAATTTAGCCATTCTGACTAGTGTGAGGTGATATCTCATTGTGGTTTTGATTTGTATTTCCCTGATACTGAGAGATATGGAGCACTTTTTCATGTGTCTGTTGATCTTCTGGATGTCCTCTTTGCAGAAATGTCTGTTCATGTCCTCTGCCCATTTCTTGATTGGATTATTTGTTCTTTGGGTGTTGTTTGGTAAGTTCTTTATAGATTTTGTATACTAGCCCTTTATCTGATATGTCATTTGCAAATATCCTCTCCCATTCTGTCAGTTGTCTTTTGGTTTTGTTAACTGTTTCCTTTGCTGTGCAAAAGCTTTTGATCTTGATGAAATCCCAATAGTTCATTTTTGCCCTTGCTTCCCTTGCCTTTGGCGATGTTTCTAGGAAGCAGTTGCTGCGGCTGAAGTCAAAGAGGTTTCTGCCTGTGTTTTCTCAAGAATTTTGCTGGATTCCTTTCTCACATTGAGGTCCTTAATCCATTTGGAGTCTATTTTCATGTGCGGTATAAGGAAATGGTCCAGTTTCATTTGTCTGCATGTCGCTGTCTAATTTTCCTAACACCATTTGTTGAAGAGGCTGTCTTTTTTTCCATTGGACATTCTTTCCTGCTTTCTCAAAGATTAGTTGACCATAGAGTTGAGGGTCTATTTCTGGGCTCTCTATTCTGTTCCACTAATCTATATGTCTGTTTTTGTGCCAGTACCATACTGTCTTGATGATGACAGCTTTGGAATAGAGCTTGAAGTCTGGAATTGTGATGCCACCGACTTTGGCTTTCTTTTTCAACATTCCTCTGGCTATTCAGGGTCTTTTTGGGCTCCATATAAATTTTAGGATTATTTGTCCCATTTTTTTGAAAAAAATGGTTGGGATTTTCATAAGGATTGCATTAAACATGTAGATTGCTTTAGGTAGCATAGACATTATCATAATATTTGCTCTTCCAATCCAGGAGCATGGAACATTTTTCCATTTCTTTGTGTCCTCCTCAATTTCTTTCATGAGTTTTTTATAGTTTTCTGAGTACAGATTCTTTGTCTCTTTGGTTAGGTTTTATTCCTAGGTATATTATGGTTTTGGGTGCAATTGTAAATGGGATTGACTCCTTAATTTCTCTTTCTTCTGTCTTGTTGGTGTAGAGATATGCAACTGATTTCTGTGCATTGATTTTATATCCTGACACTTTACTGAATTCCTGTACAAGTTCTAGCAGTTTTGGAGTGGAGTCTTTTGGGTTTTCCACATATAGTATCATAGCATCTGCAAAGAGTGAGAGTTTGACTTCTTCTTTGCTGATTTGGATGCCTTTAGTTTCTTTTTGTTGTCTGATTGCTGAGGCTAGGACTTATAGTAGTATGTTAAATAGCAGTGCTGATAATGGGCATCCCTACCATGTTCCTGACCTTAGTGGAAAACCTCCCAAGTTTTCTCCATTGAGAATGATATTTGCTGTGGGTTTTTCATAGATGACTTTGATGATATTGAGGTATGTAGCCTCTATCCCTGCACTTTGAAGACTTTTGATCAAGAAAGGATGCTGTATTTTGTCAAATGCTTTTTCAGCATCTGTTGAGAGTATCCTATGGTTCTTGTTCTTTCTTTTATTAATATATTGTATCACATTGATTGATTCGTGGATGTTGAACCAACCTTGCAGCCCTAGAAGGAATCCCACTTGGTCATGATGAATAATCCCTTTTTTTTTTTTTAATTAACATGTAATGTATTATTAGCCACAGGGGGTGAATAATCCTTTTAATGTACTGTTGGTTCCTATTGGCTAGTATTTTGGTGAGAATTTTCGCATCTTTGTTCATCAAGGATATTGGTCTGTAATTCTCTTTTTTGAAGGAGTCTTTGTCTGGTTTTGGGATCAAGGTAATGCTGGTCTCATAAAATGAGTTAGGAAGTTTTCCTTCCATGTCTATTTTTTGGAACAGTTTCAGGAGAATAAGAATTATTTCTTCTTTAAATGTTTGGTAGAATTCTCCTGGGAAGCTGTCTGGCCCTGGGCTTTTGTTTGTTTGGAGATTTTTGACGACTGTTTCAATCTCCTTACTGGTTATGGGTCTGTTCACGTTTTCTATTTCTTCCTGGTGCAGTTGTGGTAGTTTACATGTCTCTAGAAATGCATCCATTTCTTCCAGATTGTCAAATTTGTTGGCGTAGAGTTGCTCATAGTATGTTCTTATAATTGTTTGTATTTCTTTGGTGTTGGTTGTGATCTCTCCTCTTTCATTCATGATTTTATTTATTTGGGTCCTTTTTCTTTTCTTTTTGATAAGTCTGGCCAGGGGTTTATCAATCTTATTAATTCTTTCAAAGGACCAGCTACTAGTTTCATTGATTTGTTCTATTGTTTTTTTGGTTTCTATTTCATTGATTTCTGCTCTGATCTTTATGATTTCTCTTCTCCTGCTGGGTGTAGGCTTTCTTTGTTGTTTTTTCTCCAGCTCCTTTAGGTGTAGGGTTAGGTTGTGTATTTGAGACCTTTCTTGTTTCTTGAGAAAGGCTTGTACCGCTATATATTTTCCTCTCAGGACTGCCTTTGCTGTGTCCCACAGATTTTGAACCGTTGTGTTTTCATTATCATTTGTTTCTATGAATTTTTTCAATTCTTCTTTAATTTCCTGGTTGACCCATTCATTCTTTAGTAGGATGCTGTTTAGTCTCCATGTATTTGGGTTCTTTCCAAATTTCCTCTTGTGATTGAGTTCTAGCTTCAGAGCATTGTGGTCTGAAAATATGCAGGGAAGGATCCCAGTCTTTTGGTACCGGTTGAGACCTGATTTGTGACCCAAGATGTGATTTATTCTGGAGAATGTTCCATGTGCAATAGAGAAGAATGTGTATTCTGTTACTTTGGGATGGAATGTTCTGAATATTTCTGTGATATCCATCTGATCCAGTGTGTCATTTAAGGCCTTTATTTCCTTGTTGATCTTTTACTTGGATGATCTGTCCATTTCAGTGAGGGGGGGTGTTAAAGTCCCCTACTATTATTGTATTATTGTCAATTTGTTTCTTTGATTTTGTTATTAATTTGTTTATATAGTTGGCTGCTCCCATGTTAGGGGCATAGATATTTAAAATTGTTAGATCTTCTTGTTGGACAGACCCTTTGAGTATGGTATAGTGTCCTTCCTCATCTCTTATTATAGTCTTTGGCTTAAAATCTAATTGATCTGATATAAGGATTGCCACTCCAGCTTTCTTTTGATGTCCATTAGCATGGTAAATTGTTTTCCACCCCCTCACTTTAAATCTGGAGGTTTCTTTGGGTCTAAAAGGAGTTTCTTGTACGCAGCATATTGATGGTTTTTTTTTTTTTATCCATTCTGATACTTGTGTCCTTTAATTGGGGACATTTAGCCCATTTACATTCAGGGTAACTATTGAGAGATATGAATTTAGTGTCATTGTATTGCCTGTAAAGTGACTGTTACTGTATATTGTCTCTGTTCCTTTCTGGTCTACTACTTTAAGGTTCTCTCTTTGCTTAGAGGACCCCTTTTAATATTTTTTTTAGAGCTGGTTTAGTGTTTGCAAATACTTTCAGTTTTTGTTTGTCCTGGAAGCTTTTTACCTCTCCTTCTATTTTCAATGATAGCCTAGCTGGATACAGTATTTTTGGCTGCATGTTTTTCTCATTTAGTGCTCTGAATATATCATCTTTCTGGCCTGCCAGGTCTCTGTGGATAAGTCTGCTGCTAATCTCATATTTTTACCATTGTATATTACAGATTTCTTGTCCCAGACTGCATTCAGGATTTTCTCTTTGTCACTAAGACTTGTAAGTTTTACTATTAGATGATGGGGTGTGGACCTATTCTTATTGATTTTGAGGGGGGTTCTCTGCACCTCCTGGATTTTGATGCTTGTTCCCTTTGCCATATTAGGGAAATTCTCTACAATAATTTGCTCCAATATACCTTTTGTCCCCTCTCTCTTTCTTCTTCTTCTTCTGGAATCCCAATTATTCTAATATTGTTTCATCTTATGGTATCACTTATCTCTCAAATTCTCCCCTCATGGTCCAGTAGTTGTTAGTCTCTCTTTTGCTCAACTTCTTTTTTCTCTGTCATTTGGTCTTTTATATCAGTAATTCTCTCTTCTGCCTCATTTATCCTAGCAGTAAGAGCCTGCATTTTTTATTGCACCTCATTAATAGCTTTTTTGACTTCAGCTTGGTTAGATTTTAGTTCTTTTATTTCTCCCGAAAGGGCTTTTATTTCTCCAGACAGGGTTTCTCTAATATCTTCCATGCCTTTTTCGAAACCGGCTAGCACCCTGAGAAATGTCGTTCTGAACTCTAGATCTGACATATTACCAACGTCCATATTGATTAGGTCCCTAGCCTTCCGTACAGCCTCTTGTGTTTTTTGTTTTGTGTGTGTGTGTGTGGGGGGGTGTTTTCCTTCCTTGTCATTTTATCCAGATAAGTATATATGAATGAGAGAATAAAATACTAAAAGGATGGCAAAGACCCCAGAAAAATGTGCATTAACCAAATCATAAGAGACCCCAAATTGTGGGGAGAAGAAAGGGGGTAAAAATAAGTTAAAAAAAAAAGAAAAGAAAGAAGAAAAAATATATATTAGACTGGTGAATAGAACAGAGCCACCCACTTGATTTTGGGGATATTTTGATCTTTTTGAAGAAGATACCTCCCAAAATTTTAAAGAAAGAAAACACACACACACACACACACACACACACACAAATACACAAATAAGGGTAAACACGATGAAGGGATGGAATATGACTATAAAGATGAAAATTTTTAAAAAATTCTAAAGAAGGAGTTGATAAGATAAGTTGGTTGGGAAAGAAAGAAAAAGGAAGTGGAAAGAATTTGCTCAGGCTGGAGACTAGAACAAACCCTGTGCTAGATTTAGGGTATATTTTGATCTATTAAAAGAAGTTGTATCCCCAAAGTTTTTAGAGGAAAAAACTCTATGTGTGTATAAAATATAAAGTTAGATAAAATGAAGGATAAAATATGACTATAATAATGAAGGTTCGAAAAGTTTTTTTAAAAGAAAGGTATTGTTAAGATAAACGAGTTCAAAAAAATGTTAAAAGAGGAAAAACTAAAAGTTAAAAAAATTAGAATAAGAAAAAAAAATTTAAAACATTTAATTAACTTTGCAAGACTAAAGAATCATGGGGAGAAAGCCATGAATTCTATACTTTGCTTTCTCCTCTGGAATTCTGCTGTTCTCCTTGATCTGTGAGCTTGGTCTTAGCTGGATTTCTTGCTGATCTTCTGGGGGTGGGGCCTGTTGTAGTGATTCTCAAGTGTCTTTGCCCAGGTGGAATTGCTCCGCCCTTGCCAGGAGGCGGGCTAAGTAATCTGCTCGGGTTCGCTCTCGGGAGCTTTTGTTCCCTGAACACTTTTCATAGAGCTCTGGAGGATGGGAATGAAAAATGGCAGCCTCCCAATCTTTGGCCTGGAGGAGCTAAGAGCTCAGGGCCCCACTCCTCAGTGCGCCCTCAGAAAAAAGTGCTCAATCACTCCCATATCCTTGGTCTCTGCCCGCAATCCGAGCTCACCGGCCTGTGTCCGAGCATCTCTGTCTCTGACACACAACCTTGCCTGGAGTCTCCAAACCCAGCAGATCCCTCCCGCTCTTCCAGGGGCGTCTCCCTGGATCTGCCACTTGTGGGGTCCCTGCTCAAAGAGCAGTCATCTGACCATGCCACAGTTTAAGGTAACCCTGAGCTGAGAGCTCACTCCTTGTCTCTGTCTCTGTGGCTGGCTTTCCCGCTCTAATACCTGTGAGCTCTAGGACACTCAGACACCCCTGATCCTTCTGTGACCCTGCAGAGCTATGTCTGGAGTGATGTCCCTCAGTGGAGTAGACTTTTACAAGTTCTGATTTTGTGCTCTGTTGCTCTGTTGTTTGCTGGGAGCCGGCCCCTCCCCCTGTGGTCTATCTTCCCATTGCTTTGGATTCACTTCTCCGAAGGTCCTACCTTTCAGAAAGTGGTCGGTTTTCTGTTTCTAGAATTGCTGCTCTTCTTCTCTTCTATCTCCTTCTATCTCTATCTCCTTCTATCTCTATCTTCTTCAAAAAGACCAAAATACCCCCAAAACCAAGTGGGTGGCTCTGTTCTATTCACCAGTCTAATATATATTTTTTCTTTTTTTTCTTTTGGAAAGAGTAAGAACATCTTTGTAAGAATGATAAATGCACAATGTTAGGCAGAAGCATGATGACGTTGCTATTAATTTGGCATGCTAGTTTAAATAGAAAAAGAAGGGTGAAAATGAATCTTGAGTGTCTAAAAGGTGAACTCTGCAAGCTACTTATCTGTTGGCCATAGACTTCATTATTTGTGGTCTAGACTCACTCCTTTTTCCAAGGGGCATAGGA
The DNA here is from genome assembly GCF_963455335.1 of Martes martes. Taxonomy (NCBI): domain Eukaryota; kingdom Metazoa; phylum Chordata; class Mammalia; order Carnivora; family Mustelidae; genus Martes; species Martes martes. Next base: position 42,461,135 of record NC_137892.1, read on the forward strand.
GACTGTAAACTACATTTCCCAGCCTTTCTTTCTTGCTGGCTTCCACTTAGGTGTTGCCAATGAGAGGCTGTGACAGTAGATTTGGAAAAGGGACAAAGGAAAGCCTCTTTTTTGTTTTCTCCTCCCTGTGGTGATGTTTTTGGCAATAGCAGCAATACTGGGTGAATAGGAACTCCTGGATTTATGCTCAGGCTTCGCTGCATCTCCATCAGCAGCAACATTTGGCGCTTCAGCAGCCAATGCTTATGGCTCTGGCTCTGCAAATGCAAGAGCAGCAGAAGTAGTGGAAGGCTGTGAGTTGGCTCTCAGAGCATTAGCAGTAGTGTAGGTTCTGGCCTTCTGGAAGAGAGGTAGCTATTGCAGTTCCAACAACAGCAGCAGCCCATGCTCCAGCAGCTTCCGCTTCATAGGTATTCATGAGTTTTGATTGGTAACTCTTTTCTCTTTTCAATCCAATAAATGTATTACTTTTGTATCCAACCTCTGTATGAATTTCTTGAAGTTTCAAATATTTAGTACAATATATTTCAAATACTTAAGACAATTGTTTTTTTCCTAGCTGGATAGTAGGGGATAGAAATGCACCTCTATGATACAATTTACTTAATGTTTAGGAACATGACAAACAATTCTCCATATTGTTCAAGGATATACACATTCTGACTTTTAAAAGAGTCAGAATATAGGTTATGGGTTATGGAGAGAGAGAAGAATGCATTTGGGGGGGGTACATGCTTGGCTTCAAATACTTTGATGTTTTATTTCCTGTTCTTCGGTGATAGATAAGTATTCATTAGATTGTCATTTATTTATTTTTAAAAAAGATTTATTTATGTATTTGAGAGCGAGAGAGAGCAAGAGCGAGAGAGTGTGAGCAGGGGGGAGATGCAGAGGAAGAGGGAGAAGCCGACTCCTCGCTGAGCAAGGAGCCTGACATAGGGCTCAATACCAGGACCCTGGGATCATGACCTGAGCCAAAGGCAGATGCTTAACTGACTGAGCCACCCAGGTGCCCCTGTTATTTATTCATTTTTATAACTGAATCATAATACATTAAAAGAAAGATCAGTACTAAGTAAGATGACTGAAAAAGATAAGTATTCTCCAGTAAATCAGTACAGAATAGGTAAAATTCAATTAGCAAATATTTCACAAAGGTTAAGGCCTGTATTTTTTTTTAAAGATTTTATTTATTTATTTGACAGAGAGAGATCACAAGTAGGCAGAGAGGCAGGCAGAGAGAGAGGAGGAAGCAGGCTCCCTGCTGAGCAGAGGGCCCAATGTGGGGCTCGATCCCACAACCCTGGGATCATGACCTGAGCTGAAGGCAGAGGCTTTAACCCACTGAGCCACCCAGGTGCCCCAGTATTTTAGAAAACAAATCATGCACTTAGGGATCTTAAACAGTCAGAATAATGTAAAGTAAACTTAAATCAATATAAATTGTTTTGGTTTGTAATGATTATAATGGTGTTCTATTTTGTCTCTTAGAATGCATGTTACTGCTTTCTTTTTTTTTTTCTTGTTACAATTTAGGTATTGTGTTTGGTCTCAAAGATCTAAGCATGGACACTTTTGAGGAGATCAATCATCTGAACGATGTAGAGAATTTATTGTTGCCTTTGACTTATGATATTTCATCTTTCCTGGTAGCAGTGTTTATAGCATACTACGGAGGGAAAGGAAACATACCAAGATGGGTTACATTTGCCTCCTTTTTAGTAGGATTTGGATCACTTCTATTTGCTTACCCATACTTTACTGAGGGAGATTTTAAAGCAAATGTAGATATTGAAGGTAAGATTATAAAAGGTGTCAAATTATTATTTAAATATTGGCTTTAGGAACTTAAAATAGATTATAATACTTGTCTGTACATCCATCCATCTGTATCTATGTATATTACCAAGTTTATTAAGCTAATTAATTGTAGCTCCCAACTAATATATATATGCCATTCTCTTTTCACCTCATGATCATATATCCTTTCATGTAAGAGATAGGCATAGGAAAAAGAAGAAATTTTTGGGATAGTTATTTTATGAAATTGTTTTTCTTTTATCAGTTTTCATATGTATTATAAATCTCTTGAGAACTTTGGTAATTCTTATATCTTCCACAGTATGCTTTCCTTAATCCTGTATTTTGACCTCAATACACATACACAAGAGCACAGATAGATACATACATAAATGCACAGAAAAAGAAAGATCACACTCCTACCATTTCAAAATGGGAGCTTCCCTTTGGCCTAGGACTTGGAACCTAAAAATATTAGTGCCTTCTTCACTCTGTTCATTTTAAAAAAGATTTATTCTGGGTGCCTGGGTGGCTCAGCCAGTTAAGCGCCTGCCTTCAGCTCAGGTCATGATTCCAGAGTTCTGGGATCTCATCGAGCTCCTTGCTGGGTGGAGAGCCTGCTTCTCCCTCTGGCTCTGCCTGCCGCTACCCCTGCTTGTGCTCGCTCTCCCTCTGTGTCAAATAAATAAATAAAATCTTAAAAAAAAAGATTTATTCCACAATCTTTTGTCTATTGCCAGTAGATAAAGACTATTTTGAAGTTTCATAGCCCTATTCCTGGCACTATTGTGTTGAGTACTTTCTTGCTGTGTATAGGTCAGCAGCGTTAAAATGGATTTACCCATTTTGGCAACTTTAAACTGGACTTTAGTGAGACATGGTGGAAAAAGCCAGAAGGATGTCTGCATGTGCGTATGTATGTGTATGTACATGCTTATGATATTTAAAAGTATGCTTATGATGTGTGCTCCCAATTTAAATAAATAGTTCATATTAAGTGCAACTTATATAACACACTTATATACTATATAATTCACATATTAAACAATATGTTGATATACATTCTCAACATATGAACTATATAATATTCATATATATTTATAATATTTTATTCTCTTTGTAGAAAGCATTTATTTTCAGATATTGGACAGTAGGAACCTCAGGACCATGATCCCTAGGAGAGGGGAAACAAACAAATTGAATTTTATAGGAGAAGGAAAGTGTAGCAGACTATGGACATATTTGATTATCAGGAGGCTGAATGACCTCCTTGAGTTTAATAATTATGAATTCAAAGTGAGATTTGCATGGTTTTCCCCCAGCCATATTGAGCTTTACAAGTATAAAAGCAGAGTAGGGAGAAGAATTTAATTTGATGAGGGTTGCAATTTTACCAAGAGGTTGCTTGATAAGAGAGCATGGGATTTAAAAGTGCTAAAATGACAATGGGAGAAGTTAAAGGACATAAGAGGATACTGGGACAGTGAAAAGGAGCAGTATCAAAATCCTAGTGGGTTTTAAGGATTATTGGGATTGGGTTACTAGAAGTGAGCTGGAAAGATAGAGATATTTTGAATGTGAAATGCTTGAAATTGCAACTAAGGAAGGTTTGTGGTTATTCTTTTTGAAAGTTTAAAATTAATTAAGTGGGTGGAGAAAAATTCAAGGGACTAAGAGATCGGGGTATTTAAAATATCACATTGATACCAATGTCACCGCAAGTTAATATATCTTTATAAAATTGAATTATCAGTATTTTGAATCACAATTCTAAAGACCTCTTCCCACTTGACATGAAGTCAACTAGCATTTGGTATGGATACTGAACCAGATGAAAATTTCCATTAGTGTACTATATTGCAATCTGCATTCTAGTCAGTTTTCTACAAAAATATTTTAAGAGCATTTGTTAAATACCAATCAAAACGGACCCAATCAGAATGATCTAATGACATTGCCTGGATCTACCAATCTAATAACAAATGAAACTCCAAGAAATCTTACTTAGTATTGTTTTACAACCATATGAATAAAAAACAGTGTGAGAAATAGATGGCCACCTAAAGGAATTTAAAATCTAGTGGTTTACCATATAATGGCTAACTTTAATGGAAATAATTTTTTTATTGTATGATGCTTTCTCTTTATGAGAAGAAGTTAGTGGGTCTAAAAAGAGAAATTATTTGTTTGCTTGTTTATTTATTTATTTATTTTTAAAGATTTTATTTATTTGAGAGTGAGTGTAAGAGAGAGAGAGCATGAGTAGGGGAGAGGGAGAAGTGGATTCCCTACTGAGCAGGGAGCCCGATGTGGGACTTGGTCTCAGGAACCCGGCTGGGATCATGACATGAGCCAAAGGCAGACACTTAACTGACTGAACCACCCAGGTGCCCTAACAAGGGAAATTATTTGAACAGAGTGACACAAAGTTAATGTGAAGATTGCTGAAGAAGTGAATATAGAACTAAACTCAGAAGATAATCTGATGATACAAATAATCTAGAACATTAGAAACACTTTTTCCTGGGTGTCAAAAGTCAGGGATACCAGTTGCTAAATTTAAGAGGAACATATGTATGTTGTGTATGTGTGTATATATATATATACACCTATGCACACATAACTGTGTATATACATGTTATCATGCATATACATTTATATTTGGTTTATAATTTTTTTTTTGCTCTTTTTAAAATTAACATATAGTGTATTATTTGTTTCAGGGGTACAGGTCTGTGATTCATTAGCCTTACACAATTCACAGCACTCACCTAGCACATACCCTCCCCAATGTATCCATCTTTACCAGCATTCCCACAAAATCCCTTTTATAATTGTGTTTTTAATGAGAATATAATGACTGATTTTAGAACTGCTACATTCAGTGTAAATGAAATGTTAACTTAAAAAAAAAGGGTGTACTGGTGGAAATAACTTTGTAAAAGGTGAAATATTTCATGAGAGATACTGCATATTTGTTGTATGTTTAATTTTTGACTCATTTAACAAAAATAATTGTCTTTTCAAAAGATATTTGCCAAGAAATGAAGACTGTCCAGGCTTGCAGGAAAACCGTACCATCATTCCATGTGAAATATTTAGTTTCCTTCATCCTGGGGCAGACTGTGCAGGGAGTAGCTGCAATGATTCTTTATATCCTTGGAATAGTCTTTATTGACAACAGTGTTGCCGTACACTCAGCTGGTATTTATATAGGCAAGTTTTTTCTTTTTTCCTCTCTAATATGGTTGACCCATTTTGAATTTTTATTGAGCTTTTACATCTTGGTGTACATATCTAAACTGATATGTAAGTGCTAATTATTGGCCCTTATAATAACATTATAACAAATGATAAGTCATGTGTTTGACTTCAAAATCACATTGAGTTGCCTAATTCTGAGGAATTGCTTAAGATTTTGAATTGTAGACAAGTCATCTGAAAGTCATCAAAAAGATAAAGAGAAATAGGAAAAGGACATACTTTCTTAAGTAATAAACACTATACTCTTTCTATGTATTATGTCTAATATATAATACATAGAACATTGATATATATATGTCATATCAAACTATATAGATTACATTTCATTTCTCTGGAAAAAGTCTCAAGTTATTAGATTGAATTGTCTGAATAATTGTATGTTTATACTTTGGGGACATAGGTGAGAAGTTGCTGCCATCATGTTCATAAAGGGATAGAAATACTGTTTCACACTTCCTCAGTACTTGATTCAGTGTGGTGTTGAAATCATCATCATCATTTTACTAAGCTCTTTAATGCTTTAACTCAGTTCACCTTTTGGGGGGCTCAGATATTTTGAAGTTAATGAAAATATAATCTTGTTCATTCTATCAAGGAGGGAAGTGATATGCTATTTAATTGACTACAATGTAGTACCTTCTATTTCCAGTCTTTTGTGTCATGGTGTCCTACAATAAGTAACCCAGGGGTATATCTCACAATAATCTGTATTTCTTTATGTTGCAATAGCTCTGGTCTTGGTAGATAATCTATCTGTACAGAGTTATCATATTTTTAAAAAAACTTAAAAAAATTAAAGTATTGGGAAAGTGACTTTAGAGAACATAGCATTTTGCACCAAAATAATTATTTTTTCCATGAGAAGTAGGGAAGGTTATGTCAATAAATTTAAATAGATGATATTCATATTTATGTTTGCTTTTAGAAAAAAAATGCAATGATTTATTAGTGTTGGCTGAGGATGGCAACAAATCTGTTTGTTTTACTTTTGGTTCTACTGATTAGTAATTAAAATGCACATCTACACACTGCAAACAGTTGCTACCTCTTGCCACCATGGCAGCTAAGGTGAAGTATACAAAGTTGCAACAAAGTGTAATCAGCTATATTGGATTTATATTTATATTAAATATAGATATATTTATAGTATATTAAATGTGTAGATTTTAAATAAGATACAGTGAATTATATAATTATCTAAGTTTCTTTAATATAGCTACTAGAATATATGAATATATGTGTATATATATATATGATTAATTTTATATGTCAGTTTTGCTAGATTTGTTCGGTCAGACATAATTCTAGATGTTTCTGCTATATTTTTTAGATGTGAGTAACACAGTTAGTAGACTGAATAAAACAGATTACTCTCCATTATGTGGGTGAATCTTATCAGTTGAAGGCTTTCAGAGCAAAAATGTAGGTTTCCCAAAAAAGAAGCAATTCTTTCTCTAGACTGCTAGATAAAAACTCTGCCTGAGTTTTTCCAGCTTTCTGACCTGCCCTGTGGGTTTTAAACTTAAGTATGGACTCATTACTGTAATATTAACTCTTACCTGGATTACCAGCCTGCTGGCCTGCCCTACAAATTTGGACTTGGCAGGCCTTGTAATTGTATAAGACAATGCCTTAAAAATCTCTCTCAATATCCTATGGGTTTTGTTTCTCAGGAGGACCCTGACTAATAAAGTAGCACATGAGCATTTCAGAAGTAATCTATTTCAGTGATATAATTCTTATCATGACAAAGCTGGCTTATGTAGTTGTTTGATGTTCAGTATTCATTTTATAGGTATAATGGAAGCTTCATTTGTGTTTGGATATTCTCTGAGTTATGGGATAGCAGCACCCCTTTTGAAGGGCACTAAGAACAGTACTTCTGCAATTAGGTAAGCCATTTTATTTCCTTGTTTGTTGTTTACGTTGTTTACAATATTTGGGTAGATACTGTAACCTATAAACATATACACTTAACTTGTAATAACTATATTTTTAGGAAAAACATGTAAATGTGACTGATACGGATATATGTGTGCATATAAATCTAGAATATACACTTTTATCTTTACTGTTTGATATGTAATTTTAAAAACACTATTTATAAGGACAACCTTATTACTATTCTACATAGTTTTTTGAAAAATTGTGGAGAAACCACATAACATAAAATTTACCATCTTAGCCATTTGTAAGTGTATGATTCAGTTGTGTTAACCATGTGTACTTTGTTGTGTAACAGACCACTAGAACTTTTTATCTTGCAAAGCTAAAACTCTATATCCATCACAAATAACTTCTATTTGCCCACTTCTCCCCAGACCCTGAAAACCACCATTCTACTTTCCACAATTTTGACTACTTTTTATAATTCATTTAAGTGGGATCATGCAGTATTTGTCTTTTTCGTGACTGGCTTATTTCACTTAGCATAATGTCCTCAAGGTTAGTCCATGCTATAACATATGCCAGTATTTTCTTCCTTTTTAAGGCTAAATAATATTCCATTGCATGTATATGCTATAGTTCTTTATTTTTTAAGCTTTTATTTTTTATTTATTTTTATTTATTTTATTTTTTCCCCACCTTATCCCTTCCCCCAACTCCCCCAGCAACCCTCAGTTTTGTTTCCTGAGCATAAGAGTCTCTTATGGTTTGTCTCTCTCCCCAGTCCCATTTTGTTTCATTTTTTTCCTTCCCTTCCCTCCACAACCCCCTGCTCTGCTTCTCAAATTCCTCATATCAGAGAGATCATATGATAATTGTCTTTCTCTGATTGACTTATTTCACTTAGCAACATCATTAGTCTAGTTCCATCCACATTGTAGCAAATGGCAAGATTTCTTTTTTGATAACTGCATAGTATTCCATTGTATGTATATATACCACATCTTTATTCATTCATCTGTTGATGGACATCTAGGCTCTTTCCATATTTTGGCTATTTTGGACATTGCTGCTATAAACATCTGGGTGCACGTGCCCCTTCAGATCACTGCATTTGTATCTTTAGAGTAAATACCTAGCAGTGCGATTGCTGGGTCATAAGATAGCTCTATTTTCAACTTTTTGAGGAACCTCCATACTGTTTTCCAGAGTGGCTGCTCCAGCTTGCCTTCCCACCAACAGTGTAGGAGGGTTCCCATTTCTCCACATCCTCACCAACATTTATCATTTCCTGACTTGTTAATTTTATATGCCATACTTCTTTATCCATGTATCTGTCTATGGACATTTAGCTTATTATGTCCACCCCTTGATTACTATGAATAATGCTTCAGTTAACATGGATAACATGGATAAGCAAATATCTCCTTGAAATTCTATTTTCAGTTCTTTTGGATATATACTCAGAAGTGGGATTGGTAAATCATGCGGTAATTCTATTTTTAATATTTTGAGGAACTTCCATCTTATTTTCCAGAGAGGCTCTACCATTTACATTCCCACTAGTAGTATATAAGGGTTCCAATTTCTCAATGTCCTAGGTAGCACTTGCTATTTTCTTTCTTCTTCTGCCTCCTCCTCCACCTTTTCTTTCTTCTTTCTTCTTCTCTTTATCCTTCTTCTAATAGTCATCCTGACAGTTATGAGGTGATAGCTCATTGCAGTTTTGATTTTCTTTTCCCTAATGATTAGTGATATTGAGCACCTTTTCATTTACTTGTTGCCTATTTGTCTATTTTCTTTGGAGAAATGTCTAAACATTTAGTCTGTAACATATACATATGGTGCTTCTTCTAACAATACCATTCAAAGACTCATAGATGCCATATTCATCACTGTGGTTTCTCACATCATATTACCTCTGACAAGGGACCATCTGAGAAGACAAGAAAAGTGTGACAGTATAACAACTACAGATTTCACTGGTCTTACTCTGTAATCCATTGTCCAGAAATAGCTGACTTGATAGAATGGTGTCATGGCTTGGTACCCTCAACAGTTTTTTGGTGGAATCTTTAAGTTTTCTATATTTAGGATCATGTTATCTTCAGAGACAGTTATACTCATTCCTTTCTGATTTGAATGCCTTTATTTATTTTTCTTGACCAGTTGATTGGGTTAGTATGTCCAATGCTGTGTTGACCGAAAGTGGGCACCCTTGTCTTGCTCCTCATCTTACTTTGTCATATATGGTCTTTATTATGTCGATGTATGTTTCCTTAAACTCAATTTGTTGAGAGTTTTTATTATGAATGAGGAATTTTTTCAATGATTCTCTATATCAATTAACATGATCCTGTGATTTTTATCTTTCATTTTGTTCATGTGGTGTATCACATTGATTGATATGCAGTTATTGAACCATCCTTGCATGCCTGGAATAAATCCCACTTGATCATGGTGTATGATTCTTTTAATGTATTGTTAAATTTGGTTTCCTAAGATTTTGTTGAGCATTTTTGAATCTGTGTGCATCAAGGATATTGGCTTGTAATTTTCTTTTCTTGTAGTGTCCTTGTCTGGTTTTAGTTATACATATAAATGTAACGTCCAATTTCAATTTATTTTTTTTGTTTAATATGACAAATGGGTAAAGTTTCTCTTTCTCCCCTCAAAGGGATAGATATCTTATTATACTGATGACATTTATGGATCATTCAATTTTTTTTAATTTTAATTTTAATTAATTTATTTTTTTACATGAAACAGACTTCAATATTTATGACATAAAGGGGTACTAACTTAATACATTAAGAATCTTCTACAGATCAATAAGGGAAAAAAAACCTCCTGCAAACACTTGTAAAGATTAGCAGGAAGTTCACAAAAGGAAGGAATACATATTCCCAATAAACATAAAAACGTATAGAAATTGGTTCCATTTCACTATTAACTTGCAAAAAGAATAACAGTGATATATATAATATACATATTATTATATTATATTACATTATATTATATGTAGTTAGCAAAGATTCTGAATATTTAGTGCTAGCTAATTTGTGGTAAAAAGACACAAACAATGTTTGAAGAATATAATTAGAATAACTTTTTTTCCTTTTTAATTTAAATTCAATTAACATATAGTGCATTATTAGTTTCTGAAGTAAAGATTCATCAGCCTTATATAATCCCCAGTGCTCATTACATCATGTGAAGTAAAGATTCATCAGCCTTATATAATCCCCAGTGCTCATTACATCATGTGCCCTTCTTCACCCAGTAACCCCATTCCCTAACCTCCCCCAGCAACCTTCAGTTTGTTTCCTATGATTATGAGTCTCTTATGTTTTGTCTCCCTCTCTGATTTCATCTTATTTTATTTTTTCCTCCCTTCCCCTATTTGTTTTGTTTCTTAAATCCCACATATGAGTGAGATCATATAATAATTGTGTTTCTCTGATTGACTAATTTCAGTTAGCCAGATACCCTCTAGTCATAGCCAAATACCATCCACATCATTGCAAATGGCAAGATGTCTTTTTTTGATGACTGAGTAGTATTCCATTATGTGTGTCTGTATATATGTATGTACATGTGTATGTATGTATGTATGTTTGTGTGTGTGTGTGTGTGTGTGTGTGTGTGTGTATAAACAATATTTGTTCTGGCAGTCCATAAGCTTGGAATGTTTTTCCATTTCTTTGTGTTCTTCAGTTTTTTCATTAGTGTTCTATAGTTTTCTGAGTACAGATCATTTGCCTCTTTGGTTGGGCTTATTCCTAGGTATCTTAGGGATTTTGGTGCAATTGTGTGTGGGATCGGCTCCTTAACTTCTCTTCTGTCTCATTGTTAGTGTATAAAAATGCAACTGATTACTGTGTATTGATTTTATATCCTGCTACTTTGCTGAATTCCTGTATGAGTTCTAGAAATTTTTTGGTGGAGTCTTTTGGTTTTTCCACATAGAGTATCATGTCATCTGTGAAGACTGAGAGTTTGACTTCTTTGTTGATTTGGATGGATGCCTTTTATTTCTTTTTGTTGTCTGACTGCTGAGGCTAGGACTTCTAGTACTATGTTGAACAACAGTGGTGAGAGTGAACATCCCTGCCATGTTCCTGACCTTAGGGGAAAAGCTCTCAGTTTTTTCCCATTGAGAATGATATTCTCTGTAGGCTTTTTACATATGGCTTTTATGATATTGAGGCATGTACCCTCTATCCCTACACTTTAAAGAGTTTTAATCAAGAAAGGATGCTATACACTGTCAAATGCCTTTTCTGCATCTATTGAGAGGATCATATGGTTCTTGTCCTTTCTTTTATTAATGTATTATATTACACTGGTTGATTTACAGATGTTGAACCACCTTTGCAGCCCAGGAATAAATCTCACTTGGTTATGGTGAATAAGCCTTTTAATGTACTGTTGGATCCTGTTGAATTGTATCTTGGTGAGAATTTTTGTATCCATGTTCATCAGGGATATTGGTCTGTAATTCCTTTTGGTGGGGTCTGTGTCTGGTTTTATGATCAAGGTAATGCTGGCCTCATAGAAAGAGTTTGGAAATTTTCCTTCCATTTCTATATTTTGAAACAGCTTCAAAAGAATAGGTATTAATTCTTTAAATATTTGGTAGAATTCTCCTGGGAGGCCATCCATCCCTGGACTCTGTTTTTAGGAGGTTTTTTTTTTTTTTTAAAGATTTTATTTATTTGCCAAAGAAAGAGCAAGCGAAAGCACAAATTGAGTTAGCTGCAGGCAGAGGGAGAACCAGGCTCCCTGCTGAGCAAGAAGCCTAATTCAGGACTCAATCCCAGGACCCTGAGATCATGACCTGAGCCAAAGGTAGATGCTTAAATGACTGAGCCAGCCAGGCATCCCTGTTGGGAGATTTTTGATTACTGCTTCATTTTCCTTGCTGGTTATTGGTCTGTTCACTTTTTCTATTTATTCCTGTTTCAGTTTTGGTAGTTTATATGTTTCTAGGAATGTCTCCATTTCTTCCAGATTGCCTACTTTGTTGCCATATAGTTGCTCCACAATATGTTCTTATAATTGTTTGTATTTCTTCAGTGTCGGTTGTGATCTCTTTTTCATTCATTATTTTATTTATTTGTGTCCTTTCTCTTTTCTTTTTGATAAGTCTGGCCAGGGGTTTATCAATCTTATCAATTCTTTCAAAGAACCAACTCTTAATTTCATTGATCTGTTCTACTATTTTTTTTTTTTTGTTTCTATTTCACTGATATCTGTTCTAATCTTTATTAATTCTCTTCTCCTGCTGGATTTAGTCTTATTTGCTATTCTTTCTCCAGCTCCTTTAGGTATAAAACTAGGTTGTGTATTTGACCCCTTTTTTGTTTTTTGAGAAAAGCTTGTATTGCTATACACTCTTAGGACCACCTTTGCTGCATTCCAAAGGATTTGAATAGTTGGGTTTTCATTTTCATTTGTTTCTATGAATTCTTTTAAATTCTTCTTTAATTTCTTGGTTGACCCCATCATTCTTTAGTCGGATGCTCTTTAACCTCCTTGTATTTGACTTCTTTCCAAATTTCCTATTGTGATTGAGCTGAAATTTCAAAGCACTGTGGCCTGAAAATATGCAGGGAATGATCACAGACTTTTGGTACTGGTTGAGATCTGATTTGTAACCTAGTATGTGATCTATTCTGGAGAATATTCCATGTGCACTCCAGAAGGATGTATATTCTGTTTCTTTAGGATGGAATGCTCTGAAAATATCTGTGAAGTCCATCTTGTCCAACGTGTCATTCAAAGCCCTTTTTCCTTGTTGATTTTCTACTTAGATGATTTGTCCATTGCAGTGGATGGAGTGTTATAGTGCCTTACTATTATTGTATTATCATCAATATGTATCTTTATTTTGTTGATAATTCGTTTTTATAATTGGCTGTTCCCATGTTAGGGGCATAAATATTTACAATTGTTAGATCTACTTGGTGGATAGACCCTTTACTTATGATCTAGTGTCCTTCCTCATCTCTTATTACAGTCTTGGGTTTAAAATCTAATTTGTCTGATATAAGGATTACACCCCACTTTCTTTTGATGTCCATTAGCATGATAAATGGTTTTGCACCCCTTCACTTTCAAACTGGAGGTGTCTTTGGGTCTAAAATGAATCTCTTGCAAGCAGCATATCTGTGGGTCTTGCTTTTTTATCTAATATGATACCCTGTGTCTTTTAATTGGGGCTTTTCCCCCATTTACATTCAGAGTAATGTTTATCAGAGTATCTATTGAAAGATATAAATTTAATGCCATTGTATTACTTGTACAGTCACTGTTTCTGTATATTGTCTCTGTTCCTCTCTGGTCCATGTTACTTTTGGACTCTCTCTTTGGTTAAAAGATCCCCCTTAATATTTCTTGCAGGGTTGGTTCAGTGATCACAAATTCTTTTCATTTGTGTTTGTCCTGAAGCTTTTTACCTCCCTTCTATTTTGATTGGCAGCCTGGCTGAATAAAGTATTCTTGGCTGCATATTTTTCTCATTTAGCACCCTGAATATATCATGCCAGTCCTTTCTGTCCTGCCAGGTCTCTTTGGATAGGTGTTCTGCCAATCTAATGTTTCTGCTTGTATATGTTAAGGACCTCTTGTCCTTAGCTGCTTTCAGGACTTTTTCTTTGTCTCCAAGATTTGCAAGCTTCACTGTTATATGTTGAGATATTTACCTATATTTATTGGTTTTGAGGGGGTTCTCTGTGCCTCCTGAACTTGAATATTTGTTTCCTTCCTCAGATTAGGTATGTTCTCAGCTGTAACTTGCTCAAAGATACCTTCTGCCTGTACACTTTATTCTTCTTCTAGGATCCCAATTATTCTAATATTGTTTATTTTTATAGTATCATTTATCTCTCAGATTCTCCCCTCATGACCCAGTAGCTGTGTATCTCTTTTTCTCAGCTTCTTTATTCTCCATCATTTGTCTTCTGTATCACTAATTCTCTCTTCTGCTTCATTTATCCTAATAATTAGTGCCTCCATTTTTTATTGCATCTCATTAATACCCCTTTTTATTTCAACTGGATTAGATTTTAGTTCTTTTATTTCTCTAGAAAGGGATTCTCTTTATTGAAAATATTCCACTAAGCTTATTCCCAGTAATTTAAAGTGTTTTGTTAGTATTGTGCATGGAATCTTTATATTATTATGTTTCTTAATTATTTCTAGTAGGAGGAAAGTCTATTGATATAGAGGGCACTGTATTCAATTCTTTGCTTATATTTTGTTTTTTCCTTTGTTCTTTGCTTACACTTTTTAATTAATTTCCTCAGCCTTCTTGGTTATCAATTGTTTACACATATGTAATAATCATATGTAGCCTAATGCACATACTTATAATACATAGCTGGATTCAAAAACAAAAAGAGAAAAAGAAAAAATTTCCAAGTATTATAATCAGTGAGGAAACACATAGCCCTAGTGACAATCTTCTCCCTAAGTGATACAAAATAATTTCACAACTATGAAAATTTTTCCAAGATTGTGGCCTTAGCATAACTGAAGACAAAGAATGTTGAGCCTGCAAAATGAACAATCAGTAAAAAGAGAAAATCAACAAATCCAGCACAGGATTCCTCACATTCCCATCCCACCCTGCTCACTGCAAAGTCTGTAAAGGCAGACCAAGAAAAACTGCAGGAGATAAAGCCTATAAAAGGGTCCTTTGGGTGATTAGGTATGATCACTAGAAGGGTAATTAACATTCAATCTGAGTTGAGTCAGAGAAGGAACTGTATGAAAGAGATTTCCAAGTATTGGTGATTTAAAGGGCCAGATATCAGATAAAGAGTTAGTTATGTACCTTGAAGGGCCAGGGTTGTCCTAAAGGGTGTGCATGATTTAAAGGGGCAGGAGTGATTTTAAAGGATAGGAGATATTTAAAGGGATAGTCTTCCAAACACATGGTTTCTGCTGAAGAAAAAAAAGTTAAAAAGAACAAAGAATTATTTTTGCCACCTGGGTGGACATGGGAAAAGAAAGAAAAGGGAAAAATTTAGACTCCTGCAGGATAAAAGAAAGCTACATAATTGGAGGACTCACAATCAGCAAAACAAAACAATAGGGACAAATTAACAGAAAATGTTCCATCTCTCTCTCTCTGTTTGATTATGGCATTGTTGTAATGAAATATATGATGTTAAAATTTTTAAATTTTTCTCTGTTAAAGTGTTGAAGACAGTTATGACATTCAAAGCTGGCTGCAGCATTGGTGGATTTATTTTGGTATGGTTTCATTTATTGCATGGTCTACATTAATACCATTGTCATGCTTTCCACACAGTGTACGAGGTGACTATAAAACTATAATTCATTTAATTAAAAGACAATAGATTCCTTGTTCCCACCCCCATCTCCAATGTCAGAATATGGCTGAACTACATTTCTTTTTGTTGTGGAGATATGGTGACATATGCTAGTGTTATTTGAGCAAATGAAGCTGGATTTGGCCAAATATTATTTTATTTATGTGCCAGACTTTAATTAGTATGTATTTTTGCTTCTTGTCATTTTTTTAAATACTAGAGTTCATAATTTTTCTTTAAAAAGAAACATGTTTTAATCTATTTATCTAGTATTATTTAATACATGAAAGATTATTGTGAGATAAAATAAGTATTAACTTTTTTTTGAAAACACTGAAAAATAACATGTAACATTAGAGAAATCATATACTTTCCTAACAGTAGTACAAAATATTTTTAGCAATGTCAAAGATTACTCTTTTACATTTTAGGGCTGTGCTGTCAAATGCTAAAGTCACTTGCCACATGTGGCTACTTAAATTTCAAATTAAAATTAGAAACCCATGTACTCAGTCATAGGAGCTACATTTCTAGTATTAGTAATAGCTTCATATAGCCCATGGCTACAGTATTGGACAGTACAGATATGGAAAATTTTCATTATTATAGAATATTCTTCATGACAACACTGTTTTAGGAGAATGTGCTTTTTATTTAATTAGACTGATTTTAGCTTGTTCACACATAGCTCACTTGTCATTTCAAGAAAAACTGGGTTTATTAAGATGTGTGCATGTATTTGTATACTTTTTAAATTATTCAAACATGTCATAAGATTCTTTTACTTGTTATCATATAGGTGCAGCAAAGATAAAAGCTGAGAAGCGTAAGCAGCCTCATCCATTTCGTGGACAGATTAAAGATAAGGAATTTGAAACTAGTATCAAGGATTTATTTCCTACTATTTGGGTAAAGTAAAATATTTTATGCACATAAGGCAAATAAGTTGACCTGTAGAAGATTTAAGAAAATAACCACAAAGTGTTCAACTAAAATCTGAGTAGGACTTTCAAAGTCTTAATTAATTTTTTCATTTTATAGATAATGGAAAATAGGACCCACCTAACATAAGTGGCGTTTCCAGGAACATGGCTAGTGTCAGAGGATGGTACTAATATTTTCCTTCTATTTCTTTTAATTTTCCTTTTGTGTTAATTTGTTTTGTTCTTTCCCTGAAGAAATAATAAGATATTTAATGAGATGACTTACAGGTATTAACATCTTTTTAGTATGTTTAAATGACTTGGCAGAGAACTCTAGAAGTTAGCAAATATTCTTGCAAACATCATATCTTATGGAAAATATCTCAGTATCCAATGGAGAAGAAATCTTTGCTTCTCTAGGTGAGAAACAAGACCTACGATATAGACATAGAGGGATTTAAAAACCCAACTTCTTTTTAATTTTTTTTAGATTTTATTTATTTGAGGGAGTAAGAGAGAGAATGTGAGTGCAAGCAGAGGAGGAGCAGAAGGGGGTGGAGAGGCAAAGCATCTCAAGCCGACTCCATGCTCAGTGCGGAGTGGGCCATGGAACTCGATCTCACGGCCCTGCGATTATGATCTAAGCTGAAACTGAGAGTTCGATGCTCAACTGACGTGAGCCCCCCGGCGCCCTGAAAAAAACCCAGCTTCTAAATACTGACTTTGTATTCAATTTGCTTCCTCTTCTCCTTTTCATAACTTTATCCTTTATGTTGTGGGCAGAACTGCATTGAAGATACAATTCTAACACCCATAGCTCTATGGAGCTATGTTCTTGTGTGGGTCTTAGATCTTAAAAAAAACACAGATTAGGGGTGCCTGAGTGGCTCAGTGGGTTAAAGCCTCTGCCTTCGGCTCAGGTCATGGTCCCGGGGTCCTGGGATCGAGCCCCGCATCGGGCTCTCTGCTCAGCGGGGAGCCTGCTTCCTCCTCTCTCTCTGCCTGCCTCTCTGCCTCCTTGTGATCTCTATCTGTCAAATAAATAAATAAAATCTTTAAAAAAAAACAGATTAAAAGCAAGTGATTAACAATTATGTAGAGGAAATTCCATGTAAAATGGAATTGGGTCAAAGTAGGCTTCACCAAACAGGAGCTTTTGAATGGAAAACCTTAAAGCAAGAGAAGGAATTACTCATGCAAAGAATGGTCATTAAGAAAATTCCAGGCATAAGAAATACATGTGGAAACAGCTTGAGACAGCAGAGTTTTGGCTACATTCAG
The DNA here is from genome assembly GCF_963455335.1 of Martes martes. NCBI lineage: Eukaryota > Metazoa > Chordata > Mammalia > Carnivora > Mustelidae > Martes > Martes martes. The sequence continues at coordinate 42,478,632 of NC_137892.1, forward strand.
TTTAGAGAATACTTGTATGTTTAAAGCATGATTGCTTGGCGGGCAGAGTGAAAGAATACTAGGTTGGAGAGACAAGCAGAGGCTAGCTCTTGAAGGTCCTTGTGGGACATGGTGAGAACTTCAGATTTTGTTTTTAATGCAATAGGAAGTCACTAATGTAAGTAAGGGAATCATGTTTTAAGAACTTTAAAACATGGTTTTATGTAAAAAACGGGTTAGAATGGGATAAGAATGGAAAAGGCAGTATGATTTGGGTGTTGTTAACAGGCAGTTTTCTCTCGGTATTAAATGGTTATTTTTTATTCAGCTGTAGTACATGAGACCCAATTGCAAGAACCATCTAAAGAATTACTTGGCATTTGTAAATTCAGGGCTATTGACAATGGTTTGTTGAAGAAAAAAGGTAAACCTTTCACATAGGAATATGATTGAGCTTCTTGAGCCTTAAAAAAGAAAGAAAATAAATTAAAACCTAAAATATGGGGAAGCAAATGTTTTAAAATCTACATATAGACATGTAATATTAAGATCCAACAGAAAGTTTATGTATCCAGGCTCTTGCCTTTAGGTAAGAAAACAGAGGGCAAATGGGCCATACTTTAGGGAGCCTACTAGATTAGAAAATTTCCCACTGTTTGCTTTGTTTCATGGTTTAGCACCTGCCAAAGCTATTTCTCAGCAAAATGTATCTACTAAGCTATGTTGGTGAAATTATTCTATTTTATTTTATTTTACATTTTGGTGAAATTTCAGTAGGACATTTCTTCTCTGATCCTAAGTGAGTCAGCCAGTGATTTCTATTAGGTTGGTGGTTACTTGTGAGTTAGTTAAGCAATGCAGGTCATCAAAGAACTCACATAAAGAATGTAAGAATTCATGTAAGGAGTTGAGCAGTGGGTAAAAATCTCCTGATTTTTTAGGCATGGTTTTTTTTTTTTCCTAAAAAAAGAGTTTTCTTGTCATAAATTTTTATTTAAAGGAGCCAGAGAACTATCTAGTTTTAGAATGTATTCTCTCTACTATTACCATATTTCTTGTTGGTTCTTACTTAAATATTTTAGAAAATTCATCAATTAAGGAAAGAAAAGAGTTTTATTCAAATGTCAGTCAAGATAATTTTAATTTTAAAATAGATAAAATAGACATAAATAAAAGCTAAAAAGCCAGAACAGAGACAAAATATTTAATATATTTATAATGTTATAATATCCATTGCAAATCCTCAATAATATATTAGCAAATCAAATCCAACATTAAAAGAATTATTCACCGTGATCGAGTGGGATTTATTCCTGGGGTGTAGGGTGGTTCAATATTTGCAAAACAGTCAACATGATATATTACATTAATAAAAAGAGGTAAAAATGATATGGTCTTCTCAATAGGTGCAGAAAAAGCATTTGACAAAATACAGCATCCATTTTTGATAAAAAACCCTCAACAAAATGGGTGTATATGGAACATGCCTCAACATTATAAAGGCCATATATGAAAGACCCACAACTAATATCATTGGGGAAAAACTGAGAGCTTTTCTTTTAGGTTCAGGAACAAGACAGAGATGTCTATTCTCACCATTTCTTTTTTTTTTTTTTTTTTTTTAAAGATTTTATTTATTTATTTGACAGACAGAAATCACAGGTAGGCAGAGAGGCAGGCAGAGAGAGAGGAAGGGAAGCAGGCTCCCTGCTGAGCAGAGAGCCCGACGTGGGGCTCGATCCCAAGACCCTGGGATCATGACCCGAGCCGAAGGCAGAGGCTTTAACCCACTGAGCCACCCAGGCGCCCCTATTCTCACCATTTCTATTTAACATAGTATTAGAAGTCTTTAGCCTTTGGCAACCAGACAACAAAAAGAAATAAAAAGAATCTTAGTTGACAAGAAGTAAACTTTCATTATTTGCAGAGGACAGGACACTTTATGTAGAAAATCCAAAAGATTCCACCAAAAAATTGCTAGAACTAATACATGAATTCAGCGGAGTTGCAGGATACAAAATCAATGTACAGAAATTTGCTGCATTTCTATACACCAATAATGAAGCAGAAGAAAGAGAAATCAAGTAATTGATCCCATTTACAATTGCACCAAAAACCATAAGATAGGAATAAACCTAACCAAAGAGGAGGTAAAAGATCTCTACTCTGAAAACTATAGAACACTTATAAAAGAAATTGAAAATGACACAAAGAAATAGAAAGGCCTTCCATGCTCATGAATTGGAAGAACAAATATTATTAAAATATCTATACTACCCAAAGCAATCTACATATTTAACACAACCCCTATCAAAATACCACCAACATTTTTCACAGCACTAGAACAAACAATCCTAAAATGTGTATGGAACCACAAAGCCACAGAATAAACAAAACAATATTGAAAAACAAAAGCAAAGCTGGAGGCATCACGATTCTGGGCTTCAAACTATATTACAAAGCTGTAGTTATTAAGACAGTATGGTACTGGCACAAAAACAGACACACAGATCAATAGAACAGAACAGAAAACCCCAAAATGGATCCACAACTGTAAGGTCAGTTAATCTTCAACAAAGCCAGAAAGAATATCCAATGGAAAAAAGACAGTCTCTTCAACAAATGGTATTGGAAAAACTGACAGCAATATGCAGAAGAATGAAATTGGATCACTTTGTACATTACACACAAAAGTAAATTAAAAAATGGATGAATGACCTAAATGTGAGACAGGAATTCATCAGAATCCTAGAGGAGAACACAAGCAGCAACCTCTTTTGACATCAATGGTAGCAACTTCTTACTGGACACATCACTGAAGGCAAGGGAAACAAAAACAGAAATAAACTATTGGTAGTTTGTCAAGATAAAAAGCTTCTGCACAGCAAAGGAAACAATCAACAAAACTAAAATGTAGCCTGTGGAATGGGAGAAGATATTTGCAAATGACATATCTGATAAAGGGTTAGTATCCAAAATCTATGAAGAACTTACCAAACTCAACACCCCAAACCTAAATAGTCCAGTTAAGAAATGGGCAGAAGATATGAATAGATATTTTTTCTAAAGAAGACATACAGATGGCTAACAGACTCATGAAAATATGCTCAACATCACTCATCATTGGGAAATGCAAATCAAAACCATGACGAGATACCATTTCACACCTGTCAGAATGGCTGAAACTAATGACACAGGGACTAAAAGATGTTGGTGAGTTGTAGAGAAAGAGGACCCCTCTTGCACTCTTGGTGGGAATGCAAACTGGTGCAGCTGCTCTGGAAAACAGTATGGAGGTTCCTCAAAAAGTTAAAAATAGGGGTGCCTGGGTGGCCCAGTCAGTTAAGTGTCCGACTCTTGATTTCAGCTCAGGTCATGATTTCAGAGTTCTGGGATTGAGCTCCTCATTGGGCTCCCTGCTTAGTGGGAAGTCTGTTGTCTCTCTCTCCTTCTGCTTGCTCTGTCTCTCTCTCTATCTCTCAAATAAATAAATAAATCTTAAAAAAAAAAAAGTTAAGAAAAGGACTATCCTATAACCCAGCAATTGCACTATAGGTATTACCCAAAGGATTAAAAAAAAATATTCAAGATTCAAAAGATTCAAAAAGATTCAAAGGAGCATATGCACTTTGATGTTTATAGCAGCATTATCATCAATAGCCAAAATATTGAGAGAGACCAAATGTCCATCAGCTGATGAATGGTAAAGAAAATGTGGTGTATACACACACACACACACACACACACACACACACAGAGGAATATTATTCAGCCATCAAAAAGAATGATATATTGCCATTTGCAATCACATGGATCGAGCTACAGTGTATTATGCTATGTGAAATAAGTCAGTCAGAGAAAGACAATGCCATATGTGGAATTTAAGAAACAAAATAGATGAACATATGGGAAGGGTAAAAAGGAGAGAGAGAGAGAGAGAGAGAGGGAAACAAATCATTGGAGACTCTTAATGATAGAGAACAAACAAGATTGATGGAGGGAAGTGGGAAAGGGATGAGTTAAATGGGTGATGGGTGTTAAGGAGGGCAGTTGTTATGATGAGCACTGGGTGTTGTATGTAAGTGATGAATCACTGAATTCTACTCCTGAACCAATGTTGCACTTTATGTTAATTAACTAGAATTTAAATAAAAATTTGAAAAAAAATAAACAAGTAAAAAAAAAAGTTATAATATCCATGAGGTGGAAAGTTACAAATAAAAAGTCAATGGGTTTAAGCTTAAGAATAGAAGGTGAACCCTCTTATGCTGTTGGTGGGAATGCAAGTTGGTGCAGCCACTTTGGGAAACAGTGTGGAAGTTCCTAAAAAATTTAAAAATAGAGCTACCCTATGACCCTGCAATTGCACTGCTGGGTATTTAACCCGAAAGATACAGATGTAGTGAAAAGAAGGGCCATATGCACCCCAATGTTCATAGCAGCAATGGCTACAATAGCCAAACTGTGGAAAGAGCCAAGATGCCCTTCAATAGATGAATGGACAAAGAAGATATGGTCCATATATACAATGGAATATTACTCAGCCATAAGAAAAGATGAGTACCCAGCTTTTGCATTAGCATGGATGGGACTGAAGGAGATTATGCTAAGTGAAATAAGTCAAGCAGAGAAAGTCAATTATCATATGGTTTCACTTATTTGTGGAACATAAGGAATAGCATGGAGGACATTAGAAGAAGGAAGGGAAGAATGAAGGGGGAAATTAGAGGGGGAGAGGAACCACGAGAGACTGTGTACTCCAAGAAAGAAACTGAGGGTTTTAGAGGGGAAGAGGGTAGGGGGATGGGTGAGCCTGGTGATAGGTATTAAGAACACATATTGCTTAGAGCACTGGGTATTATATGCAAACTATGAATTATGGAATACTACATCAAAAACACTACGTCAAAAATCCCTGTACACATATAGGAGTACTACTGTATAGTGCCTAACATAACATAATAAAAAATAAATTCAATAGATTAAGCATGTGAATTAGTGAAATGTTAATGTGGAATTTTGAAAATGTTTCAAAAATATTTTGTTGTAGAATGCTGAGAAAAAGAGTAATAACTATCCATAGCTCTCAGAATATAATGGATTAAAAATATATTTCAAAAGAATAAAAATAGAAAGCTTGGCAATTAGGGAAATAAATCCGGGAAAAGAAAAAAAAATGAAATTAAGACTGGCTAGAAGCAGGTAAAGAGTAAGATTTTATAGGAGAAAACTTTTTAATTGTATAGAGCAGAGAGATCAACACTTTTACCTTCTTTTTCTTTATCTCATGCCTTAAGTCTCATACCTTATTAACAGAGAAGACATTTATATATTAGAACTCCAGTGAATGAAGACTTGTTAATGAATATTATGATATGAAAGAACTTTTTGAACTATAAAGGACGAATTGAATTTAAAGTGTTATTCATTAGTTTTGTGACTAGAAATGGTTGACAAAATACATTAAAGGCAACTAGTGTCCAATTATTTAGATATTATGCTATTGGTAGTCAAAATATTGAATTTCCTTGGAAAACAGGTGAACTGCTATCATAGAAACTAGAATCAATATACATTTGACACAAATAAGATTTTTAAAAATATAGTTATTACTTGTATTTATATCAGGACATCATGTACTATTTTCAGTCTCTGATTCATCTACTAGGTTTGATGAAATAAATTGTTGTTTGTAGAAGCAGAGTAAGTGAGATTTCAGGATAGAGGGCTGAAACATTTTTAAACTTGAAAAAACAGCCTTTTCTAGGTGAGTTATTTTACTCTTATGGACAGATTTAATAAAGATAACCATCATTGATTTTCTATGGCTAATTGTAGATGTTCTTCATGAGGAACCAAGATGAGAGAAAGGGAGAAGTTAATTGATCAAGTAAAACACTTGAGTAATTCAAAGAAGTTTATTGGTATCCTCTTCGACTTGTGTTTTCCTTCTATTTGTTGACTCGAAGACCTTTTACTTGCAAAATCATTGTCTCCTGTCATGCTACTTTGATTAGGGTAGGAAATAGATTAATGCTTCTATCACCTGAAAGAAGAAGTTCCATAATTAATTGGGACACCGTATCCCACATCTTCAATGAACCTTGGTTGGGTCTTTAGGAGCTCTTTCCTTCCTGCAGCATTCCTCTGCCTCAGTTTCCTCGTTAACATTTGTTTCCCACTGCTACTTGAACCCTGTCCTGTATCTCAGTCTACTTGTCTATGTCTACTATACCATTTACCTTATATTTTGCTGATCCTGTCCTTGTTTCCTACTCTTACTAAGTAAGTACATGCAGGAGTACTATTTTGGTTGGTTACCATTTGAAAGCATGCATCCCAGACCAGCATGAACCTCCTCTGGTGTGGTAAAGTTCATGGTTTTAGATAAAACCGTGATGGAGTAGGGCTGAGAGCCACAGTGCTATAAGAAATGGCTGTTGCATGAATTATCTGCTACTATGCAGATTTGATTTCTTCTTTTCTTTTTCAGTACATTAAGCCTGATTTTATTACATAAAATCCCTTGAATACTGATTTTATGTCTGGCCTTTTTCTTTGCCCCCCATATTTATATGTAAGAAAAAATAGATTTTAGATTTTTTAAAAAGATTTTATTTATTTATTTGAAAGACAGAGATCATAAGTAGACAGAGAGGCAGACAGAGAGAGAGAGAGAGAGAGAGAGAGAGAGAGGGAAGCAGGCTCCCTGCTGAGTAGAGAGCCTGATGTGGGGCCTGATCCCAGGACCCTGAGATCATGACCTGAGCCAAAGATAGAGGCTTAGCCCACTGAGTCACCCAAGCGCCCCCCACCCACCCAAAATAGACTTTTTTAAAAAGAGGAAAGCCTAGATACTTTTTTGGAAGGGTATGTTGTAGTCTGAGTGTTTGCTATGCTCACAGTGTCTTTCTAAGTAACGTGCCCGTAGCCCTTTCTGAATAAAGGGCCCAGAAGTGTTTCCTTGTGCAGAGTTGCCATGCTCTATATGATGTAGTTCACATGTCCTAGTTTAAAACTAGGTCTGGGATCAGAACTTAAACCCAAGATACCAATCCTTAGATTTCTAAAAAACCTATTAAATAGCTTGAGAAAAATACCCAATAGGGAGACCTGCTATAAACCGACTAGTTGACTTTCTATTTCTTGGGAGAGTATATGTAGGAGAAAGGCCAGGAAACTTACAGGACACAGCTCTAATAAACTGACAGAGAGAAAATGAATGTGCAAAGGCCATTGAGATAGAGAAGCAAATGGAGAGACAATACAGTGAGCAACTGTAATAGAAGTAGATATAAGAACAATCAGCTGATGGAAAGAAGCTGAATATCTGGGTCTTTGTAGCAATTAAGACAAAACAATGGAATGCCCACTAGAGAGCAGACCAGATAAGCTGCCATTTGCTTCTGAATATTCTGTTTCTTTAGGAGTGCAGAATTATTCAGCTACTCAGTGTTTTTGGCTTTCTCACTTTACTGTGTAACATTATAGTAAGTCTCATCAACTGGATTAACCTAGGAGTCTGTTCATTTTAATTCTAAAAAGTTCAAACACAAAAATTATCTAGTGCAGTGGTTCTTAGTGTGGCTCCCAGGCCACCACCATCATCATCATTGCCTGGGAATCTGCTAAAACTGCAAATTCTTGGGCTGTGCTCCAAACCTACTGAATCAGAAACTCTGGAAGTAGGACCTGGTAATCTGTGTTTTACACCATCCCAACGATTCAAAGCACACTACAGTTTGTAAATAACAAATCTCATAATCTAGTGTGACCCTCTTATTTTATAAATTATGAAAATGATGTGTATTCTTTCCTGGGTAACTTCTAGCTGCCAGAAATTAAATTATTACATATATTCCGCTCTCATGATCACCTGGAGATATATATATTATCATTTCTAGTTTATACATGAAGCAATAATTTAAAGAAGATGAGTAATTTTTCCAAAGGCATATATATCTTTGGATACATACACACACACACACACACACACATACAGGTAGCTGAACCGAGGTTAAGAATATAAAAATATCTCATGTACCTGACTCTAACACCATTCCTGCATCTACTATTATATAATACTCCCTAAAAATGGGATATAGAGAGATGTGATTTGCCAATTGTTGTTCCAAAAATCAGTTGCAGAGCCAAGATAAAAGCGAGGTTTTCTGTTCCTTATTCTACCTGTTATACCTAATACAGATTGCCGTTTCCTATAAAATCATGGTATAGACCAGTGAAACAGAAGACAGAACTCAGCAACAGATTAATAGATATAAAAACTTGCTATCTGATAGGGGAGGCACTGCAACGATATAGTTCAGTAAATGTGATGATAAATTTGATTCTCTGTATGGTGAAATGAAGTTGGACCACTACTTCATACGACACACAAAGGTGATTTACAGGTTAATAAAATGTGACTAGAAAAAAAAAAAAAAAGAACAGCACAGTTAATGCTAAACCATGAAAGAAGTATCTTGTGACATAGAGGTAGGAAAGGTTAAGCAAGGTTGCAATAGTGTAAAATACAAAGTAAAAATTAGTGGATTAAAGTTATGACAAAGATTTCTGTTCTATGAAGGAAACTGCAGACAACGTTAAAAGATGGGTAACAGGGGCGCTTGGGTGGCTCAGTGGGTTAAAGCCTCTGCCTTTGGCTCAGGTTATGATCTCAGGATCCTGGGATGGAGCCCCGCATAGGACTCTCTGCTCAGCAGGGAGTCTGCTTCCCTCACTCTCTGCCTGCCTCTCTGCCTACTTGTGATCTCTGTCTGTCAAATAAATAAGTAAAATCTTAAAAAAAAAAAAAGATGAGTAACATCTCTCAGTCTAACGAGAGATTAGTATTTAGAATAAATAAGGAATTCCTGGAAAATCTATACAAAAATTTCAGGAAGCCTAACAAAAATATGAATAAGCATTTCACACACAATAACCACGTCTAAATAGCTATGAATTACATGAAGAAATGCTCAGTTGGATTTGAATTTAGGAAAGTACCATATAAAGCATTGTGGTATGACTTTATATCCATCAGCGTGGCAAAATTTTAAAAGCTTACTGATAATACCAAGTGTTTGTGATTACGTGGGGTGTACTAGTTATCTATTGCTATGTGACAAACCACCCCAAAACTTAGTGGCTTAAATAATAGAACATGATTTTGCTCACTAATCTGCAGCTTTGTCAGGGCTTGCTCCGCTCAGCTCTACTTGTCAATTAAAGTGAAGTCTGGGGGATAAAATCCTCTGATGGCTTGTTTACTTAACTGTGAGCTATCGACACTGGCTGTTTGCTGGAACACCCACACATGGCCTCTCCCTCTGGCCTTGACTTTCTCACAACATGGTGAAAGAGTCCCAAAGCCAGAGTCCTGAGAGAGTGAGCATATACAGCAGAAGTCCTATTGTCATTTTATGATCCAACATCAGAAGTCATGCAGCATCTCTTTGTTGAGACAGTCATTAAGGACTTTCCCAATGCAATGCCTCCTGATGGGAGAATGGCAAAGTTCTGGAAGGGTATGTGGAACTGAAAATATTGCTGTGGTGAATTTTATAAGTTGCTACATGAAGAAAATAGAAAACTCTGCTACATTATGGTGGGATTATAAAGTGATACATTTTGGGGAAAAAATTTAAAGAAATAATGGAATGAAGTGTATAGTACATCTTAATGCCCAAGCAATCCTGTTCTGGGATATATACTTCCAAAGACATTCTACCCTAGTCCTTAAGTGTGCACACACACAGGGACATTTAATATACTCTTGTTTGTGACAGTGGGAGTTGAAGTGAGCCTAACTTGTGGGAGTAGATGAATATGGTAGGATCACAGTATGTAAATTTAGATAGCACTCAGAAGATGAATTAGGTTAATACAGAGAATATGTTTAGATTTTTTAAAATGGTGTTTACGACTAGAAAAAAAATTGAGTGAATTTAACAATATATAAACAAAACACCACTGAAATTTTTCAAAGATAAGTATATATATAAGAAATACAGAAATCAGTTTGAAAGTTTATATTTTAATGTTAATTATTATCATGTTAATTACTATGTATAGTATAATAGTACTATACATCCTCCTGAGGCTTCTGAGTAAGTTCAAAAAATGCAGAATTTGGGTGCCTGGGTGGCTCAGTGGGTTAAAGCCTCTGCCTTCGGCTCAGGTCATGATCCCAGAGTCCTGGGATCGAGCCCCACATCTGGCTCTCTGCTCAGCAGGGAGCCTGCTTCCTCCTCTCTCTCTGCCTGCTTCTCTGCCTACTTGTGATCTGCCAAATAAATAATAAAATCTTTAAAAACAAATGCAGAATTTATGTGACTTCACTGTATGTGGAATACCCAGGAGTAAAATGTTATAGAATCTTAATAGTAATACTAGTGATTTTCCTTGTGTGTTGCTTAAATTATCTTCATTTTGTTTTTTAGTTAGGTGAAAAGATTTCTTAAGGAAAGAAATAGATTAACTAAGGTAAAGCAACATTCTAGATACCTGGTTAATGATATCTATTTTTCCTTAATTTTTGTAGAAATTTCCTTATTTTTGTAGAAAACTGCCAGAATCTCAAATAAAAATTATAGGTGGTATGGAGGTCAAATGAATAAAAATGGTTCAAATACTACATGTCTTTAATAGTATATTATTATATATTATGTATTGGTGAACTGCAGATTTTGATTTATATATATGTTCAGTTTAGATTGGGAAAGGTAAAATTTTTGCTGATTGGTCATTAACATGTGAGTGAATAAATCTATTTTTCTTTACCTAACAAAATGACATAATTTGTATATAACATTTCTATTTTAGGTTCTGTTGAAGAATCCAATATTAACATGCCTAGCTCTGACTAAAGCTGCAGGATCTTTTGTTTTTATTGGAGCTTCTGAATATTTGCCTTTGTATATAGAAAATCAGTTTTCATTAACACGCTCTACAGCAACTAAAATTGCAGGTAGACCTTTTCTGCTCATTATACTCATTTTGAAGTTTTTATATAAAGTTTTCTTATATGTTTTTATGAAATATTTGAAATAAGCATAAAGTAGGAGTAATATCATTTGCTGAAGTTTCATTTATCTTATTTCATTTTATTAGTTTTCAATGCTATATATTACTATATATTACTCAGTGTTCATCAATGCTCATCACAATGAGTATACTCTTAATCTTTATTTTACCTAATCCCCTACCCACCTTCCCTGTGGCAACCACTAGCTTGTCATCTGTATTTAGAGTCTGGCTTTTTGTTTGTCCCCCTCTTTTTTTTTTCATTTGTTTTGTTTCTTAAATTCCACATATAAGTGGAATCATTCGGTACTTGTTTTCTCTGAATGACTTATTTTGCTCAGGATTATAACCTCTAGGACCATCCATACTGTTGTGAATGGCAAGACTGCATTCTTTTATTCCATTGTATATGTATTCCACATTGTCTTTATCCATTCGTCCATCTATTAGTGGACACTTTGACTGCTTCTATAATTTGGCTTTGTAAATAATGCTGCAGTAAACATAGGGAGGCATATATCCCTCCAAATTAGTGCTTTTGTATTCTTTGGAAATATTCCTGGTAGAGAAATTACTTGATCATAAAATAATTCTATTTTTAATTTTTTGAGGACTTCCATACTGTTTTCCATGGTGGTTGTATCAGTTTGCATTCCCACCAACAGTGTACAAGGGTTCCTTTTCCTTCACATCTTTGTCAGCACTTGTTTTGGTTCTAGCCATTCTGACAGGTATGAGGTGATATGTGGTTGTGGTTTTAACTTACATTTCCTTGATGGTGAGTGATGGCAAACATCTTTAAACGTGTCTGAAATGTGTCTCTTGTAGGCAACGTATAAATGCCCATTTATTTATTTTATTTATTTATTTAATTCATTCAATTAATTAATTATTTTATTTATTATTTAAATAATAAGTATTTTATTTATTTTAATTAATTATTAATTAATTATTTTTTGAGAGAGAGAGGTGGGGAGGGGGCAGAGGGAGAGAGAGAGAATCTTAATCTTTTTTGTGTTTTCTATCTCTTTTTTAAGGGTCTCATTGATATTCTCCACTCTTTTCTCAAGTCCAGTGAGTATCTTTATGATCACTACTTTGACTTCTCTATCAGGCATACTACTTATATCTGTTTCACTTAGATCTCTTGCTGTGGTTTTGTTTTGTCCTGTTATTTCATTTGGGACATATTCCTCTGTCTCCTCATTTTGTCTAACCCTCTGTGTCTATTTCTCTTTGTTACGGAGGTCAGCTATGTCTCCTTATGAAGAAGAGGTCCTGTAGTGCTCTGCAGTGCAGAGTCCTCTGTTCACCAGATGCTGGCACTTCAGGGGTGTCTCCTATGTGTGTTGCTTGTGCCCAGCTCTTGTGTTCCGGCTGCTTTTTCCTTCAGTCCATCCAACTGAAGAGGCTCTCTTTACCTGTTGTGGGCAGTGTTAAGTCCCCAGCTGGGGTGGGGCACACAGTTTTAATGAGGTATACCTTGGGCTTCCATAGGGCCCACTCCTGCTGCTGCTGGGACTGAGGCCCTTAAAACATGTGAGTTGGGGTATGGTGTTGGCAAGGTTTGCACCAGTGTTCTGGGGGAAGACTTTTGCAGACACTGGGACTGAGGCAAATGTGGCTGGGAAGGGTGGATCCATTGAAATCTGGGAGTCCAGGGCACAGTGTAAACAAGTTAGTTAGTGAATGTGGGGACAACTCTGGAGGAACATAAATCTTATAATAGGCAGTAATCATGCTTATCTTTTGATCTAGAAGAAGACATTATCTTTATTGTACTTGACAGTAAATGTATCTTCTCTTAGTTCCAGGAGGAACATAACCTCTGTTTTCTAGAACTATAAGCAAACTTGCCTTCTGTTATTGAGAACACTATCTCTATTATCCAAGGCTGTTTGTTCACTGTGCAAATATCTTTGAAGAGATAGGACAAAGATCAGTCAGTGATTCTGCTTGCTAGATATGCAGAAACATGAGCTACATGGAGAATTGCTGCCCAATATATATGACAGTAATTATGTAACATATAAATAATGATTGTCAGATTAAGCAGACAATCTAGTATGTTACTTGCAAGAGGCACTCCTTAAATATGATGACATGAAAAGGTTGAAAGTCAAAGGGTAGGAAAAGTTCTACTATGTGAATGCTAGCCAGAAGAAAAGGTGGTGTAACTATAGTATTTTAAATTAGTATTCTCAAAGCAAGAGGCATTAGTTGTTGTGAAGAGATCAATTATAGTGACAGCAGTGAGGTAGGTGAAACAATTATACATGGGCATGCCCTCAACAATGTAGCTTTAATTTTTTTAAAAAGATTTTATTTATTTGTAAGAGAGAGAAAAAGAGCACAAGCAGGCAGATAATTCAATAAAAATGTACAAGAGACTTGAAAAAGTATTCAATAGAAGATGCTATCCCTTGGCCAATATTCATATGAAAGTGGGTTCACCTCTACTGGTTTTTAGGGAAATGCATATGAAAACCACAACACAATACTATTATTCATTCACCACAATGGCAAAAATGAAAAAAGGGAAATGCATGTTGGCATGGATGTGGAGTGGTAGCATTTCATTCACTACTAGTGAAAATAAATTGGTTTAACCATTTTATATCTGTTTGGTAGTATCATGAAAAGCTGAACATATACATATTCCCTCCTTCAGGAATTCTACTCCATGTTACATACCAAACGTAAGTTTCTCTCTTAAGAATATACCTAGAGGAAGTGCAAATATTTACAAAAGACATGTACACGAATTTTTGAACTTGCACCATTATTCACAATATCGCAGTGAATAAGTTGTGGTGTATGAGTATTTTAGAATGCTGTTCACCAATGGGAAGGCATCATCTATTGTCATGTATAAAAACATGAGTGAATTTTTCAAACATCATACAAACAAAGAAGCCTTAATGTATACATACTTTATGATCCATATTTTATAAAATCCTGTAAGTGCCTAAAAGAGCCTTTGATCTTCTGGCAGTGTTAGATTTTTGATTTGGGTGGTAGTTTCACAGGAACAGTCACTTTGAAAAGTCATCGACATGTACAATTGTGATTTGTATACTTTTCTGTACATCAATAAAATCTTTACAGAGTTGAAGTTCTGTGCATTGGTTGAATTTCCAATTGTTTTGTTTCCTTTTGGGGTAGACTTTAAAGAGCTAGCCATTTAATTGTTGAACTCCCTGTGCCCAGTATTTTCTTATCACCTAGGGCAATAGCCTGACAGGCAATATTTTCCTAGCTGAGTGGAGTTCTCAGTTTTTTGCTCACAAATGTTTGTGGTTTTCCCAAATCTGTAGTTGTTGGGTTCAAGCTGAATAAACCAAGGGCCTTTCCTGGGTTAGTTATATGGCTTGAGGATGGGGATAGGACTTGGAGCTCAAACATTTTATATAGACTGCCATCCATTCCCCTTGTTTTTCCTTTATCTCATTCCTGCTTGTGGTGGTACCTATTGCCCTTCCTTCCTGAGATTCTGGGGTAAAATGCGGCTTGCCTCTTTTTGACTTCCTTACTTTCAGGCTTACTTCTCACCCTTTGAAGTCTCCTGATTCAGTTCCATTTCTCACAATTTTCTTGATAAATATTGCCCCTCCTCTATTTATTTGTAGTTTGTTTTGTTTTGTTTTGTTTTGTTTTTGCTTTCTAATGAATTTATTTGTGAATGTCTACCTTTTTTCAAACATTCATATGTTTACTTTGTGCCTGAACACTTTTCTAAGCAATTAAATATGGGCTTATGTAATTCTCCTAACAACCTTATCATGGTGATATAATTATTTATAGATTTTCCTTAATAGTATCTCATACATTTAGGTGTAATTTTCATTATTTTTCTGTTCTAAGTATTTTTAAAATTATGATTCTCATCATATTTTTATTTAAGTCATGTCTTACTGGTTTTTTTGTTTATTTGTTTTTTTAAGATTTTATATTTTTATTTATTTGACAGAGAGAGAGAGAGAGAGAGATCACAAGTAGGCAGAGAGGCAGGCAGAGAGAGAGGGGGAAGCAGGCTCCCTGCTGAGCAGAGAGTCTGATGCGGGGCTCGATCCCAGGACCCTGAGATCATGACCTGAACTGAAGGCAGAGGCTTAACCCACTGAGGTGCCCCTTAAGTCATGTCTTAATTGAGAAGAGATTTTTAGTTTTTAAATATATGGTTTGCTTTTCTTTTTAAATAACTATTCACATCGAGTAATAGTTTCCATATCTTTAGTAATGTTGTAAGCTGAGTCTTTGTTTATGAGAAAGCTGAGTCCAAATACTTTGCTTATGGATTTTTAATTTTCTGGGCAATTTTAACAAAATTTATTTTATGCAATGTTAAATATATATATGTTTATGAACTACATTTCATGGCACATTTTTTTAGTATTTTATTTTCAGACTTTCCTTTAAAAATACCCAGTTTAATTATCTGTCTTTTAATAGTTAAGCTTTATCCATTTACCATTATTGGGTATTCTGACTTTTTTTAAAAAAAGATTTTATTTATTTATTTGACAGAGAGAGAGATCACAAGTAGGCAGAGAGGGAGGGGGAAGCAGGCTCCCCACTGAGCAGAGAGCCTGATGCGGGGCTCCATCCCTGGACCCTGAGATCATGACCTGAGCCGAAGGCAGTGGCTTAACCCACTGAGCCATCCAGGCATCCCTGGATTCTGACATTTTTAAGTAACTTTTAACTTCTTACTTATATTTCTTTGTTTATTACCTTTCAGTTTGCTTCTTTTCCCCCCTACTATCCTGTTCTCTCTCAATAGACTCATTTCTTTTTTTCATTTTATCCCCTTTGTTTTGTTTGGGAGATTTTAACAATCCACTGGTAGTTCACTAGCCCCTCTCTTCAAGAGTGAGTGCATATGCTCATATCATGTCTAGATAATTTTATCATTTATGAATTAGCTGTAGTTATTCTTTTGCAAGTAACATACTGTTTGGCAGATTTTACAATTTCTCTTTATTCTTGATAATATGAAGTTTTCTTACCTTACTTCTGTATATCCTAGGATAGATTCAATTATTTACTCTTAATTGTTCTCAGTAGTTGGAGTGTTCATTTTATTCCCAGAACTAATATATTTTTTTTTAATGGTAGAAATTCTTATTCTCAGTTTCAATTTTTCATGTATTATTTCTGGGGAAATAATTCCCCAGAATTTATTCCATTATACTTCTCACAAGTGCAGTAAAGCATTTTGTAGTGCCTCTTACCCTGTTGTCTTTTTTTTTTTTAAGTTACTTTCTTATTAAACTTACAAAAAAAATTTGGAGGTAGTACAGACAGCTCTCATACACTGCACACCTCATTTCCCCTTTTATTAACATCTTACATTAGTATGGTAGTTTTGTTATAATTAATGAGCCAATGTCAATACTAACTGAAGTCAGTAACTCATTTTTATTTCCTTTGCTTTTACACAATGTCCTTTTTTCTATCCCAAGATTTCATTCAGGGTACATTATATTTAGTTATCATATCTCTTAGGTGTCTATTGGGGTTGACAGTTTCTAAGTCTTCCACTGTTTTTTATGATCTTGACAGTTTTGAGGAGTGCTGGTCAGGTATTTTTTAGAATGTTCCTTAATTGGGAATTGTCTGATTTTTTTCCACCTGTGATTAGACAGGAGTTATGGGTTTTAGAGGGAGGATCACAGAAGTGAAGTGGCATTTTCATCAAATCATATCAAGGGTGCATACTGTCACCATGGTTTACTACTTTTGAATTTGACCTTGTTCAACTGGGTAATGTTTATCATATTTCTCTACTGTACTCATTGTCCTTTAACTACTTATCTTGGTTATTCTCCTTTCACTCTTCTTTTTTTTAAAAATATTACATAGTGCATGAATTATACAATGTTCTCTTCCAATTTATTAACTTTAAATGTCTCTGGTCTGGGACTTTAGTTTTTATTTTAGGAATTAGAGTTTTAAATATCCAGTTTTAAATATTATTTTTTATTCATTTGCTCTTATTTCATTCCTTTATCTTTTTATTTTATTTCTTCTTTTTATGGAAGTTAAACTTCCATTTATCTTTTTGAACATTCTAAAATTACTTACTTACAAGTCTCCCACAGACCTTCAAAGATAATAAATTTAATCTGATGTTGGTGGGACTTTTTTTTCTTTTCTTTTTTTTGCCTTATATTTCTCTTGCTATATTCTTACCTAAATCTACGACTTCTTTATGTTTGGAGCAAAGGAAATCACAGCAATGTTTGCATTTACTTTGCTACTTTCGTATGACTATCTTCTAATTATATGTCTTCTTCTCCCTCTTTCTTTTCCTCCTCCTGTTCACCTCTATCTAATCCTTTATGCTTGATTGAAAAGAAAACTATTTCTCATAGTGACTATTCTGAAATCTCAGTTTGTTGTGAGATTGTTAATATTGCACACCCATTCATAGGATCAGTGGGTGGCTTAGTTAAATTTTTGGTAATAAGTTTCTGTTACTGAACTCTTGTCATGGGCGTGTCTCTTGCTGTAAAGTATAAATCCAGACAACTATCCAATAATAGCTCTGAATAAGACAGTTCTCATCTTCTGTTTTGTGTGGATTAAGTTCTGGGTTTATCTTAGGTGCAATTACCACATAGGAGCAAAATTTCTCCATCATTCCGCTAGGCCTATAGGTTTAGCCCTTCTCCCAAATTTGTACTTCTCTTAAGGTTCAGGTTTGTTGAGATGTTTATCATGCCTTAACGTTTTCATTGTCTTTTTATTTAAATCTATATTTGATGTATGTTTAGAGCAGGGGGTTTGTATCAACATATGAATGTTTTGTACTATCTTCAGCTATTTTTTTTTTTTTAAACTGTTTTCTTCTCCTCTTCCTTTCTTTTAGGGTTTGTTTTACTTCCAGCAGGTGGACTTGGCGAGCTTCTGGGAGGTATCATTGTTTCCACGTTACACATGTCTTGTAAAGCCCTTATGAGATTTATAATGGTTACATCTGCTGTATCACTTATGTTCTTCGGGTTTGTAATTTTTATAAACTGTGCTCCAGTTCCGCTTGCTGGGATCAATGAAGATTATTCCGGGTAAATATTATTTTGCAGATTGGATATTTACATTCAAATCAACAATGTATTTCTCAGTTAGTTAATAATTATCTAGTAACCCTGTAAGTTTATGCCATTCTTGGAATTATTCAACATGTAAAATAAATATAAAGCATACTTTTACCTTTCATATTAAGGGCAGAAATATCATGATGGTAGCTTGTGACATGGCTGTTTATGCATAAAGTACTAAAGAAAAAAAGGCATTGAAATGATTCAGAACCAAGAAGTAATATTCTGTATTTAAGTGGCTAACAACTAAGAGACAATACTGTCTATACAAAGCCTGACCTTGTGTTCCTGAATTGGTGTATCTGCCTTTTTATAGATATCAAAGAATAGAACTGAAGTACAGCTGAAAGTATGTGTAAGTAATATCTCCTTTAACCAAAAATTCAAAGAACTTGGCAGAGATTGATATTAAACACAGCAGAACAGAATTTGAATAGAAAACCTAAGGACAGAGCAAGTAAAATAAGTAAAAAAATATAAGAATTTCATTGCTACCCACAATGGAGTAATTTGTGGCAGACCAGTGCTCCCACTGAGAACAACTATACAAAACCGAATCAAGTTTAAAAGATTTGTCTCAAGGTATCAGAGGATTGTTTAAGCAAATAGAAATTCAAAGGCCAAATTTTTGGAATAAGGCATACCCTTAAGAAGAGAAGCAACTTCTTGCATTTGGATACTTTAGAGGTATTTGCCAACTCTCAACATTGAGAAGAAGCTGAGAATTTGGGCAAAGGTCTGGGCAAAAAGCATCTAGTTAGATGACAAGAAATCAGCACACATTTGTGACAGATGCATCAACCTAGAGACACAAAAATAGGGTTGCACAGGATATCAGAGAGGAGAGAGAGAGAGAGAGACAAATGACACAACACTCTGTTGGGTTTTCATTCAGTACATTTGCTGAATTTTGAATGTAAGAGGCTGAAATCAAGCAGGAATCTTAGAAAAAGTAGAGGAAAAGTCTAGCAGTACTGTTATACTCTGTAGATGAGAGTGAGTTTAGCATACACTGGGAAGAGGAACTGTGATGAATACTACTTGTTCTCTGATATCTCTGTAAGGCTAAGACCTGAGAGTAAGGGCCTTCCAGAAGTACTATAGCCTATCCAGGAGTTAATTTGGTCTCTAATTGGGTGAATTTGGTCATCTAGCACTCTTTAACTAGCTGCAGAAAAAACCAACACTCTAAAAAAAAAAGATAATACCAAAAATTATCAGACAAAACAGACAATAGGACAGACCACAGGGGATCCAGAGATCATCATTGTCAAATAAGAATGTTAAAACAATATTGAGAAACAAACTGAGCGTTTTGGAGGGGAGGTGGGGTTAGGTGAGCCTGGTGGTGGGTATTAAGGAGGGCACATATTGCATGGAGCACTGGGTGTGGTGCATAAACAATGAATCTTGGAACACGGAAAAAATAAAATTTAAAAAATAGACAAATGGATTTAAAAACCCAATATTGATATGAACAATAATACAAATGACTATGAATATCTCTTTAGAAACCACGGGTTCAGAAGAGAGTAAAACAGTAGCTTTAGAATGCTGAAAAACAACTCCCCCCTCCCCCCCCAAAAATAAACGTTGACTTATAAATCATTATCCAGTGAAAATAGCCTTCAAGAATGAAAATGAAGTAAAGATATTCTCAGGGGAAGGATAACTCATAAAATTTGTTATTAGCTCTAAAAGAAATTATTAGGTATTTTTTCAGTCTGAAGCAAAATAATCCTAGAGGAGGACCTGGAGGATAGAGGAAGAATAAAACAAGTGATAAATATACTAGTAAGTAGACTAATTTTTCATCTTATGTTTAAAATATATATAACCACTGAAAGAGAAGTATAACATTGTCTGGTGTAGTTTTTCAAAGGTTGTAGATGTTATACATCTGACAACTATAAAGGGAGAGAAGAAAAGGACCTCTTATAACACTTACACATTTTAAGTATTGTGGTAAAATGTCAGCTTGAAGTAGAAAAGTATATATACATATAGTTTAGGTATCTATATCTGTATTTCCTGTCTTTGTATGGTCCGCACACTAAGATTGTTTTTATATCAGTAAGTGTTGTGAAAAACAATAAAGAGCATTAGGACTTACAGTTTCTACTCTAGTATGTAAAGAGCTTGTAAGTCATCGCTCCCATCCTCACAATAAGGAAGAGGTTGAACAAATAAAAAAAAAATCAACAGTAGAGGACAGACTGGGCAAACTGCTGTGGCCCAAAGTGGAGAGATAGGCAAATAGAATTATAGTTTGCTAGGAGCAGAAGCCATTGGAACTGAATATTAAACTGAATATTAAACTGAATATTAAACAGCACTTGATCATTTGCTGGAGTTAGAACATGGAGTAACTTGAGAGTTAAAATCTACTGGGGACTCAGTGGTAGGAGGACCCCACACACTCTCATGGCTCTAAACATCCAGGTGCTCTACCAGGTTCTCAGAGTGGAAACTGAAAGAAAATCCTCTTGTGTTTGGGCAGGAGAAGAGGGAAAATAACCATTTGAAATATGCCCAAGAGAAGTCTACTGTCTGTAACAGAAGCCTTACCCTGGAGGAAACTACTTTACCAGAGTTTCCCCTGCCAAACTGTAAAAAGGAGGGTAATCAGACAAGTCAATCCTTCTCTAACCTTCCTGTCTAACATAAGGGAAGGGAGAAAAAGGGCTAAGAAAAACTGAAGGTCACAGCTTAGAGATGCAGGTGCACTGGGGTGGAAAGAGACACAAAATCCAAGTTTTGTGTTTTTTTAAAATATTTTATTTATTTATTTGACAGAGAGATCACAGTAGCAGAGAGGCAGGCAGAGAGAGAGAGGGGGATGCAGGCTCCCTGCTGAGCAGAGAGCCCAATGCTGGGCTCGATCCCAGGACCCTGAGACCATGACCTGAGCTGAAGGCAGAGGCTTAACCAACTGAGCCACCCAGGTGCCCCCAAAATCCAAGATTTAATTGTAAGATTATAGAGCACTTTCCCTCAGCAATATCTTACCACCACACCAATAGATCCCCAGTATTATGACAGAGAAGCACAACTGAGAGAGCTGGAAGGCACACTCTATTTAATAAAAAGATTCTAGGGAAACGCCAAGACAGCTAGGAAGACAGAATGAGGATACCATGGGAAACTGAGGCCTTTGTCATCTCGCTACAGCAAACTTTAAACAAAGCCTAACTCCTAGACAGAGAAACATAAAAACCTCTTATTAAAAGACCAACTTACCTCTGTTTTTTTTTTTTAAAGATTTTATTTATTTATTTGACAGACACAAGTAGGCAGAGAGGCAGGCAGAGAGAGAGGAGGAAGCAGGCTCCCTGCTGAGCAGAGAGCCTGATGTGGGGCTCGATCCCAGGACCCTGGGATCATGACCTGAGCCGAAGGCAGAGGCTTTAACCACTGAGCCACCCAGGCGCCCCACCTCTGTTTTTTTTAACATGATGCATAATGTCTGACTTTTAACAAACACATTACAAGGTATTCTGAGGGCAAGAAAACATGCAAACTGAAAAAGCACAACATGCATCAGACCCAGACTCAGGTATGGCACAGGTTTGGGAATGATCAGACTGGGAACATAAAATAACTATGATTAATATGCCAAGGGTTCTAATGGGAAAAAATGAGCAACATGAAAGCAAAAATAGACAATAGGAGAAATAGAAATTCAAGAAAAAATCAGAGGTAAATTTCAGAAAGCAAAAGCCATAAGAGAAATGAAGAAACCCTTTCATGGGCCCATCAGTAGACTGGAGAAAACTGAGGAAAGTATCAGTTGACTGTGAAGATATGTCAATGGAAACTTCTTAAATCGAAAAATACAGAGAAAAAGATGAAAAAACAAACAAACCCCAAAATAAACAGAATGTCCAAGAACTGCAGCAATTACAAAGGTAAAACCAATTGCAAAACAAACACCAGAAAAAGAAGGACAGAGAGGAACAGAAGAAGGGAGTAATAATGGTTGAGAATTGTCCAGAATTAACAAACACCAAACTACTGATCCAGGAAGCTCAGAGAATACCATGAAGGGAAAAAAAAAAAAAATTACAACTAGGCATTTTATATTCAATCTGTAGAATCGGGAAACAATGACAAAATCCTGAAAGAAGCCAGAAGAAACAAAACCTCATTGATAGAGGATTGAGGATTATTTATCTCAGACTAATTTTACAAACCATACAAAAAAGAAGACAGTGAAATGAAATATTTAAGGGGCTGAAAAAAAATCATTAACCTAGAGTGCTATGTGCAATGAAATTGTCCTTCAAAAATAGTGAAATAAATATATTCTCAGATAAACAAAAACAAACAAACAAAAAAAACACATGAATTGTAAACATGCTTTGCCAGACATGTTTAAGGAAGTTCTTCAGAAAAAAGAAAGATGGGATGAGTCAGAAATTTGAGTCCACCTAAAGGAACAAAGAAACATGCTTTGCAAGTAACTTACTTTGCAAGAAGTGTTTAAAGGAGTTCTTCAGAAAAAAGAAAAATGATATGAGTCAGAAATTTGAGTTTGTATAAAGAAACAATACCAGAGAATGAATAAATGAAGGTATATTTCATTTTTTATTTTTAATTGGTATAATTGAAGACTTGTGTTCAAAATAATAATGGTGATAAGATGTTAAGTGTTTAAAGTCTATGGATAGTGAAATAGATGAGAGAAATCTTATAAAAGAGGAAGGAGGAATTGAGAATATTTTCTTAACAAGGTACCTTCACTACCCATGAAGTGGTATTGTGTTATTTGAAAGTAGACTTAACCTGCTTATATACTGGGAATCCTATGGAAACTCCTAAAACATTTTTAAGAAATACAATTGTTGTGGCCCCTGGCAACTCAGTTGGCTGAGCATCTGACTTGATTTTGGCTCAGGTCATGATCTTGGTGGGACTGAGCCTCCTGTCAGGCTCTCTGTTTGCAATGCAGTCAGTTTGAGGGCTCTTTCTTTCCCTCTGCCACTCCCCCTGCTCATGCACACGTACACCCTCTCTCAAATAAATCTTTAAAAATAAAAATAAAAAGTATAATTCCATTCTAACAGATGAGAAAAAATAGAATCTCATAAAATAATAAAACCAGAGTAGGCCAAAAAAAAAAAAAGAAAGAAAAGAAAGAAAGAAAAATGAAAAAGAAAGAAGAAAAAAGAGGGAAGGTTGAAAGCAAGAAAGAACAATTTGTTGGCATGTATTTGTTCGTAGTCATCACTTATGATCTTTTGTATTTGTGTTGTGTCATCTGTGATGTCTCCTTTTTCATTCATAATTTCATTTGTTTGAGTCCTCTTTTTTTTCTTGGCAAGTCTAGCTGAAAGTTTGTCTATTTCGTTTACCTTTTCAAAAAACGATAGATCTTTTCTATTGCTTTTTTAGTCTTTATTTCATTTATTTCTGTTCTGATCTTTGTCATTTCCTTCCTTCTACTAACTTTGGGCTTAGTTTGTTGTTTTCGTAGTTCGTTGAAGTATAAAGTTTGGTTGTTTATTTGAGATCTTTCTTTTTTCATAATGTAGGCATTTATTGGTGTGAACTTCACTTAAAATTTCTTTTGCTGCATCCCATAGATTTTGGTATGTTACACTTCTACTTTTATTTATCTCAAGGTATTTTTTAAATTTCTCTTTTGATTTCTCCTTTGAACCATTGGTTGTTCAGTAGCATGTTTTTAAACCTCCACATATTTGTGAATTTTCCAGTTTTCTTCTTGAAATCGATTTCTAGTTCCATACTATTGTTGAAAAAGATGCTTGATATGATTTCACTCTTCTTAAATGTAATGAGGCTTGTTTTGTGGCCTACTATGTGATCTATTCTGGACACTGTTCCACATGTACTTGAGAATAATATGTACTCTCCTGCTGGGGATGCAGTGTTGTGTAAATGTTTGTAGGTCCATCAGATCCGATGTGTAGTTTAAGTCCAATGGTTCTTTACCGATTTTCTGTCTGGATGATCTATCCTCGTTGAACGTAGGGTGTTTAAGTCCTCTACTATAACTGTATTGCTATCTGTTTTTCCCTTTAGGTCTGCTAAAATTTGCTTTACATATTTAGATGTTCCTCTGTTAGATAAATAAATATTTGCAAATGTTATATTCTCTCACTGGATTGATTCTTTTTCATTATGAAATGACATTTGCCTCTCATTACAGTTTTTTGTCTACCCCAGCTTTCTTTTGGCTTCTATTTGCACGGAATCCTTTTCATCTCTTTACTTTCAGTCTGTGTGTGTCCTTACATATGAAGTGAGTCCCTTGTAGGCAGTATATAGATCGGTCTTGTTTTGTTTTGTTTTTATCCATTCAATCATTCTATGTCTTTAGAATGGAGAATTTCATCCATTACATTTAAAGTAATTATTGATCGGTATGTACTTGTTGCCATTTTGTTAATTGTTTTCTGGCTGTTTGTAGTTCCTGTTTCCTTTTGTCTTCTCTTGCTTTCCTCCTTGTGGTTTGATGATTTTCTGCAGTGGGATGCTCAGATTCCTTTCTCTATATCTTTTGTGTGTCTACTATAGGTTTTGTGTTTCTGGTTACCCTGAGGTCACATAAAATATATTTTTAATGGTCATTGTTGAGCTCAGCTTAACCTTGAACACATACTAAAGCTCTAATTTTTTTTAAAGATTTTATTTATTTATTTGACAGAGAGATCACAAGTAGGCAGAGAGGCAGGGGGAGAGAGTCGGGGGAGGAGGGAAGCAGGCTCTCCGCTGAGCAGATGCGGGGCTCCATCCCAGAACCCCCAGATCATGACCTGAGCCGAAGGCAGAGGCTTTAACCCACTGAGCCACCTAGGCGCCCCAAAAGCTCTAATTTTTTACTCCCTCCCTACATTTTATGTTTTTGATGTCACAATTTATATCTTTATACCTGTGTGTCCATTAACAAATTCTTGTAGCTATGTTTATTTTTAATAACTATATTAACCAGATAATCCTTATCTATCACCAGATAAACCTTATCTATAATCTCACCTATAATTATAATTACATGAAACTTTTCATTCAGCCAAGCCTGGGCTCTTGGTTGTCTCTCAAACTTTTGTGATTGTCCATATTACCTTCTTTGTTCTTTGTGGGTCCTAATAGTTGAGAATGTGCTAGACCTCTCAGTGTCCCAAAGGGGAGAATAACAGTCAGTACCTAGATTTAGGCTAATTGGAAGCTGGACCCTCAGCACTGTTAAGAAAGAGTTAGTTTGGACTCTTCCAGGGAGAAACTGGGAGTCGTGCTTTTTTTTGCCTGTTTCCTCTTTGCTGGGTCTGAGAGTATAGGTGCAGGAGGGTAGTTCTGTGCACATTAATGACTGCTTCTTTGTCTGCTATGGTCCTGTGGGACTCCTCAGTGCAACACCTTTTGGCTATGAGAGCCATACAACCCTGGAACACATCCTTTGGGTGGCAGCCACAAAAACGGGGATGCCAGTATAGGTAGAAGCTGCTTCTAGGGAGACATTGGCAATTTGGAGTGAGCTGAAATGAGAAGGCAAACGTGATGTCTAATGGTTTCCCTGATCTCTGGGGAGAATTGCAGTCAACCCCAACAGGACTTCTAAATTAGAAACCTGACCCTCGGGGCACCTGGGTGGCTCAGTGGGTTAAAGCTTCTGTCTTCGGCGCGGGTCATGATCCCAGGGTCCTGGGATGGAACCCCATATCGGGCTCTCTGCTCAGCGGGGAGCCTGCTTCCTCCTCTCTCTCTCTCTCTCTCTGCCTGCCTCTCTGCCTACTTGTGATCTCTCTCTGTCAAATTAAAAAAAATAATAATTAAAAAAAAAAAAAGAAACCTGACCCACAGACAGCTGCTTTTAAAATACTCAAATAGGCCTCTTTTAGGGAAAATGTGAAAGATGGGTATTTTTTCATGCTCCCTCTGCACTGAGCCCTGTGGAAATAGCTGGTTAAGAACTGTTTCTTTGGAAGGGCCTGGGTGTCTCAGTCCTTAGGCATCTGCCTTTGGCTCTGGTCATGATCCCGGGTCCTGGGATCGAGCCATCTCTCTCTCTGCGTGTCAAATAAACAAATAAAATCTTAAAAAAAAAAAAAAAAGAAAGAAAAATAAAAAAATAAGAATAAAAAAGAAAAAGAACTGTTTCTTTGTTTGCTACAGTACTGTGGAACTCTGCAAGGAGCATTGTGATCAGCCCCTGAATACATGTTAAATTAGAAGCCTGACCCTCAAGCAGTGACTTTTAAATTATGCAGATAGACCTCTTTCAGGCAAAGATAGAGATGAGCATTTTTTGCGTTCTGTTTCTGTGCTGAGCCCTGGGGGGGATAGCCATGGTGAGTCTGCAGAGACCATTAAATGTTTCTTCTTTGCCATAATCTCATGGATCTGTGGGTGAAAGCCCCATTGGCTTTTGGAGCTAAGTGTTTTGGGTGCCTACCACTTGGTGTGAGTCTTAAAAGTTGACACAATAGATGTGGGGTCCATACTCTTCACTCCTTAGGGAGAGGTTGCTAGTTGGGCGGTCCTTCCTGAATATCAGGCCCTGTGCCTGGGGAAGGGATTATGGTAAAAGTGTGTGTCAGGTTTTCCTCCCTGTTTCAGTGTGGGTGATGGAATTTTCTCACTTGCCCAATGGGTAGGAGGGATTCAGCTAGTTTTGGATTTCTTTCAGTGGAATTTCTCTGTGTGGCTATAGATTTGGTGTCCTTGGGAGGAGGTCAGTTCTGGAGGTCCCTATGTCATCATCTTGGACCGCAACCAAGATAATCTTTTCAACAAATGATGCTAGAAAAACTGAACTTGTACATACAAAACAAGAAGAAGAAGAAGAAGAAAAGAAAAACAAAAAAAATCTAGAGACAGACAGACTTACATGTTTCACAAAAATTAAATCAAAACTAAAAATGGATTATAGACTTAAATATAAACACCAAACTATAAAACTTCTGGAAGCTAAAATAGGATGAAATCTAGATAACCTTGGGTTTTGTGATGATATTTCAGATACAACACCAAAAAAGGAAGTATGAAAGAAAAAAAAAGATATGGTATAGGTCATTAAAATTAAAATCTTACTCTGTGAAAGACACTGTTAATAGAATTAGAAGACGATGCACAAATTGGGAGAAAAATACATATTTGATACAGGACATATCCAAAATATTTAAAGAACTCTTAAAACTCATCAATTTACAGAGAAACAACTCAATTGCAAATGGCCAAAAGGTCTGAACATTCACCTCACTAAGGAAGATGTACAGGTGCTGATAAGCACATGAACATATGTTCAGTATTATATGCCATCAAGGACCTGCAACTTGCAACAACAATGAGATGCCACTACACATCTATTGAAATGGCTGAAATCCAAAAAACTGACAAAACCAAATGCTAGCAAGGATGTGAAGTAAAAAAGACTCACATTTGCTGCTACTGGTAATAATATAAAATGGTAAGTCACTTTACCAGTTTGGCAGTTTCTCACATCGCTACACATAGCTTTTCCATACAATTCAGCAATTGTGCTTTCCGGTATTTACTCAAAGGAATTGGAAACTTACATTCACACAAAAACCCGTCAGTGAATGTTAATAGCATCTTCATTCATAATCCCTAAAATTGGAAACAATCAACATACCTTTCTGTCGTTGAATAGATAAACTATAGTACACCATACACAGAATATTATTCAGTGATAAAATGAGCTATCAAGGGCGCCTGGGTGGCTCAGTGGGTTAAGCCGCTGCCTTCGGCTCAGGTCATGATCTCAGGGTCCTGGGATCGAGTCCCGCATCGGGCTCTCTGCTCAGCGGGGAGCCTGCTTCCTTCTCTCCCTCTCTCTCTGCCTGCCTCTCTGTCTACTGTGATCTCTCTCTGTCAAATAAATAAATAAAAAAAAAATGAGCTATCAAGTCACAAAAAGATATGGAAGAACATTAGATGTCTATATTGCTAAGTGAGAGAGACAGTATGGAGGTTACATATTATATGATTCCAACTATAAGACATTCTGGAAAAGGCAAAATTATTGGCAAAATTGTGTATTTGATTTGGGCCTATAAAAATATTTTCTGGGGGCGCCTGGATGGCTCAGTCAGTTAAGCATCTGTCTTCAGTTCGGGTCATGATCCCTGGGTTCTGGGATCGAGTCCCACATTGGGCTCCCTGCTCTGCGGGAAGTCTGCTTCTCCCTTTTCCTCTGCCCCTCCCCCTGCTTCTGTTCTCTCTGTCAGATAAATAAATAAAACCTTAAAAATTTCTATTTAATCTTTTGAACATATGGAATACTGATGTAATAACTGAGATAAGATCAATTGTGAAAACATGTACCACACTAAGGCAACTTACTACTAATTGCTGAAACTGTATGTTGAAGGAGAAAGAGGTATATCGTAACTCTGTATGCTCAATTATTCTGTAGACCTAAAATTGTTCAAATATATAGTTTATAAATCAGAATATAATAATCTAAAATTATTTTGAACCATAGGTACTTTTTCAAATGATTTATAATATAAAGTAAGACCCTTTGGCTTCATTCTAAATTTTTATTTGGAAATTGTTCTGGGCTTTCACTTCCAGCCAAGATGGGATAACAGATTTCCTCTCCTACCAAAACAACCAAAAATTTGACAAAAATTGAAACAGTGGTTTTCAAGATACTGGAATCAGCCACTGAAGGACAGTGGGACATGAGATGAGAAGCATTCAAGATGAGCCCTGCAATCCCTCCAGCTTACTGCCTTAGTAGAGTTTTAAGGTCGTAGCACAGGGAATACGAATGAGACAGATTCTGGCTGATTGCCTGAATTGAGGACATTGAACTGAGAGTTCAGGGAGACCAATAGAGCTAGGGTTCACAGGATTGTATACTAGAGGACATACCTGTAGAAGACCCTCTTATGTATTCAGTAAAGTAGTAACTAGTAACTAGGCTATGTTTGAAGAAAGTTATTGAGTCCAAGTCCACCAAGAGAATTAGACTTAACAGTGTACACCACTCATACAGAATTGTCAATAATATCTGTTCTCATCAGTCAAATTGAAAGCTCAGAAATCACAGTATGTGAAGTATACAGAAGGATCTTGTCTCAGTGGATGATAATTAATTCTAAACTGAGTACTGCTCTCGCTCTTCCTGTCAAATCTGCCTACCGGCTAAGAAAGATAAAAGTGTTTCTGAGTAAATTAGCTGCATTTCAGAATAAAGCTAAAAAATAGTCACAAAAATACAAAAATAGTCAACATTCAACTTTGAAACTTACAAGGTCCAATATCCAGTAAAATGTTGTAAGGAATTCAAAGAAGCAGAAAAATACAACCCATAATAAGAAGCTAAATCAGTTGATCAAAACTGACCCATAACTGATGGATGTTATTATCAGAGTTAACACAGTTATTTTAATAGTATTCCATATGTTCAAAAAGTTAAGTAAAAGATATTTTTAAAAACCCAAATTGAGTATATAGAAATGAAAAACCAGGAACTCTGAGGAAAATACTATGTATGAGATTAATGACAGATTAGACATTGCAGAAGATTTAATAAATTTGAAATTAATAACAATAAACATCCAATGGAAAACACGGAGAAAATACAGTTAACAAAAACGAAGCATCAGTGAGTTGGGCAACATCAGTGGCCAACCATATACACAGCCGGAGTCTCCAAAGGAGGGGCCTTGGGGGAAAAAAAAAATTGAAGAAATTATGTTAAAGTTTTAAAAATTTCATGTAAGCTGTAAACCTACAGAACAGACCCAGGAAACTGAACAAACCCTCAGAACAAGAAACATGAAGAAAATTATATCATGCTACATAATAATCTAATTGCTCAAAATGAGTGTAAAGAAAAAATCTTAAAAGCAGTTAGGAGTGGGAAAAATACGTTATATACAAACGACCAAAGATAAGAGTAACAGAGGGTTGTGGAAAGGGACGTGGGTGGGGGGATGACATAATTGGGTGATGGGCATTAAAGAAGGCACATGATATGATGAATACTGGGTGATATACTTAACTAATGAATCATTGACCATTATATGTCAAAAACTAATGGTTGCTATACCTTGGCTAATTGAATTTAAGTTGAAAAAAAGAAATAAAGCAGATAAGAAGACAGTAGGATAATATTTTAGAAGTACTGAAAGAAAAAAAGTCAACTAATCATTTTATACCAAGTCAGAATGTCTATAAACAATGAAGGAAAAATAATTTACACATAAATAATGTAAGTAGTATTTGAACAACAGACTTACACTAAATGAAATATCTAAAAATGTCTTTCTGGATGAAATAAAATGATACCAGATAAGAATATGAACTACACAAAGCAAAGAAAAGGAAAAGAAGTGGTAATTTATAGGTTTTTTTTCTTTCTTTTTCTTTTTTTTTTTTAAAGATTTTATTTATTTATTTGACAGACAGAGATCACAAGTAGGCAGAGAGGCAGGCAGAGAGAGAGAGGGGGAAGCAGGATCCCCACTGAGCAGAGAGCCTGATGTGGAGCTCGATCCCAGGACCCTGGGATCATGACCTGAGCCAAAGGCAGAGGCTTTAAGCCACTGAGCCACCCAGGTGCCCCATAGGTATTTTTTCTTATTTAAATCTCTTTTAAAATAATTATTTAAAATAGATAAACATAATATGAATTTGCTCAAAGTGCCATATATCACATGTTGGTAGACTGTGTTAAGTTAAAGATGTATAATATACATGCTGAAGCATCATAAAATAACAGAATCACAGCAAGTAAGCCAAGCTGACACATAAATTAAAATAGAATTTTATAAAAACATTTGTTTAGTCTCAAATTAGGCAAAAAAAGAAAAAAGAGAACAAAGAAAAGATAAGAAAGAAAACAAATAGAAAGGATAGATTCAAATCTAAAAGTAGTGCTAATTGCATATAATGTCTGTAAAAAGGCTGAAAATTTCCAAGTTGATTAAAAAAAGCAAGACCCAGCTATATATGTTGTATAAAAGAAATGTGCTTCAAATCTACACAAGTAGATTATGAGTAAAAGGATGGGAAAGGATGTATCATATTAACAGTAATCTAAAGAAAGCTGGAGTATAATAGTAGACAAAGCAGATTTGGGAGCAAATAATATTAGCAGGAATAAAGAAGGTGATTATGTAATGATAGAGTGATCAAATCAATATCACCCAGTACTCAATTCTTAATGTTATGAACCAAATGAAAGAGCTTTAAAATATGTGAAGCAAAAACTTAGACACTGCAAGTAGAAATATAGAAATCCACAAACACAGTCAGATATTTTGATACTCTTCTCTAAATAATAGAAATAGGCAAAAGTGAGGATACAAAAGATTTGAATAACATTAACCACCAACTTCACATGATTGACATTTGTAGACTATTTCGCCTATCAAAGAATACACATTCTTTTTAATAGCACAGGAAACCCAAAGTAAAGCATATTCTGTAAAGCAAGTCTCAGTAAATTTAAAGGATTAAATCATATAATGGAATTAAATTTCTGACCACGATGAAATTAAATTAGAGGCACATTAATAAAAAAAGATTTCTGAAAAAGCCCTGAATATTTGGAAACTGAATAGACTTCTAAATAACTTGTGTTCAAATAATTTCTTCAGAAGAAAAATAGTAAAGTATTTTGAAGTGAATGAAAATGAAAACACAGTAACAAAACTTATAGAATGTCGCTAAGACAGTACTTAGAGAAAAATTTATATAGCTTGTATTAGAAAAGAAAAAAGTCTCAAACCAACGACACTTGCCTCTGCCTTAATAAACTAGAACCACCAAAGCATATTGATCCCAAAGTCAGTACAAGAATGGAAACAACTGAAGTTAGAACAGAAATCAATGAAGTAGAAATGAGGAAAACAATAGAGGAAATATAATCGGGTCAAATTTTGAGGAGATTGATAAAATTGTTAAACCTCTAGACAGAGAAAACTACCACTATCAAGAATTAGAGTTCTGATGTGATATTTTTATAGATTCCTCCAGTATTAAAAGGATAGTAAGGTGATGTTATAAACAACTTATGCACATAAATCTGACGGCTTCCATGAAATGGGTAAATCCTTCAAAGGACACAAACTCATATAAAAGAAAAAAAATATGTATCTAGTAAGTAAATCAGATTTGAACTTAAATACTTTCTGACAAAGAAAATTCCAGGCCCAAATGGTTTTACTGAGAACTAAACCAAATATTTAAACAATATCTAACTTTACACAGATTTTTTCAGAAAATTGAAAAGGAGTGTATACTTTCCAACATATTCTATAAAACTTGCATTACCTTTATTTCAAAACTGGACAAAAGACATTGTAAGAAAAGAAAACTATAGACCTATTTCTCTCATGAACATGGATTCAAAAACTATTAAAAAAATTCTGGCAAATTGAACCCAATAGTATAGTAAAAAGAAAATAAATTATGATCAAGCAAGATTTATCAAAGGAATGTTAAGGTTGCTTTAATATTTGAAAGCCAATTGATATAACCCACATATTAATAAACTAAAACCGAAAAAACCCATAATCACAATAGATGCCAAAAAGCTCCACAGTGAAGTGCAACATCTGTTCCTTATAAACTAGGAAACTAGGAATGGAAGGGAAGTGTAAAAACATTCAGTTAACACTACACTTAGTGATTATTGTGGAATGAATGTGTTTACCCTCCCACTAAATTCATATGTTGAAGCCTTAATCTCCAATGTAATAGTGTTAGGAGGTGGAGCCTTAAGGAGATCATTAGGTTTAGATAAATTCCTGAGGGTAGACCACCCTCCCCCTGATGATGGAGGTTAGTGTCCTTATAAGAAGGGGAATAAACCAAAGACTTCCCTCAATTTGCCATGTGAGGATACATTGAGAAGGTGATGGTCTGTAATCTGGGAAGGAAGCCCACACCAGATACTGTGGGGAAATAAATGTTTGTTGTTTAAACTACCCAATCTATAATATTTGTTACAGGAGTCTGAGCAGACTAAGACAATGATGAAACATTGAATAACCAGGAGTACAATAAGAATATCTACTTCCAGTACTTCTATATTAACAATATCGTGGATGTTCTAACCATTGCAATACTGTACGAAAAAGAAAGAAAAGGGATCCTGATAAGAAAAATAGAAGTAAAATTGTGTTTATTTGAAGGTGACCAAATTGCTTCTGTATAAGAAGATCCAGAACCTACTATAATTTAAACAATGAGTTTAGGGGCACCTGGGTGGCTTAGTTTGTTAAGCGTCTGCCTTAGGCTTGTCATGATCCCAGGGTTCTGGGATCCAGCCCAGCAACTGGCTCCCTGCTCAACAGGGAGCCTGCTTCTCCTTCTTGCTCTGCTGTACCCCTGCTTGTGTTTTCTCTGACTTGCTCTCTTTCTGTCAAATAAATTAAAAATCTTAAAAAAAATGACTTTGGCAAGTTTGCGGGACACAAGATCACATATAAGAACTTACAGTATTTCTACATACAACCTACAAAGAAGCAGAAATTAGTGTAAAAAATAACACCGTTAACAGTATTAAGAAAAAAGAAATACTACAGAAGAAAAGATCATTATACAAGAAACTATGGTGTTTTTATATACTACCTACAAACAACTGGAAATTGATAACATACAAAAATGCCATTAGCATTAGTATCAAGAGAAGAAATACTTAAGGGTAAATATAAGATGTAAAAGCACTATTCATAATTACTACAAAATATTCCTGTACTAAATTAAAGACCTAAATTTTTAAATAGATATCCCATGTTTATGGGGTGGAAGACTCAATATATTAAGAAGTTAATCCTCCCCAAGCTGATGTGTGTATTCAGTGTGATCACAATCAAAATCCCAACAGGCTTTCTTTTTTAGATACAATGCAATAGCTTAAATTCATACAATATACAAAGGACCTAGAAAAATAAAAATTCTGATGAAAAGTGGAAGACAAACACTATTTGATTTCAAGAGTTATTAGCTAATGTAATAAGGAAAATAGTATTGGTGTAAATATAGACAGATATATCAGTGTAAAGAATAGAGAATCCAGAAATAGGCCCACATGTAAATGGATAACTTATTTTTGATAGGATGCATGGGCAATTTTTTTTTTTTTTAATTTGACAGACAGAGATCACAAGTAGGCAGAGAGAGAGGGCGGAAGCAGGCTCCTGCCGAGTAGAGAGCCCGATGCGGGGCTTGATCCGAGGACCCTGGGATCATGACCTGAGCCGAAGGCAGAGGCTTAACCCACTGAGACACCCAGGCACCCTGGATACATGGGCAATTTAGTGGAGAACATATAGTCATTTTAACAAATGATGATGGGACAAATAGATATCTATATGTAGACAAATGAACTTTGGTCCCTATCGTGCAGCACATAAAATAGTTAAAATGGATGGTAGATGTGACTATAAAATACAAAATACCAAGAATATAGGAGAATATCTTGTAAACTGGGGCTCAGCAAAGTTTTCTTAGATAATGGCACCAAATATATGATCCATAAAGAAATACATTGATTAATTGGTCTACATCAAAATAAAATATTTCTGCTCTTTGAAAGACCCTGTTAAGGGTATGAAAAAACAAGCCAGAGATTGTGAGAAGATATTTGAAAATCATATATCTGATGAAGGACTTGTTTCCAGAATATATAAAGAAATTTCAGTGCTTAATAATAAGAAAATAAAATACAAATGGGCAAAAGGTTTAAGCAGACATTTAACCAAATATATACAGATGAGAAATAAGTATATGGAAAGATGGCCAACATCACTAGCCATCAGGGAAAGGAATATTAAAAGCCACAATATGAATCTACTATATTTTTGTTAGAATGTCTAAAATTAAAAAAAGATTGGGGGCACCTGGGTGGCTCAGTTGGTTAGGCATTTGCCTTCAGCTCAGGTCTTGATCCTGGGGTCCTGGGATCGAGCCCCACATTGGGCTCCTGCTCAGAAGTTTCCTTCTGCCCCTCACCCCACTTGTTCTCTCAATCTCTCTCTCTTTCAAATGAATACATTAAAGAAAATCTTAAAAAAAGAGACTGATTATACTAAGTGTTGGTGAGGAATGTAGAAAACAGCTAAAACTCTTATACACTGCTGATGAAAATATAAAATAGCACAACCAAATTGGAAAAGTGATGGTTTCTCAAAAAGTTACGTGAACACCTACTGTATGATCCTACTCCTTAGTATTTACCCAGGAGACATGGAGACATATCATTATACAAAGACCATATAAAGAATAACTGCATGAAAGAAGGCAGACAAAGACAGTGTACATACTGTATGATTCCATTTCATAAAATGCTATAAAATTCAAATTAATGAATAATGGCAGAAAATACATCAGCAGATGCCAGGGGACAGAGGTATTACAAAGGGGCACAATGAAATTTTGGAGGTGATGATTGTTTGTTAACATGATTGTGGTGATGGTGGTGATGATTTCACAAGTGTATACATATATTAAAAAAATTCAGGTTGTAAACTTTATTGTATATATTGAGTATGCTTCAATAAACTTGATAAAAAGAAATTAAATAATCATATTTTTATGGATTTCATTGATATCCTGATATCTACATTAATAAGTATAATACTGTGGTATAATTACATTAAATCTCTTTTTTTACAGAACAGGACAGTTGGGAAACCTGACAGCTCCTTGTAATTCTCACTGTAGATGCTCATCTTCATTTTATTCTGCTATCTGTGGAAGAGATAATATTGGATATTTTTCTCCTTGCTTTGCAGGCTGTACACTATTTAAAACATTAAATGATGGCAAGGTAGTTATTTTTTATTATGCTTCTCCCTCTGGCTGGTCTTTGTGAGGGGGAGAGACAAGAGAGATCTTTATTTATCGTGACCAATGGGCATTATGCTACCCCCATAACAAGCAATAATGTCTTTTTTAAAAAATAATGTCTATTGTTATTTATACACCTACATAATAATATGTTTTTTCCTGTTATATACAGGTCACTTTTTTTTTTTTTTTAAATATTTTATTTATTTATTTGACAGAGAGAGAGAGATCACAAGTAGGCAGAGAGGCAGGCAGAGAGAGAGGAGGAAGCAGGCTCCCCGCTGAGCAAAGAGCCCGATGTGGGGCTCGATCCCAGGACCCTTGAGATCACGACCCGAGCCGAAGGCAGAGGCTTTAACCCACTGAGCCACGCAGGCGCCCCGACAGGTCACTTTTTTTTAATTGCATATTAGCATACCTGACCAACTCCAGTTCCTCATAGTCAGGTTTTCACCAGTGTATGACTTAATACTATATCTTCAATTGTTTTTAATGAATATCAATATAAAAAAGGTTACATGCACTTTAAAAATATCTCTTCTTAAATGTTCCAGTATATATTTTAAATGATACTTTAAGTCTTTAAAATATATTACTATGGAAAACGTTAAGTGTAATAGAAAATAGGAAAGCATAATGAACTCCTATATGTCCATTACCTCTCTTCAGCAACTTATTAACTTAGGGAGAATCTTACTTTATATTCCTTCCAACTTCTTCTCCTCCATTTCAGTTTGAAATAAATAAATGACCTTTTTAAATGCTCATGTTTTCACTACAGTATAAAGCATAATTGTTTGACCTCTGTGTTTTGATCCCATGTGATATTCAAGAGCTAAAACAGCCATCTACCTTAGAGCTCCTTCTTTCCTTTCTTGGGGGATTCTCTTTTAGGGAATCCTTAGGGATTTTTTTCTTTTTCATAAAAGTCTTTATAATTTTCTTGCATTTGTCTAAGGAGTAATTAACTCAATGAGTAGCAGTGATAGAAATAATCCACAAAATTGTCACTCAATCTGTGTGGTAACATTTGATACTGAATAAAATTGAAAGAACAATAAAATATTTTTGACAAATATTAAAGCTGTTAGAAATTATCCAGAATTAGCCTTGATAGAATTAATGGCTCTGAAGGGAAGTGGAAAATAGCCGAAGCTATTAATAGAATTTGATTAATACAATTTGATATGGATAGAATGATTAATAGATGATTAATGATTAATGCAATTTGATATGGATGGAACTGATGAATAGATAAAATATGATTTAATTTCAAATGGGAAATAATTGATACCAATAGAAATATTATAAATTATAAATAATTTTATTAAACAAATATTTAATAATTTCATTAAATATTTTATTAAATTTATTAAATGACAATGAAATAAAAGAAATAGTATATATAAAAATAATTTTGTATATAAATGATGTTAATGGAATTCCCGCCATTGAAAATATTTTTTCAGTCAAAGTATGTCAACTTTGAAATAATTCTGATTAAGAGGCACCTGAGTGACTCAGTCGGTTAACTGTGTCAGTCTTAATCTCAAGCTCAGGTCTCCCCCTCAAGGTTCAAGCCTTATGTTGCACTCCTAGTAAGTTCAAGCCTTATGTTGCGCTCCTAGTTAAAAAATTTTTTTTGCTCTGAAATAATTCTGATTAAATGTTTATATTTAAAACATCAGAGTAAAAGTGAATTAGAATTGGATGTTCTTCAAATACACTTATGAAAAAATATTGAGTGGTAGAAAATACTCTATCTCTGAAGATTTCTAATTTTCTTTAGAAAATTAGAGCCTTACTAAAACTGAAAATAGGTATCTGTTCTTCATACTGCTAATATTCCTGGGCAGTTTTGTATCATTGACATCCATATGCATTTTTCCCTATCTGTACTACCAAAGATCTTCAAATTTCTTTAATATAGATACTAAAGAAATCTTGGACTTTACTTCATGATCTTGTCACTCAGACTAGGTTTTTTTTCAGCTGATATAGCTTTCATTTTAAATATCAGGATCATGGTGCTTTTCCCAAAGATTGCTCTATTATAACAGGAGCCTCATTCTAATTATCTATGAAGGTGGATATTAATCTCGCCCAAAACATTAATAATTATAGGAAGCCAGGCTTTAAAATCTCCTTCCAATGGCACATCCTTAGAATATTTTAACTTCATTTACTCACTTTACACCTTAGTTTTATTTTTATCATCTTCTGTATTTCTTCACGTATTTTAAATGGTATGAACTATTATTATTGTTTTGTAAAGTCTGTATATACTTATATTTACCAATTTCCTTGCATTTCCATGTTTTCATATGAGATTACTTTCTTTCTTCCTGAAGAACCATATTTCACCTTCATTTCTGAAAAACAAAACAAAACAAAACAAAAAACAAAAACTGTTTCCCTGGGTCTGGAATTCTATATTGGCAGTGATCTGCCCACCCCCAATCCTGCCACCCTGGGATTTAAAAGATGTCATTTGACTGTCGTATATCTCTTAGTGCTTGGTGGCTTTTAAGCTTTTCTTTCTGTTTTTGGTTCTGAGCATTTTTACTTAGATAGTCCTAGATTGGATTTTCATTACACTTATTTTGCTTGGTTTTCACAGGGCATCTTTGGTCAGTAGATTTATGTGGTTCTGTTTGAAAATTCTCAGCTGTTGTTTCTCCCTTACTCTCTTCTCTTTTTTGTGGGCAGTGGGGAACCATAAGTTAATTTATTATTGCTACCTGACAAATTACCGCAGGCTTAGAGTCTTTAAATAATTCTGTTTATTTCACAGTTCTAAGGTCATATGTCCAGACGCCATGACCGGGTGCTTTGTTGAGTGTCACAGACTGAAAGAAATCTGGGTGTTGGCTGGGCTGTGCTTCTTTCTGGAGGCTCTGGGGAAGATTCTGCTTCCAAGTTCATTCAGGTTATTGGCCATTCTGTTTTGGGATGTAAAGAATGAGGTCTTTGTTTCCTTGCTAGCTGTCAACTGAAGACCAATTTTAGCTCTTATAGGCTACCCCCATTCTTTACTGCATGATTCCCTTTGTCTTCAAGGCTGGAACAGGTAGTCACTCTTATGTCACATGCTTTGAATCTCTAATTTCAGAAAAATCCCAGTACTTTTCAAGGCTTACCTAGTTAGGTGAGGTTTATCCTCTCTCTTGTATAGTCATTTATACCCCATAACATAATTTACTAAGGGGAGAAAATTTCAGCAATTCATAGTCCTCAGAATCATGCAGGCTTATGCAATGGGGGTGAGAATCTTAGGTGGCATCTTAGAATTCTACCTCACACCCATTACAAAGAGGCTTTTCGCTGTGTTTACTCACCATGTTTTTCAGTTCTAACATTTATGTTTTTGTAGGATGCAAAACCCTGGTGAAATTCCACATCATTTAAAATATTTTATCCATT
Organism: Martes martes; assembly: GCF_963455335.1. Taxonomy (NCBI): domain Eukaryota; kingdom Metazoa; phylum Chordata; class Mammalia; order Carnivora; family Mustelidae; genus Martes; species Martes martes. The sequence goes on from NC_137892.1 coordinate 42,517,955, forward strand.
TCCCCCTCTCTTTCCTGGAAATTATTAATCATTGCTATTTTAACTTTCTTACTGTTAGGTGCATTATGCGGATCATCCATGAGTCTTACTTGTATTTGTTCTTCTCTTAATGATAAGCCAATTATTTTATCTCCCAATAAAATTTTATAGTTGTCTATTTCTCTGTTTCAGCTTCATGTATTTTTAGACTGTTGTATGTATACACATTGATAATTGTTACATCTTGTTCCTGAGTTATTTTCATCTTTATTAAGTGTCTTTTTCCATCCCTGGTAATTGTCTTTGTCTTAACATCTGTATTTTATCTTAAAAATTTTTAAAATTAAAAAAAATTATTTATTTATTCATGAGAGACAGAGAAACAGGGGCAGCAAGAGAAGCAGGCTTCTCATGGAGCAGGGAGCCCAATGCGGGGCTCAGTCCCAGGACCCTGGGATCATGACCTGAGCCAAAGGCAGATACCTAACCAGTTCAGCCACCCAGGTGCCCATTAACATCTGTATTTTAAATAGTCACTTTAGCTTTCTCTTGCTGACTGTTTCCATGTATATTTCATCATTTTATTCATCATTTTATGTTCCAACTATTTGTGTCTACATTTAAAGTATTTCTTATAGTCAGCATGTAATACGGTTTTGCTTTTTCTTCAATGCTGCTAATCTATTTTTTTTTTAAAGATTTAATTATTTGTTTGAGATAGAGAAAAAGAGTGTTTGCAAGTGGGGAGAGGTGTAGAGAGGGAGGGAGAGAATCTCAGACTCCCCACTAAGTGAGGAGCCTGACATTAGTCTGATCTTACCCCCCTGAAATCATGCATGACCTGAACTGAAATCAGAATTGGACACTTAACCAACTGAGCCATGCAGGAGCCCATCTGCTAAATCCCTTTTAATCAAAGTTTTCTTCTACTGGAATTTATTGTAATTATTGATATAGTGGATTTGGATCTACCTTCTTTTTTTTATTATTTGAATTGAATATATTTTACTATTTTATTTTAATGTAACTTTTGGCATTTTGATTATGTTGTTTTGAATATGACTCCACGGTCCTTCAGCCCTTCCAGGGCCAAATATCTTGTGGTTCTACCGTTTGCTCACAAAACCTTCTTCGTATTTTCATTTTCCCCTTTGTCAGCCTAGGTTCTATTGTCTGCAACCATTTATTATGCATTTATCTTTTGTCTAAATTTCAGGTCCACTTTTCATTGTTCTCTATATTCCTCATTGTTCAAGGAGAACGAACTATAGGATGAGAGCGTCCTTGGCTTCTGACTGGGTTAAGATAATAAAAAGTTCTAGTAGAAAATCAGCTCAAGTCATGATCTCAGGGTTGTGAGATCAGACCCATGTCAAGATTCGCACTCAGTGGGGAGTCTGAGATTCTCTCCCTCCTTCTCTACCCTTCTCCCTACTTGCAAACACTCTTTTTCTCTCTCTCAAATAAATAAGTAAAAAAAAATTTTTTTTAACCTGGAATATACTTTTTTCAGATAACCACAAGGCTCACTTCCTTATCTTCTTCAAATTCCTGCTCAAATATCACTGCATCACTGAGACATTCCCTAATCATGCTAAATTCATTTCTATAATCTCTATATTTTTTCTTGCTTTATTTTTTCCTCCAATGTATTTGTCACCATGTGTTTCATTATAAAGTGGTTTTTAAAAATTACCTGTCTTATCCAAGTTATCTACGTGATGGCAGGGATTTCTTTTGTATTGTTTACTGTGCTTTCCCAGCATCTAGAATGGTGTTTGGCACATGGGCACTAAAAAGAATATGGTGGAATAAATTAATTACAATTTGAATATTTGGATATTTCCAGTTGTTATCTAACAGATCTAGCAATCACATAACAACTGCCCCAAAGAATCCGACATGATTTTGAATCACAGTTTTATGAATCACTCAAATTCAAGTCATCTTTGTTTCCTCTTATTCTTTAACTGGTAACCTAGTTCCATATTTCTGGTGAATTTACTGTTATTTTTTTAAAGTTAGAATATTTTCAGTAGACTAGTAAGTTGCTAACTAGTCTCTGTATCACCAAGCTTTGTTTAGTTCTTCTTAGAAAATATTACCTATTCATTTTCTTTGATTTATCAACCCTACAACGACAACCCCAAATTTTCATTCAGTGCTACATTGTGACTTTAATCAACTCTAGACTCTTTTGCCTTTGTAAGCCCCTTCCCTCACTTAAAAAAAAAAAAAAATTAGTGTAAAATTTCATGGTATGGGGACAAGTGTGATCCCAGCTGGATTCATTTATTTATTCATTATTATTATTATTATATTCATTTTTCCTTTAATTTTAGGAGACACTAAAACTCAAACGTCTGATTGGGCCCTTAAAGTATTGTGGACCTTAGCCATTGTGCCTACTTTGCCTAATAGATAACAGCCCTCATCATTACATACAATTTTTACATATCTTTTTCTCATGGTTTACAAAACCTTTACAGTTGGGTAGCTGTCCATTTTTCAAGTCCCAGCTAAAAATCCACTTTATTCATTATCTTAATTGTCCTCATTTTATACAACTCTCCAAGAATTATTTGTGCTATTGAATGTAAATAACTTTGGTGAAATTTTTTAGATTAATAGAATTTATCCAAAAAAACTCTAGTTACACACACATGCACACACATTTTGTTACATAAAATACCTAGGGCTTATCATTAATATTTCATTTCTAATAATGAATGGCAGAGTTAATATAAGAATATTGACTCATAAAACTAGCTAGTGTCCCTGCAGTTGTTGATTTTATTTTATTTTACAATAACAGGAGTATTGCTTTATGACTATATTTCTAAAAGATCCTTTCTTATTTTCATTTCCCTAGGCATATTACAATTGTTCTTGCATTCAAGAAGGATTAACAACCTCAGACGAGCAAGGTGATTTTATTGATGCTAGACCTGGGGCATGCAATGCAAAGTGCTATAAATTGCCTTTGTTCATTGCTTTTATCTTCTCTACGATTTTATTTTCTGTTTTATCTAATACACCATGCACCCTGACCATCCTTCGGTATGTATATATTATTCAAAATCATTGTTCATTTAATGCATGAGAAAGCCAATTTTAGGAAGATTTTAGAATATTGCTATAAATGATTTACTCTTCTGTTTTGAGGTAGCAACTGTAAGAAAGGAAATGGCTATATTATTGAAATTCATATATTTGCTTATTTCTCTGTTTGAACTAATTTTATTTGCTTAAAGTTTATAACTATCACATTTAGGTTCAATTAAATTTAACTTACAATGTGGTAACTTCTTATATAGGAAAATTGTTACATTGTCAAAATTCATGTATATGTTTAATTTTTTATTTTATCTAATTTGTTTACATAAAGCATATAGATAACACATTTAGCTTATCTTTAAAACTACTTGATTAACTTGATTCAATACACCTAGAAAATTCATAAATAGAAAATTCTTAATTATAACACAAATGTGATTTTAATGTTGATTCATTAGTTATAGGTATTATTAAATATTTATTTCTATATTAACCAATTTGACTATGAAAAAACATCAGTGTCATTAGCAAAGGAACATGACAACTTAAAAAATTTTAGAAAATCAGTACACAAGTTTTTCTAAACTAAAGCAACATTTGCTATTATTTGTACTTTTTTTTAAAGATTTTTAAAATTTATTTATTTGGCAGAGAGATCACAAGTAGGCAGAGAGGCAGGCGTAGAGGGAGGAGGAAGCAGGCTTCCTGCCTAGCAGAGAGTCCTATGCAGGGCTCGATCCCAGGACCCTGAGATCATGACCCGAGCCAAAGGCAGAGGCTTAACCCACTGAGCCACCCAGGCACCCCTATTTGTACTTTCTGAATATGTGAAATACATTTAGTATTTCTTTTCATCATATTAGCAAAATAGTCATTTATTATTTTCAAATATTTTTTCAAGAGACTAGCATAAAACTTTAAGTCATGAGGATCAGTTTGTTCCCTGGGAAAACAGACTAGAAAACATAAATAAATGTATGCAAAAACAATTCTGAGAACTTGGGGACATGTGGTTTCTGCTTTCAGTTAACTTGCAATTTAGATGGGAGACAAAAGTTGGGCATACCGCTACAGTGAAGCAGCTTTTTTATCCATTCATCTGTGTTGGACTAAATTACAAGGATCAGTGAGATATATGCCTTGCCTTCAAGTTGCTTAGAGTATAGGAGGAGAAAAAACACCTAAGTATAGTGGCTACTTAAAGGTGCCTTGATTGAAGCTTGGAGAGATTGATGCTGGAAAATGTGAAAGAAATGGTAATTCTTATCTAGTTTGATTGGGAAGTGCTTATAGAAGGTATGGTGCTTGAACTGAATTATGAAGATAAGTGCTTTGTTATAATGCAAGTAGATTAAGGGAAAATTCTTAACAGGAAAACTGAACAGTGAGAGTAGAGGCAAAAATGTGTGAAATATCTTGGCAAGGAGTTTGTTATGACTGGAGTAGCATGATGGTAAATGAGACAGGGAGATTTGTATTCTATAAGGGTCTGATTATGGAAGGGTTTCCTTGCCATATTAACATGAATTTATACACTTGGAGGCCATTGAAAACAATAAACCTCAGAATTAAAAGTGACCAACTATGCAATTTAGATAGTATACTTTGAAGATAGTGTAAAAAGATGAAGCTGAGGGAAAAACTAGAGAAAAAGGAAAATATTTAAGATACCATTTTTTAATTTAATAGTGGTATTTAGACATACAGGTGATGGAATATATTTGAAAAACATTTAGTTTAGCTATAAGGGCAAGATTATTACTTTGATGTTCCTCATGCAAAATATAAAAAGAATTAGGATTATGTGCAGATTTCCAGTCCAGGGAGCTAAATGAATTACAGTCCATTAACTGAGATGGCAAATTCAAGAAGAGAATGCTTAGATCAAAAATAATCAGTATAATGTTAAACAAACCTTATGTAAAGTTCATGTGAAACATCCAAGCAAATATTTCCAGGAGTGAGGTGAGACAGACGTTAGTAATATTCCAGAAATTTAATTCTGAGTCTTCTCACTTCTCCTTGTAACTATACAAAACAATAAGGAAAATGAATAAAATAAATAAGAAAAATAAAACACACACGCCTATGTGCATATGCACGCACACACTCATATACTATAGTTTCTGTGTAATTATGAAATAGATAAAAAAATCACAATGTTTAAGTTGCATGTAAGTATTGCCAAAATTGAAGCAGAATTGGAAGCCAGTTCGTAGATTCACAAAGATGTTACAAAGCCTGGCATGAAATATGGAGAGGATCTCAGGATTGACAGATCCCCTATATCTCTCCAGCATATATTTCTGCTCAGAAGGAGAAGGCCCCACCTTATGATGGAAGTTTTGGGAGCACAACCTAGGTAGATAAATCAAGGTAGACTCTCTCTGGAAAGAATGAAAAAAAAAAAAAAAAAAAGGCCTGGAAAATGCCCAGGAGCTCCAGACATAGCAGATCTCAAAAAGTGCCAGCAAAACGTACCTTCTATAATTGAATGCATAACATTAGAAAACAAGAAATTGAAGAGATCTCAGAAGCCCATGGCTTGCAGTAGAAGTTCTTTTGAGGTAGACCAGAATTGGAGAGGCACAAGAGGTAGAGCCATACGTAGGAATCATAGTTAAGTTCTCCCCATGTCAACAGAGGAGATAACTTTAGTTTTGAAGCTTGGAAGCCCTGCTTTATGTTCCATTATCATAGCCTGTCTCTAATTTAAGAAAATTCATCTTATCATATTGTATAGCCTGGTTTCCACTTATTTAAGTGGAAAAGGAAAGGTTTCCGCCTTCATACAAAATAACCATAGTAAAAGAAATGAAAGTTGTTAAACATTACTACATGCAATGAAAACTCAATAGAATACTGTTACTATGAATCAGATAAAAATATAAATGTAGCTATATGTAAGTTTAAGCTAAAAATAATTAAAAAAAAACATGGCCACAAAATGAGAAAATAGCTAGATAAAAGAGGTTATGGAATGCAAACTAACAAAACTCAGGAAAGAAATTGAAAGGAAACAATTCAGAAATGAAAACAAAATTACAAAGCACACAGGGAAGAAAAGACAACATAGAAACCAGCTGTGGTTGAGAAAGAGGGAGGGAGAGCAGGAGGGAGAAATGGGGAATATAGAATAAAAATAAAAAACAAGTATTAGAAAAAAAGGGACAAAAATAGAAGATAGGAAAAGAAGATCCAACATACACATAATTGAAGTTCCCAATGAAGAAAACCAAAACAATCCAACAATAAATCTCGGGTTAAACTTTACTGAAATGATATTTAATAAATACTGAAATAGCAAGCAATAATAATAAATAATGAATATATACTGAAATATAAAATATTTACATGTTAAAATGGCACATCAAGTTTCTAAGGAAACTGACTCAAAACAGTCAATGCTGAGATATATAATAGTAAAAATGTTGTATTTAGAGATGAAGAAGTAGTTCTTTTGCCATATTAAAAAAAAAGGAAAGCAAAAAAGTTTGGCACTGGATTTCTCAACAGCAACATTACCTCTACAAAACTAGAGAGACACTTAAAAGATTGCTGAGGAAAGAAAATATGAGTTAATTATTGTATCATCAATAAACTTCCTTACAATTATAAATAGTTTTGATGTGGCAGAACCCAGGAAATGTTGTTATGAGATACTTCTTAAGAATTGACAGCAAGACAAGTTATAACTAGCCAAGACATGATTGGGAAAACTTTGATAAAAGGTCCATTGGTGAGCATTAGCTATATTAAACTAAACAGGTTTAACTGCTTATATTTAACTAATATATCTTCTAAATATAATTAATTTATGCTAGAACTAAGACAAATACTAAGTTGAGCATAAGGGTTACAAAATAGAATGCAATGTAATACGATTTGATAAAGTAGAAATTATATAACAAAAATGGGTGAAGAAAACAGATCAAAAGAAGGACAAGCTTGTTGGATGCCTAATAGATAATAATGAGGAGTCAAGGGAAATCAACTTTATGGACATTTTACTGAAATATAGTATATATTCAGAAGAGTGCATATATCACTTGTATACATTCTGGTGCATTTTTACAAAGTGAAGACACGAGTGTAACCACAATCCAGTTCAGGAAATCAATAATTATAAGTATTCCAAAAATCCTTCCAGGAATAACTTCTTTCTTGTCACCAAGTCTTTCATTCCTTAAGGTTACCGTTATCCTGACTTCTATGCTGAATAGGTTAATTTGTTTTGTTTGTATTTTATGTGTATAGGATATTATTGCACATAGTCATTTGTGTCTATATTGTGTTACTCAACAGTATGTTTCTAAGAGTCGATATTGTTGCATGTAAAAGAAATTATCTTCATTGCCCTATGGTATCGCTGTCCAACTGTATATTCTAAAATAATGAAATGTTTTATATATCTGCAGTCCAAAATAGTGGTCTCTATCCACATGTGTATGTTGACATTTGAAACACAATTAAGTTGAATGAGACACTGGACTTTAATTTTTATTTAGTTTTAGCTGACTTAAATTCAAGTAGGCATAAATAGTTAATGGTTACCATATTGTATAGCCTGGTTTATAGTAGTCCATTGTATGAATACACTAAAATTTGTCCATTGTTCTATGGTTAATGTTTTCAGTTTAGGGCTGTTAGGATTGCTGTTTCCATGAACATTTTTGTACTTGTTTTTTGGGAAAGATATGAATACATTTCTATTGAATACATATTAAAAGAAAAGAATTGCTGGATTATAGGGTTTACATACATTAAGCTTTTTAATTTTAAAAGTATTTGCACAAATTCATTCTTCTAGCAGTCTGTTATTGTTTTTTTTTTACTTAAACAATTTTGTTGGGTATGTGTTAATATTTCATTGCGATTTTAAATTTCTTATTTAAAGGACTGATATGATTGAACTCATTTTCTTGTACTTCTTAGCCATATGAAAGTGCAATTTTTTCAAATATCTGTTTGGTTACTTTTTCTTTTTTTACATCAGGTTGTCTGTTTATTATTGATTTGTAGGATTTCTTTCTATATTTTTTATATACCCCAAGTTGGGAATTACTTGTCATATATTCATAAGAAATTTTTTTTTCCAATTCAATGGCTTGCCTTTTCAGCTGTAATAATGTCATTTTTTGAGGGAAATAAATTTTTGATTTTAATGTACTATTTAAGAAATATTTCCCTAAGCAGAATCATGAGAACATTTACTACATTATTTTAATAAAAGTTATGAAATAATTCAGCTGGAAATTTTAAAAATATAATATAGGAATCTAGTTTCATTTTTTTATTTTATGCATACTAAGAGACTCTCCACCATTTACTTAAAGGCTATACTTACCCTGTAGCAGTGTACAAGAGATGCAATATATGTGGCTCTGTTTCTGTATCTCTTCTGTTCCATTGGTTAATTTATGCATCGTTGCACCAGTATTCCACTGTCTTAATTGTTGTATAGTTATTGTGAATATTTGTATCAGTTGTTGTTGGAAGTTCATCTTCGAGACTTTCTTGGCCATTCTTGTATTTTGAGGTGATTGAAATCCAACTAGTCAATAATAGCATGATAAGATTTTTAAAAAAACCATTTTATTTGATAGAGAGAGAGAGTGCACGGGAGGGAGGGGCACAGAGAGAAAGAGAATCTTCAAGCAGACTCCCTGAAGATCAGGGAGCCCGATGTGGGGCTCAGTCCCATGACCCATGAGATCATGACCTGAGCCAAAGCCAAGAATTGGATGCTTAACCAACTGAGCCACCCAGGCACCCCAACATGATGAGATTTTAAATAGAATACCTTTAAAACTATTTGAGAGAGTTGCTATACTTATCACACTGAGTTTTTTGATCAATGAGGCATAATTCCTTCTCTTATTTAAATCCTCATTTATTTCTTCCAATAATTTTTCAGGATTCATTCCTGGGTAATTAATGTTTTCATACCTAGTATAGCATCGTATAGTTGTTTGTTGTTGGTATGAAGAATGCAATTAACTCTTGTGCTTTGATCTTGTATTGACTATGCTTATATTAATTTCTATTGGTTTGTTGGTAATTTAACTTGAGATTTTCTATGTATATAATGCTGATCTGCAAATAGTGATTTTTATTCTTTTCAACCCTTATACCTTTTTTTCTTGCCAGATTAAGCTATTCTATACAGTGCTGAATAGATGTAGTGACAGTTACTGTCTTTGTTTTTTATGTGCATCATGATGATGACTTTTGATATTTCAGTCGTGATGATGAATTTTGAGATATGATATTTGCTATAAATTTTACCGTTAAGTGTGGTATTGATACTGTCTATCAGAATAAGCCAATTTTCCTTCATTTCTTGTTCACTAAGACTTTTTTTCTCTAAGTCTTTTTTAATGGATAAATTTTGAAATACATTTGATGCATATATTGAGATGATCACAATATCATATTTCTGCTTTATTCTAGGAATAAATTGGACTTGGTCAGTTGCTTGATTCATTTTGCTAATATTTTGTTTAGTATTTTTGCGTCTTTCTTCATGAGTAAGGTTACCTTATAATTTTTCCTTCTTATTAATACGTTTGTCAGGTTTTGACCTTAATGTTCTGGTCTCATGAAATGAGTTGGGAAATATTTCCTCTTTTCTTTGTATCTGGGCTATTTTATGAAGGTGTGGTTAAATTTTTTGTTGTTGTTGTTAAATCTTTGGAAGAAATCACTTGTGTTGTCACCTGGGCAGGGAAATTTCTTTGTGGGATTTTAAATTAAAAATGGAATGCCTGTGTGTGTGTGTGTGTGTGTGTGAGAGAGAGAGAGAGAGAGAAGGAGAAAGAAGCTAATCAATCTTTTTGCTTTTAATTTTTACTTTTCATCATTTCACTTTTATGCTTATTATATTTTTATTTTATTCACATCTACCTTCTGTATATTGATATATATTCTTTTTCTGTCCACATGTGAATATAGCTGTATCCCAAAAGTCTTAGTATGTATTTTTTGCATTCTTTCAATTTAAATATGCCTTTCAATGAAATTTTTTATTTAAGCCATTTCTTTTTTTTTTTTTAAGATTTTATTTATTTATTTGACAGGCAGAGATCACAAGTAGGCGGAGAGGCAGGCAGAGAGAGAGGAGGAAGCAGGCTCCCTGCTGAGCAAAGAGCCTGATGCGGGCCTCCATCCCAGGACTCTGGGATCATGACCTGAGCCGAAGGCAGAGGCTTTAACCCACTGAGCCACCCAGGCACCCCTATTTAAGCCATATCTTATTTAGAATAAGTGTACAGTTTAATTTCTAAACATTTGAATTTTTCTTATATACTTATATTTGAATATAATATAAATATAATTAGTATTCCATTTATTTTTAGATGGAGCCCACTGTGTTCAGGGAACATAATTTTATGTTTTCTTCCTTGAAAACTTCTTTGGACTTACACATTATTTAAGACCTCTTTTTATTATGGTGCATTTGTCCATTATTGCATCATTTTTGCTATATATATTTTGAGGCTATATTAGTTGAAAAAAATTTGAATTGCTACAACTTGTTTTATTGACCCTTTAGATCCTTTAGAAGTATTCTAATATTCTTTTTTATCTCTAATAACTTCTTGTTTTAGAATTACTTTTTCTTGGGGCGCCTGGGTGGCTCAGTGGGTTAAGGCCTCTGACTTCAGCTCAGGTCATGATCCCAGGGTCCTGGGATCGAGCCCCACATTGGGCTCTCTGCTCGGTGGTGAGCCTGCTTTCTCCTCTCTCTCTGCCTGCTTGTGATCTCTGTCTGTCAAATAAATAAATAAAATCTTAAAAAAAATTACTTTTTCTCACTTTAATATTGTTTTATCTACTATATTTCTATTAGCATAATATACATTTTTCCATTCTATTACTTTCAATAATTCTCTGATTATACGTATTTAAGGTATCTACTAAGCAGTCTGTAGTTGCCTTTAAAAAAAATCCAGCATAATAACAGTTTTTAAACTAGACTATATAGACTATTAAATTAAGAATAATTGGTGATATGTTTGGATATTTGTCTCATTTTAGTATTTGCTTTACTATGTTTTCTACTTGTTCTTTTAGTTCTTTACTTCTTTTGCATTATTTTTAGCTTTCATTATTTTCCTTTTATCATTTTGCTATTTATGTATTATTTTATTCTTCTTATAGTGGTCAAGACATCATAAGAGTATATATGGTTTGTTAGAGCCATATTAAATTAGTAGTTTTGCCACTTTCTGGATAATTCAAGGACCTAAGAATTCTTTAACTCCATTAACTTTCTTCCAAACCTCTGTTATTGTTGTCATATATTCTGGTGCTACATGAATTTTACAATCTAATGGTTGTAATTTTATGTATATATTTAATATCATATTATCAGAATCTCTTTGTATTTTCCTGCATTTTTTCTTTCTTCAGAGATCATTTCTTTCCTCAAAAGAATTCTTTTACTGTGGGTCTGATGGAAATGAATTTTGTTCTTTTTGTTTGTTTGTTTAAAAATGTCTTCAATTCGCCTTTATTAAAAAAATGAATAAGGAGGAGCTCTATTTTTATGCAGGAAAAGATCTTGAGAATATATTGTTACATGAAAAAATCAAGTACAGAACAGTGAATATAGTATGCTACTTCCTGTGAAGAAAGAAATACAGAGATATGCATTTACAATTATTTGTATTTGCATAAAGAACACTAGATATAAGCAAGAAAGAAATTAAAATGGTAGCCTAAAGGTAGCCCAAAGGAATGGGGTAGAAATAGAGGTAGATGAAGGCAGGGGTAGAAGCAAGCAAGTTTCTCCAACATATTCTCTTTATATTGTTTTGCTTTCCAAATGATGTAATTACACTACAAATGCAACAAATAAAATTTAATTTTAAAAATACAGTAAGATTCAGAACCAAAGACATAAATTGTGAAATCTCTGACAAACAAATGATAATGAAAGTCAAGGAAGAGGGGTAGCATGGAGTACTTTGTAGCAGGCCAATCATCCTGTAGAGGGCAACTAGAAAAACTGGGTTAAAGGATAAAAATCATGTGTTTAAAGGCAGAAAAAATGACAGAGGACTAGAGGGATTAAAATTGTAGAGAGAGAAGAAGTTTTTAGAAGTGAACTGGAGATCTAAAGCTGTCCCTGAGGTTCTTGCCAATTCTTGATGAAGGCCAGCAGCTGACAGTCTGGACTAGGTCCAGGTAGGGAGTCACTGCTGGGGACAAGCAAACTGGTAGAGTTTTTGGTGATCACGTGGGAGTAAGAGTGGCAGAATTATTTTTTCTCTGGAGAAATTAGTTAAAATCTGAGATGTGTGAGGCTGAGGTCTAAACAGGAAACTACTATGACTTATCCGTATCTCTCCATGAAGATGCCCATTAATAAAAAAAAATGTAAAATAAAATGGTAAAATACATCAGAAATTTTAAAATGTAAGTGGATTAAAATCAGATTTACTAGTTTAACCAAATAAAAAAATAATAGTTGAAATAAAGGAAAACAAGAAAATAACTTAAAAGAAAAGAAAAATTAGTTCTTCAGTTCTTTCCCTTCTGTCCCACATTTTAAAAATGTTTATGTCTTCTCAGCTGTGATAGTTGCCAGAGATTCAAGCAAGAAGGTAGATGAGAACTTTAAAGAAAAATGTAGAATAAAAGAGAGATAAAAGTATCCAGTTCCCTGCTGCACTGGTAGCCCTTGGAGGGTGGCAAGAAAAGCAGCAAAAAATAAAATAAAATAAATTTAAAAAGTGTGCTTTTGCTAGTAAGCAGTTATAATATTAAAACACATTGCAAAGAAAATGCAGGGAAGTGAAATGAGAAAATTATACGACACTCTAACTCAGTCCAAGGATTCAGACAGAGTGTTCTGGAAGAACTGACCTTTAAGCTGAGCCTTAAACGTTAGGGGCTGAGTATTTCACGCAGTGGCAACATAGGCAAAGAGTCTAAGTGGGGGAAGCAGCTTCATAAGATTGTTGTGTCATCGAATGTCCTGAACAGGGAGGGTCATAAGGGCAAAAATGTGGTGTGAGGTGGTGTGTAATGAGACTGATGTGATCAGGCTGACCTTTGTCAAGTTTTCTGCAATTCTAGATGTTACCATAAGAACAAGGAGAAGCTGTTGAAATATCCTAGTGGGGCAGTGAAATGATCAGAATTTCATAGTAAAAAAAAAAAAAATCACTTTGGCTGTTCCATGTAAAGTAGATTGAAAGGATAAGGATGGTTGTTGGGAGATACATTAAGAAGTCATTTCTTTTTTTTAAGGGGTAAGATACAGCCTTGGAATAGGCCAGCAGTCTTAGAGATTTTTTTTTTTTTTTAAATCAGAGAAAGAGATATGAAAAAGTTGTATTTTTTAAAAAATCACAGTATTTGGTTATTGAATCTGGTAGTGAGGAAAAGGGGTATCAAGGATGCCTCTTCACATTTTGGGCTTGGACATTGCATGATGGTGGATGACAGTTCCACTTCTTGTGATAGGCAACACTAGGGGAAGAGCAGCTTTTGTGCAAAACAGTAGCTTAAGTCGAGAACTGATGTCTTTTAAGAAAGATATGGAGTGAAAATATACATTTAGAAGTCACAAGAATAGTAGAAGTTGCTTTTTTACATTTTGGAAGAGTACTAATGAATGTTTTGTTTATTCCATGAAATTCTGAAATCATTTTATCAGAGCCTTACTTTATTAGATGATGTACAAAAAAATTTGTAAAAAAATTTGTAAAAATTGTAAAAATTTGTAAAAAATTGTAATTTTTACAAAAAATTTTTTTGGTAAAATTTTCTGTAAAATTTTTACAAAAATTTTTACAAAAATTTGTAAAAAATTGTAAAAAATTGTAAAAATTTGTAAAAATTGTAAAAATTTGTAAAAAATATTTTTAATACATATCTATTATTGATTTTGTGCTATGCATTTAAATGATTATGGAAAATCCTAGGAATCATTGCTCTTTTCAACTTGTTTAATATGTATCAGAAAAATGGTTATAATCAAACTGAAGATACATAAATACATCTTAATGATTATACTTGAGTTATGGTCAACTCTATCTATGCTTCCGAAAGCAACGATAAGCCATGTAAGAAAACTACCTATGCTAAGTGAAGAAGAACACACAATTAAAGTTAGGGTTATTATTCATATTTCCACATTATACCAAGACCTATACCAAAGTGTGGTTCTAAAATGTGACACTTTCTTTTTCCTCCTTAAGAATCTGCTCATTATAGAAGTGTAAGGTTTTTTTTTTTTAATTTAAAAATGTCATTCTCTTTTGAGGATTGGTTTATTTGTTTTCATTTTCCTAGTAGTGAACATCTAAGGAAAGAATGTATATTTTCACCAGGTTGATATAGGTAGAATTACCTCACTTTTAGTAAAATAGCCACAAAATATTGTATGTATGCTACATTTTAGTAAATTGAGTCAGTTTGGATGAAAATACTGGTCCTACTAGTTTATTGTTCAAGTTCTAGAGCAAGGAAACAAAGGGTAAGCATAGAGTTTATTTAAAATAAAATGTAGCTCTTATTTTTTTTACTTCCTAGTACGGTCAAAGGTTGATTTTTTTTATTGTATTTTCATTTTCCAAACTAGCCTGTGGCATTATGTATGTTTTAAAACAAAAGGTTCATTTTTTTTTATATTTGGGAAAGTTATTTTTTATTTATTTTAGCTTTTGAATAGGGAGGGTAGCAGTCAGAGGTTCAGGAGGACGATGAAGGCACCTTCCAATTAGGACAATTTAAGCAAGGTTGTAGAAAGTGACTATTTAAAATGTGGGTGGAGTATAAGAAATCACATGGTATAGTATAGTACCTCTAGTCTGTCACCACTTGGAAAACAGGGATAGGAAGAAGAGAGACCTGTAGAGGGGACTGCTTTGACTAGGGACCAAGTCAACCTATTATAACTCTGCAAGAGAGAGCCTGGGCAGGAACACCTTGACCTCACTTTCCTTCCTCACTCTGGAGCATCCAACTCGCAAACACTAACTAGAAGACAGAAAGCAAGAGAGCCTACTTATTTAGTACATTTAGGTCAGCCTTCCAAGACAGAGATAAAGGAAGAGGAATGTAGGGAGTGGATCTCACAGGGGCAAAAAGGAGAAATCTAAAACAGTGGGTATGCCCCTCAAAATGGAAAAGATGAGTGTGAGAGTTAGTGCTGAGTCTTTTTCAGCAAACGAAAAAGAGGCTGGGGCAGAAGGTTTGGTCCACAAATGCTTCCTCCTTGTGGAGAGCAAGAAGCTTTGGAATCAGTGGGCAAGGGGCAGGATATGAAGAAATTGAAGGAGTGGTGCCTCTTTGATTCACCTGAATGAACTCTGTCAACTGGCTAAAGATTCTTAGTTTAACTGACACACAGGAAAAAAAAAAATCTTGAACCTAGCAAACATTCTCTATAGCTAATAATAATGATGTTTTAGTAATACCATTACTATTTGCTTGCAGGATTGTATCAGACAGTCAACATTCTTTGGCCTTGGGTTTGACCTACATGATTTTGAGAATATTTGGTATGGATTTTTGGCAATCTTTTATTACACTGCATTGTTAATTTTTTTTATGTGTGTCTACATGTATATTTGGAATTTCAAATAAATAATAATGGTTAACTGACACAAAACAAGTGACTGGGGGAGCTGCTTTGCAGAATTTAGGAGATGATATTTATGTTAAAAAGACAATACCTAATGCAAAGCCCATCCTAACTGTCATATAAAATATGTATTAATATTATATTTGATTAAACAATCTATTTGATTAGAGGTATACTCATCAAGCTCCTAAAAGTGGTTTGGTAAACTGAAACCAAACATATAACCACAGGATTGCTTGCATGTTTGGAAAGTCACTAACCTAAACTAGTGCTTTTAAACATTTTCATGACCAAAGACTCTGATATTTTCAAGGATTTATAGCTAAAGAAAAAATTGGTTTTGCTGAGGGTAAAGCACTTTGTACTTCAGGCTTTCTTAATAGCAAAAACTAGCTTTCTAAATCTACATTATGACTATATCAGCACCCCCATTTCAAAAGTTGATTAAAAATATTAATAGGAAAAAAAACATTAATAGGACAAGGAAACAAGATTGAACTGGATTGAAGACTGAAAGATATATGATAAATGAAGTCAAGAATATAGAAAAATTGGGGTGCCTGGGTGGCTCAGTGGGTTAAGCCTCTGCCTTCGGCTCAGGTCATGATCTTAGGGTCCAGGGATCGAGCCCCGCATCAGGCTCTCTGCTCAGCAGGAAGCCTGCTTCCCTCCCTCTCTCTCTGCCTGCCTCTCTGCCTACTTGTGATCTCTGTCTGTCAAATAAATAAGTAAAATCTTTAAAAAAAAAGAATGTAGAAAAAATTAAGTATGGTTTTGATGGAGATCAAAGAAATAATTTTATAACTAGATCAGTATGCGAGGTTAAAATTACTTTTTTAATCAGGGAAAATTAAGGCATATTCTTGTGTGAATAATGACCCATTAGATAAGGACCGATTTTTTTTTTTAAGATTTTATGTATTTATTTGAGAGAGAGAGAGAGCATGAGCCAGGGAGAGGGAGAAAGGGAGAGGGAAAAGCAGGCTCTGCAGTGAGCAGGGAGCCCAATGCGGGATCCTGTTCTGAGCTGAAGGCAGACGAAGGCAGACACTTATCCTTAACTGACTGAGTTACCCAGGTGCCCACGGTCAACTTTTTTTTTTTTTAATTAACATATAATGTATAATTTGTTTCAGGGGTACAGGTCTGTGAATCATGTCTTACACATTTCACACAACTCACAGCACTTACCATAGCACATACCCTCCCCCATGTCCATAACCCAGCCACCCATCCCCCACCTGCCCCCACTCCCCTCCATCCCCCAGCAACCCTCAGTTTGTTTCCTGAGATTAAGAGTCTCTTATGGTTTGTCTTCTTCTCTGGTTTCATCTTGTTACATTTTTCCTTCCCTTCCCCCCATGACCCCACCACCCCAAGGACAACTTTGTAATGGGCGAAGGAACATGAGAAACACCAAGAATGTAAATAGTTTCTGCATCAGAAAGGAAGCCAGGGAGACTAATACATTTTTGATGGAAGAGGGTGGAATATGGTATTTTAGATACAGACCGACTCTATATCTAACAGATTTTGCCAACAGAGAGTTTGAAGCAGAGGACAGAGATTATCTGATTTAGATTTAAAAGACAACTCTGCTTCTGAGGGAGAGATACTTACAGAAGATAAATGTGGAGAAAAAAAAAGGCTTCTGCTGAAGTCCAAGTCAGAATTATATTAAATTGGATTCTCAAGGTTGTAAAAGAGACATAGAAATCAAGGTATGTCTAGAGTTAGTGTCACAGGGATTTATTATCATGGGTTGGAAAAATAATGATGAAAAGTAGAAAAAAATGAACAGGAGGCCTACGTTTTTCATCTTGAGCAATTGTAAACAGAGTGTTAATGCTCAATGAGATTGGGAAAATTGGTGATGGATAGTGATCTTTGGCAGGAATCAAGAGTCATGAAGCATGAGGGCCCTGATAGAAGGAAGATGGTCAAGACATGTTAGTTCTGAGATCCTTTTTCTAGTATCTTTGGGGTGGCTTTTTTCCCCCTAAGATTTTATTTTGAAGTCCTCTCTCCATCACACTGGGGCTCGAACTCCTAACCCCAAGGTCAAAAGTTTTATGCTCCACCAACTGAACCAGCCTGGCTCCCCACTGACTTTTTTTAAAGTGAATGCTAATTCAATTTTAGCTGAAATTGTTGCTGAGCAGATTTGTCTCTGAATATATAGAGATTTACCTCAGGCAGCACACAATTGTTCCTCTGGATTAGAGGTTCTCTGAATTTAGGGGGTGCTACAAACATACCAAAACATTTGCATTTTCCGTTATTTCTGTCAATATCTTGATAACAGATGTATATTGGATACATGAAATATACAATACATGTATATTGGATACATGAAATATATGGATATATGAAACATATGGATATATGAAATACATGGATATGAAACTAAGTTATCATTGAAAATTTCACAATTTGAAATATTTGGAGGTACACTGAGTTCACAAAAATAGTATTTAATATCTCTTTTAAACACTTTCTCCTAAATTTTTAACTGAAAAATTAAAAGTTTTGAGATGTCCACTGCATAACAATATGTACACCATTCTAAAAATATGAAAGATACTAATTTTTTATACCTGCAGAGATAAGGATTTTTTAAAAAATACAGTCATTGTTTCTAGTTATTAGTAATTCTATTTGTAAGTAAACTCTTAACTAGTTTTAAGTGCTATATTTAAATGTGATGATGACTAAATATATGTCTAATTTTAGAATAAAAGCATTCTTATCCCTACCTGTGGTATTTTCATGGAGAATTTACAATTATTGCATTTTTCATAGCGACGATACCTGGACCAATACTTTTTAAACTGGCAGGAGACTCTTCTTGTCTATTTCGGGAGACTGAACACTGTAAAAGGAAAGGAAATTGTTGGAGCTATGATAAGAAAAAAATGGCCTACCTTATGGTAGGAATATGTAAGTAATACCTACTGAAGAAATATAGGAAAGTATAATTGTTTTAAAAATGTATAGTTGTTTATAGTAATGTACAGTAATAAACTGAACAAATGGATACTTTGATGTAAGTATATAATAAGAAGACATATATAAAAAGCCTTATTATATAGAAAATATTTTAGAAACTAAAGTTTTATAGTATTTATGTGAATATTTGAGTCATTCCACTGTATACAATAGTTTTATGTTACTCCTGAATAAAGGGTGGTAATTAGCAAAATTTCAATTTAGGAAACAATTTTGTCCTTATACATATACAACCAAGTTGCTTGACCTTGTGACCATTTCCATTTCCATAGCAAAGGATTGATAATTAAAAATTATTTTTCACACTCTTAAAGAACATCAAGATATTTTATACTAATTACATGTAAGTTTCACTGTTTCTTTTGCTCAGTGTTATAACAATCCACATAGCAAGTATTCATTATTTGTTGAATAAATAAGAGATATTGGGATGCTATGGTAGTATGGGCTATGGCCAGTGTTGAGAAAGTCCAAATATGCTTGTATTACTTTGGAAAGTTCACTAGCTCTCAATTTATTCATCTGTAAAATGAAGATGTTGGACTACATAATTTCTGAAATCTTGGTCACTGCTAACATTCAGTGATTTTGTTGCATAGGTGTCATTGGTGTGATAAATACTTAGAAGTGTTTATATGTTTTGTGATTTTAATGAGTGGGTTCATTAATTCAAAGAAACACATAATAATAGACTCTACTATTTAACAGTAACAGATACCTCTGTGATAAAGTATACAGTGTGCCTTGTAATTCAAAAGTCAATTATCCAGCAAGCTTAGTCTACATTAAGCACTAAGTAAAATTTTAAAAAACAATTAAAAAATTAAAAAATGGGGCGCCTGGGCGGCTCAGTGTGTTAAAGCCTCTGCCTTCAGCTCGGGTCATGATCCCAGGGTCCTGGGATGGAGCCCGCATCGCATCGGGCTCTCTGCTCAGCAGGGAGCCTGTTTCCTCCCCCTCCTGCCCTGCCCCCCCCCCCCCGGACTTCTCTGTCTACTTGTGATCTCTGTCAAATAAATAAAAAAATCTTTTAAAAAAAGATAAAAAAATGACATTTAAGTAGTTAAAATTTATCAGAGGTAATTGAACAAAACTAGGCATTGTTCATAATTAAGTCCTCTTAAGACACTGCTGAGGCTTTTAATTTTTATTTTAGATATAACTGTAGCACACTTACCTATTTTAAAACAGCACATAATTGAGAAAGCTGGTGAACTGCTAGAGAACCTGTCAAGGAGTTATTAATAGGAGATGAAATAATAAAGAAATAGGGAATTAAGTCACAAAGGACAAACACAGGAAACTACAATAGGAATATGCTTTTGTGGCAAGTTAGTGTCAACTAGTCCATTTTGAGGAAATGAAATAATTAAAAGAAATAATTAAAAGATAGGGCTGTATCTTTAAGAAATCTAAAAGTTTTTATAAACATTAAAAAAGTTTCCTTTAAATAACTTGATATACATTTATGACATTAATTACATTTTACAATTGGAAAATTGGTATTTTAGAGAGATGAAATATACTTACTTTTTCTTTGGTATTTGGCATTTTTTCCACAAATATTTTCACTCTAAGTAGATTGATACATCTGATGCTTGTATTTTTTTTTAATTTAGGTTCTGTTTGCAAACTATTCGCTATCTTCTTCACTGCTATTGCATATTGTCTATATAAATATATATCAAAGAAAGACGGTGACAGCCTGCATATACCTGTAAAGAGTCTAAAAGTAAAAAAAAAGGGAAAGAAGTGATTTATAATTGGATCATCAATGTGGAAGAATTATACACTGTCAGTCCATCAATGTAATGCTATATTAATAAAATCTGAAATAATTACAATATAGTTACACGTTTAATAAATGAATGTGATTCATGTGACCCCATAAGTTTTATTATAATTTGAGTACAAATATAATAACATAGTCTCTGTGTTTTAGATTTTTAAAAGATACTGTAAAATACACATTTAATGCTTTCAATAGAGAATACTTTGAAAGAAGAAGATGAAGCAGAAGTGGGAAAATACATATAAGTTAATTCTGACTACAGTGATATCCTTATGTATTAGTAATTAGACTTTGTTGATGTAGGGCTACTTAGGTTTCATATAGTTTATTCTTATTACTTTTCATTTGGGCTGTGGATATTTGTTTTTCTATAATTTTTCAAAATAACATTAGATTTGTCAATCCAGTTAATATAATAAAAATTTAAATTAATGTCATGATTTTTAACCAAAAGAAGCTCGTTTTAAACATTATAAAAAATGTCCTTTTATTTATCTTTTATTTCACCACAGAGACTTTTCTTCAAAAACTTTCTGTGGTCAGTTGGCTAATTTGCAATATACATTTTTATGTTCCTTTAATTTTATTATACACAAAATTCAGTATGATCATATATTTTTACTTTGGCCTTAGTTTTGTTGATAATGACTGTCTGATACCTGAACTGGTTTTCATTTTTGTGCTTTTATATTTCATTGTATGATAATTATAATTGTTCCATGTGAGATTATATTCAAATTTCAAGGTAGGAAATGTGTCAACATTTGTGGAATTTTTCTTAACCTTATATGTGTTCCTCTAGAGAGTTTTTCTTATAATTAGTTCATATATCATTGTACATCCATCCAAATTATATAGCAATCTTCTAAATATTGGAGTAAAAATCAGATTTTTATAAAACAAAAACTTCTTTACATTGTTTCCATTGTTTTGTTGGAAGAAGAAACAACTGACAAAATTTCTCCTTTATTATACATATTAGGCAATGACCCTGTTTTAAGGGTAGACATTGTCCTCTTCTTTACTTTGTTTCCCTTTCTCCAAATTTTAATTTAAATTTCAGGTAGTTAACATACAGGTGTAGAATTAACGATTTCTCACTTACATACAACACCCAGCGCTCATCACAAGTGCCCTCCTTAATCCCCATCACCTATTTAAATCATCCCACCTGCACCCCCCCCACCAGCAACCCTCGGTTTGTTGTCCATAGTTAAGATTTTTTCTTGGTTTGCCTCTCTTGCCCCCACCCAATGCTCATTTGTTTTGTATCTTGAATTCCACATATGAGTGAAATCATTTGGTATTTGTCTTTCTCTAAGTTATTTAACTTAGCATAATACTTTCCATCTCCTTCTACATCACTGCAAATGGCCTATTCACGGTATTGGCTGGTAGAAGGAAATGTGAAGCATACGTATTCATATTTTATTATATATCGTTCTTCCTTAACTTCAACATGCATTTATGAAAACCTATATACTAGTCTTTATGTGAAATCAACTTGACTGCTTGACTCACTCTTCTCTTTGGACCAGTAGGATTGGAGAATATCTGTGGATCAGAGTGTGAAACAGGAGTTTCTCCTTTAAAGATTCTACAAGGTCTGTTGCTGTGCCCTATATTCAGAAAAGAAAAATCACACATGATGTTTACCTAAGTAGTATAAGTGTATCTATAGTGATCTGTATTTTCATAAAATAATACCTTCTTAGGAAACATGTCTCATGTTTTTAAAGTGCATGAGAATTGAGAGGCAGGGTGGGGGGTTGTCGGGGGTAGGGCAGGAACAAATGAAACAAGATGGGATCGGGAGGGAGACAAACCATAAGAGATTCTCAATCTCACAAACAAACTGAGGGCTGTTTGGGGGGGGGGGTGGGAGGGTTGGGATAGGGTGGTTGGGTTATGGACATTGGGGAGGGTATGTGCTGTGGTGAGTGCTATGAAATTTGTAAGCCTGATGATTCATAGACCTGTACCCCTGGGACAAATAATACATTATATGTTAATAAAAATAATAAAAAAAAAACCAAAGTGCATGGGATTTTAGACATCAGTGTATAACATAGGTTTTTCTAGGAAAATTAAAGTTTTGATAGTTTTAGGTTATTCATTTCCTTAATATTTTTCTGTTTAAAGATACTATCTGAAAATTTATACAACCAGGAAATAAAGGTAAAACAATAACGCTTCATCCATTTTGAAGGTGCTTATTCCCTATGTGTGTGGATGGGTATATATTATCTATAGATCTGTCCTGTTTTCAAAAAAAACCAAATGTAAAACAAAATTACAGTAATTTGGGGAGTAGTGTTAAGACTTTTAAATTTGATGATAGCTTTGATACCAAAGACCATTTGTTTCTGTCACAAATTAGTGTGTAGTAGATGGCTAAAGAGGAAAATGATAGAAGTATAACCCAGAAGTTTCATTGGTTAACAACAAGTTAGCAGCTTTTGAAACAACCAGGGGAATCTTTCTTGCTGTTACACAAGACCTCAACAATAAATGAAATCTTAAGAAAAAACGGCTAAAAATCCTACAGTAGTACCTTCCTCTGGAATCAGTTTTGAATAGTTTGATGCTTTGGAGAATCATTATGCTTTTTACAATGTTACCGTATCCGGTGAAGCTGCAAGTGCAGGTGAAGAAGCTGCAAAGATATTTCTAAATATTTTTATTTATGGTTTTTTTTTAAGATTTTATTTATTTATTTGAGAGAGAGAGAATGAGAGAGAGAGAAAGAGAGAGAGCATGAGAAGTGGGAGGGTCAGAGGGAGAAGCAGACTCCCTGCCGAGCAGGGAGCCCGATGCGGGATTCCATTCCAGGACTCCAGGATCATGACCCGAGCGAAGGCAGTCGCTTGACCGATTGAGACACCCAGGCGTCCCTAAATATTTTTATTTCTGGTAAGACTCACTTCTGTTGGGAATAGGTGTCCTCAAGGAGCTGTATCTCAGTGGAAGAAGGTGAGCCCCAGGGTTTAAACATATGAAAGATAACTCTGGAACTGGGTGAAAACCTAGCTGGTACTGTACTGGATGAAAACCGAACCTGGATTTAGCTATACTAAAATGTACTAAGATTGTGGTTGTTTTTGTTGGAACTCGGTTAAAAGTTGCAGTAGTTTACCTCTACATTGTTTTCTCCAGAAGCCTAGTTATTTCTGGTGTTTGATTTTGCCCAAGGGGATGTTTTAAAGGAATGCACACGTTATTATAGCAGAAATGTTTATATTTTTAGCATTGAGAGTTTCGAATTGCGTGTTCTCCAAAATCTTAGGATAATTACCATGAAAATCCTAGTTCCTCAGTCTTTTTGAAAATTAATTCTTATTAATATTGGAAAATTAATTCTTATTAATATTCGATTAAAGATTTCCTGTTTTAACATGTGGCATTAAATTTTCCATATGTAGTCTAGAAAAATATCAAGTTTTGATGTATTAGTGTCATATTTCCCTTCTCAGCACTAAGAGTTTATTCTCATTTTCCCCAAGCTTTGTTAATATATAATTGTGTATATAGTATATAATTCATTACAACACTATAAAAGTTTAAGGTATACAGCATGGGGCGCCTGGGTCGCTCATCGGGTGAAGCCTCTACTCAGGTCATGATCTCAGGGTCCTGGGATGAGCCCCTGCATTGGGCTCCCTGCCTGCCTCTCTGCCTACACGTGATCTCTCTCTGTCAAATAAATAATAAATAAAATCTTTTAAAAAAGCTATACAGCATAATGACTTGGTTTACATATGTTGTGAAATGATTATCAAAGTAAGTTAGGTAACATCCATCATCTCATATAAATACAAAAAAGAAAGAAAGGAAACCAGTGTTTTTTGGCTCATGATGAGAACTCTTAGTATCTCCCTCTTAACTTTCAAATACTCTGTAAGCAGTGTTACCTGCTGTCATCATGTTGCACATTTTATCTCCAGTACTTATTTATCTTACAACTGGAAGTTTGCATATTTGACCCACCTTTGTCAGATTCCACTCCCTCACCCAAACCTGTGCTTCTGGTAAGCACAAATCTAATCTCTCCTTATATGTTTTGTTTGTTTGTATGTTTGTTTGTTTTATATCCCACATATAAGTGAGATCATAAAGAATTTGTCTTTCTCAGGGGCTCCTGGGTAGCTCAGTTGGTTGAGTGGCTGACTCTTGGTTTCAGCTCAGATCATGATTTCATGGTTGTGGGATCAAGCTCCACATCAGGCTCTGTGCTCAGTGTGGAATCAGCTTGAGATTCTTTCTCCCTCGCTCTCCCTCTCCTTCTGCCCTCTCTCTAATATGAATAAATAAAATCTTTTTTAAAAAGCATTTGTCAAAAAATGGGCAGAAGACATGAACAGACACTTCTCCAATGAAGACGTACAAATGGCTAACAGACACATGAAAAAATGTTCATCATCACTAGCCATCAAGGAGATTCAAATCAAAACCACATTGAGATTCCACATTACACCAGTCAGAATGGCCAAAAGTAACAAGACAGGAAACGACGTGTGTTGGAGAGGATGTGGAGAAAGGGGAACCCTCTTACACTGTTGGCAGGAATGCAAGTTAGTGCAGCCACTTTGAAAAACAGTGTGGAGATTCCTTAAGAAATTAAAAATAGAGCTTCCCTATGACCCTGCAATTGCCCTACTGGGTATTTACCCCAAAGATACAGATGTAATGAAAAGAAGGGCCATATGTACCCCAATGTTCATAGCAGCAATGGCCACAGTCACCAAACTGTGGAAAGAACCAAGATGCCCTTCAACAGATGAATGGATAAGGAAGATGTGGTCCATATACACTATGGAGTATTATGCCTCCATCAGAAAGGATGAATACCCAACTTTTGTATCAACATGGACGAGACTGGAAGAGATTATGCTGAGTGAAATAAGTCAAGTGGAGAGAGTCAATTATCATATGGTTTCACTTATTTGTGGAGCATAAGAAATAACATGGAGGACATGGGGAGATGGAGAGGAGAAGGGAATTGGGGGAAAATGGAGGGGGAGATGACTGTGGACTCTGAGAATCTGAGGGTTTTGGCGGGGAGGGGAGTGGGAGGTTGGGTGAGCCTGGTGGCGGGTATTATGGAGGGCATGTATTGCATGGGGCACTGGGTGTGGTGCATAAACAATGAATTCTGGAACACTGAAAAGAAATTTTAAAAAAAGCATTTGTCTTTCTCTGTCTTACTTATTTCACTTAACATAATGCTCTATAGGTCTATCCATGCTATCACAAATGAAAGGATTTCTTTTTTATGGCTGAATAATATTCTGTTGTATATACACATACCACAACTTCTTTATCATTGATGAGTGCTTGGGTTGTTTCATGTCTTGACTATTATAAGTAATAATGCTGTGAACATGGGAATGCAGATATATCTTGGACAGTGTATTTATTTATTTTGGATATATGTTTCTAGGAGTGGAATTGTGGACCATATAATAGTTCTATTTTAAGTTTTGAACAACCTTCATACTATTTTCCATAGTTGCTGTACCAGTTTATAAATGTACCAACAGTGAACAAGGGTTTCTCTTCCCTACATCCTCATCAGCATTTGTTACCCTCTTGTCTTTTGGTGATAGCCATTCTAACAAGCATGCGATGATACCCCAGTGTGGTTTTGGTTTGCACTTCCCTGATGGTTAATGATATTGAGCATGTTTTCATGTACCTGTTTGCCATCAGTATATCTTCTTCGGAAAAAATGTCTATTCAGATACTCTGCCCATTTTTTAATTGGATTGTTTGTTTGGCTATTGAGTTGTATGAGTTCTTTTTATATTTTGAATATTAATGCCTTGTCACGTATACAATTTGCAAATATCTTTCCAAATGGTAAATCATCTTTTCATTCCATTGATCATTTCTTTTGCTGTGCAAAAGGTTTTTAATTTGATGTAATCCCACTTACTTATTTTTGATTTTGTTGCTTATGCTCTAGGTTACATATTCAATAAAATCATTGCCAAGACCCATCCCAAAGTACTTCTTTTTAATGTTTTCTTCTACGTGTTTTATGGTTTCTGGATTTACATTCAAGTCTTTAACTTATTCTAAGTTAATTTTTGTAAGTGGTATAAAGTAGGGATCTAGTTTCATTCTTTTACATGTGAATATCTAATTTTCTCAGCACCATTTTTTGAAGACTCTCATTTCTCCATTGAGTATTCTTGAATCCTTTGTCAAATATTAATTGATCATATATGCATAGGTTTATTTCTGAGCACTTCATTATGTTCCATTAGTTTATGTGTTTGTATTTATAGCAGCACCAAAATATATGGATTGTTCTCTTGACCTCAGGGTGCATCTTTATGACCATTACTTTGAACTTTTTAATGAGGTAAATAACTCATCTTCATTTCATTAAGATCCATTTCTAATATTTTTAGCTTTTTTAAAAAGATTTTATTTATTTACTTGACAGACAGAGATCACAAGTAGGCAGAGAGAGAGGGGGAAACAGGCTCCCCGCTGAGCAGAGAGCCCGATGTAGTGCTCGATCCCAGGACCCTAGGATCATGACCTGAGCCAAACGCAGAGGCTTTAACCCACTGAGCCACCCAGGTGCCCCAATTTCTAATATCTTTAAGTTTTATTTATTTTTTCAGAGTCCATTGCAATGTTATGTTAGTTCCAAGCATACAACAGTGATTCAACAGTTCCAATTATTACTCAGTGCTCATCAAGATAAGTGTACTTTTAATCCTCTTCACTTATTTCACCCATCCCCCAACCCACTTCTCCTCTGGTAACCATCTGTTTCTTTTCTATAGTTAAAAGTCTGTTTTTTGGTTTCTCTCCATTTTCTTTTCCTTTGTTCATTTGTTTCTTTCTTTTTTTGTTTTTTTTTTTTTTTAAGATTTTATTTATTTTAAGAGAGAGAGAGAGCATGCGAGCAGGGCAGGAGAGTGAGAGGGGTAGAAGGAGAGGGAAAAGCAGACTCTCCACTGAGTAGGGAGCCCAGTGTGGGGCTGGATCCCAGGACACCAGGATCACATCCTGAGCTGAAGGCAGATGCTTAACTGACTGAGCCACCTAGGTATCCCTCATTTATTTTGTTTCTTAAATACACATATGAGTGAAATAATATAGTATTTGTCTTTCTCTGACTTATTTTGCTTAGCATTATACTCTCTAGGTCCTCCATTCTGTTGTGAATGACAAGATTTCATTCTTTTTTATGGCTGAGTAATATTCCATTGCATAGCTATATACCACGTCCTCTTTATCCATTAATCTATTTTTTTTAAAGATCTTATTTATTTACCTGACAGACTGAGATAATAAGCAGGCAGAGAGGCAGGCAGAGAGAGAGGGGGAAGGAGGCTCCCCACTGAGCAGAGAGCCTGATGCAGGGCTCAATCCCAGGACCCTGAAATCATGACCTGAGCTGAAGCAGAGGCTCAACCCACTGAGCCACCCAGGCACCCCTCCATTCATCTATTGATGGACACTAGGGCTGCTCCATAATTTGGCTATTGTAAATAATTCTGCAGTAAACATGGGGATGCCTATATCTCATCAAATTAGTGTTCTTGTATTTTTTTGTTAAATACCCAGTAATCTGGATCATAGGGTATTTCTATGTTTAATTTTTTGAGAAGGCTCCATACTGCTTTCCACAGTGGTTGTACCAGTTCTCATTCCCACCAACCATGCAAAAGAGTTCCCTTTTCTCTACATCCTCGGTAGCACCTGTTGTTTTTTGAGTTTTTGATTTCAGCAATTCTGATGGGTGTGAGGTGGTATCTCATTGTGGTTTTGATTTGCATCTCCCTGTTGATGGGTTATGTTAAGCATCTTTTCATGTGTCTGTTGGCCATTTGTATATCTTCTTTGGAGAAATGTCTGTTCATGCCTTCTGCCTATTTCTAAATTGGATTATTATTATTATTATTATTATTTGGTGTTGAGTTGTGTAAATTCCTTATATATTTTGGATGCTAACCCTTTAGAGATGTCATTTGCAAATATCTTCTCTTATTCAGGAGGTTGTCTTTTAATTTTGTTGACTGTTTCCTTTGCTGAGCAGAAGTTTTCTCTTTTGATGAAGTTCCAGTAATTTAATTTTGCTTTTGCTTTCCTTGCCTCAGGAGACATACCTAGAAAAATGTTACTATGTCCGATGTCAGAGAAATTACTGTCTGTGCTCTCTTCTTGGATTTTTATGGTTTCAAGTCTCACATTTAAGTCCTTAATCCATTTTGAGTTTTTTTGTGTGTGTGGAAAGTGGTCCATTTTCTTTCTTTTGCATGTAGCTGTCCAGTTTCCCAACACCATTTGTTGGAGAGACTATCTTTTTACCATTGCTCATACTTGCCTTCCACACTGAAGATCAATTGACCATATGATTATGGGTTTGTTTCTACATTTTATATTTTGTACTATTGAGTAGTATACATTTTGATTACTACAGTTTTATAATGAAACTTGAAGTCTGGAATTGTGATACTTGCAGCTTTGTTTCTCATTTCCTAGATTCCTTTGGTTATTTGGGGTCTTTTGTGGTTCCATAAAAATTTTAAGATTGTTTTTTCTACCTCTATGAAAAATGCCATTGGAATTTTGATAGGGATTGCCTTGAATGTGTAGATTGCACAGGGAGAAGGATTAGCTTTAATAAGGAGAGAGGACTTCATCCTTTGCAATAGATCACAAAGGAAGGGATGGGTGCAACTGCAGGTAATTCTTTAGGTTTGGTGGCTGGAACTTGAGTCCACATAATCTTCTGAATGTGTCTCCTCTCCTTATAATCATTTCCTCATGATCTAACCTTTGCAACCTATGTTCTGTTACATAAACAGCATGATACCTCTATGACTGTACTCTTGGCTTTTTTCTTCTTCCAACCCACTCCTTTCTCTGTTGTGAAAAGAATCTTTAAAATGTCAGTCTGATCATGTTATGTAATGAGTTGTAATTGTTTACTTGCCTCGCTCTTTTCTAGATAAGGAGACTATGAAAGGAAGTATTATGTTGCTCATTACTCTGTTCTCCTTTTTTATGTAATGTTCAAAAAATTTTAGTTGGATGAATAAATGGCTGGTGACTTTATCTTTAATGTCATTGGCACCAAAGTATTTGTTTTTTATTGAGATTATCAGAAGATAGATTGCTGAATACGAGTATAAAATCTTCTGTGGGACTTTGAGAATTCACAAGTAAGATCTTAAGGACTTCTTTTCAAAGCCACATCCCAGCTTGCTCAAACCTCCCTCATTTGCTATTTAAAAGCCTATTTCAACAAAGTTTGTTCAATTGTAGGTTAAACTATGTCCCCATAAAAAATATTTTGGGGCCCTAACTTTTAGTACCTGTAAGTGTGAACTTCTTGGGAAACATGATCTATTAATTCTTTTTTTTTTTTAAGTTTCATTTATTTTAAGTAATCTCTATACCCAACATGGGGCTCAAACTCATGACCCTGTGATCAAAAGTCACATGCTCTTCCAACTGAGCCAGGTAGGCACATTGGAAGACAGGATCTTTGAAGATGGAATCAAGTTAAGATGAAGTTGAACTGGATTAAGGTGGACCCTACTCCAATGACTGGAATCCATCTAAGAAGAGGGAGATTTGGACACGGAACACACGGGGAGAACACTACATGAAGAATAAGGCAGAGATTGGAGTGATACACCCAAAAGCCAAGGAACACCAAGAAGCATAGATAGGAAGAAGACAGGAAAACTTCTTCCCTAGAGCGTTCAAAGGTAGCATGACATTGTCAATACCTTGATTTTGAACTTCTAGCCTCTAGAGCTGTGAGAAAATCAAATTATGTTGTTTTAGCTACCCAGTTTGTGGTACTTTGTTATGACAGCTCTAGGAATATAATACACCTTATATATGTACATCTTTGTTCTTGATTAGATTTATTTCAG
Source organism: Martes martes (assembly GCF_963455335.1). Lineage (NCBI taxonomy): Eukaryota > Metazoa > Chordata > Mammalia > Carnivora > Mustelidae > Martes > Martes martes. The sequence goes on from NC_137892.1 coordinate 42,548,304, forward strand.
GAGTCTTATGAAAATTCCAAATAGATAAGTCTTCTCACTTCTTGAATGAAAGTTTTTCGGTCTCATCCATCCAGGGAGCTATTCTTTCCCATTACAACATTAAAATTCAAACAACAACACTGCAATGACTTTATTATCTTTAGAACAAAAATGCACTAATCCCATGGGTTTGTTTTCTTTTTTTTAAATTTCCTCCATGACTTTTTAAATTTCAATGTTGTTGTTTGACGAGGAAGAAAGATTTTAAATGGCATTAATCTGTTTAAATGGTTATGTGTGACACTTAGGAAACCACGAAGGTGGTGGGAAATTTTTGACTGGTCATGGACTTCACAAAGAAATGTTACAAAAGAAAAGTCTCCTTGTTAAGTGATTTCAGGAGAATCTTAAAAATAATAAAAACTGTGACACTTCTGACTCTAAAACTACTTCACTATTGACTCTAAAACTACTTCACTATTGACAAAAAAAAAAAAAAGAAAAAAAAAATCTTACATGAGAGTTTGTCTCCAAAATACCAAGATATATTTGCCTTACTCTTATTTAACCTGGAGATTACAAAAGGGCAAGTTAGCATTTCTTTAAAACATATTTTATCAACTTAAAATATGTAAAAATGTCATTTTTTTTCAGTAGTAAATACTTAGGACTGTATTAGAACAAACATAATCTTTTAACTAGGTTATAATGGGTATATTTATCTCAATTTATGCAAAATGTTGCTAACGAGAGTTATAAATTGAACTTTTGTGTCATGAGCTGACAAATGAAACTACTGTTTAATTTAGTCATGTAATATGAACCAAGGCAATTAAGGATAATAAAAATAAGGGTTTCTGGTTTTCACTTACTATAAAGTATTATAAGTTAATTCATCTTTTTATCAGAGATAGATATATTTTTTTTCAGAGATAGATATATTGATGATGAGTTATATAAAGTGATTATTGTCATATTTTTAATATGTAATTTTGCTTTGTGTCATCAAGTCTAGATCTAGGGATTGCCAGTATTATTCAGGAAAAATAGCTTTTTGTTTAGCTCAAGGAGAAGGAAGGAGATTAAGAGGTGTGAATAAAGGATTAGCATTCTTTTCTCTTTATTATGCTCAGTTAGCCAGCATATTAGGTTTTTTTTTTTAAAGATTTTATTTATTTGACACAGAGAGAGAGATCACAACCAGGCAGAGAGGCAGGCAGAGAAAGAGAGAGAGGGAAGCAGGCTCCCTGCCAAGCAGAGAGCCCGACGCGGAGCTCGATCCCAGGACCCTGAGATCATTACCTGAGCTGAAGGCAGAGGCTTTAACCCACTGAGCCACCCAGGCGCCCCACATCATTAGTTTTTGATGTAGTTTTCAATGATTCATTAGTTGCATCTAACGCCCAGTGCTCATAACAACACATGCCCTCCTTAATGCATTTTTAAACATATTTAAACATATCTTATCATCTTAAACATATTTTATCATCTTAAAGTAGGTAAAGAATCTGTTCTCCACTTCTCTGAGTTTTCCTGTTTTAGATTCCAGATGTAAGTGAGATCATACAGTATTGTTCTTTCTCTGACTTTTTTCACTTAGCATATTCCCATCAAGGTTCATCCATGTTTTCACAAATGACAGAATTTCCTTCATTTTTATGGGTAAATTAAAGTTCCCTTATATATAAAAATTAATATTTCTGAGTTAATATATATATGTACATATAAATATATAAAATAATATTACATATATATCACATTTTCTTTGTTTTTTTTTCCATCTGTGAATACTTCGTTGTTTTCACATCTTGGCTTTTGTAAATAATGATACAATAAGCATAGAAATGCAGATATCTCTTGGATATACAGTCTCCGACTTACAGTGGTTTGACTTAACAATTTTTCTACTTACAATGGCGTAAAAGTAAACAAGCAATAAAAAACACACTTCAAAGATTTGGGATACTTTATCAGATATATTATTTGCAAATATTTTTATCAGATATATCATTTGCAAATATTTTCTCCCATTCTGAAGGTTGCTTTTTAGTTATGCTGATTATTTCCTTCACTGTGCAGAATCACTAAATTCTACTCCTAATACTAATATTACACCATATATTAACTAACTGGAATTTAAATAAAAACTTGAAACTATTAAAAAAAGAAAAAAATATACTTCAGATTTTGATCTTTTCTGGCTAGGATATGTGGTATGATACTCACTTATGCTGCTGGGCTGTGGCAGTGAGCTGCAGCTCCTGGAAAGCCATGCAATCATGAGGTTAAATAACACATACACTGACAACCATTCTGGTTGTTTTTGTTTTTGTTTTTGTTTTTGCAAGAGGCATTTTTTTTAAATATTTTTATTTATTTGACAGATCACAAGTAGGCAGAGAGGCAGGCGGAGAGAGAGGAGGAAGCAGGCTCCCTGTTGAGCAGAGAGCCCGATGTGGGGCTTGATCCCAGGACCCTGGGATCATGACCTGAGCCGAAGGCAGAGGCTTTAACCCACTGAGCCACCCAGGCGCCCCAACCATTCTGTTTTTTACTTCAGTACAGTATTCAAAAAGTTTAATGAGCTTTCAGCACATTATTATAAAATAGACTTTGTTTTAGATAATTTTGCCCAAATGAGGTTCTAATATAACCAATATAAATGTTCTAAGCACATTTAAAGTAGGCCAGACTAAGATATGATGTTTGATAACCTAGATGTAGTAAATGCACTTTTGACTTAGGATGTTTTCCACTTATAATGGGTTTATTTGGAGGTATATCACCCTAAATTGAGGAAGATCTGTTGTGATTTCATTTTCTTTGGATATATACACAGAAGTGGGATTGCTAGATCATATAGTAGTTCTTTTTTAATTTTTTGAGGAACCTCTGTATTATTTTCCATAGTAGCTGCACCAATTTACATTCCTACCAACAGTGTATGAGGTTCTCCACATCATTTAATCTTTTGTCTCTTTTGTAATAGATATTCTAACAAGTTCAAGATAGAGATAACTCATTGTGGTTTTGATTTGCATTTCCTGACAGTTAGTAATAGCGTCTTTTCATGTACTTCTTGGTTATTTAAATATCTTCTCTGGAAAAATGCCTATTTAGGTCTCTTGCCCATTTTAAAATCAGATTATTTGGGGTTTTTTGCTCTTAAATTGTATGAGTTTCTTACATATTTTTAAAAAAGGTTTTATTTATTTATTTGACAGAGAGACAATGAGAGAGGGAATACAAGCAGGGGTAGTGGGAGAGGGAGAAGCAGGCTTCTCGCTGAGCAGGGACCCCCTAAGCGGGCCTAGATCCCAGCAGGGCTGGATCCCAGGACCCTGTGATCATGACCTGAGCTGAAGGAACATGCTTAATGATTGAGCCACCCAGGGTCCCCAAGTTTCTTACGTATTTTGTATATTCTCTTATCAGGTTATGGTTTGCAAATACTTTTGTTCATTTGTAGGTAAGCTTTTCATTTTCTTGATTACTTCTTTAGCTGTGCAGAGCTTTTTAGTTTGATGTGGTGACATTTGTTTATTTTACTCTTGTTGCTTATGCTTTTGATGTCATATCCATAAAATCTTTGCTAAGATCAGTGTCAAAGAGGTTTTTCCCTATGTTTTCTTCTAGGTTTTATATTTAAGACAATTAAAACTAATTTTATCCCAGGGATTTGAATCAAGAAAGATAGATGAGAGTTTGAACTGGCAAAGAATAGGTGAGAGAAAAAGGACTAGTTTATTAAGCAGTCTCTAAAACATTTTGTAATCTCTTAAAGGGTATGGATGTCCTTGGGAGTATCAGTCTCAAACAAGAATTTGGGAACAGTGAATTTGGGAACCTGATTTAGGACAACTACTAAATATATGTAGGCTATTCTATGAACTAATTGAAAACTTCTGGTTTAGCTGGAAGTAAAGCCTGGAGCCCATTTTCTATGAGTGGAATTTCACTGCAGAGATCACAGGATGTATGTGATCATGAAAGAGTTAAATTAAGAATGGTGACTATAACAACCACGATGCCAACTAGGGATATATTTTTCTCACAAATTGGAAAGCCTCACCACTGCTTTTCAACATTATACTAGAAGTTCTAGCTAATATAATAAGACAAGAAAAGGAAATACAAAGGTATACAGATTGGGAAGGGAGAAATAAAGTTGTTTTTATTCACAGATAATATATTCATTTATGTAGACAATCCAAAAGAAAGGACAAACTCCTGAACTAATAAGCAATTATAGCAAGGTTACAGAATATGCGGTTAATATGCAAAAGTCTGTCACTTTTCTATATACCAAAAATGAACAAGTGGAATTGGAAATTGAAAGCACAATACCATTTACATTACCAAGAGAAAAAAAAAAATTCTATGGTATAAAGCTAACAAGAGATGTATAATGTGGAAAACTGCAAAACTATGATGAAAGAAATTAAAGAAGAACTAAATAAAAATGAGAGCTATTCCATGTTCATGAATAGGGAGACTCAATATTATCATGATGTCAGTTCTTTCCAATTAATCCTTAGATTCAATATGATTCCAACAAACTATTTTATAGATATGACAGACTGAATCTAAAATTTATATGGAGAGCAAAAAGACTCAGATGAGGCAACAAAATATTGAAGGAGAAAAACAATGTTGGAGGACCAAATTATCTGATTTCAAAACAATATAAAGCTATAGTAATCAAGATAATGTAGTACTGGTAAAAGAATAGACAAATAGATCAATGGAATGTAATAGCTCAGAAATAGATCTATATAAATATATTCAATTTACCTTTGACAAAGGAGCAAATATAATGGAGCAAAGATAATCTCTTCAACTAATGGTGCTGAAACAACTGGGCATCCTGTCAAAGAAATGAATCTAGATACAGATTTTATATCCTTCACAAAAATTAACTTTAAATGAATCACAGACCGAAATGTAAAATGCAAAACTACACAACTGATAGAGGATAACATAGGAGAAAACTACATAATCTTGGGCATATTGATGACTTTTTAGATTAAATATCAAAGGTACAATCCATGAAAGAAATGATTGATAAACTGGATTTAATTAAAATTAAAAACTTCTGCTCTTCAAAAGACAACGAGAAGATGAACCACAGACTGAAAGAAAATATTTGCCAAAAGACTGATATCCAAAACATAAAAGAAGTCTTAAAACTCAACAATAGGGAACAAACAAGTTGGTTTAAAAAATGAGCCAAAGACCTTAACAGATATCTCATGGACGAGGATATACAGATGGCAAATAAGCATATGAAAAGAGGCTCCACATCATTCGTCATGATGAAAATGCAAATTAAAATGAAATACCACTATACATATATTAGAATGGCCAACATTTGGAGTACTGACAACACCAAATCCTTGTGAGAACGTGCAGTAAAAGGAATTCTCATTCATGACTGCTGGGAATTCAAAATTGGACAGCCACATTGCAAGATAGTTTGGCAGTTTCTTAGAAGAGTAATCATACTCTTACCATGAGACTCAGCAATCACACTTATTGGCATTTACTCAAAGGATTCAAAACTTTATATCCACACAAAAACCTATACATGGAATTTTACCTCAGGTTATTCATAATTACTAAAACTTGGAAGCAAACACGCTGTCCTTCAGTAGCTGATGGATAAATTGGTACATCTAGACAATGCTATATGATTCAGTGCTAAAACAATGAGCTCTCATGCCATGAAAAGATATGGAGGAAATTAAATGTATATTAAGTGAAAGAAGCCAATCTGAAAAGACTATAAACCGTATGATTCCTACTATATGACATTTCAGAAAAGGCAAAGCTGTGGAAACAGTAAAAAGGTGAACAGTTACCAGAGGTTAATGGGCAGGGAGGCGTGCATAGTCAGAGCACAGATTATTCTTAAGGCAATCAAACTACCCTGTATGATATTATAATGGTAGATACGTAACATTAGGAAATTGTCCAAACCCATGAAATGTATATCAAGAGTAAACCTTAAGTAAATTATTTGAGTGATAATAATTTGTTGGTGTAGTTTCATCAATTGTAACAAATGTACTACTCTGGTGAAGGATGTTGGTAATGGAGGAGGCTATCCATGGGTGGGACAGGGGCTAGGGTTTGTATGGAAAATCTCTGTGCCTCCTCTCATTTCTGCTATAAACCTATAACTCAGCCCTAAAAAAATAAAATCTGTTATAAAAAAATTTACTCCTGACAGATGATTTTTCCCATATAATTACTCATTTTCCCCTTCTTTTCTTTCTGGTATAACTTACAGTATTTATCTATAAGACACTACTCTGCTTATATCATACTAGGTATAGCTAGTTATGTCTTTTATGTGTATGATTTTGCCATTCTAAATAAATGTTATGCTCCTTAAGGGAAGGGATTCTGTTTTATTCCTCTACATTTTCTTTTTTTTTTTTTTAAATATTACTTATTTATTTGAGAGAAAGAGAGAGAGATAGAGGGAGAGAACAAGAGAGAGCATGAACAGGAAGAGGGGCTGAACAGGGAGCCTGATTTGGGGCTGGATCCTAGGACCCTAAGATCATGACCTGGACTGAAGACAGATGCTTAATCACTGCACCAACCAGGTGTCCCTAAATTTTCTTTCTTCCAAGTATATATATGTCTTGGTCTCTGTATATTTGTAAATAAGACATAAGAAAATGTTTATTCTGCAGAATAATGCTTAATATTTATTTTCCTTTCAATTTCTAATCCATATTCTAAAATTTTCAATACATCAAAGCTGACATTTTTCCTATTAATGTGACTTTTAATATTTTTTGCTTCTAAAAGTGTTGGAGGCAGCAGGCAGTATTTTTTTAAGGAGAAATAAAGTTACAGGACTACCTAGGAAAACAGGATTAACTTGTTCTGGAAACTGATATGGGTATGGCAATGTATTACTGAATTTACTTTTCTTCTTCTCTGTCTCTAAGACCAAAAGGAAAACATATTGTATTACTCCATTCCCATGATCTAATAAAAGGAGGCTTATTCTTAAAGTTTTTAAATGTGAATTTTATATAAAAGTTATTGCATGACATAATAAGAATTCTCTTTATGGTAGGTATGTTAAAGCTGCACAAATGTTTTTCATGTTCTATTGTGGTAGGCAAAATGACGGCTTCTAAAAACATCTATCTCCCAATCTCTGGAGGTTGGAGATGGAATTAAGTTTCTAATCAGGTAACCTTAAAATAGAGAGATTTTCCAGGTTACATGTAATCACAGGGATCCTGAAATGTGGAAGAGGGAAGCAGGAGAGTCAGTGTCAGAGTGATGTGATGTGAGAAGCACTGAAAAGCCCATTTCTTTCATTGAAGAGAGAAGAAAAGGGAACTATGAGACAAAAACACCTTGATTATAATCCAGCAAGGCCCCTTTTGGACTTCTGACTTTCATATTATAAAATGACAAATTTTTGTTGTTTTGAAGTCGTTTGTTTGTGGTACTTTGTTAAAGTAGCTCTAGGAAACGAATAACACCCATTATATTAGCCCTTAAAAGCTTACAAGAATGGCACTGTCATAGAGATGATATTCATCAAATATTCTATTTTCTACACTCACATTTTCCAGTTTCCTTGAAGCTGGATGTTACTCATTTTGGCCAATGAAATATGAGCAGAAGTGGAATGGATCTCTTTCCGATTCTTTTCTTCTGGTTGTGTGGTTCAGACGATACAACTACAAGGTGGTAGGTCCTCAGTCACCCTGGGCCACAGACTGTGTATGTATAGCAGAGTAGACACACTCAAATACTTGTTGAACATGTCATGAAACTAGACAAAAATGCTTTACTATGTTGAGCCACCACAATTTGAGTGGTAATTTGTTACTGTAATATGATGTAGTTAAACCTAAAAAAAATATAGATACCAAGTTAAAGTTTCTCTGATTTCTAGAATTCTGGCTTAAAAATAGAGTTCAGAAAATTTAGAAGACCTCATGGTTAACATTCACTTAGACTGTTACATCCTGTCTATAGTTTTAGCACACAAGATTTCCAATTCCAAATTATGCTCTCTGGCTAGTGATTAAAAGGAAGACTGTGTATCTTATGGAAAAAAGCCATACCTCTTTATGAACAATGATCAGTAGCAGATTAAGATGCAGTTATTAACATTAAAGATTATTTTTTAAATTTTTTCTTGGAGGTAATTCCACCTTTTCATGAGAGTGCTGGGGCAGGGTCTATAGTAATGCCTAGCAAGACATTTCTCAAAGAGCTTTGAGCCTCTCATATGCCGGAACAAATATTTCTTTAGCAGTTAAGAGCTCTCAAAGAACTAAAAGTTAAGATTTTATCTCTGCCTAGAAATTTTTAAAGGCAGGTTGTTGACATTTTATCCAGTCAATTATAGAAGAACTTTAGTGTGCATCTGTTACTAAATTAACCAATGGCGGCCCCTGAGTTGTTTATTTTGTCACAGAGTTCTGGGGCTTATTAGCCCAAAGACCGTGGGTGCCAAATTAAAATTTTTACACACTGATGTTATATTTTTAGCATAGCCCAAATAAACAGATTTTTATCCATTCGGAGCTGGCTTGCTTTGTGTATCACGGAAAACAGTGCCCAGCATCTGCTAGCCATGGATAAAATAAACGCTGTAGCTATAAAACTTCCTGAGCTGCTGCTGCCCTTTGGAGCTTTGTGACCCAGATCCCCTGCTTTCAGCTGTTGAGTGGCATCCCCTACTCGTCATCACGGTTGTTGGTAGGATTCACTTTTTTCAAGGTATGTTGGACCAACGGCCTCAGTGACTCACTAGCTTTTGCTCAGAGGCAACTCTCAGTTCCTTGTCATGTGGGCCTGTCCATGTGGGCTCCCATCATAGACCTTGCGTCATCAGAGCAGCAAGCTAGAAGAGCCAGAGAGTAAGCGCAAGCAAAATCGCCTTCTGCAGACTAGTCTCAGAAGTGACATAGCATCAAAATTTTGTTATAGCCTTGAGGTCTTTTATTTTCTTACACTTAGTATGCCATGAACTTATAGGAAATGGATTCCAGCAGCTCAGGCCCCTTTCCACTGGTTCTCGCCAAGTGTGCTCCTCTGGGTGCAGCAGGTTGGCCTTTCTGTTGAACCCAAATACCTTTCTCTTTGGCTTCCTACTTTTGGGGATCACTTTCCTTCATGTGCTCATGGGTTTTGCTGAATGTCCCTAAATTTGGGGTTGCTCGATATTTTTTCACGATTACACTGAAGCTTTGCCTTATGGGAAAGATAACACAGAACTGATTTGCCCTTCCCTGTGCATCTGTTCATGGATACCTGATGTCACGTATTGCCAGTATCATTAACCTTGATAATGTGGTCAAGTTTGTATATACCAGGTTTCACTCCAGCAAAGTTCCTTTTTTATCATTCCACCCCCACCACTTTTGGCATATCTTGTTTGTTGGTGACAAGTCATTAGTTCTAACCAGTACATGCAAGAGAAGGGAATGACAGAATGGCATAAATAACAGAAGATAGGGTTCATGGAGAGTCATGGCAGAAATTGCACATCATACTATGAAAGGAAATGTAGGGATTCAGTGGAAGGTACGGTAAAAATGTGTATGCAGGTAAGGAAAGGATACAATAATGCATATAAATGACTTACTATATCGCTGTCAAGATGAAAGGCAGCTACTGTGATGATTATTATAATGATAACTATTTTGTGGCATTCTTTCAAATTGATTCATTCAACAAATATATGTAGACCCCTTATTATTGCCAGAACTGGAAATAGGAAACTCCTCTGGTTTAGGAAGATAATAATAAAAAAGTGTAAAGGAAGTATTTGTGAATTGTGATTTATAATATAAGGAAGGTAATAGGACAAGGTGATACAGAATGTGTATTTGTGTGCATGTATGATAATTATTTAAATCAAACAGAAAAGCCTTCCTGAGATGACATTTATGCTGAGATTGAATTATATGAAAATATCAGCTTTATAGATAGAATAGCAAGTTCAAGGGCCACAAGGCAGAGAAGAATTTGTTATGTGAAAGGAAGTAGGAGAAACTTAGGACTAAAGCATATTTAGCAAGGGGTAAAGTGTTATGAACTAATGTTGGAGGTAGATAGGGGCTAAAATATATATGGCCTTGTAGGTCGTGGGAAAAACTATTTTATTCTAAGTATAATGGAAAGCATTGGAGAGTTTTATGAAAGGTGATAACAAGATCGTACTTTTCCAAATTTTGGTCTCATTGCAAAATTATAAAGAAAACTTACAAGAAGAGTACAAAGAAGTTCTATACATCCTTCATGTGAGCTGAAAATTATAGGACAATGCCAGCTTTGTATTATTCTGATCAAATCTATTCTATTTAAAACATCTAAATGGTATACTGGCCTTTACTTTTCTAGGATTCAAAGAAAGACGTATCTGTACATACTATCTAAGAACGAGAAATCATAATAATTAGGTTCCTTTCTCTTCAAATATTTAGATAACAACTGCAAAAATGTTGGGAGGACTATTAAGATTATCTGTAGTGTTTATGTTTGGGAGATCCACCGATTGGTACCTACTGGTTGATGGGAAACTATTTTCCAGATCACCCTCTATTGTCTTGTGTTATTCCAGGTATCCCATGGCAATTTTATTTACCTGGATGAATTTTACCTTAGGATGTTTGCCTTTACCCTTGACTTTTTATTCTTTTTTGACAAAGATATATTAGGTATAAGTTTCTCAACCATGGACATTATAAAAGAACGCATAAATTATTCCAAAGTTTTGACCATCTGTGATGTTTGAATATTATGGCACCTACATTATAGTAACCAGTTACTGTTTATGCTTACAGTATCATCATGATTATAGCATACCATACTTACTGACTTATACTTCAGTAAGTCTCATGTGGCATTTGTTCAATGTACCTTTTATATTCAAGTACATTATTTGAGAAATTATTTGTTAGTGTACAGTTGTGTATGGCTTACTGTTTTATGACTCATTCCACGTCATGAATAACCTCAAAAGCAGGTAGTATCCTCATCTGGCTTCATACTTGTTTTGTTACTTTCCACCCACATCCCAGAACTGAATCTCTCTTTGCTAATACATACTTTGAATGCCTTAGACACATAAAGAAAACAAGAGTCTAGGTAAGCAGTGTATCAGAAGGCTGAGAAACCTTTTTTGTCTATTCCGTGAAAGAGCACTAGGAAAGGAAGGTAGTTACAACCAACAAACATCTTAGGCAATGAACTCATGAAAGGTTCCAGTTAAAATACATCACGGTCCATTTATTCACTTGGCCAAAGTTTGGAGATAAACATAAGCTAAACTATGGGAATAGGATCAGGCAAAGGAATAAAAGTGGTCTAGTAAGAAGATAACAGAATTCTAAGTATGGTTCTGACAGTAAATAGATGTTTGATGAAACAAATTTTAACTAAATTTATGTTCATGTCAATATTGTATTAAATTAACAGGTGATTACAGATTTTTAGCATCATTGTATTCAGATTTAGAATGGGCTTCAAAGGCTTTAATCTACTTTATCCCATTTTGTAAAGCTCTAATTCTACAGGTCTTAAATTATTTTGTCTCAGGACCCATTTATACTTTTAGCACTTGCTAAAATTGCGAAGAGCTTTTGTTTATGTGGGATATACCTATTGATGTTTATCATATTGGAAATTAAAATGAACAATTTTAATGATTCATTTTAAATAGCTATATAGTTATATATTAACATAAATATTTTTAAGATTCAATAATTACAAGCCAGACACAGAAAGACAACTATCTCATGACCTCACTTGTATGTGGAGTCCCAAAACAAAACAAACATTTGCATTCATGTAACAGAGAGCAGACTGGATGTTACCAGCACCTGAAAGGTGTGGGGGGAAAGGGATATGTTAGTCAAAGACTATATACTTTCAGTTGTAAGATGAGCAAGTTATGGAGCTCTAATATACAGCACAGTGACTATAGTTAATGTAGACTAGAAATTTGCTAAGAGAGTAGACCTCAAATATTTTACACAAACACGCACACACACAGATACCTATGTGAAAATTGATAGATATGTTAATTACTTGACTCTGGTAATTATTTCACAATATATACATATATCAAAATATCATGTTGTATACCATAAATATACACAATTTTTGTTTGTCAATCATACCTCAATAAAGTTGGAAAAATATATTTTCAAAAATTATGGTGAGAAGAATGGAATGGTTTTGACTTTTTTCAAATCTATTTTATGTCTGGCTTAAGAGGTTCTTATGTCTTCTTTTTGTGATATGACATGTCTAGTGGTCTCTGGAAAACATCACTGTAGGCTCATGAGAAAATGAGAATCTAAAAGGCAAATAACACCCCAGTATCATTTTGAATATAATTGTGAATTGGAAGAGCCCTTGAAAATATTTCAGATTTCCCCTGGGTATCCTGGATGACATTTTGAGAATCACTGCTCTAATTATAAAGATTTTCTTTATTTGGAACCCATATTTTTCTTCTACTTTCAAGGTCCTTGTACTAATCTCAAGAACCAAAAAGAGTAAGTCTGATCTGTTTCAAATGGTATCCCCACTCAAATATTTTATGACAACTCTGTTGTTAACCTTGTATCTTTCCTTCAGGATCAATGTTCATAGTTCTTTCAACTAATGTTCATGTGACAAATCTCAATTTTTCTTTCTATCTTAGTTATATTATCCTTGGGCCTGCACTCATTAGTCATTTGTTCTTTTGGTGTAACAATTAGGGTTGAGTACAATATTTCAAGATAGTCTGAATGTTGGGAAGTAGAGAAAAAAAAATCTTAACCTGGATTCCATGTCTCTGAAATTCTACACAATTTGATCCAGATTTTAAATAATATTAAGTCTTTCCTATTTTATAGTTTTTAATTGATATATAGAATTTTAAAAAAAATCTATGTCATCTTATTGGAAGATGGATCATCATTTTAGCTTGTGGATCTTGTTGATATATGAAGTATATAATAATATTTATGGCAGATAGTATTCACCAAATTGTTTCATTTTCCTCCTGGACATGCAGCATAACCATATACTGAGCCCTCCTTGTATCCAGGTAGAGCACAGGACTGTGTTCTTGTCAGCGGGGTGTACCGTTCAGTGCTGGCCAGAAACATGCAGTATAAATATTTGTAGTCTCCCCACAATTGCCTTGCTGCAAGTGAAGAACTCTGAGAGAACTAGAAAGTGGAAGGAACCTGGATCTGAGTTCACTATTTGAAGGAAAACTTTCCACAGAGGCTTCCTGAGGGGAAATCCATCTTGATGCTTCTATGAACTAGAAAGTGTTATATGTTGCTTGAAGCTCATGGGATTTTTGATAGCCTATGCCACTAAATGTTCTCAGCTTTATTAAAACACTCTATGCTGACATTAATCTGTTATTCAGTCACTATTTTTCTATAGTCATTCAATCAAAAAAGACCATACTACTTCAACCGTACTAATTGTACTAACCCTGCCGTCATTTATCCCATACTTAATCTTACCCACAAGAATACAAGATAACTTTTGATAGATGCTGTGGTGAAATTTGGATAAATGACGAGTAATGCTGTCATCATAGAATGAGCTGGGGATGTGTTCTCTTTATTTATTTATTTTTTTAAAGATTTTATTTATTTCTTTAACAGAGAGGGAGAGAGAGGGAGAGTACAAGCAGGGATGCAGCAGGCAGAGGGGAGGGAGAAACAGGCTTCCTACTGAGCAAGGAGCTTGATGCAGGGCTGGATCCCAGGACTCTGGGATCATAACTGAGCTGAAGGCAGGTGCTTAAACAGCTGAGACACCAGACTTCCCTGTGTTCCCTTATCTTTAATTTTGTGAAAGAATTTGTGTAGAATTGGTATTAGTTCTCCGTTATATGCTCAGTAGAATTCACTACTGAAGTCATTGCTTGTGAGGTTGTGGGAACATTCTTTTTTTTTTTTAAGATTTTATTTATTTATTTGACAGAGAGAGAGAGAGAAAGAGAGAGAGAGAGAGAGAGATATCAGAAGCAGACAGCCAGAGAGAGAGGGGGAAGCAGGCTTCCTGCTGAGCAGAGAGCCTGATGCAGGGCTGGATCCCAGGACCCTGAGATCATGACCTGAGCCTAAGGCAGAGGCTTTACCCTCTGAGCCACCCAGTGCCACATGTGAGAACATTCTTTTTTTTTTTTTTTTTTTTAAAGATTTTATTTATTTATTTGTTAGAGAGAGAGAGAAAGTGAACACAGGCAGACAGAGTGGCAGAGGGAGAAGCAGGCTCCCTGCGGAGCAAGGAGCCCGATGTGGGACTCGATCCCAGGACGCTGGGATCATGACCTGAGCCGAAGGCAGCCGCTTAACCAACTGAGCCACCCAGGCGTCCCATGTGAGAACATTCTTAACTACAAATTCAATTTCTTTAATAGACATAGGTTGTTTAGGTTACCTATTACCTCTGGAAAGATCTTTTGTAATTTGTTTTAGAGCGATTTTTGTCATTTTATCCATATGGCCAAACTTACCAGTGTAGAGTTAGGTATAACTTTATCCTTTAAATATCTGTAGAATTTGTAGTGTTATTACCTTTCACATTTCAGATATTGGAAATATGTGTTTTATCTCCTTTTCTTCTGGTCTCACTAGAGGTTTACCAACTTTATCTCCTCAAAGAACTCCATTTTGGTTTCATTAATTTTCTCTATTGTTTTCCTGTACTCTTTTTTGTTTGTTTTTTTGTTTTCCTGTTTTCTATTTTGTTAATTTCCTCCCTGGTCTTTATTATCTCCTTATATCTATTTACTTTGGAGTTAATGTGTTCTTCACTTTTTAATTTCTTATGGTAGAAATTGAAGTCACTGATTTGAAACTTTTCTTTTTTTAATATAGGCTGGTTATAAGTTTTCCCCTAAGTGGTGCTTTTTAGTAGCATCCTACAAATTCTGATGTTTTGTTTTTATTTTCATTCAGTTTACAATACTTTCTAATTTTCCTTTTGATTTTATCTTTGACCCATGGGTTATTTGAGGTGTGTGTGTTTTTTTTTTCTTTACATGTTTGGAGATTTTCCAGTTATCTTTGTTAATGATTTTTAATTTGATTCCCTTGTGATCAGAGAATGTACTTTGTATGACTTGAATCCTTTTAAAATTGAGACTTTTTCCATGGCTCAGGATCTGGTCTATCTTGATAAGTGTTCCATGTGCACCTTGAAAGATGTGTAGTCTTCTGTTGGTGGTGGAAATTTCTGTAAATGTCAGTTAGGTCAAATTTGTTGATAGTGTTGTTCGAGTATACCTTACCATAGTGTTATTCGGGTATACCATACCACTTTGATTTTCTATCTATTCTTTGAGTTATTGAGAGACAGATATTAAAATCTGAGTATAATTGTTGTTATGCCTAGTTTTCCTTGCAGTTACATCAGTTTTTGTTTCATGCATTTTACTTTGTTTTTAAGTGCCTGATTTTTAAGACTCTTACGTCCTCTTGGTGAATTCACCAATTCACCTCTTTATCGTTAGGAAATAACCTTCTTTATCTTAGGTAATATTCTTTGCTCTGAAGTCCACTTAAACTGTTATTAATGTAGTCTTTCCAGCTTTCTGAAGATTAATGTAAATATATTGTTTCAACTTTTACTTTCAGCCTATTAGCATTTATATTTGAATTGTTTTTCTTATTGGCAGTATTTAATTGGTTCTTGCTTTTTAAATATCCCGTCTGATCATCTTTTCCTTTTAATTAGAACATTTACTTTATCTCCATTTAATGTAACTATTAATATAGTTTGGTCTCAGTCATTACCTTGTTACATGTTTTCTTTCTGTCTTCTCCATTTTTTCTTCCCTTTTCTGCCTTCTTTTGTATTAATGGACTATTTTTTTAGAATTCCACTTTATCTCGTTTATTGGCTCTTCTATTGTTGCTATTTTAGAGCTTTCTCTAGGACTTACAAGTCATTATAATATTCTACCTTTTTTTTTTAAAGATTTTATTTATTTGACAGAGAGAGAGAGAGAGATCACAAGTAGGCAGAGCAGCTGGCAGAGAGAAAGGGCGAAGCAGGCTCCTTGCTGAGCATAGAGCCTGATGTGAGGCTTGATCCCAGGACCCTGGGATCACGACCTGTGCCGAAGGCAGAGGCTTAACACAGTGAGCCACTCAGGTGCCCCATAATATTCTACCTTTCACATATCACTTCACATATAAGGCAAGTATATCGTTTCAGATATAAAATACTTACAATAATATACTTCCATTTACTTACTTATTTCCGTTTCTCTTTACATGGCCTTTGCACTATTGCCATACATTTTACCTTTACATAACATATGAATATCACAATACTTTTAAAATTTTGTTTAAGTAGTTTATCTTTTGGAGAGACAGAAATTTTTAAAAATCACATATATTTCTTGGGGCACCTGGGTGGCTCAGTGGGTTAAAGCCTCTGCCTTCGGCTCGGGTCATGATCCCAGGGTCCTGGGATTGAGCCCCACATTGGGCTCTCTGCTTAGCGGGGAGCCTGCTTCCCCCTTTCTCTCCGTCTGCCTCTCTGCCTACTTGTGATCTCTATCAAATAAATAAATTAAAAAAAAATAAAGTGTTCTGTAAAAAATCACATATATTTCTTTATCAGTCTTAAACTACATCTCTTCATTTTTGTTGCTCTTTATTCCTTTGTATAAATAAAGCATTATTTCCACATGGTGTCATTTTCCATCTGCCTGAAGGACTTCTTTTAACATGTATGTAGGGTTTTGGGTATCAATTATTTCTGTTTTCTTTTCCTTTTTTTTAAATGCCTGAAAACTTTGTTATTTTATGCTTTTTTCTGAATATTGGCCACTGTCTCTCTAATCCCTTCATATGACTCTCTCTGTTGTCAAGGGTGGTTTCTTCACATGAACATGTCATCTGTACTCTGCTGAATACTTAAGGGATCCCTCTGACATCAACTCTGTGCAGCTGTCTCCTTTCTAGTATTCTGCTCTATGTATTCCAACCATCTTGGTGTCCTTGGACCTTCAGTTTTGTTTCCATGAACTCAGAGTCTGCTGGGTTTTCTGTGCCTTTCACATCTTGCCCTACCCTTCCCACACCATCACTTGAAAACTCTCTCAAGGCAGTAGATTGCTCACCTAGTTTACTTCCCATCTCTTAAAGACTTTTTAAAAAAGATTTTATTTATTTATTTATCAGAGAGAGATTGAGAGCACAAGCAGGGGGAATGGCAGGCAGAGGAAGAAGCAGGGTCCCTGCTGATCAAGGAGCCCAATGCAGGACTCATCTCAGGACCCCGGGATCATGACCTGAACCCACGGCAGACACCCAATTGACTGAGCCACCCAGGCGTCCCAAGACTATTTTTTTTTTATTATGAAATCCAGTGCCTTGAAACTTTTTTTTTCTTTATGTATTTTTTTTTCTTCTTCTTTGTTTCTTTTGAGTGTTCCAAGAAGTTAAATCTGGTGTTTGCTATTATCCCATCTTGTCTTGAAGCGGAAGTCCCTCCATTTGGCTCTACTTTTAATGCCCATTTTTAAAATTTATTTTAAAAAGTTTGCCTTTGTTTCATCACTGCCTCAGAAGTTTTACTTCTTATAGTTCTTTGGTATTCTTTTCTCTGTCTAGTCTAGCAAATTTTCCTCTCCCCTGGTAAGTGGAAGTATGGTAATCTTTTTATCTTCTCTTCAATCAAAGAAGACACTTTAATTCTGTGGATTTTCTCTGATACTTAAGAAATTCTCTGTTTTCTTATCTCTTTTGTAGAGTATAAAATCTTCGTCCTTGTCCTTTAGGAACATGCTCTGAGAACTTTCACAAGTTATAAAGTGGAAATAAAAGGGTTTTTTAAGGTTTTCTTTGTTTTATTTATGTCTACTGACTTGAGCACTGTTCATGAAAGCTCTTATTTGTATTTACAAGTAAATTATTTTACTAAGTAATAGTAGCCTTGCTAGCTCCCTCAACCTCACACTAGACTTCTACCAACTCCCAATAAATTGTAAAAAGATTACTGTGAAATATATGATAATTCCTCACTGTCTACTAACACTCCTCTGTTACTGGCCTATTTCCTGCTTCTGATTGCATTGAGCTTTTGGGTGCATTTGACATTAATCTGCCTAGAAACAGGCTGCTGGAACAAATGACATCTTGATGTCTCTTGTAGAGTCTAAATTTTAATAACTGTCATCATCCACTTTGTTAAGAAATGGTAGTGGTTAAATTGTGGGAATGACAGAACTATCAAGAGTGGAAGCATGGCTGTTTCTCTGGCATTTTGTCATGAGGATGACATTGTGATTATATATTCTATAAAATGATAACATTGAAGACCGTTTCCTGGCATCAAAATCAGATTTTGAGTAGAAAAGAATATGTTTTAGAAATACACTATTCATTTGCTATAGAATTTCTTCTAGCTTAAAGCATTTCATGAGAGAGAGAGAGAGAGAGAGAGAGAGAAGATAAATCCAACTGTGCTATCTTCACTATATCTAATGTCATATTTGTATCATAAATATCTTTCTATAGAGTTCACAGTATTTTGAGTAAATTATAATAGTAATTACTTATCAGGGAAAAGCTTAACTTGATACTGTACAGTAAATTTGATGCTAGAACACATTTTTTCACTGCCTACTGGGTTAGCTTTCTTATGGGAACTATAGTATTAAATGTTCACACATTTTGTTTTTTAAAAATTATAATCATCCATGTTCATAGATACATGTCTTTCTTAATGATTTATGATTACTTAATGATTAATGATTACTAAAGAAAATATAACTGCTATTTCTTCTAAACATAAATGTATCTGTGCAACTGCAACCAAAAAGTACTAAAAATAATCTAGTTCAGCATTACATTTTTTCTTAAATATAATTTATTTTTAATTATATATTTTGTAGAGCATTTAAAATAGAAAAGATAAATGAAGAATACTAAGATCACTTAGATTGTGCCATTGTTTTTATTTAATAAATATAAGATCCAAGAGTATTAATAAGTCCTTAATAGTGGGATTTTTAATTACCACAACAATATCAGCACTTGACCATCTTTGTATTCAGGCTCTCTCAAGATCCTGTAATTTTAATATTCTGTGAGCATCATAGTGTTATATTACTAAAGGATTTACATCCACTATACAATTGAAAGGGAACTAATAAACTATTAAAAGCACACAGAAAGAAAAATGATAAAGTACCAAGACAGGCGTATAAGTATATTTCCATCCAGTAGGTCTACCTACATGGAAGGCCAACATATAACGATGAGATGTCTTTAAAGCATGGAATCAAAGCAAGGGGAGTTGTTGTGATCATCTTGATAGCTCCTGTCATTAAGCCACTTTATCTTGGTTTATCCAGTTCCTGAAGGGAAAGACCTGCACATTCCAGAGAATGATCCATAGGCAGGGACATCTGCTCCTGTGTATGCTGTTGGAGCTTTACTGCAAAATTTGAATACTATTCTTTATCCCATTTTCTACCCTTTAAAAATACATCAAATGAAATCTATTAAAAGAATAGCAATTTATTAATTACCTACTCAAATTTAACATGGTATATTTTGACTATGCTCAGTAGATTTACCCTACATTGACCAAAGAATTAAAAAATGACGACTTTCCACAGAATTAGAAAAAAAAATCTATCAAATTTTTTTGGTTTTGCTTTGTTTCTTTTTGTTTTTTTTTTTTTGTTGTTGTTGTTGCAAACCTGAACCCCCTTCCTTCCAACATTGCAGCACAGAGGAAATAAGGGAACAGGAAAGTGGTGTTGATAACACTTTCAGCAAGAGCAAGATGTATTTAAGATGAAGCAATAGCACTTTCACTATCTTTAAAAAGAGTTCTCCTCTCTAGCACTGCAGGAGTGATTTCTCCTTACACAGTACGGACTTAAGTGCACGATGAGTATGCTACTTTGATTTTGATAGTATAATTTGAATTTGCTAATTCAAAGCTTGTGCAAAAGAGTCTTAAGCCATGACTGTGTTTATCATATTTCATCAAAGCAAAATTTGCTGGTTGTTTAAATTAGTTCATATTTCATAGACAAAGTGTATATTTACACCTTTAGACATCATTCTAAGTCCATTTCTGTGGAAACTTTTTACAATAGAAGGCCTAGGGGGAATTCCATACCAAGCCTAATTTGGATATCTGCCAAATCTGAATATCTGCACTTCAGAGCAGAATTAGTCTCCAAACTTATCAACATCAGATCACATGACTGTCGATCTCTTAGAATTGCTAGCAAAAATTCTAACCGACAGTGATAGGCTGTAGCAATTCAAAGAGAGAAAATGCAAGGTCCAGGGAGGAGGATATCTGACAGAAGAGAACTTGGAGTTCAAGTCCTAAATAAGTGCCAGGCCACTTATTAGCTATATGGCTTTAGGAGAGTTACTAATCCTTTCTAGAATACAGATTCTTTAATATGTAAAAGGTAGATAATAGCTACTGTTCTAGTAAGGGTTAATAATGGAATATATAGGAGAGATTAAAAAAAAAAGATAGTTCCTACTTCTACTCTTTCCCTATGTTCTTGATCAGTCTAGACTGCCAGGGAAGAAGGAACAAGATATATGTTTGTTCAAAGTAAAATATATGTATTTTTTATCTCAATCCCCAGCTCAGTAAATAAAGCACATATAATTGAAACAAAATTTTCACAAAATAATAGCTCTCATGTGTCATGCACTGTGTATTTTCTTCTGAATTCTAGTTTATCTCATTAAGAAATAAAAGTGTTTGAAAACATCCCTCTAGACATTTTAAATGAGCTTAGTTACTATAGTTAGAAGAAATAAACACATCTTGTTTTTGGATGGGGGTACCTTTTCCATCACTATATTCTCTCTTCTAGGATTAAGGCTATGCTTGGATATGATCATTATATACTACGAAATCTATTGCTATTCAGGAGGTATTAGCACTGAATCTAGAAGTAGCTTCTTGGACAGGCAATCAGCCAGGTGTTAAATGAAGACAGCAAAATGTGGAAACTCCCTCCAGACATGATTAATTTTTAGTGAAGTAATCTTTTAATGAAAGGACCCTTATAAATAAATAATAGTACTAGTGTATTGACAACAATATAATATAGTGGATATAATGTCTAGACATCTGAGACCTATATCAACTTTGCTAAAGGTAGTCCAGACACATTGTTTTGAAGTTTTTTTATAATCAATAATTAGATTTGAGGAAGTAGGTTCCTTAATACTCTGAAGTCTTATGAAACATAACAGCTTTGTGTATACAGGCTCATCACACAGCAAAAAGGAAATATATGTGATTTATATTCTGTTCCTTATCACAATACACATTTATTTTACAGAAAGATATACCTTTTGAGATGTTGATATAGCTTTAAAAATGTCTTCATTTAAAATATATTATTTTAGTATGCATTAGTCTATCTTCAGAAGGCAAAGAGGTTGGATCCTTTGAAAACCTAATCATGTCAGGATCATGTCACTCCTTGGTTCCACACCTTCCAATTTACTCACAATGGAAGCCAAAGTCCTTATAATGGCCTCTAAGGTTTAGCCCCAATCACTTCTCCCCCCGAGCCTCCCACCCCGCCCCCCCATCTGCACCCCTTCACCTGCTTTCAACTCCTACTGTTCTCCAACCATTTCATTCACCCCAACCGTTCTATTCTGCACGTGAGGCTCTCGAGTCCCTTATCTCCTTCAGGTCTTTGCTCAGACTCAGTGAGGCCTTTCCTGTCCACCATTTTTTGATGAATGAACGAAAGAATGAAGGAATTTTTAACTATGGCGTAATGTTGTTCGGTTCTTCAGAGTGTGTGTTTTTAAATTTATTCCACAGGTAGAAATTATTACATGAATATTAGTATTGCTGATCTTAGCTATGCAATATACAGCAGAAAGAGTATCACATATAGGCTTTTAAAGATTTCTAATTTCTGTATCTTCAGTTTTGGGGTAGTCGAACCAAGCAGGTGGTTATGTTGCCACGTTAATGGCCGTGGTCATGGGGAGTAGGCCGGTGGGGATTTCCGTTTCTAGGGAGGATGACAGGTAAAAGTCTCACCATGATGCTCAAAATCCCAAGTATTGTCTTTGTGGCTGCCTGATTCTTGGCATTTCAGACCTAGTCCGGTTTGGTAGCCAGCAGAGGAAGAAAACCGGCAGGATATTTTCTGGAATGATCTGATGCAACTGCGTTTGCAGCTTTCCTGTCAGGACCCAGGGGGACCTTTATGGCCACCAGACTCACAACGTCTGGTTAGTTCCCAGTCCCTGGGCTCTGGGAAGGAGCGCGGAGGCCTGAGGGGCTTTCGCGGGGTCACCTGGCGGCCTCCGGGCCGTACGGCCGCGCCCGGCATTCCAGTTGGCCCCTGCGGCAACAGGTGAGGCCGGGCCGAGTGCCAATCACACAGCCAGCCCGCCCGGCGTCCGCGCTCCGCGCTCCAGGCGGCGGCGAGCTCGAGGAGGAGGATCCCGGCGGCTGCGCCGCGGCGGCGGCGGCAGCGGCAGCGGCGGCGGCCTTGCCTTGCCTTGCCTGAGCGACGGCACGGAGGCGGGAAAAGCTCCCGCACGGGGGCGCTGCCACCTGCGCGGGGGAGGAGCCAGAGAGGAACCGGGTTTTTCTGCCGCTCGAACGCACTGGAGTTGGGAGAACCCATCCTGACCATGAAGGGCAGCAAAGGCATCGAGAACCCGGCTTTCGTCGCCTCCAGCCCAGACACCCCGCACCGTTTGTTTGCATCGCCCTCTCACGTCGAGGTCTCTGACTTGTCCATCAACACCCAGCGACAGAATTCGCAGACGCGGGAGCCTCCGGAGCCCCAGAAGTCACCGGAGCCACCCCGGCCCCCGGCGGATCCCGCTGTCTCCCAAGAGCTGTCCGTTCCAGAGTCGCTGTCCGAGTTTGAGGAGGGACCCTGCGGGTGTGGGAACTTAAAACCGCAGAGTCTCCAGCGCTGCAACACGCCCCAGGGCTTTCTGCTTTACTACTGCCTCTTGGCCCTCACGCAAGGTAAGGGCCAGCGCCCGCACGAGAGGGCAGGGGCCCAGCGAGGGCGAGGAGGGGCGCGCGGAGCTGGTGGGGCGGAGAGGGCAGGTGTGCGCGGAGCCCGCATGGTCGACGTGCTGGGCGAGGCAGCGCCCGGCCTGGGGACTTCCAAGCGGTCCCACAGACGTCCGCAGGCTCAGGCATCCTCATTCGAGCTTTTCCTTTGTACCAACTTTTAAAACTTGCCATATGAGCTTTTCCTCCCGCCTTTTGTGTTCTTTCTCAGTTTAGCCGTTTCCGATTCCTTAAAGGAAGTGGAAATTACTGGAGCCTTCCTTTGGGAACAGTTTACACCGGGGGTATCCATTCTGTGCTACAAAAGCATGTATCTTGCTAAACTCCTTATTAAAGGGATTTTATTTTATTTTATTTTTTACATTGTTTCTGGAAGGGAAGGGTTAATTTACAGGTGAGGGTAAGGTAGTTCTCAAAGGAGAAATTTGTGGAATAGGTTAGGTAGCAGCATTCATGTATTGTTGAGTACATTTAGTTTGAGTTGTGTGTGGGCACAGGTGGAACCCAGTGAATGTTAGCAAAGGCCCGAGGCGTTGTTGAAGGGTGAGGCTTTTGAAACGCAAAGGAGTTGTGCAGTGTGTTTTGCTCCAGGATCTCTTTTAGGGTCTCTTGGGAGTTACTGATAAAGTCCACGTTTATACCCTTAAGAGTTTGCAGTCTAGACCTGGTTTGGAAGAGTGAATGGTAGAATAGAGGAAGAATGGCTCCCAGGAAAGGAAGCATGGAGAAGGTAAAAGCTGTTGCTGTGTTGCCTAATGCAGGGGTTGAAAGAAACGGGAAGGGAAGTTACACTAAGGTGACAAGACACATTGAGGAGAGGTGGTCATTAAGATGGAGCATCCTGAAGGAAATGCTGAAGGTTAGTTAGAATTTGATGGTATGTAGATATTTTTTGGTCACTTGAGCCTTACTTTGAAAGTATTTTGTAAAAAGGCCATCCAGGGCTGATTGGAAGAAGTGTAATCCAAGAAATATTTTTGAGAAGGGGGAGGAGTTGGAAATTGCTCTTTTTAAAGATTAACAGAAGAGTAAATCTAAATATATTCTTTCTTTTCTTTTCTTTAATTAACATATAATGTGTTATTTGCCCCAGGGGTACAGGTCTGTGAATCATCAGTCTTACACAATTCACAGCACTCACCGTAGTGTACCCCCCCCCCCCCATGTCCATTATCCAGCCATCCACCCCCCAGCAACCCTCAGGTTGTTTCCTGAGATTAAGAGTCTCCTATGGTCTGTCTCCCTCCCCTTCCCATCTTGTTTCATTTTTTCCCCTCCCTCCTCACTCCATTCTTTCTATTCTTATTCCTGCTCCTCTATCTGAAAGGAACTCAGAACTCAGTGCCCATTGCTTTTGCACATAATAGGTGTTCAGTAAGTAAGCATTGATTGCTGGTCAACTGCAGCTTTTCTGCCAAAGGTTGTTTTGTGCCAAAAAGTTATTTCCATTTCCACCTTTCTTGTCCCCACCCAAGTTCACCTTCTCTCAACGTCTTGGTCTTAGTTGTCCAAAATCTGTGACTAAATATTTCAGTGTCATAGGAATGCAAAGTTCAAAGAAGTTGGACACAATTAAAATTTCTTGTTTTATCTTAAAACATATTCAGAAGTTTCTGTATTCAGGAACACATTCTTGAATTCCCAAAGGAAGTCTCCAGTAAAATATTGTTTAAAATTATTAACAAATATTATTGACAGCCCTAGAAAGATGGGTCAGGTTTAGCCTAGAGTTATATCTACCTAGAGGTCCCCAATTTAACAAGCATAATACTAGATAAAGGTGACCCAATATATTCTTGTTTCAGTTTAAATCTGAATTATTACCATTTAAGTTTGAATTATTACTTAATCATGTTTCTCAGACATGATCCCTGGGAGGTCCATTTCCATGGTATATTAAGAAGTGTTTGGGAAAAACAAAAACCCTAAACTTGTCAGGTTAGTTTACTTAACCCAGGATTTCTCAAAGATAAACAGGGTTTCTCTTAGCACTTAACCTTCTAATGTGCCTCCTATTTTCATGTATGTATAATAGAGACATGTAGTATACAATATTTCCTGAAATCTCCTTTATTAAAGCAGAGTTCTTAAAACTTCTGTAGCATTGAATTCAGAGTGGCATTCATAGGCTTTAAGTGCTAAATCTCCATAAGAGTTTATAAATTTACTTTCTCAAAGAAATTGTACCATAAAGACAGTTGAGTTTTCATGACTAACTTTTAATCAGTATATCAAGTGTGTTGGGAAAGTGATTTTGGGGGGAGGGGAGGGAGGTGATCTTTGGATGGGGAAAGTTTCATATTCTCAGATAAGTTTATCTCATAAGCATGACATTCCTAGGTACATTAGACACTATACCTTTAAATTTAAAGAACTGTAAATTGGCTTTTGACTTATTAAATTGGCATAAAAATAAAATCATGTTAGGACTTTTAAAACTTGTTATATCGATTTTCTTCAAATATATTTACAGTTGCAGTCTTGATAAAGCAAAATTTAAAGAAGTTGTAGAAATCATGACTTGTGTATATTCTGTTAATTAATGAGTGAAAATGAGTCCTGGTATCCTCTTAAGTAAAGGGAGTAACTAGTTAAAAACTGTATAATTTGATCAGATGCTTTTTATTTTCAATTTATACTAATGTTTAAACTCCTGTAAATTTAATCTGTATCTGGACAAAATCTTTTTGTTAAGTCAGTCATAATTAGGTTTCCAGCTTTTCATTGTTTACCTTATAGTCTTCCATCACAGTCGTAATTAACAGATGAAGTGTGTAGTTTTTCATTTACTTTGCATATGATTTAGAATGCCAGTAGTTGAAATGACTCAGTGTGTGTTTATTTTTGTTCTAGGACCTCTTAAGTTATAACTTTCATGTCTATAAAAGTTTTAGAGGAAAAGATGTTTGAAGCTAAATTTCACCTTTCATAAGACTAAGTCAAGGATCTCTAGTCATACATAAATACGTTTAATAATTGAACAACCTGGGAAGCAATTGGGCATTACTTTAAAGACCTCTGAGTCACCTGTACTTTTTTTTATTCTTCTGAGTGAGGTCTAAGAGAGTATGTTACTCTTGGAGTCTCGCGGACTGGCTTCATGAGAATTCACCAGTCTGATTTTTTATTTGTTATATAGAGAAAAATGAATTTATCTACAATTTAGTTTATGGTAAGCATTGATTTTATTTAACACCTGAAAATTCACAAGTGTACCATTTAAAAGCAAACTGATTTTTAAGGAAGTTTGTTTGAGTTGCTAGCTTTGAAACTTTGGGACTTGTAAATTTGGCACATTAAGAAAAATCAATATAAATGAACACTCAAACTTTAGTCATAACCAAACTTTAGTACGTTGTTTTAAAACTCATAATCCATATGGGGAAGTTAATAAAAATCATGTACATACATTTTCTTTTCTCTCTTTTAGGTATTATCGTAAATGGCCTTGTAAATATTAGCATTTCCACTATTGAGAAGCGCTATGAAATGAAGAGTTCTCTGACAGGCCTGATATCATCAAGCTATGATATCTCATTCTGTTTGTTGTCTTTATTTGTGTCATTTTTTGGTGAAAGAGGACACAAACCAAGATGGCTTGCATTTGCATCCTTTATGATAGGACTGGGAGCACTTGTATTTTCAATGCCAAAATTTTTTAGTGGAAAATACCAGTTGGGGTCCTTTTTTGAAGGTAAGTTTCTGTTATGTTTTTGTTTGTTTTAATTTAAGAAGTACTTTAAAACAAGCCCTTTAATTCTATATTGCAACTCATTTGTACAGGTAAGAAGGGTAAGGGCTTAGCCTCCTTCACTATTTACTGCTTTGTTTTGATGTGAATTATGTAAAGTAGATTAGTGCATTATTCATTGCTTCAGTGGTTGTTCACGTTATTAATCCTCTGAATCTTATTCCCCAAATTACCCAGTCTTCCTCAAAAAGCAATGATCAGTTTTCCTTTGCACTTGTAACGTCACTGGGGCTTTAAGAGCTATAGTTTTCCCGTGTGTGTGTGTGTGTGTGTGTGTGTGTGTGTGTGTGTCTGTCTGTCTGTCTGTCTGTCAGTCAGACTCCCTACTAAGCAGGGAGCCTGATGCCTGGATTCCCTGGACTCTGAGATCATGACCTGATTCGAAGGCAGACACTTAAACAATTGAGCCACCCAGGCATCCCCTGACCCCCCTTTTCTGGTTTTATTTGCTGTGCTTACAGCTCCGCACTCTGGACTTGTTGATTACTGATTCCTGAGATAAAGAGAGATGAAATTTATAGAACTGAAGCCTTTCCTAAGAACTGAAGCTAGCTGTACTTATGACTATATTAGAGACAGAGAACTTTATGAGTTATCTAATGTGTTGCTCTGGTTAGTTGAAAAAGTACATTATTCAAAGGCTCAAAAGGAAATTTGACTGTATTTCTATGTTTTTTTTTTTTTCTCCCAAAGAATCCTTTTCAATGAAGAAAACAATTATGGTAGAGCCAGAGGGATGTTCTAATGAAGATCTTAACATTTTTACTGTCTTTCCTGGGATTTTTAATAGCAAATGTTGAGAAAAAGAGGGTTATAAAATTAACTTTCAGGAGTTAGATAAGTGAGGAAAAGGCTTAGAGTAAGAAGAAAGGAGAACTGGGGACTGTTGCAATATAGGCATTATTTTTAAAAAGTTAAGGTTCTTACATTTGTGGAGTTTCAATATTGAAAATTATTATTAAAGTGTTAACATTCCTAAGACCAACTTCCAAATTATAGAACGACAACAAATAGGAAAATATTTTTAACAGTTTAACAATAATATTTTTAACCACTATTCAGCATGGTTTAGGAGTATACTTAGGTAAGCAGTCTTCATTTTGGAAATAAAAATAGAATATGCAAGCATATAGGACCAATAGAGGGTGTTTTTAGAGAGTTTTGGTAGAGTTTGGAATAAATGAGATAAGGAAAGTATGTTATCAGTGAAAAGATCACTTTTATTGATTCTAGATTGGACAAGATTCTGTATGGCCAATGTCACATAATTTCCCTGGAGGTAGTTTTAGGAACAAGGCACACTAGGCTTTAATATGACACTTTTGAAATCGTAACACTGAAGTCTAACCTTGAGTCTGTCACATAAGAAACATGATACTGATTCTGTGATAGCAAAAATACTGTTCATAGCATTTACATGGTAATCTTTGTACTAAATCAAATTCCCTAGTCTTCCAGTTGATCAGATGCCCTACTTGCTTTTAAAGTATATGAGTTCTGATAATATCTCTGACTCTCTAAACTAAAACACAACACCTGTTCCAGTACCAGAGCCTGATCTCTCTTCAACAATCTTCTTAGCTTCATCTCTTGCCAGACACACTTTGAACTGTAGCTGATCTGAACAATTTATAATTCGCAAGGGGAAATGGCCGCAAATTAAGGTGTGTGTCATTGGGGGCAGAGATGAAGCCAAGAAGATTGTTAAAACCAGGTCACATTATACTGTACTATGCAAGTTTTCACCAAGTTCTTTTTGATATGTCTTACTGATATTTTTTATTATTTTAGTTGAAGTAGATTTGAGGAATTGGCTTATTGTGAGGTTTTTAATCTAAATTAGACTCATAATTTAAATAATAGTTATCACTGGCAAATGGAAACAAAATCTCAGGTTGCCCTTATGTTCTGTCATTCATACAATGAATATTGCTTTGGACTCTACATGGTGCTGCGATAACAGCGAAACAGTTTCATGCCATTAGGATTTTCTGTGGTAGTGGGAAGAAATACAGAGTTCATAAACAAATGAAATAATTGAAGATTAAAGTGGTTTTATGAAAGAACAAATAGTATGAAGTAATAATGCATAAAAGAGAAAATATGTGGTCAAGGGAAGGCCAATAACTGGATAATGAGGAACCAGCTTTGAAAGATGCTTTCCAGGCTGGAGAAAAACATGATAAATGGCCTTGGAGGGGGAGAGAGTTTGGCAGGTTTTAGGAATTGTCACTTTGGCCAGCATGATCAAGGCAAGGGAGAACATGGCATGACATGAACTTGGAGAGACCGGTAGATGCCAACATGAGGCATTTAGATCTTCCTTTAAGTGCTGTGGGAAGTTATGAGGAAGTTCCGCCCACCCCCCCTTTTTTAAAAGATTTTATTTGAGAGAGAGCAGGAAGCACAGGAGCGAGTGGGGGTGGGGATGGGCAGAGGGAGATGGAGAAGCAGACTCCCCACTGAACAGGGAGCCTGACTATGCAGTGCTTGATCCCAGAACCCCAAGATCATCACCTAAACAGAAGGCAGATGCTTAACTGACTGAGCCACCCAGGTGCCCCGAGAAAGTTTTCCAACGGGACGCGCGTGACCTTACATTCTGATATGATCATTTTGGCTTCTGTTCTGAAGGATGAGAGTAAATAGGAGAGAATCACCTAGGGTTTTTTTTATTAGAGTCCCAAAGGTGGTTGGACTGGGTTGGTATTAGTAGAGACTTAAAGGAGTGACTGATTCTCAATGTATTTTCAAGGAAAAAGAGTACTCTTTGGTAGATTGATTACGAAAGAGGAGTGAAAAATGACTCCTTGAATACCTGGCTTGGCCAACTGGAGCCATTCACTAGAATGCAGAACAGCACTGGGAGTGGAAATCAAGAAATCAGGTTTTGGAATTAGTGGGAGCTGAATATTATGTATCTCGGTAGTGTTGTAATATATATCTTTGAACATGCATGTTTGTATGAATGTGCAAGTTACTCTTTAGTCTTCATTCCTGGAAGGGTTCATATTGGGTTTGAAGGGCTTCCTCATTCTAATTTTTGGTAGGTAATGCCACACTGACTTTTAGGAAGGGATGTACCAGTTACTCTTTCACAGCCAATACATGAAAATGCCTAGTTGCTATCTTGAGTTTTTGCGTTTTTTTCCCCTGAA
Organism: Martes martes; assembly: GCF_963455335.1. Lineage (NCBI taxonomy): Eukaryota > Metazoa > Chordata > Mammalia > Carnivora > Mustelidae > Martes > Martes martes. Next base: position 42,578,274 of record NC_137892.1, read on the forward strand.
AGTTTTCTTTAGTAGGAATGTGTCTTTGTGGTATGTTTGTGTGTATGTGTAGGTATTCAAATATAACAGATACAGAACTCAGGACTGAAACTGTATTACATATCTAAAGGAAAGGGGTCCAGGCATTTAGAAACAGAAGGAATGTTAGAAATCATAAATTCCTTCTTTTACACCTCTAGGACAAGAGGTGAAGTGACTTCATAGTGATTTCATAGAGCAGTCAATAACAGCTAAAAGTAATACTAGTTTTTATGCTTTGTTTAATGTTTTTATTTTTTTAAATTTCTCATAGGTTTATTAACTATATTGAATAGCTTTAATATTTTTATGAATTTATTTATTTTTTAAGTGTTTACATATTACATAATTACTTTTGTGAATTTAAACCATTTTCCCCCAATTTCGAATAGCCGGTTATAATGATCTGTTCTTTCTTAAAAACATAATAACTGGTCTGTTCAAGTAAGTTAATCCACTTTTGCAAATTTTGGACTCTATAACCAAAAATCTTCATGATTTGTCCAAGTCTAAGGAGAATATACAAGAAAATGATATGAGTGGGAAAAGAAACAAAAAAGTTGAAAACTCTCTGTAAATAGATTAGAAACAAGGGCATGTACAATCTTGTTAGGTAATATAACATAAATAACCTAAAGTGCCTCACACTAAGAAATCACTTTATTAATTGAAATTATAGTGTAATTTAATTTGAAAATGACATTGAGAGAATTAGCATTTTCCTTTAGGTGCCTTTTTGTTACTGTTTTTTGAGCTTGCGAAAAGTCAGGGCTCAGGATGAAATTGCTCTGTAAGAGGAGATTAATGTAATGTAATACAGCTGGTAATTAGAGGAAAGCAAAATGTGAAATATGAAAAGCCTGTATAATTTCCACAGGTGATAGAAAAACACAAATGAGGTAAAGAGTTAGCAAAAAGGTAGAAAAGGGTGTTTGAAACAGCTTGAATTTTCTATTCTGTAAAAATAAAATTTGGGAAAATATTTTTTAAAGGGAAACTTTTATGAAGACCTAAGGGTTAGAGGTGATTATCTAACTTTGGAGATATTTATCAAAGGGAAGTTTTGGTTGTTATTGGATACAAAAAAAGGAAAGAATTAAAATAGAGAGAAATGCTTCTCAGAACTAATTTTTATATATGTTAGCCTGAAAATAGAATACTGTCATAAAATACTTTCAAGTAAATAATATTTGACATTCACTTTTGATATATTTTAACTTGTTATTACATATTTTAATATAACTTTCAAATATTATAAAAATATAATAAGTAAATCTTTACCACATAACATTTTGTTTTCCTCCAAGCACTTTTTAATTCCTTGTGGATGAGTGTTAATTTAATGCTGTTAAGGAAAATAATCTCTTTGTCTCTTTGAGATTTTTGGGAGGGGGATCCTTATTAAATATGTAGAAATTATAGGTAAGTAATTACTAAATCCAGTGAAGTTCTTTTTCTTTATTGACCAATAAATAGTTGGATAACTTTTCTTAAGTCATATTATTTTCATATTTCTCTTTTCCATTCCTTTCTCAGGAAAAGATAGCTCTCAACACTTTACATTTACTTCGGCATTAAATTTCTAATGTTTTAGATTGGTATTTCAGGAAGAATTCTGTATTGAAAGATGTTGGTTATGCAAAGTGACTATTTAAAATGTTGAACTGGGAAAATGATAAGCGTGAGACCCAAATGTGTGATTTAATTTTAGTTACTGTTTTGCCTTTTATCTTGTATTCATAAGGATTTTTTTTTTTTAACATGGAATACTTGTCTAGATTGGAGAAGACATAGGGCCAAGGATCTTACAGTTTTACAGTTGCTAATTTAATACAGTATAATTTCTCTGGGCCTCTGAATGTTCTTCTTCCTTGATATTTCTTCTTCCTTATAAAGAATCAGTTTTATTTTTCTTATATTTCAATTTAATTGCAACAAATGAATAAAAAAGGAAAGGTAATATCTTAGAATATGTAATGATGTAATAAAACAAATGATTCAAAAGATTTTTAAATTCCATATGTATAGTAAAAGAGCTAGAACTAACTTTTAGGGGTAGTCAGTGCTCCGGATGAAATTAGCACAGTTTTTAATATCCAAGGCACTTCAGTCTTCCACAAACTTCCCAGATTATATGAGTTACACTAGATGCTTGCTACCGTCACTTACTGCCCCTTGGGGGCCCTGACTCAGCAAGTCCGTAGTAGGACTCAGGAATTTATATTTTTTAAAACTAACCAGGTTATCTTATAAGTCCATTTGGGGAAACATATGTCCAGCTTGGTGCTTAATTATTTTGTACAGTTTCAGCTGTGGGCACAGAGGTTTCTTTTTCATTTCAGGATTATTGCTTTTTAAATTCCTTTAAAATGGAAGTTTCACAACTGTCGTGAAATACTAGATACTTTAATGTAGCCAGTTTTGTTGAAATTCAAATGACCAAGCTTCTGAAAAAAAGGAAACTAACAGGGGCACCTGGGTGGCTCAGTGGGTTAAGCCTCTGCCTTTGGCTCAGGTCATGATCCCAGGGTCCTGGGATCGAGCTCTGCATCAGGCTCTCTGCTCAGCAGGGAGCCTGCTTCCTCCTCTCTCTCTACCTGCCTCTCTGCCTGCTTGTGATCTCTGTCAAATAAATAAAATCTTTAAAAAAAAAAAAAAAGGAAACTAACAGAGAAAATTAAATAGGAGGCATGTGTCAATGAGTTGTTAGCACAAACTTATTTCTGCTCACAGCTATAATTTGTAAATAGAGATTTAAAAACGCATGCCCTTGAGCAAAAGAATATAATGTCCCCGCATTTCTCAAAGTATGATCTGCAGAGCACAGCTTCTGAAGATATTAAAAGTATCTTAAAAATATGTTTCATGGTTCAATGAGGTTGGGAAAATCAAAGTTAAGGGCTGTCTCTGTTACATCCCTGTAAGTTAATGCAGTTTTGAATCTTTAGTTAAGAGGATGTGATATGCACCAAAGGACTCCACTGCTTGGCCCCTTTACTCTGCTTCTGCTGCTCACTTTATGTTTTCTCCCCCAGATAAGGGTTTTGGTGAACAGGCTTTGGGGACATCTGTTCTTGCTGTCTTACATCATTTTGAAAGCCCTTGTTGAATTTAGAACCTTGATTATGGTCAGCATTAGAACAGCCTGTGATGGATAGTAGGTGTTCAAGAAACATTTGTTGAGTTGTCAGATATTTTAATGAATGAATGGATCCTTTCAGTGGAGGCATATTAAGAGTCTAATGACTTCCCCTCCATAGAAGGGCAGTGAGAGCAGTTAATGTCAGATAGAGGCAGTCTGGGATGTTCTACTCACATTTTCCATAAACTTGGCCTAAAGAGTAATGAGGCTTTTTTTTTTTTGGGGGGGGGGCACCGAGGGGAGTTTTGGGAGGAACTGTGTTATCAGAGGCAGAGCATAGATGATCTTTATGGGTAAGATTTGGGATCTGAAAAATTTACAGTGCGAAAAAGGAAGCTAAAACGAGAAGCATATTCAGGAATAGTAACACAGTGTTTTGATATTCTGCTTTTGGTTTTTGTCTTAATTACTTGCTAAACTGTTGATTTCCCTGTGTAGCTACCATGCTTCTAAGGTGATGCTGAAATGGCAGGATTTTTTCTTGATAGAGTATTAGTAGTGATTACCCTTATTTGTTTTCATGTATAAAATAAAAGGAAATGCTCTGATAAGGCATTCAAGTTGACCAGAGGCATAGTTGTGTCTTACTGGTATAGTGTATGGGAGGTGATAATTAAGCAATGCTTTTGTTGCTTCCTCAGAAAGGTTGGTAAAAATGTGGTTTGTGTCAAGAAAGAAATGAGGAAATTCTATTTTCTAAGTCACTGTTCTTAAAAAAATACCCAAAGAGGTACTGTGTGTTTTAATGTATTTTTTCCCCAGTTAATTACTATTAGCACATTACACTGAGAGAAATTATGCAGCAATATAGCAGGGATATTAGGGTCAGACAAAACTGAATTTAAATTTTTGCTCAAACGCTGTGTGATAGAACTGTGTGGGCCTGGATAAACTTTACTATAAATCACGATGATGATAATAACCCCTACCTCACTGGAGACTGTATGATACTGTATACTGTACTATACTATAGTGATAAGGAGTGCCTGGTGCATGGTAAGTGCTCATTAAATAGTAGCAATGAATAATAATGATGTTCATGATTATTAAGTAACAGCTATACTAATGTAAAAAAACTACCTTTCTTGGGACGCCTGGGTGGTTCAGTTGGTTAAGCTTCTGCCTTCAGTTCAGGTGATGATCCCAGAGCCCTGGGATGGAGCGTGGGGCTCTCTGCTCAGCTGGGAGCCTACTTCTCCTTCTCCCTCCTCAGCTCTCCTCCTTGTTCTCTCTTTCTTTCTCAAAAGAAGGAAACAAACACCCCCCCCCGCCCCGCCCTGCCAAAAAAAACAAAAAACAAAGAAACCAAACTACCTTTCTTAGTTTATCTGGAAAGTCTGGCTAAACACTTCCAAAGTAATATATTAGCGAGGATTTTAATTAGCTATGTTGCCAGGATTATATTCTTAGGAGATAAAGAAGATAAATTTGTTTGGTGTAGTTCAGCTTAAATGGATCCACTCAAAATAGTACACTAAAATATTACCTTTTAAATAGTCAAAATGCCTGTTTAAATATCTTTAATTTTTTATCTAATTTTAAACATGAGACATCCTTTGCAAGCCATTCAGAAGATTAAAAAAAAAAAAACCCAAAAGAAATGGAGTAAAAGGAAAAAAAAATGGAATAAATGAAACAAAAAGGAAGGAAATAAGAAATTTTTATACCATAACTTAGACTATCCACTGCTAATATTGTTCAGTTTTCTTAATGTATATATATGTTTGTATGTGTATTCACAAATAGTCACACATAATACAAACATTTACAGTATAGTCATTAACACATAGTCATGCTCACTCACATCCACACACTCTTACTAACATTCATATATATTCATACATCTTGCATCACATTTACACATATGCATTCAAATGTACATTTAAAGGAAACAACATTTTGAATTTCTAGATAATCACTTTTTCTTTAAGAATATATATTGGTGGGGCACCTGGGTGGCTCAGTGGGTTAAAGCCTCTGCCTTCGGCTCAGGTCATGATCCCAGGGTCCTGGGATCTGGCCCCACATCGGCCTCTCTGCTCAGCGGGGAGCCTACTTCCCCCTCTCTCTCTGCCTGCCTCTCTGCCTACTTGTGATCTCTGTCTGTCAAATAAATAAATAAAATCTTACAAAAAAAAGAAAGAATATATATTGGTCATTGTTATATGTTAAAACAGAGTTGCAAATTATTTATGTCTTTATATTCATTTTATAGATAACCTATTTAATCAGTCCTTTTTTGTTGTGTTTTTTTATTAGTACATTTTTCTGGTTAGAGAAGTCCTGTGGGTCATTGAAGACAATTTGGACAATACTAAGGAATAGGAAGAGAAAAAAAACAATTCATTGTTTTTTCTCAAGGAAAAGAACTTTGAGACTGTGTTAATGTTTTTAATGTGCTTATTTCTTTTAGAGTTAATTTAATATTTTGTATAGTTTGTAAACTTTGAGCATTCTTATTCTTATATAACATTCCATTTTAAATTTTAACTATTCTCATGAAGTTGAATATTTATATTTAAAAAGTTTTCTAGGGCGCCTGCGTGGCTCAGTGGGTTAAAGCCTCTGCCTTCGGCTCGGGTCATGATCTCAGGGTCCTGGGATCGAGCCTTGCATCGGGCTCTCTGCTCGGTGGGAAACCTTCGTCCTCCTTTCTCTCTGTCTACTTCTGATTTCTGTCTGTCAAATAAATAAATAAAATCTTTTTTTTTTTAAGTTTTCTATTGTAAATTACCTCATGCCAACATTGTTATGTTTAAAGATTTTACTATATTTTGGTAATTATACAGTATTTAACATTTCAGAATTGTCTTTTTTCACTCAAGATAATTCTCTAAAAACTCAGAGTGGTGGTTATCCATTGTTCATTCCTTTTTAATGCTAATTACCAAGTAGTTCATGTAATGAGTGTATTAGGGATGGTTTGTTTAATCATTCACCTACTAAAGGACATCTGAGTTGATCTGTTTTTTGGTTGTTACAAATAAAGTTATGAACATTTGTATGGATTTTTGTGTAAACATAGTTCTCATTTCTGTAGGATAGATGCCCAGGAGTAAAACAGCTGGGTCATATGATAGTTTCATGTTTATTTTTTTGAGAACTGCTAAGCTATTTTCCAGAGGGACTGTACCATTTTATAGCCCATCAGCGAAGTATGAGTGACCCCATCATTTGGTGCTGTCTTTATTTTTTATTTTAGTCATTCTGATAGGTTTCAGTGAAATCTCACTGTGGATGCAACTTGGATTTTCCTAATGGCCAATGATGTTGAGCGTCTTTGCTTGTGTCGATTTGCCATCTGTTTAACCTTGGTGTAATGTCTGTCCATGATTTTTGCCCATTTTCTAACTGGATTGTTTAATTTGTACTGTTGAATTTTGAAAGCTGCTTATGTATTCTAAGTCCTAGATCTTTGTCACATAGGTGATTTTCACATATTTTCATCCAGTGTATAGCTTATCTTTTCATACTTTTAACAGGGTTTTTCATAAAAGCAAAAGTTTTTAATTTTGAAGTTCAGTTTATCAGTTTTTCCTTTTATGGGTTATATTTTTGTTGTCAAGGCTAAGAATTCTTTACCTAGTCCTAGATCCCATTTTTTTTTTAAATTCTAGTTTTCCATTTTTGTCTATGATACATTTTGAATTTTGACTCTCTTTGTATTCCCCTTAGCACTAGCATTCTCTGTTTTTTTTCCTTTAATGTACCAAACAGGTAAGAAACATATTTGTCATGATAATCATCTGCTTGGAAAGGGGAAAATACATAGCAGTCACTAGTTCAGAGAAATCCTGAAATCCCACTGGGAAGATGGTATGCTTGTTCCTTGAGTAAAGCTGCCTCTTGGGAGGGTTCATTGTTCTCTGTTGGTTTTTTAATCGTCTTTGGCTATATTTGAAAAGGGCAAATGGAGGGTATACTCCTTGGATAGTTAGACTCTGGATCAGCCTGTTTCTTACCTGTAGAAATTTGGGAATTAAGGGTTATTTTCATACTCATTTAGTTATAATTTGAGAAGAGGCTGATGGTTCATTTGGTGATGCAACAGTTTCAAAAACAAATTTATTATCTAATTGATTCGGGTGCTTGTGCCAATAGCCATACTCATAGTTTTGTTGTATGTCTTATCTTTCTTAACCTCATGCCTCTCTCTGGACTTAATTAAGCATATCAGACTAATGGGAGAGTAATACCCTTAGGTACTTTTCTCTAAGCTGTATCTTCCAATTAAAAGTACTTGCTTGGTACCATTTTAATCCTTTTAATGGTATTAACAGTGAGTGTGGCCTTGTTTTTATCCTTGACATGGTCTGTTTTAATTGACCTTTGTTACTCACAAAGGACTTCTGAGTTTTATCTTTTATAGGATTTGGATGAGAAGCAGTTGTCTCTTCTAACTCTGAAGTCTAATCCTATTCCCTTTCATTCCATCCAGAATGCTTGGCACAGATCCACTAATCACCCACAATGTCATTACTGTCAGTTATTTGGGTTATTGGAAGAGGTCAGAAAGGCAATGACCCATAAAGCTCTGTAGGATGTTAAAATATGTTACTTAAAAAAGAGTTTCAGCACAAGCTTGCACTGTTTTTTAGCATATTATCAGGCAAAGGGTAGATAGTTAGTAGGTATTTGTTGAATGAGGACACCCTATAATGCACAGAAAAGCCTGCCACATTGAAAAAGAGCAGAAGGGAGGAAGGAACTGTTTCAGAAAGTTAGTGAATAAATAAATTACAGGATTTCTTTATTGAAATGATTCTGAGGATCTTGAGTAATACTAAATTGTTCATGTGGTCCCTGGGATAATGCGAAAAACACTTCTTTCTTGAAAAATTATCTGTAACCATGCCATTTTCTTTTCATAAATTGTACTTCCTGTTATCTCCATTTTGTTATCAACGTGGTCATGTTTCCAATTTCAGTTTTATAAGAGCAAATAATTGCTGTAATATAAAATATTTTACCTTATGTCTGAGTTTTTAAGATAGAGTCAGTGGTATTAAGAAGTGATCATAATAACTAAGTATAAAATATAAAATATTGGTCCTTTTAGTTTTGCTAAATATGACATTTTCTAGGATACAGTTTCTGTGACTGAATTCTGGTTACTTCAAACTGAAATATATTCTCTAGTCCTAATGTAACATTTAAATTTCATTTATTACATTAATCTGTGATTTCTGTTTGTTCTTTTTCATATTAATCTGTTATATTCTGACATTTCCAATTCATTTTTTGGTATTCTTATTTTCTTTTGTTTACTTTATTATTATAATATTTAGAGGCTATAAATTTTGTATTTGTCAGGTTTTAATTTTTATAATATCCATTACTGTTATTGCTACATCAGACAGAATTTTGGGGGAATGTAGGAGTTATAATTTGTTCATCATTTTCAGTATTTAATTTTTAATACATTTTTAAAATGTCAATTTTTAATACATTGAATTAACACCCAGGGCTTTTTGCTATGAAATTTAATTGATCTTATATTCTTTTTAAAAAAGATTTTATTTATTTATTTGAGAGAGACAGAACAGGTAAGTGGGGGAGGGACAAGGGGAGAGGGAGAGAATCCCCAGCAGAGTCTGTGCTGAGCACAGAGCTGGATGCGGGGCTTGATCCCTTAATTCCAAGATGGTGACCTCAGCAGAGAACAAGAGTCAGATGCTTAACTGACTGAGTCATCCAGGCACCCCAAATCTTATATTCTTGTGGTAACCCTTGTTTTTTGAAAATTCAAAAAGACCTGTAGGATATAAGTTATATTGGATGTTCTTCATTTGTCCATCCAGATCCTGGGGCTATGCTAACCTTCAGAGGCAAGGTCGGCTCCATTACTGAATGAGTTTTAGAGACCAAATTGACATATTTAAGTGGGAAAATTCTGAGTCTTATGGGCAGAAACCCAATCTGAATCAGTATTATAGGGTTTCACAACCCTTTTACCAATTCCCAGACCTAAGCTAGTTCATAGATAGAGTTCATTATTGATTATCATTATTGATAAGAAGGCTAGATATCTTTGAAGAGCTTTACAACAAAGCCAGGAGTATATGATGCTTTTCTTTCCCTAAACCTACCCTAAAACATTTTATCCAGTGTTGAGGGGGAAGGGTAGTATTCATATTCTTTGGAGATGATTAGATAATAGCTCTGAACTCATCTGATCTCTGGAGTTCTGGAGTAGTGCCAGACTTAGAGAGGTCCAATAATAGACTTGGCCCCAAGCTGCTCTATATCACAGTGAGAACCCATCCTGTAATTTCTCTTAATCTTAGGATATAGAAAGGGGATAGATATACTAGCTTGAAGAATCTTCACACTGGTTACCTGACCTGTGGATTGAGAGATATTATTGTAGGAAGAAATAATTAAAAACCCCTGAATGAAATACTAAACTGGAAATAATATGGTATTCTTAAGAGGATTGTGGAGTTTAGTGATGCCATCAAGATTTGAAAGATAACAGGGTGGTTAGTCCTACTACATTCTCACTTTTTTTTTTTATGAATTTGGTGTAAATGCATGATAAAATCATGGAAAATGACTTTAGACCATTGTAAACACAATCAAAATTGTAACTATTTTTTTATTACTTTATAATCATAGAGTATACATAATACTAATTATAGCCATGTTTCCAGATTTGGTACCTTTTCTAGAGCAAATCAACATAGACCCTGATATCTAATATATAGTTATTGATCTGGTGCATGTTTTGTTTCATTTTTCAACTACAAAATAATCAAGATGACTTGCTTTTCTATGGAAGAACAAGAGTACATCACTATTCTCTTATATCAGTGCTGCACACTCGTCTTGCTCTTTAGTGTAATATGGTCTAGAGCAGTGGTTCTCAACTGAGGCCAATTTTTCTTTCTGGAGAACTTTTTGATTGTTATGACTGTATTGGAGGGTGCTATTGGCACCTAGTGGGTAGAGGTCAGGGACACTGGTAGACATCCTAGAAGACCTACAGGAGAGGCCATTCCACGACAAGGAATTATCTAGCCCTAAATTGACATTTGTGATAATCTAGTCTAGAGGTACCATGATCATCTTACTATCCCACAGAATGTCTTGCTGGACCTTATATTGATGGTATTAAGCTAACTGGACTTGGTCAGTTAAGTATTTATTTATTTATTTATTCGTTGTATTTTAGAAGCCTCAGTAAAATATATGCATGCTAGGGAAAAACCACAAAAACATCAAGAGCCTACCATAACAGTATGGCCAAGGCCATGTTATAGTACCCCCTTTGCACATTCCACATTCTGCACTTGCATAGCCCTCGATGTATCTTTTGGGATTTGGGAAGCCTCACCTACCTCATTTGTATACATTAATCTAACGTATTTATTAGGTAATGCTTGAGATTGCCAGAATTGAGTAGGAACTGAAACAAGGTAAAATTCTCACAGCAGGTATAGACAGTATTTTTGGCAGAGAGGGAGGATGTCAGAAGCCTCTGACAAGTCTTCACAGGGAAATCGTTGTGAGGACCCCAGGTTTTTGTAGTAAGACCATCCTTTCTTCTGCTTACAGTATTCTCCATTTGAAAAGCGGCTCTTGGTTTGTCACTAGATGGTGGTATGTTAGATGTAAATGTGATCATGATCTGAACTCCCCATTATGAAGTATTGTTATTTACTGTAACAAATAATAAAATTAGACATATGAAACAGTCTTATTAAATGAAATGGTAGATACAAGTAGGTTTGGAGAGCACAAGTAACTATATAGGCAAGCATCTCACATTTGCAAGCTGCTTATTTTTATTGCCTTGTAGATGGATGTAAAGATATTTTTGCCACTTGTTAATGCTCATTTGGGCATATCCTTTGTGGAAGAGGTTCTCAATGAGGAATAAAAGAGGAATAAAAAAAGAAAAAAAAGAAAAGAGGATATATAAATAAATAAATAAATAAAAAAAGAAAAGAGGAATAAAAGTCTGTGCAGGGAATTTCATTCAGTGTCTTCTGGAATAGTACCATGTAAAGAGTGGCCATAATGACATAAGCTTGGATCCACAAACATGCCTTTCCCCCATCAAGACTGGTCTGTTAACCCCCACTGCAGATGGACTGCTTGATTTGTTAACTCTAGGGGTGTGTCCTGAGAGCTTCTGATATGTCAGCTTTCCCCAGGGCAACCAATATACCCAAAGGCAGTTAAAATATATATCTCTACTAGTTGCAAATTATCCTCCTAACTTAACTATATATTCTAGATAGGAATTTCTTCTCACTGCTCTCCATGCCTTTACCAACACTCAACATTGTTTGACTTACAGAAGGCCTTACTCATTATAATTATATTCTATACAACACTACTTCTGACCAAGAAACTTATTTGCAGCAAAAGAGATATAGTAACAAAGTCCTGCGCATGAAATTCACCTGTGTGTCTTACTCTGTACCCTAAACCAAGAAACAACTGACTTGTGGGGATGGTGTTCATTGTGTTGTCATTTGTAGAACAGAATTTTCTTAGAACATGATACATGTGTTAAATAAGGCAGAAACCACTCTGTTTTGCTGGATCCTTTATAGACAGAATGCATAGGATAAGGAGCTAGGGAGTGCCAAAGGATTAGTGCCTCTTCCTACTGTATCTAAAATTCCATTTATGGAATTTTTGCTTTCTGCTTTGGTCTTGTTGAGTCCTAGTCCCCAGGAGATAAAAAGCTTTCATCAGATAACCCAGTCATTATTCCCTTAAAGTCAAAGCCTAGACTGTACCCTAATTATATATGTGTGTGTGTGTGTGTGTGTGTGTGTGTGTGTATTAATCTATTTATATTAAATAATCAACAGGAAGAAAAGATGGTCACTGAACTGGCAGAAGTGATAGGTCCTAGTTACTCAGGGGAAATTGTGTTGTTTCTATACAGTGTCTCCAAAAAATATATTTTGGACTGAGGGAATTTACTTGGGTGCCTCTTAACACTCCCACACTCAATAGTACTTGTTAAAGGATAACTATGGCAACCAAACAGAGATAAAACAGCTGAAGACTTACAAATGCTCTGTAAAATCCTAGACCAACTGAGGTACAGGCAGGAAGTAAAGGAAACAAAACCTGGATGATAGGAAAGGAAGCAATGTTTGTCAACTCGGTCTTTCTGACCAACTCTAGAAGGAAGAACTATGGAGCTTGTTAATTGTCCTACTGTTATTTTCCTCTGCCTGTTACATGAAGACCACTGATGAGGACCAACATTTCAGTGTTGGTTTCAGGTAGGATAATAACTGGATTGACATTACCCCATGATGATGTTTTGGTGATAGATTCTTGTGGATTTCTTGTGTTGGAGATAATGTTTCTCATCTGGACAAAGATAAAAATGGATGCTAAGATACCAAAAATACCCCACAAAAAATGGATAGTCCTGGATGGATATCCTCTGTTTGTCTTTCCAGATCTGTCATTCATTTTATCACCCAGTTAAAGGCCCATGGACTATGTTGCCTTAGTACTTTGCTACCAGGATTCTTGTTGGGTTTAGCCAATGGGAGTTTGCATATTGGAAAGAAAGAGGTCATAGTACTTATTTTCCTGGTATGTTCCCCACCACAGTTGGTGCATAAGTTACTGTGTGCCTTTATATAACTAAGCTACAGTTTTTGTAGTGTTTTGGCAACTGCCTAGTGGTACTGGCACTTACTATTTGTTCCCTTTAACTCTGTCTTTGTAAAAAATCCATACCCATAAGAAAATGTTGAATTTCCCTTATCCTTATCCTTTTTGTAAGTATTCTACTGCAATCTTATGTGATACATAAAAAAATGCATACATATTTTCTAGCTTTATAGTCTTTCAAAAAATATTTTGATTTAACGTTCCTCTTTACAAGTGACTTTTTTTTTTTTTAAGATTTCATTATTTATTTGAGAGAGAGACAGAGAGAAAAGAGAGTAGGGGGAGGGGCAGAGGGAGAGAATCCCAGGTAGACCCTTGAGCCAAGCACAAGCCCATCGTGGGGCTCAATCCTATGACCCTGAGAACAACACCCAAGCCCAAACCAAGAGTCAGAAGCCCTACTGACTAAGCCACACAGGCACCCCCCAAATGACTGCTGTTTTGAAATGGAGTAGTGCTAATACTATATAACAAATTGGGAAACTTTGTATTTTCTTCACTATATAGGAATAGTTTAAATAACATACAAAGGTTGATTGTTTTTGGTTGAGCTTTGACATAAATTCTCCAGAAAAAATATTTAGAGGTAGACTTCTGATTCCCATTTCAATTTATTCCAGAATCATAGATATATACAAATTTTATATAATTTAAAGTCAATATTTTTATTTTAAGACATTTTCAAATTTCTTGGCATAAGATTATACATAGAATTTTCTCATGTTTTATAAAAGGGTTTTATGCCTTTGTGGTCATTCCTATGAGATTCATGGTGTGTTGGATTCTACTTTTCTTTCCTTTTTGTTTTTGTTTTTGTTTTTTTTTTAGGATTTTATTTATTTATTTGACAGAGATTGAGAGAGAGCACAAGTAGGAAGAGTGGCACACAGAAGGAGAGGGAGAAGCAGGCTCTCCGCTGAGCAGGGAGCCTGATGCAGGGCTTGATTCCAGGACCCCGGGATCATGACTTGAGCCAAAGGCAGCCACTTAACTGACTGAGCCACCCAGGCACCCCAGGATTCTACTTTTCTTATCTTATAGTGAGTTATGACCACTTACTTTAGAAAAGTAGATTGGCTGTTAGAAATTATATTAAGTTTTTCTGCTTATTTTATGTTGATAGAAGCCCTTATAGAAATGTCTTGAATTTATATCCCAAGCTATTTAAATAATCAACTAATTTTACTTTATGTCACCATTAACCATGCAATGAATCTGTTAAATACTTAGGCTCTTTAGTCGTAGAGATTTTGGAAGTAGATAATCTAATTTTGATTTTGCCTATCTGTAAAATGTGGAAAGTAATGGTACCTCCTTTATAAGTTGTTTCTGGGAATTAGATAATACATGATAGGGAAGGATCTTGCATAAGATGATCACTGTTTTGGCTATAAACTTGAGTGAGGATCGAATGTAAGTAAGGCATGATAAGCAAGAACCTGGTGAGTCATATAGGCAGTAAAAACTTCAGGGTTCATTGTCACGGAATGGAGAAAGAGAGTAGTAAATAAAGATAGCGTTTCCTTTGGGCAAATTGGGAGACGTGGAAATTGAGCCGGACTTGAACAATGGGTATGAATACAGTGGGAAAAGCATATGGTGTGGTCATTTTAGGCAAGGAATATTATGTTGAGTGATTCTCATGTTTTAAGCTTGATAACTAAAAAACATAAACAGATATAGGGAAATGAGGCAGACAAGATGGTTTTTTGAGAATGATGAGTTCTGTTTAAGACATTTAAGGTAGAAATTTGGCATTAGAAATATGGTTCTAGGGATGCCTGGGTGGCTCAGTCGGTTAAGTGTCTGCCTTCGGCTTGGGTCATGATCCCAGGGTCCTGGTATATATAGAGTCCCGCATTGGGCTTCCTGCTCAGTGGGGAGCCTGCTTCTCTCTCTGCCTGCCACTCCCCCTGTGACTGGGGGAGTGAAATCCCATCTCAGCCTGCAGCATCCTGCCCTACCCTTGGCAGCAGGATGGGCCCAGAGGAAAACGTGTTTTCTAAACGTCCAGGTTTTGAAGGTAAATGCCTGGGGAGTAGCAGGCTGTGAGCCTCTGAGTGGGGATGAGGATTGGACTAAGTTTGATATTTAACTTATAAATGTCCAGGTATGTAGATTTTCATTTTCTCCTTTACCTTTAGTATCTGCACAGGTTAGTGGGTAGGACTGAACACTGGTTTGTCGGTTAAGCAAAGTTCTAAGACTTAGTTTTATTGGCAACATTCCCTCTGTTCATGAAGAGCGTAGGCGCTCCCTCTTGTGGTGTAATGTCAAAACAATGTTTTTAAATTAGTGTTGAATGTGTTTTGCCAGGAATTGTTTTATTTCTCATTAGATGTTGAAATTCTGGGTTCAGGCACTTTCTCCAACTAATAATACTGCAGAATTCACATAATAGGTAAACCTAGCTATTTTAAAAATCTGTTTTATAACAGGTGCAATGTAATAAATTATTTAATATTACTTAGGATGAATAATCTTCATGTCTCCATGGCATCTCAGAATGAAGTATTTCTTGGTAGGCTGAACTGAACCCTCTAGTAGTAGTTGTTTTTGTTTTTGTTTTTTTTTCAGGAAGGGGTAATTCCTTGAGATTTATAGTGTGTTTAAATATTTGTCTTTTGCCTTTATACTTGAATGATAGTTTAAGATTTATGAGTCACCTTTTCTTTCACTGATTACTTTTTAAAAATAATTTCCTTTGCTTTATGAGATATGTTGCTCTAGAGAAGTCTGATGCCAGTTAAGTGTTTTTTATTTCCCTCTACATAAGTTACTATCTTTTTTCTTGATGGCACAAGTGTTTCTTTATCTTTAAAATCTGGTAACTTTATAAGGGAATAGTCTTGAAAGCCCTGCATCAAATTTTCCTGGGATGCCTTATGCCCTTTTAAATTATAGATCGGTCTTCGTTTATTTCAGAAAAGTTTCCTAAGTTTTACCTCAAAGTATATACTTTTTCCTATTCTAGTTGATTTTGCATATGTTTGATTTTCTTTGTCTGGATCTCATTTCTATTATTTTCTCTCAAATCTTTTAAGTCTTAGTTTGGTTTATTTAATTTTGTTCATGTTTCTCAAGTCACAGATATGTATTCTCTCTTTGTAATTCTGAGTCCTGTTTTCTTTTGCCCATTTTGATGTGACTTTCATTTCTATGGTAGTTTTCATTTTATTTCATGTCTTGCCTTGAGTTTTTTCAGCCTATTTTTTTCTTCTCTTATTCATCACATTTATGAGCTTATTTAATCCTAGTTTTCAGTTTTTGATTTTAGGAAGCAATTGTTGTCATCACTTTTAAAGCATGGAACTACGGTAATTTAAAAATCTACATCATAGTGATGTTTTTGTGGAGACTGTTCTGCCATGTGTTTTGCCTTTCCTTTTTGGTTTATTATTCACCCTTCAAGGAAGCAAATTTTTCCTTGGTTAACCTTTTGTAAGATGTTTGTATTAAATTTTTAAAAATATTTTATTTATTTATTTGACAGAGATCACAAGCAGGCAGAGAGAGAGGGAGAAGCAGGCCCCCTGCTGAGAAGAGAGCCTGAAGCGGGGCTCAATCCCAGGACCCTGGGATCATGACCTGAGCCGAAGACAGAGGCTTTAACCCACTGAGCCACCCAGGCGCCCCTGTTTTAGTTTTTTATTGCTGCATAACATATTATGCAAACTTAATTGGAAACAGCGCAGTAATTCTATCTTACTGTTTCTGTGGGTCAGGAGTCTGGCACAGTTCAACTGGGTTCTCTGGTCAGAGTCCGAAACTCAGGGCATTAGCTGGCTACATTCTCATTTGCAGCTTTTCAGAAGCTCCTTTTCCAGGCTCATTAAACTGTTGGAAGTAATGGTTTTGGGGGATTGTTTAACTGAGATCTCCATTTCCTTGACAGTCATCACTGGGTGTTGCTGTCAGCTTCTAGATGCTTTCTGCATTCCTTGGCATATGGTCATCTCCATCTTTAAAGCCAGCAATAGCTCAGAGAACCCCTCCTTGACTTCAGACTTTTCATCCCTTTCTTCCAGACTGCCCCATTTGTTGGCATATAATTTTTCCTGGTATTCTTGATGGTTCAATGATAATCTCGTCATTGTTTTTATTTCTCTGGTGTTGGCTGTGGTCTCTTCTCTCTCACTGGTGATTTCTTTTTTCTTTTTGATATGTCTGGCTAAGGGTTTATCAATTTTATTAATTCCTTTAAAGAACCAGCTCCTAGTTTCATTGATCTTTTCTATCATTTTTTTCCCCCTGTATTATTTATTTCTGCTATAATCTTTACTCTCTCCTTTCTTCTGCTAGCTTTAGGGTTCATTTACTGTTCCTTATATAGCTCCTTTGGGTGTAAGGTTAGGTTGTATATTCGAGATTTTTGCTTCTTGAGGTAGCCCTGTATTGGTATATCCTCCCCTCTTATGACTGCTTTTGCTACATCTTAGAGGTTTTAGACCATCATGTTTTCATTTTCATTTGTTTCCATGTATTTCTTCTATTTCTTCTTTAATTTCCTGGTTTACCCATTCATTCTTTAGTAGGATGTTCTTTAACCTCCATGTATTTGTGATCTTCCCAATTTTTTTATCATGGTTGACTTCAAGTTTAATAAAGCTGCGGTTGGAAAATGTGCATGGCCTGATCTCAGTCTTTTTCTACTAGTTGAAGCCTATTTGTGACCCAGTATGTGGTCCGTTCTGGAGGATGCCTCATGTGCACTCGAAAAGAATGTATATTCTGCTGCTTTAGGATGAGATGTTTTGAATACATCTGTTAAGTCCACCTGGTCCAGTGTATCATTCAAAGCCATTGTTTCCTGGTTGATTTTCTCCTGAGATGATCTGTTCATTGTTGTAAGTGAGGTGTTAAAGTTTCTTACTATTATTGTGTTATTATCAATGAGTTTCTTTATGTTTGTTATTGTTTCATATATTTGGATGCTTCCTAGGTGGCGGCATAAATATTTACAATTGTTAGATCTTGTTGGATAGATCTCTTTATTATGATATTGTGCCCTTCTTCATGTCTTGTTACAGTCTTTGGTTTAAAATATAGTTTGTTTGACACAAGTATGCCTACTCCAGCTTTCTTTCTTTCTTTTTTTAAAGATTTACTTATTTGACAGAGATAATGACAGTGAGAGAGGGAACATAAGCAGGGGGAGTGTGAGAGAGAGAAACAGGCTTCCTGGTGAGCAGGGAGCCGACTTGGGGCTCTATCCCAGGACCCTGGGATCATGACCTGAGCCAAAGGCAGACGCTTAACAACTGAGCCACCCAGGTACCCCTCCAGCTTTCTTTTGATGTTCATTCTCCATCTCTTCACTTTCAATCTGCAGGTGTCTTTAGGTCTAAAAGAGTCTCTTATATGGGAAGCATATAGATGGGTCTTGTTTTTTTGTTTTTTTTTTTTTTTAAATCCTGTTACCCACTGTCCTTTTTTTTTTTTTTTTTTGTGGCGCATTTAGTCCATTTACATTGAGAGTGATTATTGATAGATTTGAATTTAGTGCCATTGTGTTATCTATCAGGTTGTTGTTTCTGGAGATTTTCTCTGTTCCTTTCTAGTGCTTGTTGCTTTTGGTCTTTCTTTCCAACTCAATGAGTCCCCTTTAATATTTCCTGCAGGGTGGTTTAGTGGTCATGAATTCCTTTAGTTTTTGTTTGTCTGGAAAATTCTTTATCTCTCCTTCACATTCTGAATGACAACCTTGCTTGATAAAGTATTCTTGACTGCATATTTTTTCCCATTCTGTATGTTGAGTATATCATGCCATTCTCTTCTGGCCTGTCAGGTTTCTGTTGATAGGTCTGCTGCAAACCTTATATGTCGTCCCTTGGAAGTTAGGGATTTCTTTTGCCTTGCTGCTTTTAGGATTTTTTCCTTTTTTCTGTGTTTGGCAAATTTTACTATTATATATCTTGGTATTGGCCAGCTTTTGTTGATTTTCGTGGGAGTTCTCTGTGCCTCCTCGATTTGGATGTTTGTTTCCTTCCCAGATTAAGGAAGTTTTCAGATATCATTTCCTCAAATAAACCTCCTGCGCCTTTTTCCCCATCTTCTTCTGGGACTCCTATGATATGAATGTTACTATGTTTTAAGTAGTCACTGAGTTTCCTGTATCACTGATTTGTTTCTCTGCTTCTTCCATCCTTGTGCTCATTACATACATTTGGCTTTGCATCTTGGTTATAGCATTTTTATTTCAGCCTGACTAGTTTGGGGTCTTTTATCTTTGTGGTAAGGGACTCCTTGGTGTCTTTGCTTTTCTGAAGACTAGCTAGTATCCTTATGATTGTTGTTTTAAATTCTGGGTCAGTCATATTACTTATATCTGTTCCGATTGGATCCCTGGCTATGACCTTTTTTTTTTTTTTTAAATTTTTTTTTTCATTTTATTTATTTGACAGAGAGAAATCACAACTAGGCAGAGAGGCAGGCAGAGAGAGAGGAGGAAGCAGGCTCCCTGGCTATGACCTTTTATTGTTATTTCTTTCAGGATGAATTTCTCTTCCTTTTATCTAAGTGTCTGTCTTTTTTTCTGTGTTAAGAAAGCCTGCTATGTTTCCTGCTCCCGAAAGTAATAGCTTTATGAAGAAGAGGGCCTGTAACCTCCAGGACCTCGGACTTTAGGCAGTGTTTCTGGTGTATGTTGTGTGCACTCTGTTGCTGTGTTTTGGCTGCTCTTTCCCGCAAGTCATTCTTCTGCAGAGTTTGTCCTTGCCAGCAGTGGGAATGTTTGGTCCTTGTCCAAAGTGAGGAGAGTTTTAACTAGGTGTGTTATGGGCTGCTTGTTAAAAGGGACCAGATCCTGTTTCCACTAGGGCTGAAGCTTTGCAGCATTCTGTGGTCAGTGGACTTGGTGTCTATGGTAGGTTCATCCCGGTCTCCTGGGGGAGGGGTGCTGGGTTTCTGGTGCTCTGGTTCTCAGGCACACTTGCCCTTGTAAAGAATCATCTGCAGAGCGCAGGTTGGTGGGGCTTTGTGTAAGTGGCTGAGGCCTTCACTGTTGGTGCTGTTCTGCTTACTTAAGTCAGTCCATGCTGATGTGGGGCGGAGAAAAATAGTGCCAGCCCCCTCCCTGGTCTCCACAGTTTGTGCCTAATGTTGTTTGGGAAGCCCTCGCAGAAGAGGGATCACTTTAAAAAAAAAAAAAAAAAAAAGTGGGATCACTTTCTCCTTATGTGTCCCAGGCATTCCTCAGGTCCCTGCCTTCACCCTGTCTGTGTCCAGACTGTCTGCCTTCCCAGCAGTGCACTGCACTGTGTTTTATCTTAGGCATGCCAGCTGACTTTCAAAACTCTAAACTTTAGGGACCCAACTCAACACAGCTATGTTTGGTCTTCTGAAGGAGGGTCTCCCTATGCTGTGGCTGGTGCCAGTTTGTCCCAGACCAATTCACAGGAGCTTGGAGTTCAGAGAAAAGCAGGGCAAAAAGCTGGTGTCGAGGGTAGCTGCTTTCAGTGGGTGTGTCTGTGCCCCTATGCTAAGGGACTGGGCAGCACAGTGGTGCCCTCTGTCACATTTGTCCCCTGAGATGTAATGCCACCTCTCCCACGTGCACTCCAAGAAGTAATAACTGTCTTCCCCAGTTTGTCCCAGGGAATCCTCATATTGCGATATCTGCTTCCAGGCCTCTGCCCTCCCTCAGCCTCCTCCCCCCGCCCCCCAACCCAGAAGAACTATTCTGCTGGCTGGGCTTCACACTGACAGTAGCACGGATTTCTAAAACTCCAGTTTTTGAGTTACACTGGTTGTGAAAACTCAAAATAATCAGCGCCTCTCATTTTCCCTGGTATTGGTTTAGGGGAAGTATTTTTCATGTGAGATCCCTTGCATGCTGTGTGCGCTTGCTCCCTTTGTTTTTCTCTCAATCTTTCCCTCTCTCTCTCTGTCTCCACTCTCCATCATCAGGGCTCCTTCCCCCCCCTCCCCAAAGTCACGTCTCATCTCCATGCTAACCCCCTTCCATGTTGTGGCCTTTTCTCCCTTTAGTTGTGCATTTCGATCTCTCAGTTCTCTGATTTCTTGGGTGTTCAGAATGATTTGATTTTTATCTAGCTGTGTTGGAGGGAGGAGGCAAGCATAGGATCTTCCTACTACTATGTGATCTTAACCCCACCTCCCCAGGCTGGATTCTTTCACTTAGCAATATGTATTTAAGATTCATCCAAGCTTTTCTGTGGCTTGATATGTCATTTCTTTTTATCAACTCTAAGAAAAGCAATAGAAATTATTCAGAAATAATATAGAGAATAATATATTGAATATAGTAGTTTTCATAAGTAGATCTTAGGCCTTGTTTACTTGGGAAAAACGATACGAGATGATGTTAATTGTTACCAAGCTTTTCATGTAGTACTGTGAAATAGGTCATAACTGGGATAACATGTTGGTATCTCAAAGCCTAGACAACTGGAGTAATTACAAGGGATTTGGTCCAGAGAAAGACTGCAAAGATCAGTCACATAAAACAGTATCCAAAAATAAACCCACACCCAAGAAATTTAATTTGATTAAATTTGGTTAATCGGACAAAATACTACATTCCAATTTTTTCACTAAACTGTATTACATATAAATTAAAAATACAGTTGAGAAACACAAAACCCGAGTTTGAATTGTGTTGGGTCCACTTGTACACAGGGTTGTTGTTTTTTTGTTGACAAATATAGTACAGTACTTACTGTAAATGTATTTTCCTTATGACTTTCTTAACATTTTCTTTTCTCTAGCTTACTTTATTATAAGACTATAGTACCTAATACATGAAACATACAAAATATGTGCCAATCAACTGTTTATCAGTAAGGATTCTTTTCAGCAGCAGGCCATTAGTAGTTCAGTTTTGGGGGGAGTCAAAACTTATACATGGATTTCTGACTGTGCAGGGACTGGTGCCCCAACTCCTACGTTGTTCTGGGGTCAACTGTAAAGTAAGAAAAATTCTATGGTAAAATCATGTTAGTTTATATGTAATCTTGGAGAGGGGAAGACTTTCATTAAGTCAGATATCAAACTCGGAACCTACGAAGTAAATTTGAAAAATTCATTGAAAATATATGCAAGTGGCCAATAGACATGTAAGAAATGCTTCATTGTATTGATGATCCTAAAAAAAATTGAATTAAAAAATATGTACACACACACATGTGCATGTATTTGTTTAACCAGAGAGACTGGAAGTAGTTTAATTTTATTATGCAAAGTGTTGCTGCATTGTTGGTGTGATTGCATATTTGTTTAACTTTTTGATAAGGCATTTGGCAATATCAAAATACAAATATTTACACACTTTGACCTAGCATTTCCACTTTTTAGAAACTGTACTACAGTTAGGCTTGCATAAATATGCCAAGGAAATTCTTAAAATGCTTGTCACAGCATGTTTGTAATGACCTAAATATATGTACAATATAATAATAATAAATGTTATGTTACTAATTATTAAGTGTAAGTTGTGGATTAAGTTATACTACATTTATGCTGTGGAATGTTATGGCAGCCCACAAAGAAATTTAAATACAGTTAAATTCCAACATCAAGGATGTCAGGACATAAGTGAAATCTGGAAATTGTTGAGCATGAGAATAGTATGTTTAGTATGGACCATACCTGTGTAAAAAAAGTAAATGGATATAAGATGTGTGAATGTGTGAGAAAATACCTGCAAAATAATAAAAGGAACTGTTGACAGTGGTCATTACCTCCATCTAAGTTACATGGGAGAGCATCAAGTAGAGGCAGGCAGGGGGAAGGGAGAGTTTTGTATTTCTCTTGGTCTTTTTCTGTGCTATTTAAAATTTACTTAAACAAACATGTTGAAACCTCATGGACTACTTCCTCTGGGGTAGAAACAAACACCAAAACCCACAACCTACTCACATGGTCAAAATATCAACTAGATTACTACAAAGAGATATTTCTCTACTATAAAAAGAAATGGGAAAAAATAATAAACCAAGAAATACATGTAAGTATATTTAATTGTGCAGGGTATCAAATAATAAGAGATCATTCTTAGTCCAATCTGCTACCTCCAGAAAAGTGAATATTGAAACCAGAAGTCACAGGTCAAATGTCTGACATGGCCAGGGAGGTAAGACAAATATTATGCAGACTTGGCCTGGTTATGAATACAAATTATCTGCTGAAATACTCATCAACCTCTTATAATAGTCAGATTATAAGAGGGTATATTATAGGGCATATTTTAAATTACAGGGTATATTTTAAAATGTAGGGTATATTTTACATTTTAAGTTAAAAAAGTAAGTTTTTTACATGTAAAATTTACATCTGAAAATCTGATGGCCATGGACCAGTTAAAGAGTCTTCAAAATTGGTGCTTTGGGGGTCTTACTCATCTCACTCTTCAGGAAGTAATACATCTTGATCTGATATTAAGGAAATGAAAATAGAATCATCTACGGCTGTTGTTAAAATGCAGTTTCCAAAAAATAAAAAAATAAAATAAAATGCAGTTTCCTGGATAATACCAGCTTCAAAGGGAAAGAAAGTGCTGGGAATATATTTTATCAAACATTTTTATTCATTAATATTATCAGGTGAGTTTAGGAAATATGGGTTTATTATAATATCCAGACTTTGTGATTTTTAAGATTTTAATGAAATCTTAAAAATAACAATTTTTCCTTTGGTGATATTCAGAAGAATATTCTATACGGCCGAAGATTGCTTCAAAAAATAAATTTAGTAAAGTAGTTTGAGCTATAAGAAAGAACTAGACATAACTTCAAGTATTATGGCTTTGTAGTGAATATTAAGAAATTACTATTTTGACCAAAATGTCATATAGCCTAAGTACGCTTTTCACATGTGTTCAGGGTATTGATTGATAATTCAGTATGCTGGTCATACTATATTTATGACTTGGAAAGAAAAATAAAAGCTAGTTTTTTTGTGTTTGTTTTGTTTTGTTTTTCCCATTATCTGAAAATTCCTTCCCAGGCACAGCTTACTTCAGTTGTGTTTATTTCAACTTACCCCCAAATTTGTTAATTTTGATTGTTAAAGTAACGTTGCTCAGTTTTATTCTACATTGTCTAAATTTTAACATGATAATATTTCTTAAATTTTCTTAAGTAATGTATATATTTTAAGAACAGTTTAATCAAAATGAAGTGATTGAAGGAAATAAAGAAGGTTCGGTTAGGCAACTGTAATTAATAAAAATAGATATTTCAATTTTTAGCTAAATTTCTGTAAATTCACAATTTAATTTTTTCCCCCTCAAAGGTACTTGCATAACAACAAGGAACAGGACCAATTGTAACTCTTCAAATTCTTCACTTTCTAACTACTTGTATGTCTTCATCTTGGGACAACTGTTGCTGGGAACAGGAGGAACTCCTCTCTATACCCTAGGAACAGCCTTTATTGATGAGTCTGTGCCCACACACAAATCTTCTCTCTACATTGGTAAGTTTTCTCTGTAATATTGTTTCAGTATCACTTCATTTTATTGCTTGTTTAATTTATAAGTAAAAACACAATAGAAGCTTATTAAAAAGTTAGTTGTAATTTCATGGGTATTTCCATTAGGTTCCCAATAGATGGCAGATATAGCAATATTACTGTTTTTGTTTCATTATTTACTGACATACGTCCTTCGGTTGAATGCAGTTATGAGTTTTGTTGACTTCCTGCTCTGTTTCCTGTTCTGGGCATGCCAGCCTTCCTAGAAGTGCCATCCAAGCAGTAGGCTGTCTAGATTACTTGAGTTCAGGCTTATTTATACGGGGTGGGGGATGGAGCGCTCCCATTCTACCTGATTTACCACATCCTACATGGACCTGACTAGAGTCAGCAAAAGAAATGACAAGATAGTACCCAGAAATTCTGTGGAATTTTTCATTTCTGATCAGCCCTTTTTATAGATGGCTCAATTCTTGGGGGGCAGGGAATCTAATTTTTGTTGCTGTAAATTTCTCTTAAATTCCTTCTGTGATACTCTTGCAAGGTAGAACTTACTAGGCTATGCATGGCCTTGCCTTAAATGACTGTGTTTCACATTTCACCTTATCAGTTTATTATTCTAATAAAGAGGACTGTCTCAGTTCTTTCAGTCTGCCAAAACAGAATATCCTAGACTAGTTGACTTATAAACAACAGAAATTTTATTTTTCACAGCCCTGGAAACTGAAAAGTCTAAGATTAGGGTACCCACAGAATCAGTGTCTGGTGAGGCCCCTTCCTACCTTATAGACATTTCATCTTTTTCCTGTGTCCTCACATGACACATGGGAGGAGAGGGCTTTCTGGGGTATCTTCTTATAAGGGCACTAATCTCATTTATGAAGTCTCCAATCTCATGATGTAATCTGTTCCAAAGGTCCCACCTTCTCACACCACATTAGGGATTAGGTTTCAACAGGAGTCTTTTGTAGGGGGGACACAAACATTCAGTCTATAGCAAGAACCTATTGCCATCGCCCCTGGAAGTCAAATACATTCAACGTAGCCCTGACAGACCATTAAATCTACTTAGGCACATTCCATAATGTGAAAACGACTACACTTCTGTTTATTTTCTCTACTTGTTTGCCTTGTTCTCTCAGCAAGCTCTGATTCTCTCTCTCTCTCTGATCTCCCAGCTGATCTGTACAGCTTTTCTTGTATTTGCTAAGTTAACAATGATTTATTTCAATTAGCTAGTGATGATGCTTTCCAGTCTCCCAGTTCAATAAATTTCCTTTCTGAAGCGCTCTTCTGATCAATACATCTGATAAGACAATTTTAATCTTTATGTTTTGAAAACACACAAAATAGGAAGTTTTTCAAAAATTATTTAAACATGGTCGGTGGGGTAGAGGCCCACAGGACCATCCCAGACTCCATAAATCTGTAGGATGACTGACTCAGCATAAAATCATACTCATAGCTATGGTTTATTGCAGCCTAAAGAAACCAAGCAAAATCAGCAAGGGGAAAAGATGCAGGAGGCAAAGTCCAGACAAAAACTGGGTGCTGCCTTCCAAGATTTAGCTCCCCCTAGCAGAGCCATACAGCTTGCAATTAATCCTGCAGGCAGTGAATTTGAGATTGATTGATTGATTGATTGATTGATTTTTTTACCACAAGTTCACTAGAGATTCAGTGCCCAGGGATTTAATTGGGGGTTGATCTTATCGCAACACTCTGCCTTGCATCTATCAAAGTTCTAGACTCTCAAAAGGAATACAGGTGGTCAGCAAAACCACATTGTTTATGCAAAGTCCACACAGTGAGCCACCCTTATTAGTTATGGAATGGTGGCATCCCTCTGGACAGTTAAATAAATCCCAAACGCCAGTCAAGGGCCAACCTTGCCAACATGGCTTTCTAAAGTTAACAGTCACAGGCCTCTATGTTAAGTCTTTCCTATACTATAGGAACTCATCAAATGGCAGTTTTTTTGAGTAAAGGAAAAAAACAAAAGCAATAAAACTGCAAAACTCATTTTAATTTTATCTCTTATTTTTCTGTTATGGAAGATATAATCACTTATCTTAATCACAGTATCTTATATACTGTTCTTTTCACTTTCAGATAACCATATTTTGCAATAGATACTTGGGTTTTTTTACATGAAATCCTTCTTTTTTTTTTTTATAACTTTTAATTTCCCCACTTTCAAAATCATCCACCATTCTTTCTTTTAAAACAACATCTATTACTGATAGCATACATTCTTCTATGAAACACATTTTATGCATAACAAAGCAAAACCAGGCAAAATGAAAATGGTCAAAATCTGCTCCGTTTTTAGAATGAATTTGCAACGTATCTATCTTCATGAACTTTTCTAGGTCATTCACCCTCTATTCCTTTATTTCTTTGATGCTTTCCCTGGGTTTCCCTTTGTTCTTTCATTGAAGTTTTTAATTCATTTAATGTTATTTTGTGTTTAAATCTTTCATTTTAACCTGTGCTTCCTAATTGCTCTATGTTCTTATTTCTTGCCCTTTTTTTCTTTCTTTTGGATAATCTAATATTATTTCATTTCTTCCCTCTCAACTTCCTGGCTATATGTTATTTTATTTTTCATCTACTAATGACCTTTTATGAAAACTTGATTTTATGAAATTCTAATGTTAATTGATACTTTTACCACATACCTACTCATCATAGATATCCTAGAATCCTTTAACTAAAAATAGTCCTTTTAACCCTTTTCCCTGATGAATATATTCAGTAGGAATAGATGACTAGTTGGCCATTGATTTTTTTTTTTTCAGTACTTTAAAAATACTGTTCCTTTGTCTTTTCACTTCCACTGTTTCATATAGGTTTGCTATTTGAAGATTTTTCTCTTTGCATTTGATTTTTCATTGGTTTTATTTATATGATGTGTATATGTTGTTTGGTATTTGTTATTGGCTTTAGGATATTTCCTATGATTATTCATTTAAATATGACTTCTATCCTGTTATCTCTTCTCTTAGGACTCCAATTACATGTATGCTAAAACTTTTAAAAAATGTATTCTTCATATCTTACTCTTTTCTGTATTTTTTATCTTCTGTTTTTATTTTTGTGTTTCTCAATAAGTTTTTACTAACCTAATTGATTTGTCCAGTTTGGTAATCCTCAGTTCAGTTTTGAGTAATCTGCTGTCTCTCTCTTTCATTTTAATTGACGTTTAATTGACAAAGGTGTTTTATACTACAGTTTTTCTCCAAACCCCACTCTGTGTGTTTTTTTAATAAATTACCAATCTCTGATATATTTGGGAATATGATTTGGGGTCCCCTCTATGTAACTTCACAGAATTAGTTTATTTGAAGCAAAGCTGTACTTACTTAGTGGGCAAGTCTAACTCACCCTTACTTTTAGAGTATAGCTTCCTAAGTGCCAATATAAAATGTAGGATGGGGACAGTTTATAAGGTATAACTTCCAAGTTAGCAGCACTGAACTGCAACTTTGGTGTCCCTACTTCCTAGAGACTAGCAAGGAGTGAGTGCCAGGCACTAGTGAGTGCCTTTTGTGGAATAAGCCAATATGCCCAGGAAATAATCAGTCCCAATTTTTTGGACCTTTCCAGAATCTTGGCTCAGTGGTCCTTCAAAAGATCATCTTGCATGACCTCTACTTTGGAAACTTGGTCAAGTACATAAGTCATTTTTATCATTGACATATGCTTAGCTTTGGGTATGATAGATTCTGGTCTTTTGTGTATGTGAATGAGAATCTTAACAGTTGATTAAAAATTCAGAAGGTGGTAATATATAAAGATACTAATGTATGCATAATTTTTTGCAGAAATTTAAATGTTACATATGGCAAAATTTTAAATATCTGAAAGAAATAAGGTCAATTTAATTCTGCTACAAGTAGCAGAAGATTCCCTAAGTGCGGGAGTTTAAATTAGTGGCTTACTTTTATGAAACAGGCTAATCACCAGGTCCAGGTTTTAAAATCAGCTGTTGGAGTGCAAAATACATATTGCTTTTAGAGTGTGTACACAGTAGAGAAGGCTTCTCATTTCACAGTATTTTCTTCCATAAGAATTGTAAACAGTAATTATCATCATCCATAATAAAGTAGATGTACTACCTCTTGCTGCCATTTAACATAATGTAATTTTCCTTGAATTTATAGTTGTGGGGTTTATTGCAATTATTATAGTCTAACAACTTTTACACTGAATTACATATATATTTATATTTAAAATGTATTTTATAGTTATATTTATTTAGAAAATATTTTTAAGCTCCTTGACTTAACAAGTGGTACCATTCAGATTGTATTCTTTTTTACTGGAAATATGTGTAATTTTGTTGTAATTCTAATCATTTCAATTTTTCTACAGTAAAATATATCTTTCTGTACTACTGTAAGACATTCATAGCATGTACAGTTGACTATTTTCAATGTCTTTGTTCTTCTAGGAATTGGCTATTCTATGTCAATATTAGGCCCTGCTGTTGGCTATGTGTTGGGAGGACAGCTGCTATCCTTATACATTGATGTGGGTATGGGACAAAGGCAAGGCAATATCTATTTTTCTAATTTAAATTTATTTTATTTTAATAATGTTAACATCATAGAACATTTCCAAAGTATTTCCTCAGCTAGAGGGAGGGATTTTTTCAGGAAAAAACCCTGAATACATACAATTTTTCTATAATGTTTTAGCAGCATTACTTCCTGAATTAATGCTGTACCACCTCCTAGTATAATGCATTTATTCATGAATAAGGATGCTTAAAAGTTACCTGTGAAATTTTCAAAATACGCATCTAGGACCCCATACATTATTCAGAAAGAAGAATTTAATCAAAATTGGTTGTGCTATTAGTAGGTTTAGCTGGAAAAAGATAACCTGAAAAGCCTCAAGAGTTTATGATCCTCAGACTGTAGTTCTGTCGTAGTTCCGATATGGTCATGGGAGTCACAATTGTGTGATTTTAAATGTGGCCATAGAGGATAATAATAGGTAATATTTATTTATCCCATACTATTTTCTATATGTCATTGGTTTTGTGTGTTACTTTATTTTACATACCACTTAATTTCATCCTTTTAATAATCCAATTAAGTAATTGACACACAGACATTGGTGAGTGGCTGAGGCATGAATTCAAGTTGATCTTTCTGACCCCCAAATTCTTCTTTTAACCTCCAAGTTACCTTCTCCTTTTCATGAATATAGAGAAGTTGGTAAATTTGGTGAGGCCATATTTTCTCATTTTACCACTAGGAATCAAAACTGCATAGTCCTCTGTGTGACTCTGAGTAATGAATAAGAAAATGTGGTGATAGATACCTGATTTGTTCTTTGAGCTGTTAGTCCCAGGTTATATTTTAGAGACTATGTAAAAGACGTGCAGAGAAAGTTCTTGAAGCACAGAGCTGAGTTTTTAAGAAAGGTTTTTAATTTCAGTGGAGAATTACATGAGTTGTAGGAATGGTGTATTTGGGGGAGAAAACTATTGATACAAAAGTATAAAAATCATTATAAAATACTGTTAATAAATTACTTTAAGAAGAACTTTATAGTCAGATAGAGAAAAAAAATACTCTATGATTTCATTTGTATGTAGAATCTAAAAAAACATACAAACAAAAAAACAAGCTTATAGATACAGAGAACAAATTTGTGGTTACCATAGGCGGGGAATGGGAAAAATACATAAAAGGAGTCAAAAGGTACAAACTTATGCTTGTAAAAATTAAGTCATGGGATGTAATATACAACATGGCAACTATAGTAGTAATAGTGGATTGTACATTTGAAAGTTGCTAAGAGAATAAATCTTTAAGTTCTCAAAACAAGAAAAAAAATTCCGTACTATGTGGTGAACAATGTTAAATTTAATGTGGTGATCATTTTGTAATATATAGAAATATTACATCATTATATCGTATACATGAAACTAATATAATACCGTATGTCAATTATACCTCAGTAAATGAGTAAATAAATAAAATAAATGAATTTTATATTTAAAAGTATGCCTTAATTGAAGCACAGTATATGGGCATTTAACACAGATCAGTGATTTGCTGTAAGAGGTATTCAGTATAGTAGAGAAGAAAAACTTAGCCAAAGTTAGATAAACAATATTCAGAAATTCTACGTATGCTTTCAGATATTCAGCATACCTATGTTTACTATTAAATATTTTGCACTTCTGTGTCATATTGCCATTTGAAATACTTTGTAAACCATTATTCTTATAGCTCTCATTTATGCCTGCTCTCTGTTGTCTGATTCATCACAATGACTCAACTTAAAATGTTGGGTATTATAATACTATTCCCTTATATATGCACTTGAGTTACAAAGTATATACTTACCGTAACTGCATTTTAATGAACAAGGTAGAGTTGACTTTTATATTTTGTTTTTCTGTCCTATAGCATAGCTATCACTGAAGATGATCCACGATGGCTTGGGGCATGGTGGATTGGATTTCTTTTGTGTTGGCTCTTTGCTTGGTCTTTGATAATACCTTTCTTATGCTTTCCAAAACACTTACCAGGTAAACATATTTTTATTTAAACTCAAGGAGCTTTATTCCAATTCTAGGCCAAAGGTTGCTTATAATTTCTAAGAACCCTAGAAAATTCATCGTTTTAGAGAATTTGAGTTGTCCATCTATGCAAACTTTTGAATATTTGTCTTTTTGAAAAGACAATTTTGGGTAGCTTTCTTACTACTCGTGTTTTTCCTTTATTTCCAATTAATAAAAGCAGTAAAACTGTATGTATTCATTTTTTTACTATATATATATATATATATATACTTAATAATATATTATTAACAACTATGTTAATCATTAAATACTATAATAATATATAACATGTTAATAAGATATTATTGCATATATACTTAATAATAAATTTGTTTCCTGTGTGTTATCTGGAATCTTGCTTTATGTATATGCAAGGTATAGGATCTTTCAAACTATTAGTTTGCATTCAGTTCCTCACTAATAATCAATCTCCGTTAAATCATTGATGTTATTTGTTGATGAGAGTTACAAATACTTTTTTCAGTTTCACCAAAGTAATACTGTAGTGTACTCATTTTTACCATATTTCAATATTAGTTTGCCTGAAAAGAAAAGATTAATAGAAAAGAATATCCATTCCTTTCTCTGTAAAATTTTGCTTGTATATAATCATGTCATTCAAATACATTATCTGTCGAGGTATTTTTCTATAGGCAGAAATTAGGTAAATAGTTTTTTCTACTGTCACGTGTAACAGGATGATGATTAACTTTTCAGAGTGAGCAGAAGAAGAGTTGACAGAGTAGAAATAGATGGACTCATTGGTTTCTTTCTACCCTGGACCATCAAACTTACAATTCCATATACTGACTGTTTTCTCAGATTTATTCACAGCGCCATTATTAAAAATCAAAGGGACATGGTAGTACATGGTAAATACTTCATCTGCAAAGCATGTTAGGATTAAAGAGACTAAGGGAAAATATACTTTGTTTAATATATAATGGATGAAAAAGAAATCCACTTTAAAGGAAGAATTTAAGAGATACTTGTAAATAAAGGGAATAAATATGTCATTGGAACAATATCATCTCAGTTTAATTTCTAGACTGATTGGAACATCCTTAGCTAATAGGAATAATACTAGCTCTCCAGGAAAATTACATGCATAATAATTTGTACAATTTTGTTTGACAAATAGAGAAACTGGCTTCCTATGTTATAGAATTTATATATTTGTAAAACTGTGTGTCAGTTAAAAAGTAGGCATTTAAAAAAATGAAGAATGAAGTGATGGAGCAAGTACATTTACTATTTTTTTAGGTACAGCAAAAATTCATAGTGAAAGAACTTGCCAGACTCATCAGGAAAAGCATAGTTCCTTAAAACACACAGAGGAGAATTTTGGAACAAGTTGGAAAGATTTTCCAGGTGCTCTAAAGGTAAAATAACACTATACACACACATATACCTTCCTCCACATATAAATAGCTACATATGTATATATTACATATACACATGAATAAATATATGCATATATATACACAGATATTTTCATGATGCAGTTTTGTTTGCCTATTTACTATAGTTATAGCTCTTATAAATAAATAATTTCAGATTTATTTTTATTATGCTTTGAGTAAATGAGAACTACTCCAGGGTAGAATGGTTGAAAGAACGTGAGTTCTCTTATTGGCAATATTAATATTCAGTGGTCCCTCATTAGCGCTATAGCCAATCATTATTCCTTCCCATTTTCCTCATGTAATGAATGGATCAATCAGTTATCACTGAATTGTAAATATGTATTTAAGAATGTCGTTCCAATTTTAGCATATGTGCTGCTGAAGCGAGCACTATGTTTGAGAATGTCAAACCAATATTTTCGCCTTGTGAAAGAAGTGGCAGTTAGTGGTTACTTGGTTTGATTTGAGGTTAAAGAAACAAGTGTTATGGTCTGCTGCATTCTTTCCATTTATCATCATTAGTTTTATACATATAGGAGTTTATAATTTTACCTTTTCAAGATTTGAAATTATATACTTTTCAATTATTTTCATTTTCCCCCTCAAATGAAAGCCTAAAATGTTCTTCCTCCATTTATCCCACCTTTCAACTCTCTGTTCTCTCCCATGCGGGCAAATTCTTGTGTTTTGCTGAGACTGTTCATGATTTTTAATTCCAACTACTGTTGTATTTTATACTAATTTTATTTATTTTATAAATTCTTATGTATAATGCCATCAAGGGTTATTACTCCCTGCTGCTTTTTTTTTTTTTTTTTTTAATCCCTACGGTTTCATGCTTCGAGGTCTCAATTCTGATTCAGATCTCTCTGGGTATTATATTGGATTTCTAGTTTTCCTCAGGCAGAATACCATCTAAGTATCCTTGAATATTAAATGATATTTCTGACAGGATGGACACTTTCGGATCACATTCTTTTAGTCCTAGAAGTTTGTGGGTGTTATCTTGCACTTTTCTACTTAAATGTGTTGTATATGAGAAGTTCCATGTTAGTGTGATTCTTTTGTATCTCCATTTACAAATCTATACATTTTTTCATGTATCTTTTTTTTTTAATTTTTTATTTTTTTAATTACTTTTCAGTGTACTAGAATTCATTGTTTATGCACCACACCCAGTGCTCCATACAATACGTGCCCTCCACAATTTCAGGCAGTTTGTTAGGTTATGCCTCAATTATATGTGTTTTTTCATTAATCCTTACCAGGAATCCATTATCTTTTTTAATCTGAGGATTTGAATATTCTCTGCTATTATTATTTTTTAAAAAATAGAGAATGTTTTCATTCAGGTACTTTTTCTCCTTTTGTCATTATTGTTATTCCTATGTTAGATCATCTGGATCTGACTTCTAACTCTTATCTTGCCCCTTTGTCACTCCTGTGTGTGGGTGTGTACATGTGTGTATTTTGTTTGATTAAAATTTTTTTGCATTTAATATTCTAGAACTATAATTTGGTTCACCTTATGATTAGATAAATTGGCTTTATTAATCTCTATACTCTCCCCTGATAGATGGAAAAGATTCTGAGAAGTCTAGCAATCCACATTTAAAATTCCTCTATTAACGACCCAAGGTTCTTAGGTATTGACTCCTTTACTCATGGAAGAGTACAAATTTGGTGAGACCATTCTCATCTGTGCTTATAGTCGAGTTCATTTATTAGACAAGGAAATTCAAAACACAGTAAAATAAATCAGACAAGGGGTAGATTTAACATATGGAGATTTATAGTAGATGGGGGAAGGGAACCTTTCCATGCCAACTTTTTCCTGCTTTACTCAGTCTCTGTATATGATAAGGCACAGTCACCCTCTGAATGAATCACCTGTCAGTTCTCTAGGTCCTGCACATATCAGTGTTCTCAATGTAATATATGTAAAGCTATTAATATTCCATATTTATGCTTTTATACTAGAGAAAATGCTAAAGTTTTATAAATATGCTGTATTTATTAAAATTTTGTCATTTTATCATGCTGCTATTCTAATGCTTCATTTTGCAGTATAATCATAGTTACTCATTTGATGAACTCTTTTTTTTCCTTAGAATTTGATGGGGAATGCTGTCTTTATGTGTTTAGTTATTTCAACCTCTTCGGAAGCCTTAATTACTACTGGGTTTGCTACATTTTTACCTAAATTTATAGAAAATCAGTTTGGATTGTCTTCCAGCTTTGCAGCCACCCTTGCAGGTAAA
This sequence comes from Martes martes, assembly GCF_963455335.1. NCBI lineage: Eukaryota > Metazoa > Chordata > Mammalia > Carnivora > Mustelidae > Martes > Martes martes. The sequence goes on from NC_137892.1 coordinate 42,612,774, forward strand.
CCATTTTCCTCTTTATTCGAGTTTAATCTAATAATTTTACTTTAGCACATTAAGTGCTTATTAGAATAGTGTATACTCTGGATAGCCCCACTTTTTAAAATTTAAACTCTACTGATTTTGATACAAGTTTCTGATTTTCTGATATTAGTCTGTTGTATGAATGAGAAATGCAGAGGCTGTGTAGCTAAAGAGAATATTTGCTGATCTTAATATTCAGCATATTAATTTTATTAATCTCTTGATAACCATTTTTTTTTTAAAGATTTTATTTATTTGACAGACAGAGATCACAAGTAGGCAGAGAGGCAGGCATAGAGGGAGGGAAGCAGGCTCCCTGCTGAGCAGAGAGCCCGATGTGGGGCTCGATCCCAGGACCCTGGGACCATGACCTGAGCCGAAAGCAGAGGCTTTAACCCATTGAGCCACCCAGGTGCCCCGACATAACCATTATTTTATTCATAGGTTCCTAAATCACGTGATAGTAAGTCACATGTTAAAACAATACTTGTTTTTGATGTTTGCTTATTTTCCATATGAGTAACTAACTGAGTACACTTTTATATGTTCTTACTTTCTGTGTTTTGTTTTTTTCTTATCAGGGGCTGTTTTAATTCCTGGAGCCGCTCTTGGTCAGATTTTAGGTGGTATCCTTGTTTCAAAGCTCAAAATGACATGTAAAAACTCAATGAAGTTTGCTTTGCTCACATCTTTGGTTGCGTTTGCACTGAGTTTTGTATTTATTTATGCCAACTGTGAAAATGAGCCATTTGCTGGTGTGTCTGAATTATATAATGGGTAAATATATTTCAGTGTTTTTGGTATTAATATCAGGGTAATAAACAATGTGCATATTCTTTTTTAAATAATAATTAATCTGTTCTTTATTGAAATATAACTGGAGCTTGCCCAGTTCTTTTTTTTTTTTTTTTTAAGATTTTATTTATTTATTTGAGAGAGAGAGAGAGAGCATGAGAGGAGAGAAGGTCAGAGGGAAAAGCAGACTCCCCATGGAGCTGGGAGCCCCGATGCAGGACTCGATCCCATGACTCTGGGATCATGACCTGAGCTGAGGGTAGTCACCCAACCAACTGAGCCACCCTGGCGCTCTTGCCCAGTTCTTTCATCAACGTGTCCTTTTTACGTCCTCTTCCCGTTTAGTATGATGGAATCACTCCTACCTACACAATGTGCATATTTCTAAGTATTTGCTTTCTTGAGTCAAATAATGAAAGATTGTCTTTTTTTTAAATTGGAAGACTTTCTCCTATAAAAAAAAATGTAGGTTTGTTTTGTTTCATTTAGATAATTGACATCTTACTAAACGTTGGGTGTTTATTTGGAGAGCAATTTTAAGGAGCATCTATTCCATCCTGGGTACTATGTTCAGGGATACAGAGATGAACATAACAGAATCTTGAATCCCCTGAAGGGTTTCACGTCCTAGGGAGAATTTCACATTTTATGTTGCTATTGATTTAAGTCTTTAAAAATAGAGGTGACTCCCTATGATGAAATTCATGTATTAGGTAGGTTGGAAATAGTCTAGGAGAGAAATTAAAAAGGAGGTGGTCCAAGGTTATAGTAATGATTACTGTTTCTTATGTATGTATGTATGTATGTTTCTCCTATAGGAGTTCATGTTTATTGTAGAGAAATAAATGACTTCTTGTTCTGACCTGTAAATATGCTTTTACTTATAAGTGGTGTGATCATTTTATCTTTCTTTGCCTTGTTTGTTTGGTTTTGAAATCCTAAACCGTGAGTTAGGGGATCAGGCAGGAGGGCGTTGCACAGTGGTACATTTATAGCCTGCCGCTTTGTTTCATTGCATGTGTTTGAGGCTGATGAGGGAACTGTTACTCCATCCAGGTCAAGGACTCCACAGTTTTGCAGAATATGGCATTCCGATAACCTAAACAGAATGTACTTTGTTTGGATGAGTTTGCCAGTAGCGATTAAGATTTGTAGCTGCTGTTCATTTCTGTCTACATTGAGATGCTGAGCAATGTTAAGTTCAGTTCCATTACATTTATTCAACAATTGTTGACTACATCCTCTAGCTGACCTTTATGACAGAGTCTGTATTCTAAAGGAGTTTACAATGTAGCCGGAGAGATTGGGAAACAAAATGGTAAATGAACAATGCATTAGGTAATGGGAGACATACAAAGGGCTATGAAATTCAAAAGAAAGAGAGCTTTTCAGTTTCATTTAATAAGATTCAGGGAGGGTATGGGCTTAAATATCCTTTAAGGATAAAAAGAGCTTTGAGAAGAGAGGCAAAGGGAATATGTTAGCGATGAATGCTAGAAAGTAAAGACTAGGTTCAGTTACCAGTTTAAATGGGACTTAGGTCATGTGCCTATTAATAAAAAAGTACCTGGAAATGTCAAAAGGTGGATAGAGTTGAGCTCTGCAGACCTTTCACACCTACAGACTTTGCCCAAGCATATCCTGAGAAACCACTTATTTTTTTGTATGTTCCTTTTAGAAGAACAGAAAGTTCTAGAAAGTTTAACACTAGTTAATCACCTTGAAAAATAAATGATGTAGATGTGAATCTATTTGATATTTTTCAACCTTAAACATGAATTACTACCAATCAAGTTGTCCTTAGCCTATGGACAGGAAGGAAGACAAGTGAGAAGGTGTCAGCTGGAGGGGTGTGTGTGTGTTTAGATATAAATATAGATAGAGACAGAGTTTAATGTCACAAAGGAGGTGAGACATTGTCAGATTGTTGTCTCTTTGGTCCCAAATTCTCAGTTTTAGCTCTGTGTGCTGCATATTAAAATGTACATGGCATGGGCAGCTAATCAGTATAGTCTCATCCAAGAAACACATGTATATGAAAAAGTATATTTGGATAGAAGAATAGACTAAGAAGCTTAGTGGAAGAAAGAAGTTATGAAAATGTAGAGTTTCTAGTAGAGTGAGGCAATGCGAGTTTTTGCCCTTGCCGTGTAATCACAGCTGGTTAAAAACTGCTTTCTGACTATGAATTAATGAGTTAGGCTTATTGATAAGTTCAGTTAAAACCCCGTCAAACAGCTATATATATATGTATATAAAATAAACTTAAAATCAACAATACTGATTATTTCAGGGGATATTATTCATATTTATAATATTCTACATTAATTCATTCTTAAAGGTTTAATATGGGCACAGCAATTGAAGGAGACTCTCATTTCTAGAATCTGTTAATTATTAAAACTTCCCATAATTCTCTTACTGCCTTGACAATCTACAAGCAGTTTGGGTCTGTTTGGCAAAAAGTGTTGGTGGTGATTTTTGTTTTACTTTATACTTAGAACCTCATAAAATATGAAATACTGTAGTAAGTACACATAGTATTTTTTATCTATCTGGTCTCTAGCTAGAATTTCTTTGCTTATATGAAACAGCACCTTAAAGAAGCATACCTATTAGGATGTTGTAATAGGTTTAGGGAAATCTTTGCTTATGGTAGAGGCCTAATTATAGAATAGTTTGGATTTGAATAAGAAATTAACATTTAAATTCTATTTGTGACAAATGTGTTACTCATATATATGGATGTGTGCATTTATATGCATGCATATGGTTTTAAATACTCAAAAATTTTATAATTTAAAATACTTTATATTTTTAAAAAATACTATGTGTATATTGAGACCATTTAATAAACTTTGCAAGCATTGATTATTTTCCTAATAATAGTTTCCCCTTTATCTTAGGCAGTACATCTTTATAAAATATGTAGGCTTCAGTGGCTTATATAGCCTTGAAAGTAAGGAATATATGCTGCATTTCTCTGTTTCTACTGAAGTTCTCATCATACAGTTTTATATTTTCATGTTCTCAGTAGTCATTGGTAGTGTGAGAATTATATATTGGAAAATTTAAATTTAAAAATGTATAGAGGCTCGGAACACCTGGGTGGCTCAGTTGGTTAAGTCTCTGCCTTCGGCTCAGGTCATGATCCCAGGGTGCTGGGCTCGATCGAGCCCCACACCGGGCTCCTCGCTCAGCGGGCAGCCTGTTTCTCCGCCTCTGCCTGCCACTCTGCCTGCTTGTGTGCTTGCGTGCGCTCTCTCTCGCTCGCTCGCTCGCTCTCTGACAATTAATTAATTAATTAATTAAAAAAATTAAAAGAAAATGTATAGAGCTGTTTCTAGGATTGAAAGGATAGTATTTTTCTCGTCGCTGTACTTGTGTACCAGAATGCTTTTTCTTGTGAGTAAAAGAGTGCTTGATAAGGAAATCTAGCAGCAGCCCGTGGAATCGGTTAGGAGAAGAGACTCCAGGCAGGGTGACAAGTTATTTAGAGTTACTCCTTGATCACCTTTCCTTCAAACTTCCCCTGATTTGCTTCCAGTTTGTTTTGTGTCCTTCAGTCTGTTTGTTTCATGAGCTCCTTATTCTCCACCTACCCCTTACATACCGTTGCTTTCTAATAGAGCAGTTATTACCTTCTGATCTTTAGATAAAGCACTCGTTTACTGATTCTGACCTCCAGTGCAAGGACGTTAGCTTCACGGTTTCTATGAAGAGGGGTTTTATTATCCCTTTCCTTCTGTCCATCCCCGCCCGCCTTTTCCCTTTCTTCCTCCCTCTCTTTCTCTATCTTTGTCTCTCTTTATTTCTTTTAGATTTATTTCCATCACTTGAGATAGAGTCTAGCACATAATTGGAGCTCACTATGTATTCATGAAATAAGCGGACTCCTGAGACCTCTGTACTCCTCTCACTCTATGCTCCTCATATGGCTGATCTTATCATTATCATGGCGTCAGCCACATCTCTATGCAAACGATATTAAAATACCCAGCTGCAGGCCAGCTTTCTTCACCAAATTTTAAGACTCTTAACCTCAATGTGTATAAAACTGCAAAACACCAAGTTAGACAGTAGAAGTCACTCTCAACTGTTTCATCCTGTTCCCATCTTAAAATACCAAATCATGCATCCCATCTTTTGGATGATTCTACATCCAGGATGTTTTTCAAATCTGTCTCCTTTAATCAAATGTTCTATTTTGATTCTCCTTGTCTCTTGTCATAACTTACTGCCTGGGATATTGTAATTTGTCTCCTTCCTTTAAATTCATTACCCCGTATCACTACTGGCATTCTTTCTTTAACATGTGCTTTTGACGGTATCACTTCCCAGTGTAAAACTACTTTGATTACTTTTCAAAAATAGGTTAAAGCCCCCAATAATCTGGTCCCTGACCCCTGCAACTACATTTCCGATCATTCACTGCCTCAGGCATCATTCATGTTTGTCCATAGAGGATGCTATTTCTCACCTTTACGCCTTTGTACCAGCTTCTCTGAAGTACCCTACACATTCCCCATTTATCCAACTGTTACTCATCATTTAAGACTCGCTCAGAGAGAAGCTCCTAAAGACACTCACCCAGACTTTGCCTTGACCTTCTTCAGTGCTTCTAAAGTACACTTTGTAAATACCTGTAACTACTCAACCATGTCAGTGTCTAATTATCTGTGTCCATCTCTGCTCCTAGACTGTGAAATCTTTGAGGACCTTACTCAGCTTTGTATTCCTGACACCTAACATAGGGCCCAGCATTTGCTCAGTGTTTATTGGTTGAGTGAATGAATAAGTAAGAACTGGAGAAATGTCTTTTCTTAAAGTAACCCTTTACCTTACCAAAGATATTGCATCCTATCAAGAAGAAGCATGGAGCACAACTGAGCCTGGGAACCAGGATTTTGGCAAAGACAGAAAAGTAACATAATCTCTTGGGGCCCTAATTTTCCCACTGATAAAATGACTATGTTGAATGCCATTATTTTATTCATCCTTCTAGTTTTAAAATTTTGCCAACACCCCAGAGGAATTTGGTAGTGTCTGCAGACCTTTTGGTTGTCGTAACTGAGGGATGTTACTGGCATCTAGTGTGTAGGGACCAGAGATGCTGCTAAACATCCTACAATCCACAAAATCATCCCTCCCTTCCCTGCCACCTCTTGAAAAAATAATCTAGTGCCAAAGGAGAAACTTTGTTTTATTTGCTTACCCTGCCTATTTTTCTTATCACTGACATACATTATATAAGTATTGTTTATACTGCCTCTCTCTCTCCCATAAGAAATTAAATTCTATGTGAAAAGGCAGATATTTTGTTTGTTTTATTCATTAAGTAATTAAATATGTGTTGAGCAAGTAAATAATTGGTTGAAGGGCAAGATACAGCAATGCTTCTGAACTGTTCATTAAAAGTTATAACATAGGTAATTTGCCCTTATTTCATTTCTTGTCGACAGGACAGGAAAACTGGGAAACTTGACTGCTCCTTGTAATAGCAATTGTAACTGCTTGCGATCTTACTATTATCCTGTCTGTGGAGGAGATGGAATCCAGTATTTTTCTCCCTGCTTTGCAGGTTGTAAAAATTATATTTCAAAAAGACATCTAAAGGTAACTTGTGTCTTCTACTTTGTTTTAGTGAGGCTGTGTGTTTGTATATGTACGGATAGCCATCTTTATCCCTCCGGTGGAATTATGTAGGGCTTGATCTTCCCTTGCTCGCGCTACTCCTTCATTCAGAAGCCAGACATAAAATTTCAGTCTAGTTAGATGAATAACTCTAGAGATCTGCTGTACAACATTGCACCTATTATCAATAATAATGTACGCTTTAAATTTGTTGAGAGAGTAGAGTTCACGTGAAGCCTTCTTACTTTAACTATATATATATATATATATGTATATGCATATATATATATATTTTAAGATTTTATTTATTTATTTGACAGACAGAGATCACAAGTAGGCAGAGAGGCAAGCAGAGAGAGAGAGGGGGAAGCAGGCTCCTTGCTGAGCAGAGAGCCCGATGCGGGGCTCGATCCCAGGACCCTGGGATCATGACCCGAGCCGAGGGCAGAGGCTTTAACCCACTGAGCCACTCAAGCGCCCCTCTGTGTATATTTTTTAAGTCCCTGAGCACTCCAGCTGAAAAAGACTCTTCTTCCTTTATATCTCAGACACACTAAATGTGAAAAAATCAATTTTTCAGTTATTCACATTCATCTTTATAACATTACTTCTGCTACTAGTGAAATATTTACATTTTTATAGTTTTATTTTTTTCTCAGCCATACTCTATGCCCCTAGAAGTTAGAGAATGTCTATTCTTACTAAATACCATGTATATAATAATAGAAGCATGATAAATATTTGGCTTTTATTTGATGTACCATGGATTCATTTTAAAATACTCATATCATTAATTCTCAAATACAAATTTACTTTTAATTCTAGATTAAAATTCATATTAGTTTACCTAGATAGGATTTTTTTTAACAGTTAAATGGTTTAAGAGAATCCAATAGAATTTTTTTTTTATGGTTGGTGAGCTGTTTTATTTATTTATTTATTTTTTGTAATTTTATTTTATTTTTTTTTCAGTGTTCTAAGATTCATTGTTTATGCATCACACCCAGTGCTCCATGCAATACGTGTCCTCCTTAATACCCACCCAGGCTCACCCAACCCCCCAGCCCCCCTCCCCTCCAAAACTCTCAGTTTGTTTCTCAGAGTCCACAGTCTTCATGGTTCATTTCCCCCTCCAATTTCCCCAATTTTATTGGATTTCATCTTAGCTAAATTTAAGCGTTGGGGGCAAAAATAACATTCAGATTATTTATAGTACATATGTTATGCATTAATAGATAATGTGATAACTTTAAGAAGACCTAGGGGAAATATATACTAAGATATAAGACATCACAATGAATAAGATATGTAAGAATTATATGATAAAACAGCACAGTCTTGAATATTTGAAATGGAAATGGAGAATAACGAAATGGCATTCGTTTTCCCATATAAAGAGAAGTTTAAGATTGCAAGAAAAGATTTCTATATAAATAAGTAGAAATAGATAATTGAAATGACCCATAAAATTACTTTAGATTTCTTCTAAGACCAACATGGATGTGTGTGTGTGTGTGTGTGTGGTTATACACATTTGCATGTTTATAAGTACATACACAGATCTATGTATGTTCATGTACATATACATACATAGCTTTAATGGTCTTATGTGTAATAAATACAGTAGAAGTTTGTCTGAACATACTAGGATTTGATCTTCCTGAAGGAAGTTAAGAATATGAGAAGCAATGTACATTTTTTTCATATTACCTAGCTTATAGATTTTTTAAATGATCATCTAAGAACATTGAAAAATATGGCAGAAGAAACGTCTGTGGTGACTCATGGTAGACCTAATAGACGTGGATGCCATATGTACAGTTTTAATCCTTGGGTTAAACTAATTAGATCATTACCATTAGGTGTCTCTGAAAAATAAAAGGGATCAGGAAGATTTTTGAGGTCTCAAGTCTGTTGACTTCAACAGTAGACATCTTCAAACCAGTAGACATCTGGGATTGCTTTAGTTTCAAAACAGATTGAGAAAATTACGTGTTTGTGTCAGTTACAAGGAATCGAATTCTGCCAGTGAGCATGATGCATATTACAGAGTCAGAAATAAGTGTAAGGTAGCTAAATGTTCCTTTGAGAGGCAGATATATAGGTATTATTTTCTTGTGTCTAAAATATGATTAAGAAGTGTTATTGATTAACTCTACTTAGAAAAAGATTACAACAAGGAGATATTTGTAGGGTTTTACTCACATAACTAAAAATATTAGACACAAATACCAGCCTGCATACAGAAACCACCCCCCCCAAAAAGAAAAAAAATCTAATAGCCAGAGCACATTTTAATTGGTATGGGTTATTTTGATATGATTAATTTGATATTTATATTTTTCTCCAAATACTGTAATTACCATCTTAACTAGCAAATTAATTTTCTAGGGATTATTTAGGAAAAACAGATTATTTTGACTTCCATATTTTCTATTCATTCTGGCTTTCTCATGTCTATTTAGTCCATGTAACAACTCATTTTTTCACAGGATTTTTTTTTCTTAATGTCATGTTTCAAATAGGCAAAATACATTGTTAATAATATAGTAAATCCCTATGTACATTTGTTCACAAAAATATTAGTCTTCTATTTTACACTAGTGACCCAAACAACAAAACAGATATTGACTGACAGCTAGGTATAGTTATAGTGCAAACAAAATTGTATATATTTTTATGTAAGAGAGGTGTAAAATTACTTTGATATAGAAAATACTTCTCTCTTAAAATTTTAAAAGGCTGTATTTCTTTATTATTTTATATATCCAGTTGCTGAATATGTAAAATTCCATTTTGGGACTGTCATCTGCATATTTGGACATCCTGAATCAGTGCCAGTGGCTTTAGATTGCCTTTAGCACTTAGAAAAGGTTTCTGGCCTTCAGAATAGTAAAGGAACCATTTCCCTTTGATTTCTTTGGCTTTACTCTGACTTTATTGGGGCCCTAAACTTGTAAAAAGATTTATAGTAAGGGTAGAATTGAGGTGTAAAAAACCTTTAAAAAATAATTATGCCTTATAAACTTTTTAAACTCTCACTTCTTTTTCTATAAAAGTGATACTTGTGATCTTTTAACATGTTACCTTTTAATACTTTATATTATTAATTTATATGTATATTTATATTAAACAGTTAATATCTTATTTTATATTTACATAAAATAGGCTTCAGGATAATGAAGTAATAACTTCTAGTTTTTTATTGTCATACATATGTCATCTTAGAAGGCATATAGTTTCCTTTCAGTAAAGCAATTACAGAAAGTTTAGAAAAGTTGTAGTAGTTTAGTTGAAAGTAGCATTTTTTCCCCCTTAGAGACTTGTAATATATTACTTGATTTTACTGTGGGGCTTGTTGAAATTACAGTGTTTGTCCTTTCTAACTAATGCAGAGAGTGAGATTGTCACCCTACATGCTTCTTTGCCTTCTATATTAGAAAACTATTTGAATAATTACGATCCATTAAAAGTAGTCTAGAATATGAGATCTGGTAATTGTTATATTCTTGTCAATTTATTTTATAAGTCATAGTCAATAGTAGGTTATGATTTGAATCAATGAACACAAAACTCAAATACAGACCATAAATATGACCAAGAGTTAATTACTCTTTCTCAGCATTATTTGTTGTGTACAGGTTAAGACTATGTAAAATGTTTGCCATCTCTAGAGAGCACCTAACTTAAAATGATAAAATATGTTTTTGAGAGGGGCACCTGGATGGCCTAGTCAATTAAGTGGCTGACTCTGGATTTTGGTCCAGGTCCTGATTCTAGGGTTCTAGAATGGAGCCCTATGTTGGGATCTGTGGTCGGCGGGGAGACTGTTTGAGGACTTTCTCTCTCTCCCTCTTCTTTTGTCCCTTCCCCCATTGTTCTCTCTCTCTCTCTCTCTCTCAAATAAATAGATCTTTAAAAATATGTTTTCAAGATAAGTACTTTCAATATTTTCTTGTCTAATATTTCTAGGTATATTACAACTGTTCCTGTATTACAAAGAATACAGAAATGACACCTACTCTGGCAAATTTTGATCTTGAAGCTAAAGCTGGAAAATGTGAAAATCGATGTGCAAAGTTGCCCATTTTCCTTGGCATTTTGTTTGCTACAATTATCTTTACATTTATGGCTGGTACTCCTATAACTGTGTCCATCCTAAGGTATGTATTATATTGTGAAATTTGCCATCCCTAAGACGTGGTAGTTGAAAAGAATATGGACTCAAGGGTTCAGTTGGGCTTCTCTTGACCATTGGTTCCAATATTAATTTGGTTCTCATAAAATCATTAGTTCCATGGCCTGGAAAAGCTACTTCATTGAACCCCAGAGGAATGAGGTTTAAATATGATCATATATGTGAAAATGTCTTAATATTACCTATCTGGAATGTACTTGACTTTTGTTTCTCTGCCTCTTTCGTGAGGCTTCAGTTGAAGTTGTTGAACTGTGTTTGAGTGTGATGGAAATACAGTGCATTACACCTATGTCAGAATCAGAATGACAGAATCCTACCTTACATAGTAGGTGTTGTGATATTCAGCCGTCCTGTAAATAGTGCTCTGCTGGATGAGAAGCTAACCGCCCCCCGGCTCTTAGTAGTTTCTGAGCTTCATTCAAGTTGCTCTTTCTCCTTCTACATCACTTGATAAAAATATTTTCTGTCTGCCCTTTCTTAAGTTCATCAGCCTTTCTCTGTCTTTCCTAACAAACTCTAGCTTTTTTACTCTTCAGTTTTTGTTCCCCGATACTACCTTTTCACAAAATGTTTTGTCAATTGGAAATTTTAGAGAGTCAGTCTAAAACTATTAAGTTGTCTGTTAAGATTATCTTATGTGGACTTTGGAGTTATTTAGATAATTGAGAAAATGTTTTTTTAAAACTTCACTTTTGAAAAATTATCTGCATTACCTTTCAACTGCATGTTGATCTCTTTTCTCCTATCTAACTCTTATGTGCCAGCATCATGTTTCATTCATCTTTGATAATCGTTACTTAAAATAAGATTGAGCCTCAGCAACTGTTTTACATTCACCCACATTTCTACCTTATCCTGTAGGTATGACTTCTATCTCAAAGTTAGTAAGTTAGAGTAGGAATTATTTGCTTGTGACATAAGGAGATAGTTAAAAATAAGTCTTACTAATAAATATCCTTTCTTTTTTTACATTTGTTACAATTCATACATATTCAATACATTTGTTAAACTTTATTTGACCCTTTTGGTGTTACTTGTATTTGTAGTATTTTAGTTCACATGTCATTTTTCTTCTTTTATAGTTCCAAAAGGTTGAACTGTATATGAACTGTTAAAAATAGTTTATTTCATGCATATAACATTTACTTTAATCTAGAAATGCTAAGCTGGTATAAAAATAAATTTGCTCAGAGAGTAAATATACTATATAGCCACTTTTGGTTTAACATGTATTTGATATCTCCAGGTGTGTTCATCACAGGCAGCGGTCCCTAGCATTGGGAATACAGTTTATGCTGCTTCGATTATTAGGTATGCTGTTTTTCTTAATTCATTGGCGACTGTTGGTTATTTTTTTCATTAGTGCTATTGGTGTACTCACAGTATGTACATAGAAAATAATTAATTTAAATGTCATGGAAAACTATATAATTGTCATTGAAAAAAGCTGTTTTCTAATATTTAATATGTAGTATTGTTTGTATATCATGTAAGAAAATAATGGCTTTCTTTTCACTTACCTGATTGGTTAACTGTGGTTTCCAATTCTGTTCTATATTCTACTACAAATATAACTTTAGGGGTGCCTGGGTGGCTCAGTGGGTTAAGCCTCTGCCTTCAGCTCAGGTCATGATCCCAGAGTTCCTGGGATTGAATCCCACATTGGGTTCTCTGCTAGCAGGGAGCCTGCTTCCCCCTCTCTCTCTACCTGCCTCTCCACCTACTTGAGATCTATCTCTCTCTGTCAAATAAATAAATAAAATCTTTAAAAACACACACACACAAAAACCCCAAATATAACTTTCAGGAGTATGTCATATTTATTTAAAATACAGCATAGGATCATGAACATATGTTTAATAGAGTATAGTAAAATACATAAATTTTTTTCTATCCATGTAAAGCCTATTACCAACATAAATTATGATGAAATCATACTTATAACTCTGGTAAATCCTTTTCTCCCAGCATTTATCTCCATTTGGGACATAATTATGTTGCATCAACAATGAAAAATAATGAGTTAAAACATTTAAATGAAAATATGACATAGTATTGTGGGTAATTGAGAATTGATGGAAGATTTTATGGAAAATATTGTAGAAAGAATATGTAGAAATATGTAGCAAGATATAGAAGGACAGAAATACTGTGTTATACGTATAATTATATGTGTATATGATTATACACACAATATTATCCACATAATACTGAGATCATTTATAAAAACAAAAACTAAAGCAGGGACAATAGAGATCACATAGACCAACTTTCCCCTTTTCAGAAGAATAAATTAAGGCTCTGAGACATTTAAGAATTTGTCCATAGTTATACAATTTGTGGTGAAAATGAGACTAGAAGAATGGTATCCTTACTCTCACTCCGGTGCTCCTTTGACTCTGCCGTGTTGCAGGTCATGAAAGAACAAGCTGGATGTAGCTGAAATCTTTGTCTAAGAAATGTATTTGATTTGTATCAGTTAGAAACTCCTTAAATATATGAAAGTTTAGTACCTCATGACTTCATGCAAGGGAGGGGGTGTGTTTGAGATAGTATTCCCAGGCATGTTGGGGTGTGTGTGTGTGTGTGTGTGTGTGTGTGTGTGTACACATACACAGTTGTGCTGTATACATGCACATGCACATAGCACATACAAATAATTTTGATTTTTAAAAAGTAGAATAGCTAGGGCCCCTGGGTAGTGCAGTTGGTTAAGCATCTGACTCTTTTTTGTTTTTTAAAGACTTTATTTGTTTATTTGACAGACAGAGATCACAAGTAGGCAGAGAGGCAGACAGAGAGAGGAGGAAGCAGGCTCCGGGCTGAGCAGAGAGCCCGATGAGGGGCTTGATCCCAGGACCCTGGGATCATAACCTGAGCCGAAGGCAGAGGCTTTAACCCACCGAGCCACCCAGGCACCCCTAAGCATCTGACTCTTGATTTTGGCTTGGGTCATGATTTCAGTGTCGTGAGATCAAGCCCTGTGTCGGGCTCTGAGCACAGCGAGGAGTCTGCTAAAGTTTTTCCTCCTCTCTGCTTCCCTGTGCTCACCCTCTCAATCTCTCTAAAATAAATAAGTAAATCTTTAAAAAAAAGTAGAATAACTAATTTCAAAGGCAAATTCATTAAATTAGGAAGGCTGTGGATTAAAATATCTAGCGAAGTGTTAACCCAATAAATACCAGATTTTTTTTATGTAAATAATTTTCTGAATTGATTGGAAGTATATAATAATTACATAATTATTTCAGAATGTTTTATCTGTGTTTCTTTCTATCCCTTTTATTTGTACATGACCTGATTGATTTATATATGGACAGATTAGTTTATATAATTGTTTATATAAAATATATTTATAACCTTTATAATAAAAACCTATTAACTAGAGACTGTAGTATTTACTGATTGTGTATTTCACATGTAATTCTTCTAGGCACAATACCTGGACCAATTATATTTGGTCTCACAATTGACAGCACATGTATTCTGTGGGATATTAATGAATGTGGAGCTAGAGGAGCTTGCTGGATTTATAATAACATCAAGATGGCCCATATGCTAGTAGCCATAAGTAAGTGGTAATTTCTTCATAACTTTAGATTAAATTGATGATGTCAAGAGAAAAAGTTCTTACTGTTACTTACTTAAGTTTTGTAATGCTCAGTCCATGCTGTTGGGCTATCCTGAAATTCTGAAGCAGACATCAGTTATCATAGCAAGTTATGAAGGGGTTTAATGAGTTGTAAGATTCAGTCTAAAATAGAAGAGAATAACATTTTAACTTTTATAAAATCACATACACTTCTTTTAAACAACTTCTCTCAAAAATTTTTTTGAACGTCTAACAAAAAGCTAAAAGACAATTCTGAGAAACTCTCTGGAATGATTGTCATCTAGGTACCTGGGCTTTGGAAAGCACTTAGAGCTGAGGTAAGGAAATATCCTTTGGCTCTAAAGCATGTTGTAAGAAATGTTTTTATAGTTTAAAAGGTCAGCTATGATGTTTAACCCTTTTTGCTTTTGGTAGTCTACCTTGGATAGTCTTGATTAAGCAACACATGACAATGAAGACTGAGAACGCAGACCAGTGTACCTGTTTTATAGGAGTTAATATTTAAAAATTTAAAATCAAACTAAAAATTATATATTTAAATTAAAAATAGAGGTAGAGGTTTCAAGTTGGTCACAGAAAGACCCTGAAGTCATCTCCTCCCATGGATACAATAAATTTACAGCTACATATAGAATAATTTCTAAAGAAAAGGGTCTTAGCACTGCACACAGCACCACACAACAAAGGACAAGAGACGCATTGAGTAGGGTAGGAAAGGCAGAGACATGGCCTTGCCCATGATCTTACCCCAGACATGTTAATTTCGCAATTGGGAGGGATCCCAAAAATAAAGAGCACTTCCTTAACGAGTGAAGGGATTGAGTCACAGAACAGGCATGCTGACCCAGAGGACTGGCACTGGGAAGACAAGATCTCTAAGCATCTGGTTTTGAAAACCAATAGGGATTAAGACCGAGAGAAACACGGAACTATAGGGAACAGAGATCCCACTCTTATAGGGCTCGTGTGCAAACCCATTCATCCTGAGACCCAGCACAAAAGCAACAGAATGAAGAGCACCCAGAATATAAGCACTGAAGACCCACTTAGTAAGTTTAAAATTGCTGCTGGAGAGGCAGAAACCTGCAGGGACTTTATCCAGAGACAAAAGCTCTGGTGGGCACGATTTTTATGGTCTCATCCTAACTTGCTGGTGACAGAATCAGTGAGTGCCATTTTCCATGCTCTTTCTCTAGCCTGCTAGCACCAAAGGGCATGCTCTATCCACCTTGCACTGTAACCAGGCTGGACAAGTACTCTGCACCCCACCCACCCTGTGCAGAGATCTGACCACAACTAGGATGGGCAAGCTTTCTGAGCCCCATCCTTCCCATTCAGCACAAGATGCAAACAGGTGGGCAGGTTCTCTGAGCTCCACCCTCCCAATGTAGCAGACAAGCTACAACTGAATCAGGTGAACATCCCAACCTCTGCCTTAACCACGCAGCCACCATCCTAAAACTGGGCTGGCTCATCATTGAGCCTCATCTATCCCATATAGCAGGTACGTCCCTATTAGAGACAGCAAAGACATGCAGCCTCCATGAGGGATGTCTATAGAGGGTTTGGGTCTGTAGCCAGGGAAGACTCTGTTTTTGGGCTACATGAAACACTCTTATACAAGCTCACTACCTCAAGACTGAAAGAGGTAACCATTATACCTAATGCATAGAGATAAACAGAGAGACAGGCAAAATGAGAAGAAAGATTCTAAACCAAAAAACATAGTAAATCACAGAAAAAAGACCTTAAGGAAATGGAGAGAAGCAGTCTACCTGATAAAGAGTTCAAGGCAATGGCCGTAAAGTTACTCACCAGTTTTGTGGAAAAAAATGGGGGACAGCAAGAACTTCAACAAAAAGGTAGGAAATATAAGAAAGTACCAAAGCTAAGTTATAACTGAACTAAAAAATACTCCAGGGGGTTCAAGAGCAGAATGGATGAATTAGAGGCATCAAGCAGCAAGCTGGAAAATAGTAATGGAAAACACTCAAGCAGCAAAATGAAAAAAGAATTAAAAGACAAAATACCTTGAGAGACCTCTGTGATAGCATCAAGTGAAATAACATTTGAATTCTAGGAGCCTCAGAAGGAGAAGAAGGAGAAAGGGGCTAGAAAAATTAGTTGAAGAAATAATGGCTAAAAACTTTCCTAATCTAGAGAAGGAAACAGACATGCAGGTCCAGAAATCCCAGAGAGTTCCAGATAAGATGAACCTGAAAATAAATACACCAAAACCAATTATAATTAAAATGATAAAGGTAAAGATAAATGGAGAATCTTAAAAGGAGAAAGAGAAAAAAAATATATATATATAAGGGAAACCCAATAAGGCTATTAGCAGATTTTTCAGCAGAAATTGCACAGACCAGAAAGATGTGGAATAATATTCAAAACACTGAAAGGAAAAAACTGCCGACCAAGAATACTTTTCCCAACAAAGTTATCATTTAGAGTTGAAGGAAAGATGAAGAGTTTTCAAAGTAAGCAAAATCTAAGGAAGCTCATCTCCACTAAACTGGCCTTACGAGAAAGGCTAAAGGGACTTCTCTAAGCTAAAAAGCAAAGGCACTAATTAATACAACATGAAAACAAAAATCTCAGCAGTAAAGGTAAATAAATAATAAAGGTAGTAGATAAGCCTCATAAAAAGCAAGTGTTAAGGTAAAAGACAAAATTGTAATTTAAAATATAATAATTAGGGGAATATAAAACAAAAAGATATGAAATGTGTCATCAAAAATCTAAAACATAGAGGGTGTGAATAAAAGTATCAAGTTTTGAAATGCATTCCAAATTAAGTTACCATCAACTTAAGAGAGACTGCTATATACATGTTATATGTGAACTTAATGGTAATCACACACATTAAAAAATTATGGTAAATACAGAAAGAAAAAGAAAAAGGAATCTAAGCATAACACTAAAGAAAATAAACCACAGGGGTAGAGAGAAAGAGAATAAAAAAGGATCAGAGAGGAATTACAAAAACAGCCGAAAACAGTTAAGAAAATGGCAATAAGTACATACCTATCAATAATTTCTGCAAATGTAAATGAATTAAATTCTACAATCAAAAGGTATAGAGTGTCTGGATAAAAAAATAAGACCCTTACATCTGCTACCTGTAAGAGGTCACTTACAGTCTAAAGATGCTCACAGACTGAAAATGAAGGGATAGAAATAGACATTATATGAAAGTTGAAATAGTGATACTTATCTCAGACAAAATAAACTTTAAAACAAAGACTGTAATGAAAGACAGAAAAGGGCATTCCAAAACAGTAAAGGAATCAACACAACAGCATTTGTAAACCCAACATAGCACCTAAATTTATAAAGCAAATATTAGTAGTAGTAAAGGGAGAAATAAACAGTAATACAATATTAGTAGGGGACTTTAATACCTCGCTTAGATCAATGGATAGATCATCCAGATAGAAAATCAATAAGGTAACTATGACCTTAAATAGATTAGATGGACCTAATAGATATATAAAGAAGATTCCATCCCAGAACAGCACAATACACATTCAAGTGCACATGGGGCATTCTCCAGAATAGATCACATGCAAGGTCACAAAACAAGTCTTAATAAATATGAGAAGATTGAAATTAAATCAGGTATCTTTTCTGACAAAAAAGTATGAAACTAAAAATCAGGTATAAGAAGAAAAGTAGAAAATTCAAAAAATATGTATAGATGTAAAAACATCCTACTGAACAACCAGGGGATCAAAGAAGAAATCCAAAAGAGAAATTAAAAAAATACCTTGAGATAAAAATGGAAACACAATGTTCCAAATTTTTTGAATGCTGCAAAAACAGTTGTAATAGGGAAATTCATAGTTATACAGATACAGGTCTACCTTAAGAAACAATAAAAATCTCAAACAATCTAACTTTATATTTAAGGGAACTAGAAAAAGAAGAAAAAACAAAGCCCAAATTTCTTAGAAGGAAGATGATAATAAGATCCAGACAAAAAATAAGTGGAACAGAGACTAAAAAAGCAATAGAAATGATCAGTGAAACTGAGAGCTGATTCCTTGAAAAGATCAACAAATCAACAGGCTTTTGACTAGACTCATCAAGGAAAAAAAGAGGGAGCCCAACAAATAAGATCAGAAATGACAGAAGAGAAATTGCAATGGACGCCACAGAAATACAAAGAATCATAAGAGAATATTATGAACAACTATACACCATCAAATTAGACAATCTAGAAGTGATGGATATATTCCTAGAAACATGTAATCTTCAAGACTGAATCTTAAAGAAATAGAAAATCTGAATAGAAAATAGACCAGTTGCTAGTAATGAGATTAAACCAGAAATAAAAAAAA
This sequence comes from Martes martes, assembly GCF_963455335.1. Taxonomy (NCBI): domain Eukaryota; kingdom Metazoa; phylum Chordata; class Mammalia; order Carnivora; family Mustelidae; genus Martes; species Martes martes. The sequence goes on from NC_137892.1 coordinate 42,631,378, forward strand.
AAATCTCCCCTCAAAGGTCCAGGTCCAGATGGCTTCATAGATGAATTTTACCAAATATTTAAAGAGTTAGTACTTATCCATCTCAAATTATTCCAAAAAAATAGAAGAGGAAGGAACACTTCCAAACTCATTTTATGAACCCAGCATTACCCTAATATTAAAACCCAACAAAGACATTACAGAAAAGAAAATTACAAGCCAACATTCCTAAAGAACATAGATGCAAAAGTCCTGAACAAAATATCAAACTTAATTCAGTAATATCTTAAAAGGATCACACATACTGACTAAGTGAGGTTCATTCCAGGGATGCAGTGTTTGTTCAACACCCACAAAAAAATCACCGTGACATATGACTTTAACAAAATGAAGGATAAAAAAATATATGATTGTCTCAAAAATAGGAAAAACATTCAACATCCATTTATGATTAAAAACTAACCAAAGTAGGGAATAAAGGGAATGTACCTCAACATAATAAAGGCCAAATTAGGAAAAACTCACAACTAAATAATATTCAACAGTAAAAATCTAAAAGCTTTTCTTCTAAGATCAGTAACGTGACACTGATATTCACTCACCACTTTTATTTTACATAGTATTGGAAGCTCCCCCCACCAAAAAAAACCTGTTGGAACTAATAAACAAATTCAAAGGTTTCAGGATACAAAATTAATATACAGAAATCTTTTGCATTTCTCTGTACTAACAGCAAACTATGAGAAAGGAAAATTAAGACAATCCTTTTAGAATTGCACCAGAGAGCCCAGAAGTAAACCCACATTTATATGCTCAATTATTCTACAATTAAGGGGGCAAGAACATTCAATGGAGAAAAGACAGTCTCTTCAATAAATCACGCTGGGAAAACTGGACAGCTACATCCAAAAGAATGAAATTGGACCACTTTCTTAACACCATGCACAGCCATGAACTCAAAATGTGTTAAAGACTCAAATGCAAGGCCAGAAACCATAAAACTCCTAGAAGAAAAAAAATAGTAAGCTCTTTGACAGCAGCCTTAATAATATTTTTTTGAATCTATCTCTTCAAGCCAGGGAAACAACAAAAAGCTGAAAAGCTTTTTTGTACAGTGAAGGAAACCATTAACAAATGAAAAGGCAAACTACTGGATGGAAGAAGATACTTAGACATGAGATGGCCAATAAGGGGTCAATATCCAAACTATAAAAAGAACTTATACAACTCAATATCAACAACAACAAAAGCGAACAGCCTGAATTAAAAGCTAGGCAGAGGATCACATAGACATTTGTCCAAAGAAGACATCCAGATGGCCAACAGACACATGAAAAGATGCTTACCATCACCCATCATCAGGGAGATGCAGATCAAAACCACAATGAGATACCACCTCACACCTGTCAGAATGGCTATTATCAAAAAGAAGAAATAACAAGTATTGGTGAGGATGTGGAGAAAAGGGAACTCTCATGCACTGTTGGTCGGAATACAAACTGGTGCAGCCACTATGGAAAACAGTATGGGGTTTCCTCAAAAAATTAAAAACAGAACTACCATATGATCTAGTAATTCTACCTCTGGGTATTTCTGGGTATTTATCTGAAGAAAACAAAAACAGCGATCCAAAAAGATGTATGTACCCCTATGTTTATTGCAGCATTATTTATAATAAGTTATGAAAGTAACCTAACTGTCAATTGGTAGGTGAATAGATAAAGAAAATATGGTTTATATATACAGTGGAATATTACCCAGCAATAAAAAGAATGAAATTTTACTTATGTGACAGCATAAATGGACCTAGATGGTATTATGCCAAATGACATAGGTCAGATAGAGAAGAACAAATAATATGTCTTCACTTATAAATGGAACCAAAGAAAGCAAAAAAAAAAAAGAAACAAAATAAAATAATTCATTTGTTAATACTTAAAGGCCCAAATGCATGATTAATTTTTGTTTTTATATTTAGGTGTTACTTGTAAAACTATCACCATTTTCTTCAACGGGTTTGCAGTCTTCTTGTATAAGCCGCCACCATTAGACACAGATGCATCATTTGAAAATCAGAATCCAGTTGTGAGTACGGTTTCAGTAGAATGTGACCTCAGCAATATAGGACATGAGGGGTGAAGTAGAAAATGGAGATGAGTTTACAGCTGGAAAATTGGCCATCATTTGTAAGAGTGCACATTGCCGTTGCAGCATTATCTACCCAATATGGACAATCACATTTTAAAAGTTGGTATTTATAATTAAATGTGTTTTCTGTACATTTATGAACTTGTTTATTTTTGTTTTAATGTAAGAAACAGACCTGTGCCTTCAGAGCCCACCAAATGCCTCAGAATACACACACACACACACTTCCCATTGTCCAGGTGTGAAATAACAAGCTAATAAACTAAATTAGAAAAAAAAAAAGCCAATTATTAACTAAAAGTTTACATTTTAGAAACAAAATGACATTTCTTTTCTTCTTGAAATTTGTTTATTTTAATTATCATTGTAAGTAGTTTGGGCTTATTTAGAAAATTTGTGGTATAAAAATGTAAACTAATCAAATATATGTGATGATTTTTAAGAACTGTTACTGAAAACTCAGGAATTTAAAACCAGCTATTTTGTTTTTAAGTTTTATACACTGGTCTGTCCTTCACCCAGAAAGTTACTGAACTACTAAAATATAGGTTGATTGTCTTCTTTGTGTCCCAGTATATAATGAGTTCAGAAATCGCATTATATATACATATTGTCACTTTAACTCAAGAATTCCAGGAAGTAATTTGCTAATCTTGCCTATTTTTAGCATTTTCCTTTAATGATTCCAAGACAGTATTATTCAATTATTATTCAATTATATTTTTCCAGGAGAAAGTACCAGATTCAATAAAGAAAAGTGCCAATTATATATGAAAAAATTTCTTAATGAACTGTTGATCAGTGTTTATATAACTCAGTAATTTAATTTTTCTCATTTAAAAAAACTTGTTACCTAGGATATTATTTATAGCACCTTAAATAGTGCTTTGTTCATAGTAGGCATGTATTAGGGTTGTTTGACTTTTTAACTGATCCATTTATTCAAAAGATAAACTATTTCGCATATCTGGTAACATTATAACATTCCATGTCTTAAGCTCGGATTTAAGCCAACTCTGTCACTCAGAATGTAGAGGAAGTAGATCAGTGAACAGCAACAAATAATTCTACCTGGTCAAGAATTTTACCGATCAAGAAAAGCATTGAAGTTCATACTTAAATTAGAAAGAAGAAAAAAAAAAGTCACCCTATCTATACAAATAGTTTGAACAAGTTGCTTATAATGGACATTCGCAATGGTTTTTAGTTCTCAAGGGTTTTGCTTTATTCAGTGTACTCAATTTTGTAAGATGATACATTTTTACAAATTGTTAATGAAAATGGGTAAAGTGAAAGTAATTTTGATCCTTGAAAGAAGTCCGACTCTTATACATATTTACAAAGAATAAATACCTCCTTTCATGACAGGGCAGTGTAGACACTACATATTATTTATACTTTTGGATCAACTAGGTTATATGTGTTGGTATGCTACCTTAAGAACAAAATTTTTCATAGTATATTTTTTCACAATTTATATGATTAATTTTATATTAAGTTTGAATCTATGAATCGACCTGTGGTGATTTTTGTACATAATTAGATATATATCTTAAAACTTATTTTTAATATTTAGATTTCCTGAATTATAGGACATAAAAATCTAAAACTCTTATACATGAAAGAACTATATATGATTGACTTAGCTATGTAAATTGGAGAAAATATAAGTAAAATTTTAGCTGTTTTCTTTTAGTGTTGTCTTTAATTTAAACAATTATGTAAAATGCATATATGTATCTTTTTAAAAATGAGCATATTTGTACCAGATTGTTAAGTGTTTAACCTTATTAAATGGCACAGATTTTGAAATGGGGTTTGTATCTATTTATGAATACACACACATTTAATGGTTGGGAAGGGAAAATCACTATACTTTTGAACTTGGTAAAAGTATTTTAATTCAGTGATTTCTGGTATCTCAGCAGATGTATTTAATTCAATATAAACCACATTCATTATGAAACATATACTAAAATTGTTCCATACAGTAGTTTTCATGTATGACAGAGGGGTATGTAGGATTTATGTGAGTAGGATACAGTTGCAGATGGTCTGATATTGCAAAAGTAATGTGTTTTGGAAAGGTTATATTTAAATTGTCTTGGGTTAGCAAAACACTTTACAATATTTTTAAAGAAATAAGGTTGGACTTTAATTTTAGAGGTAATTTCTTTTTCCCCACTACAACACATTCCAGGCTTCTTCAGCAAAATTTTTTGTACCTAATGCAGTAAACATTAACTTATACATTATATATGAGTGATCAAAAATAAATAAAAGACAGTCTATCTTTAAAAACTGTAAGGTAAATTGGATCAAAACATTTTACTGTTTTTTACAAAATTAACAGCTTATAAAAATCATCCTCAATTGGCATTTTAATTTTTTCTTTTTAGGTTTAGTTTGACTTTCCTTTTTAAACTCTACTTTGTAACAATTTTAGACTTTTAAAAAATTGTAAAAATAGTACACACAATTCTCCTGTAAGTTTTACCCAGCTTCCCAAATGTTGACATATCAAATATCCATAGAAAAATTATCTAAACCAGCAAATTAGCATTAAAGAAATAGTTAATACCACATTTGCAAGAGTACATGGCAGAACTACTTTCTGTGATGTCAGTATATCTTTTTGTAATTGTTGAATTGTATGTATTAGAATGGTGCATTTTACTATATAATTTAGGCCCCAATATAGTTGATTTGCAGAAAGAACTGTTATTAGAAACAGTGTTTATTTTTATTTGTTTATTATTAACGTATAATGTATTATTTGTTTCAGGGGTCCAAGTCTGTGATTCATCAGTCTTACACAACACACTGTGTTCACCACAACACATACCCTTCCCAGTGTCCATCACCCAGTCACCCTATCCCCTCCCCACCACCCCCCTCCTCAGCAACCCTCAGTTTGTTTCCGAAGATTAAGAATCTCTTATTGTTTGTCTCCCTCTCTGGTTTCATCTTGTTTCATCTTTCCTCCCTTCCCCTGTGATCCTCTACCTTGTTTCTTAAATTCTGCTTATCAGTGGGATCATATGATAATTATCGTTCTCTGACTTGCTTTGCTTAGCATAATAGCCTCTAGTTCCATCCATGTTGTTGCAAATGGAAAGATTTCAAATTTTGATGGCTGTGTAATATTCTATTATATATATACACCACATCTTCTTTATCCATTCATCTGTTGATGGACATCTAGGTTCTTTCCATAGTTTGGCTATTGTGGACATTGCTGCTATAAACATTGGGGTGCATGTGCCCCTTTGGATCACTACATTTATATCCTTTGGGTAAATACCTATAGTGTTATTGCTAGGTCATAGGGTCGCTCTGTATTCAACTTTTTGAGAAGCCTCTCCATACTGTTTTCCAGAGTGGCTGCATGAGCTTACACTCCCACCAACAGTGTAAGAGGGTTCCCCTTTCTCCACATCCTCACTAACAAGTGAGTTAACAAGTGACATTAACAAGTTGTTTCCTGTCTCGTTAATTCTAGCCATTCTGACTGATGTGAGGCAGTATCTCATTGTGGTTTTGATTTGTATTTCCCTGATGCTGAGTGATTTTGAACAATTTTCAGGTGTCTGTTGGCCATTTGTATGTCTTCTTTGGAGAAATGTCTGTTCATGTCTTCTGCCCATTTCTTGACTGGATTACTTGTTCTTTGTGTATTGAGTTTGATAAGTTCTTCTTCTTCTTCTTCTTTTTTTTTTTTTTTTGAGTTTGATAAGTTCTTTATAGATTTTGGATACTAGCCCTGTATCTGATATGTCATTTGCAAATATCTTCTCTCATTCTGTCTGTCGTCTTTTGGTTTTGTCTGTTTACTTTGCTGTGCAAAAGTTTTTCATCTTGATGAACTCCCAATAGTTCATTTTTGCTTTTCTTTCCCTTGCCTTTGGAGGCATGTCTGGTTGCTGCCTATGTCCTCCTCTAGGATTTTGATGGATTCCTGTCTCGCATTGAGGTCTTTCTTCCCTTTTGAGTCTGTTTTTATAAGGAAATGGTCCAGTTTCATTCTTCTGCATGTGGCTGTCCAATTTTCCCAATGCCATTTGTTGAAGAGACTTTTTTTCATTGGACATTCTTTCCTGCTATGTCAAAGATCAGTTGACCAAAGAGTTGAGGGTCCATTCCTGGGTTCTCTTTTCTGTTCCATTGATCTATGTGTCTGTTTTTGTGCCAGTACCATACTGTCTTCATGATAACAGCTTCATAAAACACTTTGAAGTCTGGCATTGTGATGCCACCAGCTTTGTTTTTCTTTTTCAACATTCCTTTGGCATTCAGGGTCTATTCTGGTACCATAAAAATTTAGGATTATTTGTTCTAGCTCTATGAAAAAAAGTTGATGGTATCTTAATAGAGATTATATTGAATGTGTAGATTGCTCTAGGAGCATAGATGTATTAACAATATTTGTTCTTCCAATCCCATTATTAGAAGAAACAGTGTTTAAGAACAACTATTGCTGGTTCTTTCCAAGTCTAATGAGAATGCCCTAAGAGGATCTTGCTGGTGTTGAGGATATTTCTAAGAAAGTATGCTGATGTCTCCTTCCTAATTGGATGTTTTCTTAGTTCATTCCCATCAGATTGGAGCATGTACCCCAATATGGTGAGGGAGGAAAGGAACACAGAATTAGATTCCTGGCTTAAGCCCAGGGACCAAATTCCCAGAAAGAAAGCCTTGGAGGAATAACTTTATTCATAACATCTGAAGATAAGAATTTCTCATTCCATGAAAAGTGACATTCTAGAGCAGTGTTGAAGGGATTCTGTCCATAACAGCTGCCTGCTCTGAGGTCCTACTAGACAGTGTCAGCAACTAAGAATACAGAAGATGGAAAGGGCTTAGGGATTTTTCCTCTCTCCCCTTAGTAGGACCCTTTTCCACAAGTCAGTTCTTAGATGGGGGCATGGGAGAAATTAGACCTTTGTAATACCTAAAAATGGTCATAGAGCTATGGAATTTATCCAAGAATGTTATCAAAGGGGTAGAGTTAGTAGTCCCTACAGAATATATTTGAAGGTAGCAACAGAATAAGACACTTAACAAGTAATTTTTTTTACAAGTCCCACCTCTTTTGAGTTACTTTACTATTTTTGTATCTTTTTACTTATTCAGAGGAAATAAACATGATTTTATTGTATTTCTTCCTCTCTAACCCTTGAAAATATTCCTTAATATTTTGAAATCCATCAGCTAGAGTTTGGGTTGAGTGGTCGCCAATGACTAAAATAGAAGTTGCCTGTGGAGCTTTCAAAATGAACAGTGTTAAAGCCCTATCCAGGACCAGTAAATTTGCTTTGTGAAAAACTGACACATTGAAGAAGTGGCGTGAAGAGCATAGATCGCATTTTGTTGTCAGTGATTTAATTATGTTTTCTGATTTCCAATTTTGATCTCTAAGGGAGGGAAATTTTGGCTTGAAAGTAAAAGTGAGACAAGGATTAATGGGGTCCTTTTGGGGGTTGAGATATTACTGGGGCTTTTTCTAGAAGCATGTCTCTGGGATCGGACAGAGTGGGTTGGGAGAGAAAAGGGTGCAGAAAGCGATGGGGAGAAATTTACTTGTTTTTAAATTTTTCTCAAGGCTCTGGATTTCAGAAATAAAGCATCAGAGAATACTGTTAGATTCCTTCTTTTCATGCATTAGTGAGTTACTTTGGTAATGATGTGGACATAATACCCACTATTATTTCATGGAGAGATAGAAGAGTAGTTGGGTTGAATGCGTGCCATACTGTAATGCGAGAAGTTCTGATAAGGGAAATAGAACGGCATTGACATAGCTTCATGGAGATTCTAAGGCTATAGACATCAAAGACAGGATGTACATGCTTCTCTGCTATGTTCTTGAGATCTTCTAAAGAATGTGGAAACAGGGGCGCCTGGGTGGCTCAGTGGGTTAAAGCCTCTGCTTTCGGCTCAGGACATGATCCCAGGGTCCTGGGATTGAGCCCCGCATCGGGCTCTCTGCTCAGCGGGGAGCCTGCTTCCTCCTCTCTCTCTGCCTGCCTCTCTGCCTACTTGTGATCTCTGTCTGTCAAATAAATAAATAAAATCTTTAAAAAAAAAAAAAAAAAGAATGTGGAAACAGCTGAGCACCTGGCTTCCCAGTGACAGAATACCTTAACTTGTCTCTCTGCTAATTGTCAGCAAGACAGAAGCTTACCCAAGGAAAGAAAAAAGTAAATCACTGTATCAAATGTGTACTCTTTTTTTCCCCTTATCTCTCTTTTCTTTGTCTTATATACATGCTGCTTTTGCATTGGTTACATTAAATCAATCTATTTCTGGCTTTCCTTTTTATATGAGTAAATGGTGTAATGATATAATCATATGTCTTTGACAGGTAATTTGAAAGTCTGAAAATTATAAGCAGCAAAACCAGTTGGGTAATACTGCTTGAAAAACACTTCAAAATAAAAGAAATAGAAAAGATCAGGTAATTCTAGTGGAAAATATTGCTTATTGCTAATCTATTAGGTATGGGGAAATGTGCTAGGTATATTATATGTTTATATTCATCACAGTCTTATCAGTTGTTTCTTATGTGAGACAACTAAAGCCCAGGGAGATAAATTTCCAAAGCCAAAAGTCTAGTAATTATCAAAGGAGAACTTGAGTCTGGGTGTCTGTGACTCCAAAATTCATGCTTATCCTTTTTCTCACCAGAATTTACTGAAGTTAACTACATAGATACATTTTTTTAAACCCAAAGAACAACTCTTATTTATGATTATCCGATATTTCTTTCAATTCTAAAAATTATATTTTCTGAAGTTATGAATAATAAGTTAGCAAATTTGAGGCACTAGACAAAAATGTGCTCTCTGTTAAAAAAGTGTTTCAATGAAATCCTTTCCTAGTCTTTCCAGGGTTATAATTTACGTTTTTACCAGCAGGTGGCGGTATTGTTTTTAGTAAAAGTTGCTTTAGGAGCCTAATTTTTTGTTGGAGGAGGATTTCTGGCTCTTCGGTAAAAATTTCATTTGCATTTTTTTCATTATCATTGTTCATATCTTTTTTTGTAATTTTTCCAGAATTATTTTCTCATTGCAGATCACTGGAAAGCTTTCTTGTTAGAAGGAAAACTGATAACTAATGAGAATCATTTGGCGGATTCATCTTTTGCTACTTCGACTTCTTTTCTCATTTAGAAATAGGATGATACGTACTTCTGATTTCATGGGTTTTCTCTCTAGATACTGACCAAGAATGAATTTTGATATTAGTCTATGTTTTATTTTTAAATAGCAAACAGCCATTTAAATTACCTTCCATAAAAAGAATTGATCCTTTAAAACTATAGAAAAGAAATGCAAAAAAACAAACAAAAAAAAACCCTTAAAATTTTGACCAGGTTTGTCTTTCTATTATTAAGCATGAATTTTTTACATATTAACATTGTTCACTACTATACTGGGTTTTCCTCCCATCCATCTCTATAAGACCTCCTCAAAATAGAATTTTAAAAACTGAATCTGAAAATATAGGTAATATGTTCTTATACTTATTATTTACTATTAAAAGGGACATCGACTGTACTTAAAATTCTCAAAACCTTTTGGTTAGCCAGGAAATATGTAGTTTTCTTACAAAACTGCCTTAGTATTTTCTTTTTAAGCCAGTTGGGGTTTTAATATGCAATGTTGTGACTAGAGTTATTCTCAAAAACTTATGGAGCACTGGATGTGGTGCCTAAACAAGGAATTTTGGAACACCGAAGAGAAATAAAATAAAATAAAATGAAGAAAAATAGCATCTAATTGGGAAAGTAAAGCATAAGTATATGAAATGTTAACAAATAAAGCAATTCAAGATTTAAACAAAAAGTTGAAATATTTGACCTCCAGAAACATTTATTGATCTTTTACTTAACGCCAGGCTGTTTTAAACTCTAAAAATTGGGGAATAAAGAGGGGAGAAAGAGATAGAGACAGAGAGGCACTCTGTCTATATCTTCAGAGGGTCAGGGGCTTTTGTAAATAGAACTGTATTTAATCCGTTATATAAAAATACAGTTCAGTTTTATCCCCAGGTCTTTTTTTTTTTCCTTTTTCTTTTTTTTCTTTGTAGAGGAGTTAGTGTCATGCATAGCACTGATAATTAGTACAGAAATGTAGTCCCTCCCTTTCTGTCCCCTTCTCAAGCCAGTGCTTACAGTCAGTAAATCTACAAAGAAATATAATGTGGAGGGTTCAAATTGTTTCCAGAACATACAATGGAAGTGACTCAACAACTGTATCTGGGATTTTAATGCAAGAAGGTGACAGCTGTGTTAGTGGCTTAGAAAGTGATGAATTGATGTGATGTTACAAAGCAATGCCTGATCACAAATGACTTGCACAGCTCTATGCTCAGGCTGGTTTAGTTAGAGCTCTCTCTGTAATGGAGCAGACATTTAGAAGCCCTGATTATGCATCTGACCTCATTTTCCACAGGTAATACTGCTTTTTTCTTTACAGAGAAGAGAGAGACTATTAAATAGGACTATTCTCGGGTTCTATTCACCTCTCTTTACATCCTGCTTACAAATTAACATGTATCTGTCTTTCATCTCAACTTAGTGGAAAAGACATTTCTATTTCTCAAGGTAAACTACAAACCTGGTTTCTTCATCCATTCCGAATTCCCCTGATCTTCTTTCTGAGGACCTTGTGCAATCAATTTCCCTCTGTTCTGTAGAATATATTAGTCTCTGCTCTCTTTCGTCCCTTGCACATCTGAAGAGTTCAAGGTTCTCCCTTCTGTAGAAAATTATTTCTCTCCCCTCATACCTTCAAAATGCCCAACACCAGCGTTGATCTGTCTTTTCATATTCAGGTTTATAGAGGACATCTTTCTGGGGCTAAATCACAGGGTGTCAAAACTCAGTTTGTCGGTAACTGAACTCACTGTGTACCCTGCTGCCCCACTCCTCCTCCACCTCCTTTCTTCCCCTCTAGTTTTTTCCATTTTGATGAATGGCTGTACCCCCCTGACTCCCAGCCTCCCCTGCTTTTGTGTTCTAACTCTATCGGCTGTTCTACCCCAAACCCATAAGCAATCCCCATGTTGACAATTGACTATAAACAAGCAACAAATATTACAGACAATGGTTATAATTTCAAGGAAAAGATAACATATAAACAGTTTTAAATTTCTTCAGTAAAAATGTATTGGGTTGTATTATATGAGAGCAGAATAAACATAATGCCATGTCTAGATATAGATGACATTTTAATTTCTCCATTACCTTTGTGTATATTGTCAAGAAATAACTGAACTGAGGAAAAATCAAGAATGACAAAATATTAAATTTTATTTCCTGGCTTAGTTTTTATTTTCAAACATCATTTCTTTCTTGAATCTATGATAATAATCTGATATGATTAACTTGCTGATATAAACTGGAAATGGAAATGCTCATTTCCTTGAATTCTTCTTTTCCAGTTTTATAACATGAGCTCACTGACCAGAGCGAGCCCTGGGGAAAAGCTATGAGATAAATTTGATGGTTTTGAATATTTTAAAAAATAATTTTATCAAACATTAGTGTGGCAAAGCAAAAATGGCACTAGGCAAGTTTAAACAGGAAAGGAAGACTTTATTCAGGTTGAGAGACCAGAACTCAGTCTGAATGAGCTCTGCAGGAACAAAAGGTGGTATGGTTTTCAAAAGATGGGGTGAGAGAGCATAGGCCATCTGTGGTTTGCCAACTGGTTTTCACCAAAGGAAAAGTAAACTTTCTCTTTTTTTAAATTGAAGTATAGTTGACTTACACTGTTAGTTTCTTATTTTAACATACTGACTGGACAGTTCCATCTATGAAGTTACGCTCACTGGGATAAGTGTAGTTATCATCTGTCACCATGTCTGTTATGACAGTATTGACTATATTCTCCATGCTGTACTTTTCATCTCTATAATTTATTTTATGACTGGAAGTTTGTGCTTCTTAATCCCCTTCACTGATTTTGCCATGCCCCTCCCCCCAACCTCTGGCAACCCCTAGTTTATTCTCTGTATTTATGCTTCTGTTTTTGGGTTTTTGTTGTTTGTTCATTTGTTTTCTTTTATGGATTTCACATGTAAATGAAATCATATCTTCATGCCAGGAGGAAGTTTTACAACTCAGATTAAGGAATGCACTGAAGTTAGACTTCTATCCTTCTGCAAAAATGGGGGTGAGGGGACATGGGGATAGGGGTTCTCTCTTTCTTGATAATTACTTTTCAAAGGCATGCCTCCCAAGTCTTGAGAAAGACATTCCTAAGTTGTAAAACAGGCAAGCTTTTAAAAATATTTACATTTCGGTGGGGAGGAGTCAAGATGGCGGAGAAGTAGCAGGCTGAGACGACATCGGGTAGCAGGAGATCAGCTAGATAGCTTATCTAACCATTGTGAACACCTACAAATCCAACGGGAAATTGAAGAGAAGAAGAGCAACAATTCCAGAAATAGAAAATCGATCACTTTCTGAAAGGTAGGACCTGCGGAGAAGTGAATCCAAAGCGACGGGAAGATAGACCCCGGGGGGAGGGGCCGGCACCCGGCAAGCGGCGGAGCGACGGAGCCCAAAATCGGGACTTTTAAAGGTCGGCTCCACTGGGAGACATCGCTCCAGAGGCTAAACTGGGGGGAAACCCAGGTGGGGTCAGCATAACCCCAGGTCCTGCGGGGTCACAGAAGGACTGGGGGTGTCTGAGTGCCGCAGAGCTCGCAGGTATTAGAGCGGGGAAGCCGGCTACAGCGACAAAGCCGAGGAGTGAGCTCTAAGCCCGGGGTTACCTTGTGCTGGTCACAGGCTGGGTGGGCTCGGAGCGCGGCCGGAGGCCATGGAGACGAAAGCGACCCGGCGCTTTTCTTCAGCTCCAGCAATTGACTGCTTTCCTCGAGGCGCGACCTCAAGCCGGGGAGGCGGGGCTGTTGGGCGCTTTGCTCTGAGAGCGCACTGAGGAGCGGAACCCCAAGCTCTCGGCTCCTCCGGGCTAAGAGATTGGGAGGCCGCCATCTTCATTCCCGTCCTCCGGAACTCTACGGAAAGCGCTCAGGGAACAAAAGCTCCCGAAAGCAAACCCGAGCGGATTACTTAGCCCGGCCCCTGGCAAGGGCGGTGCAATTCCGCCTGCAGCAAAGACACTTGAGAATCACTACAACAGGCCCCTCCCCCAGAAGATCAACAAGAAACCCATCCAAAACCAACTTCAGTCACCAAGAACAGCGGAATTCCACAGCAGGAGAAAGCAAATCTTATCTGGACAAAATGACAAGGCGGAAAAACTCACCTCAAAAAAAAAGAACAAGAGGCCGTACCGAAGGCTGGAGACCTAATCAATACGGACATAGGTAACATGACAGATCTAGAGTTCAGAATGACAATTCTCAAGGTTCTAGCTGGGCTCGAAAAAGGCATAGAAGATATTAGAGAAACCCTCTCCGGAGAGATAAAAGCCCTTTTTGGAGAAATAAAAGAACTAAAATCTAACCAAGTTGAAATCAAAAAAGCTATTCATGAGGTGCAATCAAAAATGGAAGCTCTCACTGCTAGGATCAATGAGGCAGAAGAAAGAATTAGTGACATAGAAGACCAAATGACAGAGAATAAAGAAGCTGAGCAAAAGAGAGACAAACAAATACTGGACCACGAGGAGAGAATTCGAGAGATAAGTGACACCATAAGACGACACAACATTAGAATAATTGGGATTCCAGAAGAAGAAGAAAGAGAGAGGGGAGCTGAAGGTATATTGGAGACAATTATTGGAGAGAATTTCCCTAATATGGCAAAGGGAACAAACATCAAAATCCAGGAGATGCTAAGAACGCCCCTCAAAATCAATAAAAATAGGTCCACAACTCATCACGTGATAGTAAAATTTACAAGTCTTAGCGACAAAGAGAAAATCCTGAAAGCAGCCCGGGAAAAGAAGTCTGTAACATACAAGGGTAAAAACATTAGATTGACAGCGGACCTATCCACAGAGACCTGGCAGGCCAGAAAGAACTGGCATGATATATTCAGAGCACTAAACGAGAAAAACATGCAGCCAAGAATACTATAAATACTATAAATACTATAAAGATAAAGATAAAGATCTTCCAGGACAAACAAAAGCTGAAAGAATTTGCAAACACCAAACCAGCTCTACAGGAAATACTGAAAAGGGTCCTCTAAGCAAAGAGAGACCCTAAAAGTAGTAGATCAGAAAGAAACAGAGACGATATACAGTAACAGTCACCTTACAGGCAATACAATGGCACTAAATTCATATCTCTCAATAGTTACCCTGAATGTTAATGGGCTAAATGCCCCAATCAAAAGACACAGGGTATCAGAATCGATAAAAAAACAAAACCCATCAATATGCTGCCTACAAGAAACTCATTGTAGACCCGAAGACACCTCCAGATTTAAAGTGAGGGGGTGGAAAACAATGTACCATGCTAATGGACATCAGAAGAAAGCTGGGGTGGCAATCCTTATATCAGATCAATTATATTTTAGGCCAAAGACTATAATAAGAGATGAGGAAGGACACTATATCGTACTCAAAGGGTCTGTCCAAAAAGAAGATCTAACAATCTTAAATATCTATGCCCCTAACATGGGAGCAGCCAACTATGTAAACCAATTAATAACAAAATCAAAGAAATACATCGACAGTAATACAATAATAGCAGGGGACTTTAACACTCCCCTCACTGAAATGGACAGATCATCTAAGCAAAAGATCAACAAGGAAATAAAGGCCTTAAATGACACACTGGACCAGATGGACATCACAGATATATTCAGAACATTCCACCGCAAAGCAACAGAATATACATTCTTCTCTAGTGCACATGGAACATTCTCCAGAATAGACCACATCCTGGGTCATAAATCAGGTCTCAATCGGTACCAAAAGATTGAGATCATTCCCTGCATATTTTCAGACCACAATGCTCTGAAGCTAGAACTCAATCACAAGAGGAAATTTGGAAAGAACGCAAATACATGGAGACTAAACAGCATCCTTCTAAAAAATGAATGGGTCAACCAGGAAATTAAAGAAGAATTGAAAAAATTCATGGAAACAAATGATAATGAAAACACAACAGTTCAAAATCTGTGGGACACAACAAAGGCAGTCCTGAGAGGAAAATATATAGCGGTGCAAGCCTTTCTCAAGAAACAAGAAAGGTCTCAAATACACAACCTAACCCTACACCTAAAGGAGCTGGAGAGAGAAGAACAAAGAAAGCCTAAACCCAGCAGGAGAAGAGAAATCATAAAGATCAGAGCAGAAATCAATGAAATAGAAACTAAAAAAAAAATAGAACAAATCAATAAAACTAGGAGCTGTTTCTTTGAAAGAATTAATAAGATTGATAAGCCCCTGGCCAGACTTATCAAAAAGAAAAGAGAAAGGACGCAAATAAATAAAATCATGAGTGAAAGAGGAGAGATCACAACCAACACCAAAGAAATACAAACAATTATAAGAACATACTACGAGCAACTCTATGCCAACAAATTTGACAATCTGGAAGAAATGGATACATTTCTAGAGATGTATAAACTACCACAACTGAACCAGGAGGAAATAGGTAACCTGAACAGACCCATAACCAGTAAAGAGATTGAAACAGTCATCAAAAATCTCCAAACAAACAAAAGTCCAGGACCAGACGGCTTTCTAGGGGAATTCTACCAAACATTTAAAGAAGAATTAATTCCTATTCTCCTGAAACTGTTCCAAAAAATAGAAATGGAAGGAAAACTTCCAAACTCATTCTATGAGGCCAGCATCACCTTGATCCCAAAACCAGACAAGGATCCCACCAAAAAAGAGAATTACAGACCAATATCCTTGATGAATACAGATGCGAAAATTCTCACCAAAATACTGGCCAATAGGATCCAACAGTACATTAAAAGGATTATTCACCACGACCAAGTGGGATTTATTCCAGGGCTGCAAGATTGGTTCAACATCCACAAATCCATCAATGTGATACAATACATTAATAAAAGAAAGAGTAAGAACCATATGATACTCTCAATAGATGCTGAAAAAGCATTTGACAAAGTGCAGCATCCCTTCCTGATTAAAACTCTTCAAAGTGTAGGGATAGAAGGCACATACCTCAATATTATCAAAGCCATCTATGAAAAACCCACCGCAAATATCATTCTCAATGGAGAAAAACTGAAAGCTTTTCCGCTAAGGTCAGGAACACGGCAGGGATGTCCGTTATCACCACTGCTGTTCAATATAGTACTAGAAGTCCTAGCCTCAGCAATCAGACAACAAAAAGAAATTAAAGGCATCCAAATCGGCAAAGAAGAAGTCAAACTATCACTCTTTGCAGATGATATGATACTATATGTGGAAAACCCAAAAGGCTCCACTCCAAAACTGCTAGAACTTATACAGGAATTCAGTAAAGTGTCAGGATATAAAGTCAATGCACAGAAATCAGTCGCATTTCTTTACACTAACAACAAGACAGAAGAAAGAGAAATTGAGGAGTCAGTCCCATTTACAATTGTACCCAAAACCATAAGATACCTAGGAATAAATGTAACCAAAGAGGCAAAGAATCTATACTCAGAAAACTATAAAGTACTCATGAAAGAAATTGAGGAAGACACAAAGAAATGGAAAAATATTCCATACTCCTGGATTGGAAGAACAAATATTGTGAAAATGTCTATTCTACCTAAAGCAATCTACACATTTAATGCAATCCCTATCAAAATCCCATCCATTTTTTTTTAAAGAAATAGAACAAATAATCCTAAAATTTATATGGAACCAGAAAAGACCTCGAATAGCCAAAGGAATATTGAAAAAGAAAGCCAAAGTCGGTGGCATCACAATTCCAGACTTCAAGCTCTATTACAAAGCTGTCATCATCAAGACAGTATGGTACTGGCACAAAAACAGACATATAGACCAATGGAACAGAATAGAGAGCCCAGAAATAGACCCTCAACTCTATGTCAACTAATCCTCGACAAAGCAGGAAAGAATATCCAATGGAAAAAAGACAGCCTCTTCAACAAATGGTGCTGGGAAAATTGGACAGCCACATGCAGAAAAATGAAATTGGACTATTCCCTTACACCACACACGAAAATAGACTCAAAATGGATGAAGGACCTCAATGTGCGAAAGGAATCTATCAAAATCCTTGAGGAGAATGCAGGCAGCAACCTCTTTGACCTCAACCGCAGCAACTTCTTCCTAGGAACATCGCCAAAGGCAACAGAAGCAAGGGCAAAAATGAACTATTGGGATTTCATCAAGATCAAAAGCTTTTGCACAGCAAAGGAAACAGTGAACAAAACCAAAAGACAACTGACAGAATGGGAGAAGATATTTGCAAACGACATAGCAGATAAAGGGCTAGTATCCAAAATCTATAAAGAGCTTATCAAACTCAATACCCAAAGAACAAATAATCCAGTCAAGAAATGGGCAGAGGACATGAACAGACATTTCTGCAAGGAAGACATCCAGATGGCCAACAGACACATGAAAAAATGCTCCACATCACTCGGCATCAGGGAAATACAAATCAAAACCACAATGAGATACCACCTCACACCAGTCAGAATGGCTAAAATTAACAAGTCAAGAAATGACAGATGCTGGCGAGGATGCGGAGAGAGGGGAACCCTCCTACACTGCTGGTGGGAATGCAAGCTGGTGCAACCACTCTGGAAAACAGTGTGGAGGTTCCTCAAACAACTGAAAATAGAGCTACCCTATGACCCAGCAATTGCACTCCTGGGTATATATCCTAAAGATACAAATGTGGTGCTCCGAAGGGGCACGTGCACCCGAAGGTTTATAGCAGCAATGTCCACACTAGCCAAACTGTGGAAAGAGCCTAGATGTCCATCAACAGATGAATGGATAAAGAAGATGTGGTGTATATACACAATGGAATACTATGCAGCCATCAAAAGACATGAAATCTTGCCATTTGCGACGACATGGATGGAACTAGAGGGTATCATGCTTAGCGAAATAAGTCAATCGGAGAAAGACAACTATCATATGATCTCTTTGATATGAGGAAGGGGAGATGCAAGGCGGGGGGGTTGGGAGGAGGTAGGAAAAGAAAAAATGAAAAGATGGGATTGGGAGGGAGACAAACCATAAAAGACTCAATCTCAAGAAACAGACTGAGGGTTGCAGGGGGGAGGGGGAACGGGAGAGGGTGGTGGGGAAATGGACATTGGGGAGGGTATGGGCTATGATGAGTGCTGTGAAATGTGTAAACCTGACGATTCACAGACCTGTACCCCTGGGGATAAAAATACATTATATGTTTATTAAAATAAAAAAATTAAAAAAAATATTTACATTTCAAAAGGGCCAAGAGAAAATTTAGCGACCAGTATTCTAATGTTCTCAGGAAAGTAAGAGCAGGGGCCTAGAGTCAGGAAGATTTTCTAAGGTTTAGTTAAGCTGAGAAAAAAATGTTAACGCTGTTGTGGTCAAGGGGATGCAAATTCTTTGATTTCATTTCAATTTGCCCTGGCATCTCTCTGAGCACATTTTTATATAACATATCCCTGTGGTTGCTTGGTATTTGATTTTGGATTTAGAGACTCTGTAATAAAGTAGCCTTTCTTAAATTTGGTCTGACTTAACCTATTATTTTTTTTTTTAATTAGCACATCTGTCAATGATTTGTGTTCTTACTCAAAAGAATATAACAGAGCAATTAGTTGTTAGAAACTGAAAAAGTAAGCCACAGTGTCCTCAACAGACATTGATCCTGCTTTGACTCTTAAATTCTGATATAAGAATACTCATAAAAGGCTGCTGTGAACAGAGCAGGCAGAGATAACAGAGGCTCAGACACACTAAAGCTAATTACCTACAGTAAATGGTTTGAATGTGGGCCAATAAGAGATTGGGGAGTAAGCATATTAAAGCCACTATAATAGAAGACATGAAATGAGACAAAAGAAATGAGGGATGGAAATGTAATGCATGGAAGGAAAGTCATACAGGAGATTAAGAAAATTACATTGCTATTGTGTTTCATTCCAGTTAAAGTGAATGACCTTCATTGGCAATGGTTCACGAATCCAGTATTTATAAGAGAACACAGATGCATACAGTGGCATACAGGTTAACTTCTTTTTGCCTTTTTCTTCTTTTCTCTTTAATGCCTAGATAATGAGCTACACTGCAAATACACAATCTACACATGTGAAACCTTATAGAATAGAGATACAATAGGCTATGCTTATCTAGTTGAAGACAATGTTTTATGTTCTCCAGTCACACACCTGCTGGACTTACATATTAATAATTTTTAACTGATGAAGGATGTATTGTCACCATTTTCCCAGTTTTCAGGGACTTGCTAGGCCCAGAAAGTCTGTCCCTCTGTTGAATGGATGCTTCCATTTTGGTGGAAAGCAATTTTTTCATTAATTCATTCTCATGCTCATGTAACTGTGAATAATACATTTATTCCCATTATAATAATAATTCCTATAATTCCTATGACAAGACATCACTGGATTCTGGGGATGGGGAGAGGAAACAAAACCTAAATCTGGTGCCATCTCAGAACTGTCCTAGATAAAGTCTGTCTTAGAATCATTCTCATTTTAATGAGTATGCCCTTAACCTTCAGTGGGTGGGAGGGAGCAAATATCTTTCTATCATTAAAGTTATGAAAATATGGGATACAGACTGAGGTGAGTTTACCACATTCCTATATTGCATAGTAGTTTTTCAGAAATTAAGTATTGGTCCAGGGGTTCCAATACTTTCTTAGTTTACAGCAAACTTAAGTGTCTCAGTAATTTTTTTCCTGGCACATCTAGATCCAAAGAAGTGGCTAGCAATGGCGGTTAACTACATAGGTCCAAGAATTTAAAAAATATTTATTTCTTAAAAGTTTAATAGTTAATTGAAAGAAACAACACATAAAAGTTTAATAGTTACTTGAAAGAAACAACACATAAAACAACACACAAACATATTTTTGTTTCATTGCTAATCACAATTATTAATGTGTACAACTTTTGAACACTGCAAAACTTCTCAAATCTTTGAATCAGATTGGACACGGTCGTCCCTTTTTCCTATCCTACATTGATTTTCATAGGTACTTGCTTTTTGTCATAGTGGTTGCTGAAAACATACTTTTGCAAATATATGACATCATCTCAAGGAATATAGTGCAGTCAAATGTTAAGATTTTGATAACCTCACATTAGCAGTTTGTATAGATTACAATGGATGTTGAGTATTGCTGTGTTTGGCTCTTGACCTTGGGGTCGCAAGTTCATGCCCCACTTTGTAGAGATTACTAAAAAATAAACTTAAACCTGTTAAATATTCCACAGGACCTTTGTGAATTTGTTATGGCCTAGTGGGTTGTATGAAGGTAAATACAAATTAAAGATGAGGTTTAATTCTGCCTGTGGAAAATAAGGGGAAAGATTTCTTCTCTCTCTGTTTTCTTAGGGAAGTTACTTTAGAGAACTTGTGAGTGTAGTTTCTTTCTGTCCCCTCAGGAGATTCTGCTTTTAATTATATTTCCTGAAGCTTTGGCCTGTGTTTCAGAATGATGCTAGACACAAGTTTCCTCCAAGTTTTGACCTATTCAAACATTACAAATTATCATTATAGATTTACACATCTAGACATTTTCATTTTTTATATATTGAAGAAATGATTTGTATTCCATAACATTACCACAACTTTCTAAAAGTTAGAAGGCAAGCATCACACTCATTTTTAAAAATTGATTTTAGAGAAGAAGAGCAATCTAACAGGGATTATGTGGCGTGCCAGAAAAATGACAAGGTGAGTACCTTGGGTAAGTATGATACTTTTTTTTTTCATTACTTTAACAAATTTAGAGTATGTGGCTTGCCAGAGAGTCAAATTAAGCACCTAAATTTCAATATCTCCTCCTACTTTCCATAGCCTATACAAGAAGGTTTTTTTTAGAGATTGCTAAAGAAGAAATATGGTTAAATTATGAGAAAAAAACCCTCATAATTAAAGTGTTAAAAGTTGTAGGACATAAGAAATTATGTTCAAGTAAGGTTCTGGAACTTCCTTTCAGAAAATTTTACTTTATTGATATTTTACCATATTAGTTAAAATTATAACATTGTTATATTACTATTGATACAAATCAAATAATCCCACCATCCCTTTAGTCCTTTCTCAATTTTTGTTTATTTAATTTTATAAAACTAGAAAACATAATTGTGTTACACAGAACTTAATACTACCTTTCTCCCCTTTCATTTATTATGTCATAGGCATAGCCAATGTCTCCCTAGGTATATCTAACCCGGTATTTAGGCAACCTCATAGATTTCCAAAGTATGACTATGATGATTAGTTTACTCTTCATTTTCATATTTTAAAAGAATAATATGGCAGGCCAATACCTTTAATTAGGTTTGAATGCAGTTCTGATCAGATAGGAGGTGAATTTGATGAGTCTATCAGTTACCTGATGACTAATCAATCTTAGCCGGTTGTGTATGATATAGTCTTTCCGATAGATTTGATAATTGAGGACATAAAGGGTTTTAGAAGGAAACTGAAAGAATAGATAAACAGTTTTCTTTGTCAATATTTTTGAAACCATGTCACTCAACTTCATAGATCTGAGATTGGTATCTTAGAAAAATTTCAAAGGAGTAACACATTTTGAGCAGAACACGAAGAGGACAAGATTGTGTTTATATTGTCAGAAAAGAAACCAGACCAGATCAATAAGACTAGGAGTAGATTCTTTGCAAGAATTAATAATATTGAAAACCCCTAACCAGAGTTATTAAAAAGAAAAGAGAAAGTACCCAAGTGAGTAAAGTTATGAATCAGAGAGGAGGGATCACAACTAGTACCACAGAAATATAAACAGTGATAAGGGAATATTATGAAAAATTGTAGGCCAACAAATTGAGCAATCTGGAAGGAATGGATAAATTCCTAGAAACATACAAACTACCAAAACAGAAACAGGAAGAAATAGAAAATTTGAACAACCCATAAGCAGTGAAGACATGGAATCAGTAATTAAAAATCTCCCAACAAACAAAAGTCCAGGGCCAGAAAGCTTCCCAGGGCAATTCTACCAAACATTTAAAGAGTTAATACCTAGTCTTCTCAAACTGTTCCAAACAATAGAAATGGAAGGACAACTTCCAAACTCATTCTATGAGGCTAGCATCATCTTGACCCAAACCAGACAAAGACCCCACGGATTCTCAGGCACACAATATTTAATAAACACCTGCAGAGCACAGCGGGGTGGGGCTTGAGGTAAGAAGCTGAGGCCTCCCCTGGTGACGCTGTTCTGCTCACTCAAGTCAGTCTGTGCTGACGGAAGGGAGGGGTCAGAGAAAAATGGTGCCAGCCCTTTCCCTCATCCCTGGAGAGGGGAGTTCGCACCTGCTACTGTCTGGAAATCCCTCACAGAAGAGCAAACTATCTCCCTTCCTTTGTCCTGGGTGTCTTTCAGATCCCTGCCTTCACCCTGTCTGTGTCAACAAAATACACCACATTAATAAAAGAAAGGATAAGAATCATACGATCCTCTCAATAGGTACAGAAAAAGTATTTGGCAAAGTACAGCATCCATTCTTGATAAAAACCCTCAACAACTAGAGATAGAGGGGACATACCTCAAAATCATAAAGACCGTGTATGAAAGACTCACAACTAATATCATCCTCAATGGGGACAAACTGAGAGCTGTTCCTCTGAGGTCAGGAACAAGCCAGGGATGTCCACTCAGTGCTGGAAGTACTAACGTCAGCAATCAGACAATAAAAAGAAATAAAATAAAAGGCATCCTGATCGACAGGAAGAAGTAAAACTTCCACTGTTTGCAGACGACATGATACTCTATGTAGAAAACCCAAACACTATGCCAAAAGTTTGCTAGAACTGATATATGAACTTAGCAAAGTTGCAGGTTACAAAATCAACGTACGGAAATCTGTTGCATGTCTATACACCAATAATGAGGCAGAAGAAAGAGAAATCAAGCAATCGGTTCCATTTACAGTTAGAAATTGTAACAAGAAACCATAAAATACCTAGTAATAAATCTAACAAAAGAGGTGAAATATCTGTTCCTACCAACCATGTAAGAGGGTTCTCCTTTCTCCACATCCTCGCCAACATCAGTCATTTCCTGACTTATTAATTCTAGCCATTCTGACTGGTGTGAGGTGGTATCTCATTGTGGCTTTGATTTGTATTTCCCTGATGCCGAGTGATTTTGAACACTTTTTCATGTGTCTGTTGGCCATCTGGATGTCTTCTGCCTATTTCTTGATTGGATTATTTGTTCTTTGCGTATTGAGTTTGGTAAGTTCATTAGAGATTTTGGATACCAGCCCTTTACTTGATATGCCATTTGCAAATATCTTCTCCCATTCTGTCAGTTGTCTTTTGGTTTTGTTGTCATTTCCTTTGCTGTGCAAAAGCTTTTTACCTTGATGAAGTCCCAATAGTTCATTTTTGCCTTTGTTTCCCTTGCCTTTGGAGATGTATCCTGTGAGAAGTTACTGCAGCCAAGGTCACAGAGGTTGTTGCCTGTGTTCTACTCTAGGATTTTGTTGGATTCCTGTCTCACATTGAGGTCTTTCATCCCTTTTGAGTCTATTTTTGTGTCTGGTGTAAGGAAATGGTCCAGTTTCATTCCTCTGCGTGTGGCCGTCCAATTTTCCCAACACCATTTATTGAAGAGACTGTCTTATTTCCATTGCACATTCTTTCCTGCTTTGTCAAAAATTAGTTGACCACAGAGTTGAGGGTCCATTTCTGGCTATTCTGTTCCATTGATCTATGCATCTATTTTTAGGCCAGTACCATACCGTCTTCATGATAACAGCTTCATAGTGTAGCTTGAAGTCTGGTAGTACATTTTAGAACAAAATAGAAAGATACTATCATTGTTGTTATGATTTTATACAGCTGAGCATGTCCAACAAATTCCTCCCATTCCCTCCCACAGAATATCAAGCAGGTTTTTGAGAAATTGATTCATCTAAATTGATTAATTGACTTGTTTACATTTCTTGACTTGTTTCAAAATTCTCTTACAATAGCTTCTAATAGTCTCAACTAAATATTTCAAAAATAATCAGAATAAGGAAGGGAGTATATTCTCCAGAGAAATTTAACCAGAAAAGATCCTATCTGGTCAAAAAGGAGCACAGAGATGAGGAACTGAGCTGAAAATAAGGAAACAGACATAACACAATTCGGCATAGTTACTTGTGAGACTGGGACTGAAAACAGGAGCCCAGAAAATATAATCTAATAATGTGTTTTAGACCCTGATGGACACGGTGATGGATAAAACAGCCTAAGATTAAAAAATAAGCAATATACAAATAAAAAGGAAGGGAAAGGAAAGGAAAGAAGAGGAAAGAACAGCCAGGAAAGCATCACCACCACCAATATTGACAGACTAGAAACATAATTATAATATTTGATTTAGAAGCATGTGCTAATACAAATAATAAATGACTGAATAGAAGCTGAAAAAATTATTATAGTGGGTAATAATTGGAAGGCAAGGTATATTTTAAGAAATACAATATTTTGGGGTGGGGGATGGGCGAAATGGGTGAAGGGGAGTGGGAGGGACAGGCTTCCAGTTATGGAATGAATTAAGTCATGAGGATGAAAGGCACAGCATAGAGAATACAATGGTGTAGGAATAGTGTTGTATGGTGACCGATGGTAGCCACACTTGTGGGGAGCATGGCATAACAAACAGACTTGTTGAATCACTATGCTGTACACCTGAAACTAATGTAACATTGTATTTCAATGTTACTTCAATTAAAAATAATATTTTTACCTGTCTAAATAAGAAATTAATGAATACCATCAAAAATTGACACAAAATTAACAACAAATAATATTATTTAGTAACAAAGAAGTAAATAAATAAGAAGGTATAGAAAACAGATTTGAGGATAGTTACCTCTGGTCATTAGATTGGTATATGGGTCCGAGGAGTAGAGGAAAGATGTCTGTGTTAGCAGAAACTCATGTTTTTATTAAGCTCTCGGAACTATTTCACATTTCAAACTTTATGTATATATTACTTATGTATAGATTAGGTTAAAGTTAAAAAGCCTCTTTACTTATGCAGGGAAACTTTTTTTTTTTCAGGGGAAAAAAACATTGACTTACAAAGGGTTTTGTGGGTGTTTTAGTGGAATGCTTAAAATTTTCCTTTACTTTTAATTTAGTTAAAATTTAGTTGATAGCATACTCTGTTTCACTCTACTCCACCCATGTACTTATGAAAAAGATGCCCGGGAATTTATATATCTCAGGGGGAAGCACATTGTTTGAAGACATTGTTTGAAGTCCTGATTTCTGAGATTTAGGATTTGTCCATAAATATGGAGTATATACTGACTCTATGTCTGCTCATGATGCCTGAATAATTAGCTAAAAAGTGAAGAATGCAGTCAGTCAAGGCAATGCAGTCTTTTGATTCATTGCCAAGTTTCCTCAGTCTTGTATAGATACAAACTCAGTGCTTTCTAGCATTTATAAGGAAGTGTTTTCGATGCATTTGCTATGGAATGGTTAGACATAACTCCTAGTTTTTGTGTGGGTGCACACACATGCATATTCTTTTTTTTCTTATAAAAGAAATCAAATCTTGAGTTTTAAGAAGTTTTTTTACTAAGTAATAGAAGTATTCTGCCAGCTTATGGCATGGAAATGATCAGGAGTTGGTCAGAAAGGCAGACTCTGTGATTTGTTCCCAGGGAATAAATTTTACGTCAATGTGTGCCTTAAAAGTTAACGTGCTCCACACAGCTTTTTGAATTAAAAAATGTGTATAAACAACAGGAAAGCTCTGAAAATCAAAGTAATATTTCTTTATCCATTACTGATAAGCAGTCTCTCAATGCAAATGAGCACATGTCTTTAAAAAATTTTAAAGAAGGAAAAGAGTTTTATTCACGCCCACATCCGGAGAGCTACCCAGGACACACAGCCTTCACGAAGAAGAGTGCTACGGGGAACGACCATCTAGTACAGGTTACACGCGGTTTTTACATGAAGAGTTACAAATCATCATGACCAAAGACCTTGCAGAAAGTTACAGACCTGATCTTTTTTTTTTTTTTAATTTATTTATTTGACAGACAGAGATCAGAAGTAAGGAGAGAGGCAGGCAGAGAGAGAGGAGGGGAAGCAGGCTCCCCGCTGAGCAGAGAGCCCGATGTGGGGCTCGAACCCAGGACCCTGAGATCATGACCTGAGCCAAAGGCAGAGGCTTTAACCCACTGAGCCACCCAGGCGCCCCTACAGACCTTATCTTAAGCTTGTAGTATGTGTAGGACTGCTCAATTCCAATCTTAGAGGAACTAAGGAGGTTTGGCTCTTATCTTTGTGTTTGGAATGTTTCTTTGTAGGTTATTTGTTAATGAAGCAAATGTACAATGTGTACTCTGGGCAGAAACTGAGCCCATGCTTTGAGGTTTTGCTGACTCTGGTAAATGTAGAAGTATGGTTTTTCTGAGACCCCATACACAGGGCCCACAAACATTAAAAGCCGAAGCTCTCCTTCACTCTATCCAGTCTTTAGCTTTAAGATTGAGAAAATGAGAAACCATCTACTGAATTCATTTAACATCTAGGTATCCGAAGCTTTAACATTAAACTAATAAAAGAGAAACAGTTCACTCTGGGAGATAACAAGCCTGAAGAATCTCCCCAAAAGGACCTTCCAGTCTTTTTTCTCTTTCCTCCTGCTAGGACATTTCTGACATGCTTTTACTGCATCATATTTTCTCTAGTCACAAAATATGAGACTCCTAGACCTCAAGTATGACACTATTTAGAAAAGCAACACTTGCAATCCCATCAACAGCTAACTTTGCCGTGGCAGTCTGATTTCAGGATATTTCTGAATTAGTGAACATTGAAACAGCGTTTCTATTGAGCAAAGGCAAGGAAAGTCATTTGGACTCAATGACTAGAGTGGGGTATAGGATGGTGGATACAAATAACTAAGGTTACACACTGCTTTTCAATGAAATCTCTTGCTTTCAATCACTAGGAATTAACCAAAATAAAACCTAGTTTTATTTTATTTTTTTAAAGATTTTATTTATTTATTTGACAGAGATCACAAGTAGGCAGAGAGACAGGCAGGGAGAGAGGGGGAGACAGGCTCCCTGCTGAGCAGAGAGCCCAATGCGGGGCTCGATCCCAGGACCCTGAGGTCATGACCCGAGCCGAAGGCAGAGGCTTTAACCCACTGAGCCACCCAGGCGCCCCTAAAACCTAGTTTTAATGTAAGTTTTTTTATATTTGCTCTCAGGTTTTCCTGAGGGTGTTGTTCCTGAAAGTCAAAGAATTTATTCAGCAATATTTGAAATCTAAGGTCTTGGGAAAGTATATCTATTTTTGCAAAGATTAACATGTACATTTCCTCATATAGCCATCCCTAAATCAGTCATGGATGAAACTTAATACTGGAAGACCAAATATTCCATGAGCTTTTGGTACATCTCCAAATTTATGTGAGAGGCAAATTGCCTTGGATAAAAAGTTCTAATATTATAAAACTAAGATCATGCTGTAGTTTTTCAATATTTGTAAGATTTTTATTTATTTGAGAAAGAGAGACCAAGCAGGGGTCAGAGGCAGAGTTAGAGGGAGAAACAGACTCTTCACTGAGCAGGGAGCTAGATGCAGGACTTGGTCCCAGGACCTCAGGATCATGGCCTGAGCCGAAGGCAGACGCTGAACCGACTGAGCCACCCAGGCATCCCAATGCTGTTGTTTAATGCCAATAAATACAAGATTTCATTAAACATCTGGTTCTTCTTCAAACTTTAAGCTTATTCTTTTTTTTTTGGGGGGGGGGGCTTTTCTTCTTGCCTCATGGATGTCACTTTTTCTCCTGTTCCCAACTTGTCCTCTTGCTTATGTTATATACGACTTGCCTGAATCAGTTCTCAAGTCCCAGGCATGCATTTCTGATTTTCCTGTTAAAATCACATACTCAGTGCTGGCAAAAGTCGATTGAGAGTCTACACATTGCTCTTCTTGTCGACTAAACTGAATCTATTCTTTGACTCTAAATCACACGGATTCAAATCATCTTAAATCTTTTGGACGCTAGCATTTCTTACTGTACCAAGCTACTTCAATGCCCAGCCACATCCACTCAGCACATTCTAAGGAGCTGATTCGCAGATCTCTGCTCTACTTCCTGGCATCCTCAGGGATGGGTCATGGGAGCAGGTTTGACCCATGTATGGAGGAGGCTGAAAGTACCAGGAAGTTGACTGCTTATAATGTAAACCGATATTCTAAACTAACATTGATAATACATAAAACAAAGACTTTGAAAATATTGAAGTTAGTCACCTAAAGGTTTTCTGTGATTTTACAGAGACTGCATAATTTTATATACTCAACTACTGATTTATGGAAATATTACAGAGAACCTTGCAAAAACAGCCGTCAGAAAATGGAAAGAAATGTCAAAGTGTCCTCATAGTGCTAGCATAAAACATACATTTCTTTTATCATTTTGCCTATTCTGTTAAAGAAGATGTGGAAATCTCTGCCTTAAACAAATCATAAAAATTACATTCCTTGTCACACAAATCTAGTGAATGTGTCCCCTATCCACCTAGTTCCCACAGCAGGGCATTACCTGCCAGTCATTTTTTTCCATGGTGTATTTATTTTGAGCTTGCTATTTTCTGAGTGGCCTATCTATGACATGTTGCTAATTTCTCTCTAAGCAATAAAGCAAGGTCACAACTAAATGAGGACGAGGTACCATAACTGGGGAGAGGAGAGCAGGGGGAAACTGATCCACTGCTGTCTACACAGACTTCTAACCCAGTGAACCTTGAGTTCTCCCTGTATTGTCCCCAGTGCTGGTGTTGCTGACCAGTCAGTGCTGAAATAACTCTGCGCACCTGGTAGAAAGGCTCCCGATGGCCCAGACAGGAAGAACGTATGGGACCTCTCCTAAATCATTGTCAGGGACAGAATGCTAATATGCAAAAAGTTTATTGGTTGTGCTTAATTGGTCTGCTACTGACCTAAGCATGAATGTGGCTCAGAAATTTAGAGTACTGGACAGGCCATATATGTCATTACATGCATGCAAATCATTTATCTCCTACTTGGCTCTTAATGAAATCAATACACTTCAGATATAGTCAGAAACTTCTATGTTCCCTAAACCAGTCCAAATGTCATCACATATGTTAAACTCTTGAGACCACACAACCTTTTCAGGTAGGTTTAATAGATGAGGAAATGGATAGTTGAGAAGGTTAAATGACAGTTATTCAAATTAACCACTATAAAATGATGAAAAGAGACACTTTAGACCCAGTAACATGAAACCTCACTCTATTCCCTGCACACAGCACACATTTAAAGTATGTTTATGAGGCAGCCTTGGATTAGGTAAATAATCGTTCTGAACAGCCTATAAGTAAACATAGTCCAGGAAATGAGTTTCAATACTTAGAAATAATAGCAAACATCATAAGATTTCCTGAATACTAACAGAAACCCTGGGTAAGTACAGGACCCTAGGCAATCATCTAGACTGTTTGACATTTGACTTTTTTCCCTGATAAATAAAATGAAAGAAACAGAAGTATAAATAAATCAAGCGTAATCACTATTTACCTTTGATAACTTTTACTTCTCTTCACAAAATAAATCAGAAATGAAGTTATAGCACATCAAAGATTACTAAGCCAGGGTTGCCCCTGCCAGGGAATTTAGAATGGAAATAGAAATGCTACTTTCCCCCCTAGATGCCTCTTCATCTTCCTCTAATCTCCAATTGACCTTTTTACCACTCTCTCAATCCATTCTCTTGGTTTTTATCACTGCTGGTGAATATGACGAGGTGGGAAATGTTGAAAAATGCTTAAAATGCTCTTCAGAATTGCTGTCCTCTCAGAAGAAAATTGCATTAATTTGACTCTTTTTTTTCTTTGGTTTATTTCCCGATATGAAGGGTCTTAACCTTCTGGAAGATTTGGCTCTTCCTCTCCCCTCAACCCCCATCATACTTAAAATAATCTTTTCATTAGACTAACCTTTTTCTTTCTTTCTTTCTTTCTTTTTTTTTTTTTAAAGATTTTATTTATTTATTTATTTGACAGACAGGGATCACAAGAAGGCAGAGAGGCAGGTGCGGGGGTGGGGGAGCAGGCTCCCCGCTGAGCAGAGATCCTGATGTGGGGCTCCATCCCAGGACCCTGGGATCATGACCTGAGCCGAAGGCAGAGACTTTAACCCGCTGAGTCACCCAGGCGCCCCTAGACTAACATTTTTCAAAGGACAGAGCAAAGACTGGCTTCAAGAAGATTTTGTTTTCCTACCCTGCAAAACTCTTTTATCAAGGAGATACTAAAGACCTAGTTAAAGACTTGAAATTGGATACAGTAAACTATGGACAACACAAATATTCTCACCTGTGTTTCCTTATGTCTGTGAACAGTTATTTAAAAGTGTGAAAATTCAAACTGAGAAAGAAAGGTTTGCTGATTTGTCTTTTTTCCCTCATGATTAGACACATTTTGCTCAGTGGAATTAGGTAGTTCAAAGGAATAGATATTAGGAAATGGTGTTCTCAATTAAGGGTACTCTTTTATTTTTAATTAACTATATCCATAAATAAAAGAAACTCTTAAACACAGTTATTATTCTTTATTTGATGGTGAGATTTAAAGGATTTGTTAAGAGTAGCCATAGATCTTGGGATGCCTGGGTGGCTCAGTCGGTTAAGTGTCTGCCTTTGGTTTAGGTCACTATCCCAGGGTCCTGGGATGGGATTCCACATCAGGCTTCCTACTCAGTGGAGAGCCTGCTTCTCCCTCTACTCCTTGCTCATGCTCTGTCTTGCTATACTTGCCTCTCTCTCTCTCTCTCTCTCTCAAATAAATAAACTCTTTAAAAAAAGAGCATCTATAGATCAGAACCTGGATGCTTGTATACCACTTGTCTTTCCTTCAATTAGAATGAAATTATGAGAAAAATGGATTTATGTAATTAAACATGGTATTAATAATTATAATAATATGTTACTCTTTCTTTGTAATGATAACTACCATAATAATATGGTATTCATTCTTTGTTTGGTCCCTGTCCTTTCATACACTATTAATTACCTGTAACTCTGGGGATCTACGGATCCTTTCTTCCCATTTTCCACAATATTCTAAATCTTTAAGCTTAGGGAAATCAAGTCAGCATCTCTGCTTTCAGGAATGAGATTTTCTTTGTGTAGTAAAACAAATAAGTAAATAAATAGCAGGGATCTTTGCAAAAGTTTTCTTACAATCACAAAATAACAGAATATGGGGTTTCTGGAAAGTTCTTGACATCATTGATTCAGCCTCTAAGGGAACTTCGTAATAGGAAAGCTTTAGAATTAACTAAAAAACAGATTTCTAGTTGTAGAGTACTGCCCTATTTCCAGATTCTTGCTGTTTGTCTCTGTCATTGATATTTTATGAGAGTCATCTGGAAAAATGGAGCTTAATTTCCATTCTTAGTGATAATATTTTAGAGACCGGCCCACAAGTGAATAGTTAGAGAAAGACAGCTTCAAAATGATATGGCTCAGCCCTGTGTTTTCTGCTATAATCTCGCCACAGTGCCAAGGGGACATGGGAAAGCCATCAGGAGCATGGACAAGTTGCGACTCATCTAAAAACTAGGGCAAAGTACCTTCTTAGTGCAACAGGCAATATGTGAGTGTCCTAAAAGCAGGGACAAGCCTACTGGGCATGGAGAAGCTGTTCCCACCAAATCAAATTTTCTCTCTCAGCATAACATATCACCTAGCTTTAATTGAAGTCACGTGCTTAAAAAGAGCCTTTTGCTCATTCCTGGTATTCCCAAATTTGCATCTTAGTGTTTGAAATTTGCAAGTAGAGAAGCTAGTATCTTGCGAAAGTGAAGCAAATTCCGGCTATTTGGCTACTTTCGTCTTATTCTGCAGGACTGCATTATTTGTTCACCTTTTCTCTTCCTGTTGGAGTCAAAGCCTTGTGTCAACCTTTGTTTTAAAGCTGAAAAGTTGCATTCCCCCCACCCCCATCGTAATATGTAGAAAGGGTGAAGAATTGTGAGGGTAGGCATTGGACTGGCAGCTTCTTCATAAAATAAATGTTCTAGGAATAAGAAATCCAGTACATGAAATCATGTATGAGGGTTGAGTAGTTTTTGATATTTATGTATTCAAATGAAGGTATTTCTTTACTTCCTATAACTTGTTTGATTTTTCTTATGACACCTTGACCTTGTAGACTATAAGAGTTCTCATGTCCCCCCATGCCCACCTCATTATATTAATTTACAATACAGTAAACTCATTCAAATTCAATAATTCAAACAATTTTTATTTTTACAACCTGGTAATGTATTCTTTTTTAGGATGATTCAACATCTTATTTATTTATTTTTTATTGTCATCCCCAGCTGTTTGCCAAAATGCCTTCTGCCAGGATTTCCCTTAAATCAGTGTTTCCTTTCTGTAATGATATTTACCCTATTTCCTTTCTTGAGGTGGTAGGTGGAGGTTGGGAGGAGAAAGAAGCTTATGAAGAGAAGACTATAAATCAGGAGATACTCAACAAATATAGTACTTATTACACATGGCCTGCTTTTATTTTCCTACTTTTATTTTCCTACAAGGCAATTGAAAGAGCAGATTGTCACTTTGTGTTTCCTAGTAATGTTAAAATATTCACATGGTTATTCTTTCTCTTTTGCTCGGATAAATTAAGTGAAATATCCTGAGTCCGAATGATCTAGGGAAGTGAAAAATAAGAGACACTTTATGAATAATACCGTGATGTGAGCAACCATGAGGAATGCTCAAACCTTGCTTCTGCCACACATGCAGTTCCTTCAGCTCCTTTCTTACCATTCTTCACACTTTTGGAAATATATCTATTCTATCACTATTTCTATCTCTCAACTCTAAATTGTATAGTACCACACAATTTGGGAATAGACATTCAATTACATCTCGGGTGATTTATATAGAATACTATAACAGACTTCAGTGCTGAGAGGATAGTAAATATCTTTATTCATGCCTGTTTGTGACTCAGAACATTTAGGAAAGATCTGAATGAAGTTTTCCTAGTAGCCACAATATGTACTTACTTTTTTTTTTTTTTTTTAAAGATTTTATTTATTTATTTGACAGAGATCACAAGTAGACAGAGAGGCAGGCAGAGAGAGAGTAGGAAGCAGGCTCCCTGCTGAGCAGAGAGCCTGATGCTGGGCTCGACCCCAGGACCCTGAGGTCATGACCTGAGCCGAAGGCAGAGGCTTTAACCCACTGAATCACCCAGGCGCTCCAATGTACTTACTTTTCACTATAATTTAGAATTTTATGCTGTAATGGGGATCAAAATCGGTATCTACAGATATTAGGTCTAGAACTATTTTTTATAGTCATTCTCTCCGTTTACTCACTTCCTATTCTCTCTCCAACCCACTCTAAACAGTTTCATTTCTACCACTTCACTGAAATTACTCTTGCATAGGGGCTTTGTGATCTCTATCTCCTGGGTAATCCACAGAATATGCTTGCTGGAGCTCTTAACGTTTAACACCATTGATTTTTTTTTTTTTTGTAAGATTTTATTTATTTATTTGACAGACAGAGATGACAAGTAGGCAGAGAGGCAGGCAGAGAGAGAGGGTGAAGCAGGCTCCCTGCTGAGCAGAGAACCCGATGTGTGTCTCGATCCCAGGACCACTGGGATCATGACCTGAGCCGAAAGCAGAGGCTTTAACCCACTGAGCCACCCAGGTGCACCTTAACACCACTGATTTATTTTACCTTTCTGAAATGCTTTCTTTACTTGACTTCTGGGCTACAACCCTCTTTAGAACCCTGGACACTTTTCCCCTTACTTCACTGGCAACTCCTTTTCAGACTCCTTCTCTGGTTTCTTCTCATCGTATTTATTCATTTATTTTTTCCTTTACTTGTAGCAGGAATTACTGTCAAGCTCCACTCATCGGGCCAGAGACCCTTGTGGTGTTTGGAAAGACTTACCCATTGTGTGGCATACTACCTACGCTTTCTTCTCTTTGAATCACTAAATCTTGAGATACCTGGCGCTTATCTGTGTATCTGTGCAACTTTCTTTTTTTTTTCTATTTAGACTCACATCTAGGATCTGATCTAATCTCAAAGCTTCAAATACCATCTTCAATACCTGTAATTCCCCACTTCATATCTCAAGCCCTCATTGTGTTCCTGAACTCAGATTTCAGTAACTATAAATGCGTGCTTGACTTTTGTACTCGAATGTGTGATAGATTTCTTTATTACACTTCATTATCCAAACCTTCCCCTGCACCCGACAAACCTGAGAGTCCCTCAATCTCCATTAGTGATACTTTCCATTTCACAACCAAACCATGACCAAACCATGAGCAATGAAATCATCTCAGTCTTCAAAATGATATCCTGAACTGGATTAATTCTCAGTTCTCCTTCCACTGCTGCCACACTGGCCCAAGCCACATAGCCTCTCACCTGGGCACTGCATTAGCTTCAGCCAAATTCAGTTAATATGCCACAAAAACATCAAGTAATTCTGCCTGGTAGGATTTAAGACAAAAATCCTATTCCATGAGAATTTTCAGTGTTCCAAGTTATCTAACTTATAGATTTAAGAGGAAAAATATTACTTTGTTTACATTACATTTAAGAAAACAAGTCTCTGTACTTAAATATGACAAGTAAGATGCAAAGGTGGGGGATCACTTTCAAGTGTGTATGAAGTGTGAGCGATCAACACATATATTTAATTAATAAACGTCTACTTCTCTAGGATAACTTTCTCACTATAAGGACTGATGCGTCACCCAATTACAGTCAGGATGCGATGTCTGCATTTCATGAAAGCTCTGATGTACCAGGCTCCCTCTGATGGCAATAATGATTCTGACCCAAAGTACTTACTTGCTTGTACTTTCACACATTCCCGTTCATCCTAAATGATCTGTTTCTCCACTGGAAACAAATTAGGATAGTAAACAATACAAAATTCTTTTTTTCTAGATCTGTGATGAGGTTTTGTATCATTGAGGTGAATCATTCTAATGTTTGGCCCCAGGCACTGGTGAAGAAATCCATGAAAGTAAGCTTCTCAAAATGTCTCAACTATTCTCAGTTTCTTCCAGGTATATAGTCCTAATTGAGAGCAGAGCTAAGAACTCTGACTTTCTTTCTTCCTATAATTTTTTTTTTTAAAGATTTTATTTATTTATTTGTCAGAGAGAGAGAGAGAGAGAGCGAGCGAGCACAGGCAGACAGAGTGGCAGAGGGAGAAGCAGGCTCCCTGCGGAGCAAGGAGCCCGATGTGGGACTCGATCCCAGGACGCTGGGATCATGACCTGAGCCGAAGGCAGCCGCTTAACCAACTGAGCCACCCAGGCGTCCCATCTTTCTTCCTATAATTTTTAATAATACATCTCATTTAGAACTCCTTTGCTTCTCATGTATTTTTCCTTGAAATCCTTAGATTAGAACATGGGAAGCAAGCAGACAAGAAAGAAGTAGAACTAAGAAACAAAGTATATGATAAGAACTGAATCCCAGGTAACAAGATAGTATCTTAAATATTATAAAAAATAAGGACAGGGGCACTTGGGTGCCACCATCAGTTAAGCATCTGTCTTAACCTCAGTTTACAATCTCAGGGTCCTAGGATGGATCCCTGCATCAGGCTCCCCGACCAGAAAGGAGTCTGCTTCTCCCTCTCCCTCTGCGCCTCTCCGCTGCTTGTGCTCTTTCTCTCTCTTAAATAAATAAATAAAATCTTATAAAAATGGAGACATATTTTGCTTTAAAAACTAAAAGGAGGAAATTGCATTATTGAAATAGCTTGTCCTCATGGTTATCTACCATGTGTACAAATAGTCATTATCTTAACCTCATATCTTTTTTTTTTTTTTTTTTTTAAAAGATTTTATTTATTTATTTGACAGACAGATCACAAGTAGGCAGAGAGAGAAGGGAAGAAGCAGGCTCCCTGCTGAGCAGAGAGCCCGATGCGGGGCTCGATCCCAGGACGCTGGGATCATGACCTGAGCTGAAGGCAGCGGCTTTAACCCACTGAGCCACCCAGGTGCCCCTTAACCTCATATCTTATTCCAAATCGAGAAACTACTTATAATCATCCTCTGCATAGTAAAGTACTGTACTCTTCAACTGTCCAGTGAGTACTTATTTAAAAATTATTTGATTTTATGTTGATATGTTACTCGATACCATTTGACACGTAAGAAAATTTCACTATTAAAGTAATCATAATAATTTCTTACGGAAAGTGAGGAAGTCACTAGAAAAATATAAATAAGCTTATTTGGTGAATTCAGATTTTATTATTCTGAATTTAACGTAGTGGTAGAGACCATGAAAAGCTAACAATCATTAAATTAACCATAAAATGAAAGAATAGTATTAATTTTTCTTTAGTGATCTAAAGAAAAATTAGGGGTGTGTGTGTGTCCTCATAATTTGCATTTTTAATCCTTTAGCTCATAAAGACCCTCTCATATTTCCTTTTACAACTTTCCAGTCTTGGCTTGTCCCTACCCTGAACTGTGCAAGGTCAAAGCTTATTGAGTATACTCACTTTTCTATATCCCATTTCAATTGAAACAGGACTCAAGAAGGATTAAATGTTAAAATGGAAAAAAATATCACATGTAGCTATTTCAAAAAGTTTATCAATATCTTACCTAAAATCATCTGTATACAATTAGTTGTTCACATACTTTCACCAATGGTAATAGTATTCGTCAACCCGACTATGCTATGGTGCCCAGTTTTATGGTCAAACCGTAGTCCAGATGTTGTTGGGAAAGTATTTTTTAGATATGATTAGTATTTATAGTCGGTAGGCGTTAAGTAAAGCAGAACACCCTCTATCATGTAGGTGAGCCTCATCCGATCATTTGAAGACACTAAGAGCCTCAAGACTGCATGGTCCTGAGCATCCCAGAAGTTTTGTCCATTTGGTGAACATCCTGAGAGGTAGAAGGCCTTTTCCATCAATAGTAACAGAAAATTCACCAGGGAAGGATTCCATATAGCCTGGTCTGCATACCTTGCCCAACACTTGGCTCTGTTTGGACTGCAGAGTGAGGTGCTCTTATTGGCCTCCACTGTGTGCATATAGGGCCATATATGTTCGCCACAAATTATCTGGATAATAAGAACTGTTGTTGCTGCCGAAGTATCATTATCTGTTCATGAGTAGCTTCCTTGTGCCTCGAAGGTCACACCGTATTCCACTGAAATCTGGCTCTGGTTTCTTTATGTGCTACAGTTTGAAGAGAGGGGAAGAAAATAATGCTTGTGGGTATGTGGGAAGGAGAGAGGGAAGCAGAGAGAAGGACAAGAAGGAAGTCAGGGAGGGGCACCTGGGTAGCTCAGTGGGTTAAAGCCTCTGCCTTCAGCTCAGGTCATAATCTCAGGGTCGTGGGATCGAGCCCCGCATCGGGCTCTCTGCTCAGCGGGGGGCCTGCTTCCTCCTCTCTCTCCGCCTGCTGCTCTGCCTATTTGTGATCTCTGTCTGTCAAATAAATAAATAAAATCTTAAAAAAAAAAAAAAGAAAAGTCAGGGAGAAAAGATAGTAAGGCAACACCAATAAAAGAAGAGAGGAGAAACTGAAAAACAGAAACAAAGATCTCTGTGGGAGCAATGAAAGACGTGAGGAGGACAGAAAAAGTACAAATCGTTGATAAATTGAGGGTACAGAACTGCCTCAGAGTTCTGGGCCTTGGCAAAAGCTTATATGTTTGTGGAAAGTTTTGACTCCACTTTGAAAAGCATGGCTTTGGATGGAAACTCTTGCTTATTTGAAAGAATGGGAATGAGATTTTACTAAAATAATCTTTGAGTATTGCTGACTGACTGGAAATAACTGAAAATGGTTATTATCCTATAAGTGTTTTATAATGTGTAGTGAAAATGTGCTCTGAACTTGACCCCTTCAGCACAGGCCATACTTCTCTGCATTGTGAAAAGCAAATACCAAGTATATTTTGTACTGTTGGCCTTAAAACTGCACACAAAAGAGGGAGAAATGGTCTGCAGATTCTAATTCTTTGCCTAAGGCCATGTAGAAACACAACAACATATAAACCAGTTGTTTATCTCAACTTTAAAATGCGTATAAAATCAACAAAGCGATCCGAAGGGGTTGAGATCAGGCATCTCTTAATTGACTTCATTTCCACCTGTCAATGGGTTTCTCAAGAAGCTAGTCAATACACACTTATTTAGAGGTTAATAGGAACTCAGTTTCCATAACTAAAAATGTGCTGCCTTATAGAAGGGAGACTGGGAATCCGTGTAGCATTTGGCTTTATTAACATACTGACAATGAAATTTTTTTTTAAAGATTGTTTATGTATTTATTTATTTATTTATTTGACACAGAGAGAGAGAGAGAGAGAGAGATCGTAACTAGGCAGAGAGGCAGGCAGAGAGAGAGAGAGGGAAGCAGACTCCCTGCTGAACTGTGCAAGGTCGAAGCTTATTGAATATACTCTATAAGTATACTCAATATGGGCTTGATGCGGGGCTCGCTCCCAGGACTCTGAGATCATGACCTGAGCCGAAGGCCGGGGACCCAACCCACCGAGCCACCCAGGCGCCCCTGACAATGAAATATTTATGTACAAATGTACTTTGAAACATACTGCAGTAAGATTTGGGGCAGGATGTTCCTTTAAATACCAATCTTAATTTTACAACTAGGTATGCATCACAGCACTCGAGCAAAAGCTGTTTCCCTATAGTTGATGATACAATTCCTACATCTGACAACGTGTGCACATTATTTGTAGGACTGATGGTGTTGTCTTCTTTCTCCAAAATGATTGTGTACTCCTTGAAAGCAGGGAGAATATTTTATCTTCTACATATTTCTTTTTAAATCTTCCATATACTTTAAAAAATATTTAGCACA
This sequence comes from Martes martes, assembly GCF_963455335.1. Taxonomy (NCBI): domain Eukaryota; kingdom Metazoa; phylum Chordata; class Mammalia; order Carnivora; family Mustelidae; genus Martes; species Martes martes. Next base: position 42,670,551 of record NC_137892.1, read on the forward strand.
GAGCTAAGCAAATGGTGGTGCCTAATTCACATATACTGACTTCACGTAGTTCACCTTGCCTTAATATAGCTGCCGGAAGATCATGTGGGTCAGCCTACAAACTGATTTCTTTTTTTTTTTTCTAAGCCCATCTGTCCTTAACATTCCTTTCAAACTATCCAGTATCCTGTCCCCTGGGCCAAAGTCTTGAGGAGGGCACAAGTCATAGTCTATAAGTGTAGGTCACTATCTGTCCTTTCTCCTTCCATCTCATTTTTGTTGTTGTTTGTAAGGTCATATTTTGTGGCTCTTCCTTCCTCCCTTCTCTCTTTCTTTTTTTCTTTCTCTTTCTTTCTTTTCTTTCTTTCTCTCCCTCCCTTCCTTCCTTCTTTCTTTCCTTCTTTCCTGTTTTGTTTTTATTGAATCATTAAAACTTTTTATTGTATTCTTGGAAAGGTGGGTTTATAGCTGGCTACTTCCTCGCTGCTGCATGCTTATACCTGAATCTGGGCTCATGGCTCTGCATTATTTTTTTCACATCCAGTTTGGCAAAGCAAGTCACACATCTGGGCCCCAAAATAAAAATGGGTAATATTACAGACTTAATTGTGTCCCCTCAAAATTCAGATGTTGAAGCCTTTATCCCCAATCGGACTGTATCTGAAGACAGGGCCTTTACGGAGTTAATTACGGTTAAATGAGGTCATAAGGATGGGGCCCTAATCCAATATGACAAGTGCTCTTAGAAGAAGAGAAAGAAACACCAGAGATGAACATGCGCAGAGAAAAAGCCTTGTCAGGAGACAGTGAGTTAAAAAGTTTCGGTCCGAGTTCTAGTGTACAACTCTGGAAAGAGGCCTCAGGAGAAACCAAATTTGCCAACACCTTGATCATGGACTTCCAGCCTCCAGAATTGTGAGAGATAAGCTTCGGTTATTTAAACCACCCGTAGCAGAATAATATGAGATCTACAAAATTTCAAAACAAAAGGTATGGATACAGGGAGGCTATTAATGTCACTAACTTACAAAAGAATTTTATAAGGATTATTTTTGAATGTACTTTTTAGTATAACATGAAGTATAACACACATGGAGAAAAGTGGATAAATCATGAGTGTAAAGTCTGGTGATTCTTTTTTTCCAAAGTGAACCCCATGAAATAACCACCAAGATGAAATTAGAGAATGGTATGATTTGTCTGGGAAGGCATGTGTAAATTGTGAGATACTGAGCAGCCCATTTTTTCTTCATGAATATCTAATAAAGTCAGGAAAAGTTACTAGAAATGTGTCTTTTTTTTTTTTCAAGCAAACTTTGTTATAAATCACATTCTATCTCTATGTGGTTCTCTTTCTGGATGCCATACTCTTTTTTATTGCCCTAATTGCACCGTACCACACGGTCTTAATTACTACAGTCCTACAAGTATATGTTCTTCAATGTTGTCTTACATGTCCATGCCTCTCTGCCTTTTTATAGAAATTTGAGAATCAGCCTGTCAATGTCCATAAAAAGAATTGCTTGAATTTTGATTGGTGTGACAGCAAATCTATAAATCAATTAACAGAGACATAATGTATTCACAGTATCATGTTTTCTGATTCACAAGTGTTTTCTCTCTCCATTTATTTGTGTTCTAATTCTATTCAGTGATGATTTGTAACTTATGTGTAGAGGTCTTATAGATCTTTCATTGTTTCATTCAGAGATATTTGATATTTTGATAGGACTGTAAGTTACACCCTTTTCCACTCATACAAATACTTCTAGCTTATGCTATTCAATTTAAAATTAGCTTAATCATAGTTTGGGATAACTATTCTTGTGCTTATAAAGTTAAGGTCAAATGTTACATTCTTTTTTTTTTTTCAAATGTTACATTCTTAATAAAGTTTTTCCTAATCAGGTTTTTCCCTAATTAAATGGATGTGAATAAGCTGAAAACCTAAAATCTAGAAACTCTTTTTATTATTTTATTTGTTGGGTGAAACCTTTAAAACTTATTGATGCCATTATTTTTAAGCCTACAGAATTGGAAGGATATGAAATGGGCAGGGTGAAGTTATTACTGAGATCATAGACATGGTCAAGATGTATCTAATTATATCCATTGAGCAAAAAGAGTTAAGGGGGGGCAAACTCTTTGAGAAGAAATTAAATGTGTTTAAAAAGGGAAGGAAACAACACTAAGGGTTGGTTTTCCTGAAGGGAAGAAAAGGCTACATGGAATTGAGGAGGCTGGGAGGGAAAGTGTGCATTAAATAAACACCAATAGGGGCACCTGGGTGGCTCAGTGGGTTAAGCCTCTGCCTTCGGCTCAGGTCATGATCTCAGGTCCTGGGATCGAGTCCAGCATCGGGCTCTCTGCTCAGTGGGGAGCCTGCTTCCTCCTCTCTCTCTCTGCCTGTCTCTCTGCCTACTTGTGATCTCTCTCTGTGTGCCAAAGAAATAAATAAAATCTTAAAAAAAATAAACACCAATCATTTGGGAAGCAGTTCTAGCGTCACCTGTGGATGTTTGGTTTCTCTTTGGCAGTGATCTTCTGTTTTACAGTGTCTAGAGGGGGATTCGATAGCTAGGTCATGGGTAGAAAAGTGAGTGAATACCGGTTTTAATTTCAATTCACAGCAAGTGACCATGATCACGATTTAGCACCGTGGTCTGTCCTTCGCCTGTACTTGAATCATCTATTGCTGTGAAACCTGAGCTTTAGGTGAGAAAGCAGTATTCCTAGACAACTTCGCTGAGATTGCTCTAGGACTGCAGTTAGTGCCAAATCTAAGGCATGATTTTCTTATTAGAGAAAGTAAGTATTCATTTCTAAATAGGACACTGAAGCCGTGAAGGCATTTTGCAATGGTGACAGGTGTTTCCGTTCAGGAATAGTCTGTTTACTAAAGCCGAAGGAATAGTATTCTCTCTTTGGCATTAACTTATTTATTTATTTATTGCAACAGAATTTTATATTTCTTGGCTTGAAATGTATTTGTCTTTTATATTTGGTTCCTTGGTTTTCCTGGTAGAGTTTACTCTCTCCTCCAGTATTTCTTCAAACCTTTCCCCTTTCTGGGAGTTTCTCGTGGAGGCCTCCTTTCACGTCTTGCGTCTCCAGCTGGTGCAACTTCTTGAAACACACGTGGCCAAGTGCTGTAGAGCTCCTGCGGCTGCTCCTCGTTGGCGGAGATGATAGAATACTGGGTGTGCGGCGCGCGGCTCCGGTCCAGTGGGGCCTGAATTGCAGAAGGCCAAGGAGGCACACTGTTGCTGCGGGACAGCGACCACGAGCGGAAGCCATCCGCACTAACAGCCCAGACAGGACAGGCAAGAGGCGTGTCTGATCACCTTGAGGTAGGGGAAGGCAGCGCTTGTGTAGCGGGGTAGCCCCGGGAGCCCAGGCTCTCTGCAGGGACCAGGGTGCGTGTGCCCCGGCAGCTGGACCAAAGAGGAGAGAAGAGGCGGGCCTAGCCATTCTTCAGTGGTAGGTCTAATGACAAATTCTTTTAATTTTCCCTTGTCTGAGAATGTCTCTACTTCTTTATTGTCGCGGGATAGATCCCCTGGAACTCAGTTGTGGTCCTGGTCTTTCTTGCGGTGTTACACTGGTCAGCGGCTGCTGTGGGACTAACCATACTGCCTCTGGGCAGCTTAAAATAACAATCCTGTATTTAACTTTGAGTTTGTAGGTTTGCATTTTAGTCTGGACCGTGCCGAGGCCTCCTTTTGTTTAGAGCCGGGTTTCTTTCTTTATCTTAGATGGGGTACGAGTAACTAAACAGTCGTCCTTCTAAAGGTTAGTTGGTTCTCAGTCTGGGTGTCTCCTCCACTAACCCCGTTCACATGGCAGTGGTTGGGAGCTATGAGAGAAAGACAAAAACTTCAAAAATTTCCTGGAGATGAGGCCTGGAATTTGACACAACACTTCCTCAGTTACATTCTCTTGGCTGAAAGCAAGTCCCAGATCACCTGCATACTGGGGTGGGGAAGAGATGCCACCCCTACCTACTACGTCAAATTGCAAAGAGGGTGGGTGCCAATGGGAGGAGCGGAGAACTGGGGGCTTATTTGAAATTCATCTACCACAAATACCTTAAAACTTAAAGCCTTTGTAGGTCATTTATGTTGTCAAATAGATTAAATTCATTTCACTCATATTTTGGGTTTGTTTTTATTAAGAAGGTTGGTTTGGTACAATTTAATGCTCTACCATTAGAGGTAGATGTCCTACAATGATATTTTTAAAACATGAATTTTGAAGGAATTGGCGTCACAAGTTCAGAAATAAAAAAATAAAGCCAAAGAATAGGTGAAGTAGTAGTTGGGGAAAGTTCATTGTGTGGACACCAAAAAAAAAAAAAAACGTTCACAGCCACGAGCACTCAAACCAAAACACGGAATGAGGCACAGGTGTATATTGTTATAAAGCAGCTTCTATGGCGAGAAAACAGTGACAATTCTTCATAGTAATTTGTTATAATGTTAGAATTTTCTTAAATGATAGGAAATTGCTTTGTGGTTACCTTGTTTCAGTCTGTTCAGGAAACAGTTTGAGTTTTGCTTATAATTTCCAGAGGCGTTGGCAAGAAATGATGCAGGTCAAAGGTTGTCCTAAAATTAAGCTAAATAAAGCTTTGCTTGTATGAGTACATTGGTTTTGTCTGCTCAGGGACTTTGTAAGGCTGATCACCATATTTTTTTTTTTTTTATTTTAATAGTGGAAAGATTATTTGCACTTCTGGAAAAGGTAGATATCTTTACCATAAGATTATAAATGGTATCAACTGTTTTAAATAAAGTTCAAAAGACTTTTGATTTCCTTTGTGTAGGATGAATGTGAGAATTAAGATAATTTAGCAACAGCTGCCTAATCAAGATAGAAATGGAGCAGTAAAAGGAACATGGCAATCATTAGAATGAAAGAGAAATAGAATATAAGAGGGGGATGAAGATAAAGCAATAGATCTGTGTCCAATAGCATGACTCATGAATGAACTTACATTTCAAGAACCATGGTAGTAAACACAAGGAAAGACGGAAGGTAAAGCTCTCTATCATGCCAATGCTGGTTTTTTTTTTTCTATTGGTATGAAATTATTTTCCAAAGATAAAGATCAACAGTAAGGCAAATCAGTCTTAAATTTGGCGAGCCTGACTTCAACATGTTGTTTCTCTTGATGTCTTTCTATTATAAAATGAGCTAGAGCAATTTAATTCTCTATAGTAGCCATTAATAAAAGTAAATTATAAGTAATTTTTCTTAGTTATAAAAATGCACAACTTAATATGTGGTTTAAAGTAATCCTAATAAAGCAATCTTTATGAGGATATTGATTTATAAAGGATATTTACTTTGTAAATAATGATAAAAACAGAAATATGTTTTAGTGTGTACATCGAAGACAAAATTTTAAAGTGTCAAGAAAACATGAAGTAGAAAATATGAAATAGGAAAACTGAAACCAATCCTAATATAACCATAGTAAAAAGAGCAGTCTAAGTATTTTGTTTAATGGTGAAAAATCTCAGATTTGATGATACAGAACCAGTGTGATTCAACAACATGGCATTTCCCATCTAGAGATTTTGAAAAACAAAAAACAGTAGGTAACAATGACAGAGGTAGTTAACTGAATTCACCTGAAATAAAATTAAAGGAAACCATGGGTAACAAAATGCCGTAACAAAAATCATTGTTAAGTGATAGAGTTTTAATTTTTTTCCGGGGCTACATATCTCTTTAAAACTACAAATGACTCTGACTCTTACATTCTTCATAACAAGGAAAAATGTATTCTCAGAGAGATCAGGAAAATGTAATTGGGAAAAGGAAAAGTTACATTCTTTAGATTGATGGAAAGAGAAAGTGTTTCTGCTTTTTTATCGTAATCCTGGAATACAGTTTTTAGTATGTGTGCTGTCAAAGCGAGCCCTGGAATACAGTTTATACTTCTTTTTGTCTGTGGGTTTAGATGATCTATGAGATCATTTCCAGGCTTAAATTTTTCCCCCTACTTCCTTGAATTACTTGGATGGTTCTTATTGAAATACAGTATAAGTTGAGCAAAATTTGAAAAAAAAAATTGTTGGACCGGTACATGTGTATAATCTGAAAAGAATATGGTGACCTACTGTGCTTTGGGGGGAGAGTGGAGGGAAGGAGACTCTTTTCGTTCCGGAGTCCAGAATCAGGGCCTGGTAGGTTTCTGTAGCTTTCCTAGGATACGTAAGTCACTCTTAATCACTCATCACGCAACCTTTGCATGTTATTTTAGTGGTTAGCTGACGTAAAGGTCCAATTTCTCTGACTCGGTTAGGTGGTCTTCCTGCCTAATCCTGTCTTTATTCTTCTTCCTGTATTTACTGTTTTTCTTGCTAGTCCCATTCAGGCTGCTGCTGAGGGAAAGGCAACATGAGAGGACAAGACATTAGGGTTAGAGATAGACCTTGATGTAGTTGGGAATTTTCTGAGACCTCACCGGGTTGTCAGACGGACCTTATTTCAGATGTGGCTCTCTCAGGGCCTCACAAGCTTCGGTCCTCGGGTACAAGACCCCAGTGGGACACGAGCAGCCACGTGCTCATTGTTGTCCAGGGCAACTGTCACTGGATATACCCCTGTTATTCTGCAGTTTATTCAAGTTAGTGTCCGTATTTTTCCTATTTTGGTAATTGGAAGTTAAAAATGAAATATGTGATAGTAGAACGAATTGAAGGGAAGCCCATGAAAGTAATCAGAAAAATGAACGTTATCCAACTGTTCTATATTCATTAACCAATTATAATTTTCATATCAATTGTGCTGTCAGATTAAATGCATAATTTTTTCAGAGCCTGTACTTTGAGCTCAACTGATTATCACAAAATTAAGCTGCATGCTTTCAAATTAATACACATCACCAACAATAAAAATCCTGAAGTCTGAGGAAGTTTGCAATTATGCCGATGTATAGAGATTAGAACACAAAAGGCTGGTCTTGCTTTGTGATACTTAATCTTCTCTTGGTAAAGACTTGAGGTGAGTAATCTGCACCCACATAGCTCTACACATTTTTGAGGCAATTAGGAGGGGATAGGCAATGGATTTGGAGTAAGGTGGTGTCTCTGGCCTGGATTTTGACCTTCAGATAACCAAGAGCTACTGCTATATGTTAGAAGTCTTGTTCTTCATGACGCTGCTCATGCCAGCCCCGCAGAAGAGGAGGAGAGGACAGACGATGTTAAAGGCTTGTTCCTCTCCAGTTGTCTTGTGGGTATCTGCTGTATTCTTCCTTGGCAGCTCTGGCCCTCTCCGTGGTGGCTGTTGGTTTTGAAAAGCGGGGGAGTGTGTCTGTCACTGTAGCTGATGCCCACCTTGAGAGTGCAAGTGTCCACGCCAGAACCTAGATTCTGATACTTGCAAAATTGGGACCCAGGGTGATGGGTGATACAGTCTCATCACACTGTGATGAGTATTTAGCAGAACTGGAGAGAAGGTTCATTTTTCTGATACCAGCTTAAATTCTTTTAGGACTAGAACCAAATCTAGCATGCCCTGAGTATAGCTCAATTATGTATGCCTGTAGCCCCACCTACCAACCCGCCCAGATTCCAGTCTTCTGGAATAGATTCATAGATTCATGCATCTATGTCCCTCATAAAGATTAGTTTAGGCCACAAAACTTAACCTGCTTATACACTCCTCCAGGAAACCTCTATCATGGCTAATAACTGATTCCCAGCAAAGGACTCAAGCTGGGTCCTCTGCAACACAATAACAGAAATAGGCTTCTTAAAGTTTGACCTAAGCTGGTATTTGGTAGATTTTTATAATGTAAATATTAAAATGACCCACTACTCTTCCTTCCCAGAGTCTGTTCCTTTCACCAATTACTGCACCTGAATAAAGGTGTCAGTTCAAACTGCAGCCAGTATTTTGACTTGCCTGGAAATCTCTTCTTTATAAGTTATTTTCAATTTCCCTAAGTCAAAAGTTCCTGAAATGGTATTTGTCTTTACAAGGATTACCTAAAGTGAAGTATTCTTCAGATGACTGATCCATGAGCAGAGTAGAATTTTGATTCCTATGAAAATGATTTCTCTGTATTGTTTCCTTATAGTTCAAGAGCAACTCCGTTTTGTAAATTGATTTCCAAAGGTCTCTCGAGATCCGCTTACCGCTCTCAAGCACTTGCACGTGATCCACATGTAAACCATCCTCTGAGATGGAGTGATGGTTCTGCTAACTTCTAAAGTGAGCATCCATGGATGTAAAGACAGTGAATTTTTCCCAAATAATAATCTTGACTGTCTACCTCTTCACAGGTAATACAAACAGGGGGTAGAAATTCTTTGTTGAAGTGGAGATAGAGAGACACATTTCTATTGATAAAAATCCACGTATATCAAGTCAGTGGGAGACTGTAGTAAGAAAGCATGTAGCACTTGAAAGATTTGTAGACATTTAGGGACTTAAAGGCAATGGAAAATGGCCCTTCAAAGCTAACAAACAGGTGTTTTTCAGTTTGGCTGGGACACGTTGAAGGATAGCAAGAACTAGTTCATGAGTAGAATTCTTCCATGATGAATAGAATTTTGGAAATAGAGTATGTGTGGAACAGCTAACAGGTGGGTTTGGAGAGCAGCAGCTCTACCAGGTAAGTTCAAGGTCTTTGAGTCTCTTCAGTCTGTGTTGCTCATTCAGGTCATGGTGCCAGTTTCTTGGAAATGGCCACTTATTCTCAAGTTTCCTTGGAGTGTCACAGAAATGGTCATGGGTCAGGGACTGCAAAACATTCTCAAATGAAGGCAGTATAAAACCGAGTCTTCCAGATTCTGTATTTTCTTTAAATGCCCTGCATTGTCTTTTGTTCCTCTTTTCCTCCTCTGAGGCTTCATACTTCCTCTGAGGCCCCTCCCCACTGGCTAGCTTAGCAAGAGCCGCTTATTTAGTTACCTATTTGCATCATCTTTCTCTTGAAAATTTCCCTGCTCTGTCATGTGTTAAAAAAAACAACTTGCACAAAATTCATACTTCCTTTCTTAGTTCTCAACACAAAAGTTGGCAAATTTTGGTGAATTAATGAATGCACTGGCAAATGGAATTAGACATTAATATGCAGCCATTCTAGGGCACACAATTTATGTTCAAACAATTTTTTTTTCTAGAAAAAGTGAAACAAGTTGGGAATTTAAAGCAACATAGTTGACCTTGGTATTTGTCTCAATCCAGGCCTTAGTGGAGCTCTCAAATCAGTCAAGCAGGGACACTTTTCTTAGAGTGGTTTCTGCTTTAAATTTGATCTCTAGCAGGATGAATTGGATGTGCAATCTGTTAGGCTATTGAACACATTTATTCTGTAATTGTTCAAGTTCAAGAAGCTGGTTGGGGCTCCTGAGCATATGGGACTTTACTGCCTTTCTGTGGAGCACTGTGATGCCTCATACCAAGACCTTTTCAGATTTTCACTTAGTTTATACTTACTTTACTTTCTACTTACTTTACACTTAATTTAGATTTTTTTTTTTCTGCTCAGCAATCACATCCCCATTTGATATAAAAGTTCTGCCCTCTATCAGGTCCTAGGGCTGTCAGAGCAACAGTCTTTTCATCCTCCCTTAAGTCAATGAGGCAGCTGGGATACCGTGTCCTTCTAACCCAAGTTCCAAGCAGAGGGAGAGGCTCCCAGTGACCACCAGTTTCCTCTTCTGTAGCCACAAGATGGCAGTATGACAATTTAAATTCAAAAGTTATTGAACTTTATTTTACGGAGTTCAGAGGAGTTTAAAGACCACAGAATCCACTTTAAGCAAATACTGAAGTTGAATTGGAAACTGTATTCCGCAACAGATTAATGTTTGTGCCACGGTTCGGGAGATGGGTGACCTCCAGCCAGAATGACGCAGGCTGGGCCAATATGATGCTACAACTACACATTTTGCCTTCTTTCCTCCTCTGACGTACTTGAGTAAAATGGTTGATGCAGACCCATGCATTTGGCCTTTACACCATAACGAGGAGGTTTCCAATGACATTGACTGGCACTGAAGGACAACAGCAGACACTTTGGTTTAATTTTTCTGTGAAATGAAGACCAAGTAAATTCCATCAAGGAGTTAGCTTTTGTAAGGCAATAAATCTTGTTCTTTTATAGCAAAGTCATTTAACAATTCGTCAGAAGCTCATTGTTTTTCTCCGTGAGAGAATACATGGTGAGCTTTACTTTATGAAAATTTATTTTTTAGGTGCTTGAATCTGTATTGTAGAATGTAGGATTCACTACAGAGAAAAAAAACATTGAATGTATTTAGGACTATGCAGTTTGAAATATGCAGGTATATGTTAATAAGTCCAGGGAATGTTTTATTTCTTAGGACCTGCAATGTGTGTATGTATCTATGTGTCTGTGTGTGTGTGTGTGTGTATGTATGTATGTGTATGTATATATATATATATATATATATATATATGCATATATATGTGTGTGTGTGTGTGGATCTGTATGCACATACATAGTGACTACCTAATAGAAAGTTCCTGAATATTAAGGGAGTAATCCATGTAGAACACTTAGTATAGTCCTTGGTACATAGAACTCATGCAAAAATTGTTATTGTAACACTATTATTATTTGTTGTAGTAGTCATGGTTGTTGCTACATTGGTAATTATCCACAGGAACCAGTTAGCTTGGTCTTGTCACAAAGCTACAGATAAAATTTTTTATCCAATTATCTGTTTTGGAAATGCAGACAATAGTATTAATAACTAATTCATGTTGATTAAAGCTTTAAAATGTGTTTTATATGCATAACGTCTCCTCCCTCCCTCATTCTCCCTTAAGATGCTCAAATTACCTTTGCACAAATCAGAAACGCTCTCAACTCTTTTTCTTTGTGTCAGTAGTTACTGAGTAAAATCTGTTTTCTCTACTTTAACCAATGCTCAGCTATGTTTATCTTTGCAGAACCAAAGAGAAGCAGGAGTGATCTCAGTTTCTGTTACTCGTAATTACTGAGTGGGGCTGGATTCCTATCCAGCAACTGGGTTCCTATCCTTGCAACTCTAGACTTTAGGGCTAGATGTCCATATCCCCATAGTGAGCAGCAGTTGCCTGGACCGCTTTGGATTGCAATCTTCATCAGCCAGCTGGGCACTTAGAACTTCTTACGTCCAGAAGCTAATAGGTGAGAAGTGGAGATACCATCTTGGCAGGAGTAATTGATCTTGATCATAAGGAAATTGTAGGACTTTGGATACACAGTTGGGGCAGGGCAAGGTAAAGTCTTTAGGTACAACTTGGGTCCTCCTTCTTATGGACTGAATTGTATTCCTTCCCCCCAAGTTTGTATGCTGAAGCCCTAAGGCCTAATATGATGGTGCTTGGAGATAGAGTACTCAGAGATAATTAAGGTTAAGTGAGGTCCTAAGAAGAACCATAATCCAACAAGACCGATATCCTTAGAAGAGGAAGAGCTATGATACAGGGCATGTGCTCTCCCTGCACATGTAAGGAGAAAAGGACATGTAAGGGCCTGGTGAGGAGTTAGTCTTCTGCAACCCAGGAAGAAAGACCTCACCATAAATCAACCCTACCGGACCTTGATCGTAGGCTTCCAGCCTCCAGACCTGTAAGAATATAAATTCTATTGTTCAAACCTTGTCTGTGACACTCTGTTAGGGAGGGCTGACTAGACTAATATATTCCTATGGCCAATTTTTGTTGTTGTTGTTGTTGTTGTTGTTGTCATTGTACGGTTAGAGTAATTCCGGTTTGCAAACAATATACCAACATGGGTCCTAGTCCCTTCTGGAGTGAGGGTTTGAGTCCTATTGTCGGATAAGCCCCCGAGACCAGCAGAGGGGGTGGCTTTGAGGGAAATCTAGCACCGGTAGTGGTAAAGGGTATCAGTATTGGTGGTGGCCTGGTCAGCTGTTCCTATCCTAACCTTCCTGTTTTACATTTCTCTACGAAAGTGGTGCTTACTGGATTCCTGAGGATGCTGTTTGCTGAACAGACACACAGAGACAGAGAGCTCAGTGGGGCAGAGCTCTGTATACACAGGCATATGTGCTTCTTAGAATCTCTTCAAGGAAGGACTTACTACTTGAGCTCTTGCGTACTGAACTCTGTCTCAGAGTCTGCTTTCTGGAGAACTTAACCTACAGCATTGACTAACAATTGGGTCAATTGTAATAAAATGAGGAATGTTTAAAGCTTTAAAGCTTCTGGTTTTTATTTGGGGCCCTAGTCATCAATTTGATGGCAAAAGGCAAATTCACACTCAACATTCTTGCAGTGAACACTTGTCCTAAGATTGTGTGAACTGGTTTACAACTGAGAGTGTCCTAAGTGTACCCAATAGATGAGAAGCTTATACGTGAAAATATGCGGCTGTTTTATTGTAGTTTCCACTGATAGGACTTTATCACTTTGACCCCCCCCCCTTCCTTAGATAGCTATAAATGTTGAAGATGGACAGAAAAAGGCTATACAATAGAGATGAGAAACATGGCATTTTCCTTCTGTGGGTGATAGATAAGCAGGTATAATCTTATAATCTTTGTTCTAAAATTGTGTCAAACTGACAGTCATTGTAATTGATATTAAAAGGGACCAAAACAAATGGGACAAGCTGTGTGTGATCTATTTGAGATGAGACATCCATCCTTAGTAGACCATCTATAATTCTGTAATTATGTTCTCCAAGATATGTGAAATGGCAACAACAAAAAGCATGGTGTTTAGCTTGCACATCACGATACGTCCTATTCTGTTGATTAATTGTTCTTCTGAACAGTTCCTATAATGTGACTTTTTGTGTGTGTGTGTGTATCAGATTTATTCCGTGGGGCTTTCCCTTGGGTTAGCTGTTCCTCCACTGAAACAGGTCTTTATGGGGGGGAGGGGAGAAGGAAAGTAAGTTTAAAATATTTAAATAGAAGAATAATCCTCTAAAAAGTTGAACTGTATTTTATATTACAAACAAATTATTAAATGATAAATTTAAACATTCAAGGGGGATTTTTTTACTTTTAGTTTTGGTATAGTAATTTATGTCTGTATTAATGGGATTTTGTGATCCAAAAGATATTGTGAAATTATCCTTTTAGTCCTTCATCAACCTTAGCTTATTTCTATGGCCAACATGTTAAAGTCCCTAACCTTTCTTATTTACTAATTTGTGTACTGTTTGTCTTTATTTCCCAAATTTAAAAAAGTGATGAAATGCAATGTTCATGGACATTTGCTTTTTCATAGTAGCTTTGTATCCTGGAACACAGTTTTGAGGATTGACATTGATTTGATAAGTCTAAGGAGGATGGTAGGAACTAGAGATAGCAAATTTTATGTGGGACATTCAAAAGTTTGGACTTGACCTCCAAACCTGTGAGTAGCTTGGAAGCTGCAGGGGTGAAGTATGCATTTTTAGAGAGATCTTGACTGCTGTACAGAGAACGAATTATAGGAGATCTAAAATCAAAACAGAGAAAGCAGTCAAAGCTGTTTTAAAGTCCGGGTGAGATTGGAGGGAAGATTTAAAACAGAGACTCACTACACTTAGTCTGGATACTCCTCCCAGGTAATAACCCAAAGAGGGAACTTTTGGGAAGCCTCTCCATTGTTAATTTTAAATGTAAACCTTGTAGTCAGGTTTATTCCTTCTTTTCTCCTTTCCTAGCTTGCTTGCTTGCTTCCTTCCTTCTTTCCTTCCTTCCTTCCTTGAATTCAACAATTTCTTTGTGCCCTTGTCATGTCTTATCCTGACAACTTTGTGTCTGACGGGGAATGAAGCAGGTGTATTGGCTACCCTCCTGTCTGTCAGCCAGGGTTCCAGCAGGAAACCATAACCCATTCCAAACTGGATGATTCCAGAGTGGCTCAACCAAAAGAATATTTTTAAAAGTGGTAGAAGGTTGTATCCTGGAGTGAATAGCAGCTGCTATCACTCTTGACTTGGAGAAACAAGGAAAGGGAGTGTTTTCTGCAACCTGGAAGAAGACCTCCTTGTGGAGAGGAGCCACCTTGAGTGAAGCTGTGACTTTCAGCAGGGGTGGGAGGAGATTGGCAATCCGTGGCGATTTCTCGGAGAGGGAGCTGGAGAACAAGCACCTTGAATACCCTTCTACCACTCTCCTTATCCTTCCCTCCAGGATCTTGCTGGGCTCTCCGTTGGCTCAACCAAACAAAAGGCAAAAGGCTTCAAGTGGGTGTTTATGATGTTTTCTATTCAGGTGCTCATCCTGGACCAAAAAGACAAATACAGAAGTTTGGGGAGTTAACTGGCAGGAGCATACAAGAGGTAGAGAGAATGCCAGGAAACTCCCAGGCATTTCTGTGTGTGTGTGTGTGTGTGTTTTGATCCTTTCTGGACAGTATTGAATGTTGGTTTCACCTTGGTTTGACCCATAGGAACAGTGTGGGCAGGGAGAAGGATGACTACACTGTGATTTTTCTTGTGTTACTTTTGCCTTAGGAGCAGCTGAGGACCACATCCCCTTTCTCAAGACCATCTTCTTTTTAGAGTAGGCAGGTATTTTACAAACAAATAGAATACACGCAGCTAAATATTTGTTACATGTGTATTCGATGTAATACACAAATTGCACTTCTGTATTTACCTGGTGTTGTGAAGTCTGGCGCTTCAGGCACACTCCAGCATGTGTAAAGAAGCATGTAAGTAGAAAACAGGTGTATGCATAGATTTTGCTTTCTCTCATTGTGGCCTATGTTTGCCATGTGTGAATTATTTGGCATTTTTGCTTTGCACAACATTGTGGGTCTCCAATGATAAAAAGCTTCAGTGTCGGGTCTGTGAAATCCACAGCCTTCTGGTATTTTTACCTATATTAAGAGAAGTCGACAGAGGGAATTTCTGTCACTGCCAATCTCAAATTCGTTATTCTGAATACAATTGACATTCAATTGACATTCAAGTTCTTGGCTGGTCAGTTACAAAGTAAAAGATGTAAAAATGACAAAGAGAGTAAATTTAGGTAAGGGGAATTTGTGATGGTGTATTTACATTTAATATTGTCAAAGAAGAATCTTCTTGACATCAGTGGCCTTTTCTGTATCCTGGAAGGATAGACCCAGATGGTAAAGAGCTGAAAATCTCAATCTTCTTTCTAGACGTCTTTTAGATGGATGTTAATAAAATACTTTCAAAGAAAAGAAAGGAGACTGGCTGTTCAGCTATGCATTTCTTTACTATGCATTTCTTTAGTATATTTGAGACTAACCAATTTTTACTTCTTTAGAATACTATGCATTTCTTTACTATGCATTTCTTTAGTATATTTGAGACTAACCAATTTTTACTTCTTTAGAATATGCCAATATTTTGGGGGGAAATATCAGTCCTTTATCTTTGGTGTACTTTACTTACATGAGAGAATCTTAATAAACTTCACCCAAGAACTATCATGAGGTTTAAAAGCAAGAAAACCACTGGAATCGTGTGGCATAATGGAAAAGGACTGCCTTGCCCTTTAATCTTTCTGGCAAAGATAGTAATTCAAAAGCAATATGGTAATATGCTGGGACAGGGAGAGTCCAAAAGTAGGCTGTATTGCATGCTTCTGCAAGAGTGAATTGAACAGGGATGGATCCCAAAACTTCAGGTCAAGTGTAATAGCCAAATTTAGAAAAAGTGAAAGGCTGAAGTCCTCCCAGAGCCCTCAAGGAACTTTACCTGCCCTACATAAAAAAGACCACATTTTTTTCCCTGCCACTTAAGACACTGGAGGTGATCCAGTCTGAGTCAGAAAGTGAGAAGTGCAGATATAAAATCTTGCCTGGTTTCTTGAGTTCTCATTGGCTTTAGAAAAGCCAGATAATGGCAGGGAAAGGAGTCAAGTGAAAGATGAGAGTGTACGTCTCCCACCACAGATCTGAATGACCGTTCAGGCTTGTGCTGAAGGAGGAGTTTGGGATCAAACAGGAGGTTAAGGTTTTAACTTAGAGCAGATGAAGATTTTTAGTACCTGAATGTGAATCTTGGTTGGTAAACATGGGTTTTGATCCCCTAAAAGAACCCAGAAGTCATGGAATATGTATGAAATACAACCCAGGAAATAGAAACAGAGATTAAATGGAATGTGTTTGAAAACAAGGTTTGTAGAAAAATAAAGCTACTCCCTAGTTTCTGTAAACCTGTTATAATAGTGGTATGGGATATTCTCCAGGTTGAATCTAATGCCACAACACCCTAATTGGTCAATAGTATGTTTCCTGAATAATTCAATTTCATTAACAATGTGATAAGAAGGTTGACGGCGTTTGGTTTGAGCAAAATATATGGAGTATCCGTCGTTCAAAGTAAAGTGAATCCTTGAGTTCAGGTCTCTGCAGCAGCTACCTTTCCATTCTGGTCTTTAACTCTTTAACTGCCAGGAAAAATTTTCATTCCTATTCACTCAGCAGTGATACAGCCCATGTTTCATGCCATTGTTAAACATCAGCATCTTTGGATAGATAGGCAGACGAGGCAGACAACTGAGAATCTAGGGAGTTGGGGAGGAAAAACAGAAGTTTGATTCTGAAAAAGGGAGAGCTGAAGGAGACAGCAGTGCAAAGGGGAGAATATGCATATCTGACAAGGAAGTATTAGTTCCGTGAAGGCAAGGGATCCTGATAGACTCTAAAGAGAGTTTGAAATTTTGGGAAGTTTTAAAGGCTTGGACAAAAGGAGAGGTTCCTTTATTCTTTCTGAAAGCAACAGGATTGATAAGAACTAACAAAGGGTAAATTTCATGAATTCTGTATATGTGACTTAAGAGGGTAGAAAAATAAAATTCTATCCCGTTCTGTGAGTCTGGTGAGTTTTGTGAGTGGATCTTTGTCATCTTGGATTAATTGTTGCACAATCCTAATCAAAATACTTCCCATACTGGGGCGCCTGGGTGGCTCAGTCGGTTAAATGTCTGCCTTCAGCTCAGGTCCTGATCCCAGGGTTCTGGGAAGGAGCCCCACCGGCTTTGAAGTGGGGCTTCCTGTTTAGCAGGTGGTCTGCTTCTCCCTCTGCCCCTCCCCCTGCCAGTGTTCTCTCTCCCTCTCTTGTGCACTCTCTCTCTCTCTCTCTCTAATAAATAAATAAAAATCTTAAAAAAATACTTATAAAAAATATCCATACATATGTTAAGTTTAAGGTTCTTTGTGACCAGGTAGGATGCTAATTTTTCTCTCAGGATTCAAACTGATCATTTTCTACAAAACGTGAGGGAATCCACAGTGAAGAGTTGTAAGCTCCCAAAAAGAGCTGATGAAAAACTTATTTTAGCCAATGGAATGTGTTACACCAAGTGGTCACCGAAGTATGGCTTGAATCTCACTGATCTTTGTGATGAATGATTCAAGACACCAGAGCATGCCTTTCTACGTTGTATTCTTCACATAGGAAGTTCGAGTGCTCGTGCTGCTGTTGATTTCACCCTTCCCTCTGTGATGACCTTGAAGTCTTTCTGGTGCGTTCTCTGATTGGCGTACCAGTAGTGGGCAGTCCTTTTGCTGGTCTGGGATCTATAAACAGTGCTGTGTTGGTGGTATCACTGGTTGCATTTTCAAGGAGATGGCATCATAATTTTGATGGTTCCTTTGGATTTCTTTAGGGGTTTTTGGCTTTTTTTTTTTTTTTTTTTGAATTTGGTTTCTAGAGGGAGACCTTATTTATTTCAGTAGTTGGCTTAGGTAAAGCTATAAAATTTATGCTATGAGGCAAAAGACTGAAGGCACTGAACTATTTGAAGAGCAAAATTTGTAAAGTATTGCTATTTGTTCAGGTAGTATGTAGAGAGAGCAGAGAGGGGATTCCCAGACTCTATTTTTCTCAGGTTATACTTGAAAACGTTAATCTTTAATAACCCAGGGTAAAGGACAGGTAATCAGCACTTCCTTGAACAGTAACTTACATTTGATATATATTCCTGTCCTCTTCACAAGCTTTATGTAGTCCTGTAATTTTATATCTCATTATGCTCACTGGCATCCAATATAAAATGCCAATGTATAAATCAACTATGAAATTAGCCTAAATTATGTAATAAATTGCGTTACACTTCAGAGTTTTTGAAAATCTTCATTAAACTTTTTATAACTTACTTTAAGAACAAAATGAAATCTTCTCATTTTCACATATGCCTATGTCTACATATGAAAACACATACATAGCACACTTGGTTAATCATTTGAGGACTTTATTGCTGGGTATTTAATGAAAAGACAAAAGATTATCCAGAGTTTTGCTTCTGCCTGGGGTATAGAAAGTTGGAAATAGCGGGCCACTCTCAAAGAAGTATATGAGCAAGTTAAATAAACTAAAAAAAATCATAACTTTTTTGTCACAGGACAAATTACCTGATGTCTAATGAAAAACGTGTCCCTCTAGAGATATAGGACCCAAGAATATCTTAACTGTGCATAGTATGGGAGCGTGAGATGCTGGGCACCTTATAGGTTTATAAGAATTCACTTAAACTTTGAAACCAGTTGCTACAGGCTGAATGTGGACAAGAGTGAGGAGATAACTCCGTTCTCGTGCTGAGGACAGAAGGGGTATTCCCACCCACTCTCAGGATCTTCTCCAGGGACCTCCAAGAGGTACTCACAAGAATGGTTGGAGGTGGAATGGGAGACTAAGGAAAGCCCTCCTCCTTGGAGGCCTGAAGAAGAGCAACCAGCCCTGGGTAAAGGCTTTAGGGGCTCCCACTCCCTCATGAAGTAAAAGTCCTTGGCTGCTCTTCCCTCAGAGACTTTCACGGGGCCCCCAGATGAAAGTGAAGATCCATTTTCAATACCCAATTAAAATATGTTATCCCTGAGAGAGAAAAAAAGTAATTGGACTTTATCAAAATTAAAAAAAAATTGCTGTGAAAGACTTAACTCTTAAAAGCATGACGTGACAAAAGAGTATGAACAGTACTTGCCAATCACCTGTGAAAGGATTCATAACCACAATATGTAAAACACTCTCAAAACTCAAGAACATAATTGGGCAAAAGATTTGAATGCAATTCAGAGAAGATACATGCATGGCAAGTATGTGTATGAAAAGATGTTCAACGGTATCATTAGAAAAATGAAACAGCAGTGAGATGTTATTATGCACTTACTTGTAGGGCACAAATTTAAAAAATCTGACAGTACCAGCTGCTGGCCATGAGGCAGAGATACAAGAACAAGTGATTGTCTTTGTTCTTAATCGGTGTAAAAGGTAAATGAGTAAAGCAAAAAAACCAGAGTAACAATACACTTTGGTTTTATAGGAAATGTGAAAGGACAACAAAAGCACAATATGGGATATGGACCCAAGTATATGTATGTTTGCATGTACATATATGCATGTGCCTGTGTATGTCTTCACCTATATGTGTTCCCCAGCTCTTGTCCCTGATGATGAATGGCAGCAGCTTCACCCCAGTGACAGTAACATATTGCTCCACTATTAAGGAACCAAAGTACCATGAAGAAGTGCCAGGGCTGGGTAGGAAATGTACTGGAGGAGATGGGAACTTTTTTTTAAACCATAAAATAAGGAAGGAAGTGAGAATAACAGGAATATATTAAAAGTACATTGGTGCTAGCTCTGATGGGTTTCCAAAGGTCCAAACTGGAAAAACTTGAGATTCAAATAGTAATCATAAGGATCATGACCCATTGAATAAAATGGGTATCCTTGTGTTCATACTGATATAAGCAAACCAGTGGAGAAGGTTAGGAAACGCTATTTATTTATTTTTAAATTTTTATTTATTTTTAAAAAATATTTTATTTATTTATTTGACAGCGATCACAAGTAGGCAGAGAGGCAGGCAGAGAGAGAGGGGGAAGCAGGCTCCCTGCCAAGTAGAGAGCCCAATGTGGACTCAATCCCAGGACCCTGAGATTGTGACCCGAGCTGAAGGCAGAGGCTTAACCCACTGAGCCACCCAGGTGCCCCAGGAAACGCTATTTAAACAAATGATCAAAGTGAACATTATGAATGATGGGACAAATTTAAATCCTGAGACTCTGGATAGGTTGCAAAGTAAAGGACACAACATCAGTTATACATAATTAATTTCCTTTTTTTCACTTTTCATATTGGATGATGTAAAATCCGATCTTCATGGGTGAGGAACACACTTAAATACTCGGGGAAGAGTAGCATCATGTTGACTGAAATAGTATGAATATTTTTGGGGTGTTAAAAATTTCTGTTTGAGATAGTTTTAAAATAGGAAAGAAATGTTTTTGGTAGTCTTAATTGCAATTTACATTCTTCGTCTTGTTATTCTTGCTGTAATAAAAATATGGGTGCATCCTTCGAGGCCAGTTAAATTAGTAATTTTGGTTAAAGATTTTCCAGGGATCATTTAACGAGGAAAAATAGATTGTATATACTAATAATCAAAGTAGTAAGTTCCCAGATTGTGACACACTACATTTAGATTATATTCTAGAATAATGAATATATTTTATGACAGCAGTGGAACTATGGAGTGTATGGAACTTGAATGTATCTTTTCCATAATAAGATTTCTATAAATGATAAGTTTAGTTTTAGAGGAAGAAACATCTGTATTTTTCGGCTTCACTAAATACCAATGGCCTATCCATTTCCAACTGTTACTCACATTTAATATCTGAGGATTTGTTGTGAAGGCAAAAAAGCCAGAAAGTTGGTCTCGTTCATTTATGATCCTAATAGCACTCTTCCTGAGTTATTACAAAATAGTCCCTTAGAGACTGAAATTATTTGGTTTCCCTAGATGACATCTCTTACTTCCCTCTGCTCTTTTCAAAGGTTTTAGAAACTTAGGTGTTACATAGTTGAGTCAGCCTCCTGGATGTCGTACTGGTATAGCTTAACCATTAGGATAAAGGTTTATTGTACTACTCAGACTCTATGGAAGAAATGCTATACTTTGGTAATTTGTTGACTTTTTGACTCTGAAGATACAATTTAAAATGTGGATGTATCATTTATTAAATGGTGTCAAGTGTTCAATCTCTAGGAAATGAGTGTTTTGTGCCCTGATTGCCCACGTGTCCTATTTATGTTTCGTGGTTGTTAGACGTTCTTTCTTCCAGGAATAAGTATGCATGTGTGTGTGCAGGAGAAAGAGAGACAAGGAGAAGGAAAGAGAGAAATAGGAAGTAGAGGGATCATTATTTCCATTTGTGATGTGCATTTGGTGTTGGTAGGGTTCTTTTCAAACAAACTAAGATTCCTGGATTCATAACAGAAGCGTGCAATTTTAGAGTGAATTCTCAGTATCCCGGACAAATTTGTGACAAAGGGACACTTTCGGGTGATGTTCCAGTGAAAATATTCAGGTTGAGAGACAGCATTTGTCCTTGTGTCTTCCTAGGTAGTCAACAAGCATATTCCCCACGTGGTAGCTGAGTCACTGTGCTCATTGTGAACAACTTTACTTTAGAATGTGCCTCTCCCTGGTGACATTGAGAACTACAGAGTATATTCCCCAGCAAGCAGTGAAAATAGCCAGCAGTTTCTGCATTTTGTGAAAAACAAAACAAAACTAAGTAACCCTACAAGGGCTTGAAGGCACATTTGGTTTTTTGAATAGATCTGATAGACACTCTAATACCTTATCCTAAGTGTATATGGAGGTCAATTGATATTTCAGTATCATAATTATCAAAATAATTTACAGCCTCCTTCTCAGGAAGAAAAGCATCTATTTTTCTTATGGTGAGAGAGGAAGATCTCATAACCTAAAGTCCGTGATCTCTGTTGATAATGTGATTTGGAAGTCTACTGAAATACAGAGTAGTAGAGGGTTTCTTCCCGGGATACTGGATCTCCAAAAAATGCTGAAAGTTTGAGTCCAGAGAAATATCTAATGGTAGAACAGAGTTTGAATTCTTGGAATGTCTGCAGTAGCATCCTGACCAATGATTTATAAACTTAGGACACGTCCAGTATTTCCAAAGACTTCTTTTGCCAAGACAAGTCAGAAGTTAATTTTGGAGTGAAGTCGACTGATGCTAGAGTGTCTCATTATAGAGGCCAGGCACTGTCTTAGACTTCATATAACTATGATTGGTGTAGAACACTGAATGTCAGGGGATCTGGGATGCTTTGAATGGCACAACATACTAGGGGTGACCTAGACTTCTTGACTTGAGTATAAAAACCATATCTGCATATCCCCTCTACTCATGTTTGCTCTATACTTTTTTTTAAGGAAATATTTTATATTTTAAAATATTTATTTTAGGGGCACCTGGGTGGCTCAGTCATTCAGCATATCCTTCTGCTCAGGTCATGATTCCGGAGTCCTGGGATCAAGCCCCACTTAGGGCTCCCGGCTCAGTGGGAAGCCTGTTTCTCCCTCTCCCACTCTCCCTGTGTGCCCTCTCTCACTGTTTCTCTCTCTGTCAAATAAATAGAATCTTTTAAAAAGATACTTATTTAAAAGGGGGACTTTATATCACTCTGGGACAATGTCTGTCTCTTGCCAAAACAAACAAACAAACAAACAAACAAACAGAAAACGACCATAACATAAATTGGGAAGAAGTGATCTTAACATTTGACAGCACAAAGAGCATTATGTTTGCTGTCATGTAGATGGGGGTTACATCTTCACATGTTCAATGTATGGTTGAAATACTTGACTGGTGATCCTGGGTCGTGTTTTACTCTATCATACCTCAGTTTCCTAATTTGTAAAATGGATATAATTTCACCTTTTTGTGTTCTAAAGAAAAAAAAGTATAGTGAAATTGATGGACAAAAGAAATACTAATACAGGAACAAAGTAGGCATTCAGTAAACTGAAACTCATCCTAATAATCTGTTTCTTAAAAGCTGTTCTTTGCAACTTTTTCCTCTCTGTCTGCTAACAGCCAACTCAGCCTTCAAGATCTAAATTTTAAAAATCTCCCACCAAGATTTCTTCTATTTTACCTGCTGTAAATAAAAATGTATTCTGACATTTTGAAAGGAAAGGAAAAGCATAAACATATGAGGGGAAAATGAAAAATGTAAAGTATTTTTTGTCTTTTATTGTATGTGATTCCCTTCAGTTTTAAAGAGAATAATTAGTATAAATACTGGATGAGGTTCTTGTTGTTGTTTTTTTCCAAAGAAGAGCTGTTTTTATGGAACTGGTTTGTTTTTTAATTAACAGAGGGAGATTATACATTGTCATAATTTATTTTCAAGATGCTACAACAATAACACACAAATTACTGCAGAGAATTTTTTAAAAGAGAGACAACAGAGCCTAAGGAGGTTTTAACTAGAGACCTTAATAATGATCGTAAAAAAGGCTCCATAAAGAACAAAATTGTGTTTATGCATATTTAGTTTTTGCTTGAAATGGAGTGCAGAGCACACTAAAATTTGCTAAAGTAAGTGCTTCTCCCTTTAATGACCTGATGCATACTCTGTGTCTGTACAATTTGATCTGTTCCTATCAGGACAGCAGAAAGCTGTTCAACGTGAAGAGATCAGAGTATAGCACAAACTAGGATAATGGTAAATGGCTAATAAATGTCTTCATGCATATCGAAATTCTTCCGGGTATCATTACTGTATTTTAAGTAACTTTATATAATTAGTAAGCAGCTATTGAAGTTGGTTTAGAAATGAATCCCAATGTTTCTTATTTTAAAAAATTAAAGAATAATGCTTCCAGTTTATTTTTAATACATCCAAAACTTGACAAATTTACAAGATAGTAGCTGAGCCCTTTTCTTCCAAGCAAGTTAAACAAACAAAAAAAAACTTTATACGAAATTGGCTGATTCTTCTCCACACCTAAGTTAAAAAGCAATAATTACACAGATATAAATACATGCACATAATGCCCTTTCTTAGCTGGTAAGATTTTCTTCTTTGCCTCGGTTTATTTTAAAGGTAAACAAAAATGTGAGTAATTTTCTACCTATGATTACGCTGGCGGTGCTGTGAACTTAGAAGTTGTGTCCTTCCTTTTAACTTTTGCATTATTTCTCTATTGCTGCTGTAACAGATCAGCAAGAATTTAGTGTCTTAGCATGGCACACATTTATTTTCTTACAGTCCTCTAGGTTGTAAATCCAACATCAGTCTCGCTGGGCTAAAATCAAAGCATTGGTAGACTTCTGGAGACTCTAGTGGAGAATTCATTTTCTTGTGTTGTCCACCTTCTAGAGGCCACCTGCATTCCTCTGTCTGCAGTCCCCTTCTGCCATCTTCAAAGCCAGCAACGTTCGCGCTCTCTGTTTCCTCCAGGGAAGGTTCTCTGAATATCAGAACTCACATAGGGCCTACCTGGATAACCTAGAATAATCCCTCTAATTTTGTACCCCTAATCACATAGGCAAATGAGAAAATGTAAGGTAAAATAATCAAAAATTTCAGGAATTAGTATATGGACATCTGTGGGGCCTGTGACATGCTTTGAAGTAAGAAGGACAACGTACTACAAGGGTCCCCTCTTGTTACTGCTTGCCAGAGGTCTGGGCAAGGCAGTGAAAAGCCAACTTTTCAGTCTACCTTTATTACAAATGAAACATTTAGAATGAACAATGTATTTTAAAAGTAAGGCATTACAAAATGTAAATAGTGAATTCTAAAAAGCCCAATCTTTGGGGCCATTATTTCTATGAAGACAGAAAGGTACATGCTAAGATGTGAACCCAGGCTGCTTGCCTATAAAGTCTCAACTTTTTTTTGAGATTTTATTTATTTATTTGACAGAGATAGCCAGAGAGGGAACACAAGCAGGGGAAAGGGGAGGGAGAGATGGGGAGAGAGGAACAGATTCCCCACTGAGCAGGGAGCCCATTGTGGGGCTCAATCCCAGGACTCTGGGGTCACGACCTGAGCTGAAGGCAGACACTTAATGACTGAGCCACCCAGGCGCCCTTAGTCTCAAGTTTTAACCATGTGATATATAGCTTTTTTATGCAGTGGAGTAAACAATCTACACATCAACAAGTTGATAAATTAAATAATGTATACGAAAGACCCCAAGACATTGCTTGAACTGAGATTACTATTTAAGACTATTAGTTTCCCTATCCTACACATGGCCATTTAATCCATGGTCAAGTAAAATGACAGCAAGATGATAAAAAAAGAAGGCAAGAAAACAAGAGACACACAAAGGTAGAAGATGGTGATTTCTTTGCTCATTTGGCAAAAAGCTGTACAGAGTAATAGTTAAGAGCAGAGACTTCTGGAATGAGGTTGCCGAGTTCAAACCTGAGCCATGTGTGAATCTATATGTAAATATCAGTTTGAATCCTGCATCCAGCAACTCTCAAAATATCTGGGTGTATGTCTTCCTTGAGTGTTCAGTTTCTTCAGTAAGTGACCATAGATCTCTTTGGGGAAGGGTTGGAGAAATTACTATAATTAACATCGACCATGGTTTTGCTAGCTGCGGCTTTCCCAAGGAAATGGCCTCTCCTTCATGCAATAGGCCCACATCTGAAAACAGAGTCTGGCATGAAAACTGAAGATTTTTTATTGGGTGACTACCTTCAGCCTCCACACCACCCATTTTCATTTTGATGATTCATATAGATTTATATCGTTCTTGGTTTCCCATAGATTAGCCACATCAGATTCCATTAATCATCCTTAGGTAGTCCCTCCATTCCTTCTGACCTTGCTCCTTCTTGTAAAACTACTTGGCTTCCGAGGACTATAAGGCACCGTCTGGTCTCTCTTGCTTCAGGGTCCTGTCATCCCCATTGCGTGGGTCTGTGTCAGACTCTCCAAGTCTGAATCTTAGCCTGCAGAAGAAAGTCCCCAGACTGCATGAGTGGCACATGTGAACTCTGGCTACTCTGAGTATTTGTTGATAATCTTAAATTATTAGAAATAAAATAAAAATGAAGAACTAATCACTATTTAAAAATTGATAGTTTTATTTATATTGATCAAAATACGTTTAATGCACAAGCATTCTTTAATATATACATCTTACAATTACCTTGCATATAATACAATCTAATAGAGTTGTAACTTGCAATATAATTATAAAAATATTAACTACAGTCACTACAGTCATTGTCATCAAATATTGAGACACAAGTTTAAAATTGTATAATGAATGTCTTCCTTAAATCTTGTCAATGGTTGTATCATTACGGATTTGCCAAACTATCTAAGTATCTTGGTAAATTAGGTTATATGAAATGCCAAAATCACTTTACCTCTTCAATTATAACTGAGTAATAATACCTTCCAGGCCACTTTCTTGAGCTGCCATGCAAGAAGGCAGTGACACTACCAGTCGTGACCAAAATGAAAACTGTCCATTGACAATGCCACATTAATATAGAACCAGAAGCAGCAGCTTAGCAACTAGGCCAAGAAAGGGAAAGAGCATTAAGTGCTTCTGACAGTATTGTCTGGATATTTGAAATTGTGAAGAAAAGAACAGAGAAAACAAATTGCCAATCAAGTAACTCATATAAGGACGACAATTACCTGTAGTAATTTTTCCAAGTTTATTTCTGTATCAGCTGTAGGGTACTTGTACAGAATGAAAAAAAGCTGATAATGGGTAAGATAGAAAACAAAGGCAGACTACAGTTTATCTGGAGAAGAAAGTTTTTGTTGGCATGCTCACTCTTGTAGGAAAACCGTGGCTAACAGGGGTTACCTGCTATCAAGAAATATGAGAAACTTAGGAGAAAATGGGAGACATTCTGTGGTCCTCAAGTCACACAGCAGAGCCTAAGAATGTAATACAAACTGGCAGAAGTGGTGAGAAATTTCTCCAAAATGTATATACTCATCTTTGGTGTTGGGTTCTTACTCAGAATTTTTCTTGTGTAAATAATGGAATGCCTATATTTCATGGGCAGCTCCTTTTTTCCTGCTTTGATAATGACTGGCCTCTAACACCCTTAGGTCTGTCTGTAAGCATACCTCACATTCTTTTTCCACAAGGACTGATTAAGCAATGGGCTCATGACCTAAGCCAGGAGCATCGAGTCATTTTTAGAAACTGTGATTTAACGAATTTCTTGTAATAAGTAAAATAAGTTGGACGTGATACCAAAGGGGAAGAACACACCTCAAAATAAAGGTAATATAGAGAAGAAAAAGATCTGAGAGATGGCGGAAGAAACAGATTCATAATCACATTGTTTGAATGCCTGGATCTCATCATGTGTGAAGTCAGTTCATCTGTGTGGAAGTCCCAGTCAGTAAGCCAGGTTATCCCCTTTTGAAATTTACCTGTTTAATCCCAGTCCTGACTGTCCTCAAGTCATGAACCTAATCTCTGTCAGTAACATTGTAACTTTCACTTCTTGTGTGGTTGCTAAGTCTAAAGCTTTAGGCTTTTGGTCACTTCGCTTCCCCAGCATCTTGGACACTGATGCTCCCTCACATCACCCTTAACAGACATTTGGCAAATCTCTTACGACTGGCTAATGGAAAAAAAAAAAATAGAAAAAGAAAAAAAGAAAAAAAAAAAGACTGGCTAATGGAAGAAGATCAAGCTTAAGCTTTGGTTATCTATGGTTAGGCTGAGTATATGAGTATAAACTGAAAAGGGAAGATAGTTGCTTTAAAACACCACCTAGTGGTACTCTTTGTAGAGTGTGGAAAGAAAGATGCAAAATGCTCAAAATAAGCAGAGCTCTGGGGCTGTGCCTGACCATCCATTTTGTATAAAGAGTATCCCAAAGAAAGAAAACATGGATTATAGGGCGCCTGGGTGGCTCAGTGGGATAAAGCCTCTGCCTTCAGCTCAGGTCATGATCTCAGGGTCCTGGGATCAAGCCCTACATCGGGCTCTCTGCTCAGCGGGGAGCCTGTTTCCTCTCTCTCTCTCTCTCTGCCTGTCTCTCTGCCTATTTGTGATCTCTGTCAAATAAATAAAATCTTAAAACATGGACTAGTGGCCAGTGGCAAATGACTGCCTCAGTTAGTTAAGTAGGAGTTTAAAGATCAAGCATAAGGCTGTCTGGGGTAAAGGTGTATTTGTGGACGTAACTGAGCAAATATGAAGTGTAAAGATATTTGTATCTTATGATATGCCCACCAAAGTGCACTCACCAGAGCAGAAGCATTAGGGTTAAGCAAGTTAAATAACTCAGCAGGTTTATGTCATCAGCCCTTGTCTAGGGTCATTGCACTCCTAGTGTCCTAGGCATATGATCATAGTGGCTATTTTGCAGGGACAGAGATCATTTGGTGGACCCAACACTATGGGATCTGACTTACTAAGGCTGATCCTGCCACTGATGGTGTAACCTGCCAGCGAGAGAAACTGAGGCTGGTATCTAGTTATGAAACCCTTACTTAATGGAGTATCTCATTAGACTGTTGTTCTGTACATTTTTTGGGAAATGTGGATTCAGTTATTATTCTTACCTTAAATTTCCAGTTTTCTAGTATTTAACTGTTAATATATTTGTCTGGATTACCCAAGTGTGCTTGGACAAATTTCTTCCCTTGAGTTTCTGTCCTGGTAATCTAACATCTTCCCTCTTTCTTCACAAACCATGGTGTGCTGGAGCTGGTGCTTAGTGCCTCATTGGCAACAAGTGATATATTTTCAGGGATTTTTTTTGGACAACTTAGAGCCATTATTAAAAATTAATATAAAAATGTGAATTAAGAAACTTAAATATTCAAACCTGTCACTTAATCATTTTACTACATGTTATTATCTGTGCTCTTGAAGTTATTTGTATCTGTTATATTTGTATGGTGGCGATATCATGTAATAGTTTGATATTGTTTATCTTTTTCTAATTCTCAGAGTAAGCATTGTAGTGACCATTTGACCATGGTGGGAATTCATAGAAATCAGCAAGTTATATAGATCAAAGCTCCCTCCTTCCCCTTGAAGAACTGGTAATAAACATTTTCTAAAACGTGATGGCAATGTGACTTTACATAAAGTCATTATTTAAGAAGGGAAACATTTTCTCTGTATTAACATTAAATGAAAATAATTTTTGTTATAATTTTTATCTCTTTGGATTTAGAAAACAATATTGAGATAAGAAGACCTAGCATGAAAACTTTGAAAAGCCTTGTTGGGTTGTTAAAATGAGCTATCCCTCATGGTTCATGGAAGTTCCTTATAAGGTGGAGTTGATTTTTCCTTAATTTAGTAAAGAATCTAATGGGGCTTGTGGAACTTTATTAAGGATTTACAATTTTGGAAAAATTATTCTAGGTCACTATATATCAGTTAATTTGGGCCTTCGGGGTTGTATAATATCTAGAGTATTTTTCCTTCAAAAATTTATTTTGAAACACACTGAGCAATACTTAAATTCTTAGCTGATTGATGGGATCTATTTATTTTTAGACAGAGGTCATATACTTGCCTAAATTGATATATAATTAGGAAAATGCAAAATTTGAACTTGGATGCTTTTGATTTTCTGTGCAAACACTTAAGTACCCAAAAGTATGAAATTGTAGAAAAGGTAGAAATTTCAAAGGAAAAAAAAAGATGCTAAGGTGTTTCCCCTTGGAATTCTTTGGAATCACTCTTCTTAAGATCTTGGTGCTTGTTTGACACAACTTTGGTTTTGCTAGAGATAACCTACTCCTTTATGTCAGAAGTATAAGCTGTTATTTCTGGAACAGAAATACTTTTTGCTGAAGTTTAAGTAGTTTTTTTGTTTGTTTGTTTGTTTGTTTGTTTCTCTTGCCTCAGAGGACCTATCCACAAGGAAGTTGCTATGGTGTTAGTGTCAGAGATTACTACCTATATTCTCCTCTAGGATTTTTATGGTTTCAGGTGTCACATTTAGGTCCTTACTCCATTTTGAATTTATTTTTGTGTTTGGTGTAAGAAAATGGTCTCATTTCATTCTTCTGCATGTGTTATCTAGTTTTCCCTAGTCCCTTGTTGAAGAGACTTTCTTTTTCCCATTGGATTTTCTTTCTTGCTTTGTCAAAGATTAATTGATTGTATAGTTGTGGGTCCATTTTTGGGTTTTCAGTTTTGTTCTATTTATCTATGTGTCTATTTTTGTGCTAGTACCACACTGTTTTGGTCACTACTCCTTTATAATATAACGTGAGGTCTGGAATTGTGATATCTCCAGCTCTGCTTTTCTTTTTCAATGTTGCTTTGACTCTTCGGGGTCTTCTGTGGTTTCATATAAATATTAGGATTGTTTGTTCTAGTTCTGTGAAAAATGTTATTGTTATTTTGATAGAGATTGCGTTGGTATGTAGAT
Source organism: Martes martes (assembly GCF_963455335.1). Taxonomy (NCBI): domain Eukaryota; kingdom Metazoa; phylum Chordata; class Mammalia; order Carnivora; family Mustelidae; genus Martes; species Martes martes. The sequence goes on from NC_137892.1 coordinate 42,700,674, forward strand.
TGCTTTGGGTAGTAAAGAATTTTCTTAAAAAGATTTATTTATGAGGGAGTTGGGGGCAAGGGAGAGGGAGAGAGAGTTGTAAGCAGACTCTGCAGTTGAGTGCAGAGCCTGACACAGAGCTTGATCTCACAACTCTGAGATCATAACCTGAGCTGAAACCAAGAGTTGGACCCCCAACTGATTGCACCACCCAGATGCCCCTGGTTAGTATAGACATTTTAACAGTATTTGTTCTTCCAATCCATAAGCCTGGAATGTTTTTCCATTTCTTTGTGTCATCTTCAATTTCTTTCATAAGTGTTTTGTAGTTTTCAGAGTATAGGTCTTTAACCTCTTTGGTTTGGCTTATTACTAGGTATCTCACTGTTTTTGATACATTTGCAAATGGGATTGATTCCTTTCTCTTTCTGTTGCTGTATTATTGGTATATAGAAGTGCATTTTCGGTATATAGGAACTTCTGTACATTGATTTTGTATTCTGTGACTGAACTGAATTCGTGTATCAGTTCTAACAGTTTTTATGGTGGAGTCTTTTGGGTTTTCTATATAGAGTATCATGTCATCTGCAAAAAGTAAAAGTTTTACCTCTTCTTTGTTGATTTTGATGCTTTTTTGTTGTTGTTGTCTGATAGCTGTGGCTAGGAATTCAAGTACTATGTTAAAATGGAAACAATCAACAAAACTAAAAGGCAGCCTATGGAATAGGAGCAGATATTTGCAAATGACATATCTGATAAAGGGTTACTATCCAAAATCTATAAAGAACTTATCAAGCTCAACCCCCCAAAAATGAATAATCCAATTTAAAAAAAATGGGCAGAAGACGTGAATAGATATTTTTCCAAGGAAGACATTCAGATGGCCAACAGACACATTAAAAGAGGCTCAGCATTACTCATCATCAGGGAGATAAAAAAATCGAAACTACAATGAGAGATCACTCATACCTGTCAGAATGGTTGAACTCAACAGCACAAAACACCAAGTTTTGGCGAAGATGCAGAAAAAGGGGAACTCTCTTGCACTGTTGGTGGGAATCCAAAGTGGTGTAGCCACAGTGGAAAATAGTATGGAGGTTCCTCAAAAAGCTAAAAGTAGAACTACCCTAAAAAAAAAAAAAAAAAAACTGCCCTATGGTCCAGCAATTGCACTACTAGATATTTACCCAAAGAATACAAAAATACTAATTCAAAGGGATATATGCACCCCAATGTTTATAGCAACATTATCTGTAATAGGCAAATTATGGAAAAGCCCAAGTGTCCCTCAACAATTGAATGGATAAAGACAATGTAGTGTGTATACACACACACACACACACACACACACACACTAGAATATTATTTAGCCATGAAAATCTTGCCATTTGCAACGACACAGATGGAGCTAGAGTATTATGCTAAATGAAATAAGTCAGAGAAAGACACATACCATATGATTTCACTCATATGTGGAATTTAAGAAACAAAAGAGTGAAGAGAAAAAGAGGAGGCAAACCAAGAAGCTCTTAACTATAGAGTATTCCCTGTATGATTCTCTGATGGTTATCAGAGTAGAGGTGGGGGGAAGATGGATTAAGTAGGTGATGGGGATAAAGAAGTATACTTGTGATGAGCCACAGGTGTTTTATGGAGGTGTTGAATCACTATATTGTACACCTGAAATTAATATTACATGTTAACTAATGAATTTTTTAAAAAGAACTTAAAAATGGGAAATACTGAAAAGTGGGACATTTATTTTCTATTATCAGGGCTCATCTTTGCCAGTACTCATATCCATATTTCTAAAATGGACTAACAAGATACTAGCTAGTGAAATAAGAACAAAATGTAACCAACCAGATAAATAAAAAACAGAAATGGAATGGTTGGTGTCCTGAGAAACAATTTGCAGAGGAATTCTACAAAATAAAGTGTTGGTGTTGAATCTTGCATTGTTAAGTGACTTTGCAAAGAAATTATACTGACACAATTTTGATGCATTTTTCCATTAGGAAACCAATTTCCACTTAAGTGGTAAAATCAAGCTCCAGCTTGATTGTTATAGTGAGAAAGATTATGCTATCAAGTCAGATGGATCCATAGAAAGGCAATATTTTTGTTTAGACAAATAGCAAAAAATATTTGAGTGCAAAAGAGCAGCACAACAATAAAAGTTTAATATAAAATAAGCTTTAAAGAAACATGTCTCTTATTTCTTAAAATGGAATTTACAATGGCTGGTTCAATCTATTCTAGAAAAGACTAACAAAACTTAATTCCTCATATTGACTTAAAAATTTAATTTGGATTATATTGAATGCCTGAAAGACATTGATTTTCTATATTGGTTTGTGCTCTTGTTAATATTATTGTCTGACTCTTACAATATTGTAAGATTTTATCCTCACCACTTTTAATATGGTGTGATTCCTTTGTTCTTTGAAAATCGTTTACTGAAATCAGTTATGTCTAATGGGACAGATATGCATCCTTAGATTGTTTGAAAAGGTTTGGTTTGCCTCTCTTGCTTGTGACCTCCTATGGTAATTTCTGACTTTAGCTCTAGCGCTGGAGAAGACAGTAAATATCTGCTTTAGTTAGAGCAGATCGAATGAGTGTTTTATCTAGAGTGGTTTGAAAAGCTGTTGACACTTGTATATATGCAAGTTGTATATATGCAAGTATATATCAATTTTGGTGAATCATTGGATCCTCACAGTTTAACATATAGTAACCCACTAAAGTTAAATTTTCAGTCACAAACTAGGTGACTTGTGTTGCTTGAATTTAGTATTGTAATTGATTTGTTCTTTGACTTCCTAGTTGATATAATCTATTAGTCTGAGGTGTGTATAATACACAGGAATTGTAAACTCAGAATTCCTTAAAAACTAGGAGTTCTAGTTAAAAGTAAGGGTCTGATGTTAACAAGAACATTAACAAGCATGAACATTTTTAAAGTGGTCACTGTTACAAAGATGGAGAGAAAGAAAAGAAACCAGTAAGATATCAAGTCCCTAGCCTGGGACAGGGGTCAAGTACACGTAAGTCTATACTCATCTGGAATCCCAGAGGCCCTGGCACACATCCATAAGGAGCTGTGTTTACACTGTTAAGTCAGCAGTATGATATCAGCTTTGGCAATGGTAGAGCACTGAAGACAGGAAACTTGGTCTGATAAATACCCCATGGTTGGTATGCATGTAGCATGGGTGTTGGCTCAGTGCCCTGGCTATCATCCATCTCTGAGGTCAAAGCTAATGGAATAGCAGAAGATACGTGAACAGGTTACATCTCTAGTGATGGCTCTTTGAAGTAACCATTCTCCTCCCCCCTACATTTTTTTTTCTTTTTTTATTCTCTACTTCTTAAAAGTAGCAGCAATAACACTACTAGGGGCTGGGAAGGATGGTAAGCAGTTGGAGATAAATTAATTTTAAAGAATGCTGTCCTATTTTACTTTGGATGGGTTTTTACCTACAGTTCTCTAACCCTAAGAGCCCAGGAAACAGTCACTACATTTTTAGAAGGAATAAGAATAAAGATCAAAATAAGCTTTTTAGGTATGGGTAGTGGTAGAAGAATTTTCAAAGGAATGCAATGTATTGTCATGGCAAAAGCAGAGGGTCAGGAATCAGGATACATCAACTGTAGCCTCTGCCATTGACCAGTAGCATGACCTAAAGGATGTGATTTATTTATCAGTACAATGAGGCATTTAGAATACGGAGGTCCTTGGCAGTCAGGCACTGTATGATTCTACCATGGCTCTAGATAAAGGATTCAAACTTGAACTGAACTCTGGGTCCTTAGTAGTGAGCTTGCTTTAAAATATATTCTCCTACCTCCTTAAAAAAAATGAGAAATAGTGTATGCACACCTCGCTGTAGCCCCTGCACTTTCTATCAACTTGCTCTTGATAGTTTTATGCCTAAAGGACAACATATATCAAGAGGATGATCATCTCTGTAACTCTCGACATATTTTACATCCTCGACGAATGCGTTTTCAGCTACTTATGCCAATGCTACAGAGGTAGTCAAGGTCTTAAAATGTCCTTGGTTGACGTAAGTGAAATAGAGTTTTCTGTGCTTCTTAACACTTTGTATTTAAAAATATATATGTGATAGTGGGAATTGTGGGTAGATGACGGCACTCAGTGAGAAAAGAAATACATCTTCCTGCAGGTCACAGAAATCCCTACTTAAATGGTGACTGTATGGGTAAAATGAAAGTCTTCTGAAGATCACTGTGTTTTGCAATGGTAGAGGTAAACCGATACTGAATATTGTATTTGGGTGGCACTGGTTTATTATAATGTAGAGAAGAAAATTAAGTAGCCTAGCTGAGTGTCCTGCACTAAAGGATTTAGTGACACCTGAGTATTTTCCAAGCTTTAGCCTGAATTAAGCATCATTGATCCCAATAACTGGCCTATTATTCCTGAAATGATGCTGTTTCTCCCAAAGCTATTACTGTGCTTGGAAGTATCCATTAGTCAAATATAGATGTTTCTGGTTCATCCAGAAAGAGTAATTTATGAGCTTGCCAAATAAATATTTATTTTTCCCTGAGTAACAACATGAAGTCCAGTTTCTCCTCAATAAATCCCCAAAGTCAGAGATTAAAATGTAACTGCAAATGTGACAAGTTGGGCAAATCTCACAAACATTATGCTGAGCGAAAGAAACCAATCCTGTACTAACTAGGCTGTAGTGATAGATGTAAGAAATGGTTTTATTTGGAGAGGTGGAGGGTGGGAGTGGGGGCCAGGCAGTGCCTCAAGTGGGGTGCATGAGACAAATTTTCAGGGTGATGATGATAATTTATATAATTTATATATATATTATACTATATATATAATATATATAATTTATATATATATGGCGGTTACATGGGTATAATACTGCTGTCCAAATTCATTACCCTGAATACTTAAGATCTACACATTGTGTTGCATTAAAATTGTACTTCCGTAAAAAACTATCTGAAAAAATTCAGAATATTTCTCTACAAAGAGTTATTAAAACATTGAACCAAAAAGAGTATGGGGGCTGCAGTTTTCAGAAGAAAGTTTTGAACTTCTGTCCCAGTGAAACAACCAAAATAGACAATAATCAAATAAATTGTTGGTCATTTGAAATTTCTAGAAGTTGTCCTAAAGGCAGCTGCTGCCCTGTGTGTGTTTATACATAGGCCATGGTGACATTCTCAAGCGGTAATTTGTGACCAGAATAATCATAACATTCACAGGGAGGGCAGATAGTAGCAAAGACTTCTGTAATGAAAATAATTATGTACTTTCTAAAAATGGATGACCATTAATGAAAAAGTCCTCCTAAAACACTGTTATTGGATACTTTCTAGATAGAGGGTCTTTGACTCTGCTAGCTCTAATGTTTCACTCCTGGCTTCAATTCCTTTTTGTCCCATCCTAGTTTCCAAAAGCTTCTGAAGCTAAGATTGTCCTGTAAAAGGAAATGGGACTTGAGAGTCAGAAAGAATTAAACTAAGTCTATGTTTCCTTATCTGTAAAATGGGAATAATATCTTCCAGGTTATGATGATTAAGTGTAGTAATGCATATGACTATCTTAGTGTGTACAAATAATTCACTAGAAGACTAATTAGAGTTGACACTGTGGATACCATGAATGAGATGACACAGCCTCGAACCATTGTAGTGGTGGATAAGCAAGGGATCCAAGCTACCAATACCATTTTTATTGTGCTGCCTTAGTGAAGTTTCTAACAGTAAGGTAAAAGACAAAGCTATCCAGGAGACTGTCTTTTTTTTTTTTTTTTTAAGATCTTATTTATTTGAGACATCGAGAGAGAACACGTATAAGGGGAACAGCAGACAGAGGAAGAAGAAGAAGCAGGTTCCCTGCAGAGCAGGTAGCCCCATGTGGGACTTGATCCAACCCTGGGATCATGACCTGAGCCAAAGACCTCAGCCAACTGAGCCACCTAGTCAGCCCCAGGAGATTATCTTTGTAAGAGAAATGGATATTGCTGCACAGAATCTGTTGCTTTTCCTACAATGTCTTAAAAATGACACCAAAAGGAATGTCTGTTTCCATTTGTCTCTTCTCTGTTGTTGTTTTATTGTGTAATAAATAATATTTCACCATCATTAACAACATAGTGCTTAAATTATAGTTGTGAGGGACACTGGGTGGCACAGTCAGTTAAGTGTCCAGCTCTTGGTTTGGGCTCAGGTCATGACCTCATGAGTTGTGAAAGGGACCCCCATGTGGGTCTGTGTGCTAGGCATGGCACCTGCTTGGATTCTCTCTCTGCCCCACTTGGGGCTCAATTCAAGACCATGAGATCATGACACTTAACTGACAGCCATGCAGGTGCCCCAGACTTAACTTCTTTTTGTCAGCTTCTCTGCATTCTTTTTTTTTTTTTTTTTTTTTTTTTTACTTTTTGCTATCTATGTATTTGTCTATGTACCTATCCATCCATCCATCTCTATCTCAGAGGATACTAGGAATAGCTAAAGAAGAATCTAGAGGAGTGGAGGTAGATACGAGGGTACATTAACTTTGATCATTAAATTTATTACTATGAGCCTGGGATCTCAGTGAAAATTGGGATCATGAGAAGGCTATCTAAAGACATTTAACTGCGGTACTGCTAATGGCTATTACCAAAATGAACCAAGTATTTGAAAATACCTTCTCCCATTCCATAGGTTGCCTTTTAGTTTTGTTGATCATTTTCTTCACTGTGCAGAAGCTTTTTATTTTGATGTCATTGCAATAATTCATTTTTGCTTTTGTTTCCCTTGCCTCGGGAGACATATCTAGAAATATGTCAATATGACTGATGTCACAGAAGTTATTACCTGTTCTCACTTCCAGGCTTTTTATGGTTTCAGGTCTCACATTGAGGTCTTTAATCCATTTTGAGTTTATTCTGAGTTCAGTGTGAGAAAGTGGTCCAGATTCATTCTTTTGCATAGAGCAGCTCAGTTTTCCCAACTTCATTTATTAAAAAGACTTTTTCCCTTTGCATATTATTGCCTTCTTTGTCAAAGATTAACTGATCACATATAATTGTGGGCTCATTTCTGGGTTTTCTATTCTGTTCCATTGACCTATGTGTCTGTTTATGTGCCAGTACCATACTGTTTTGATCACTACAGCTTTGTAATAGAGCTTGAAGTCTGGAATGGTGATGCCTACAGCTTTCTTTTCTTTTTCAAAGTTGCTTTGGTGGGGCACCTGGGTGGCTCAGTCGGTTAAGCATCTGTCTTTGGCTCAGCTCATAATCCCAGGGTATTGGGATCGAGCCCCTTGTTGGGCTATTTGCCCAACGAGGAGCCTGTTTCTGTCTCTCCTTCTGCCTGCTGCTCCCCCTGCTTGTGTTCTTTCTCTCTCTGTCAACTGTCAATTTAAGTAGAATCTTTTTAAAAAGTTGTTTTTGATTGCATACAGATTTTAGGATTGTTTGTTCTAGTTCTGTGAAAAGCGTTAATATTTTGGTAGGGATTGCATAAAATGTGTAGATTGCTTTGGGTAGTATAAAGATATTAACAATATTTGTACTTCTGATCCATGAGAATGGAATTCTTTCCATTTGTTCGTGTTGTTTCAAATGGTGGCCTTCGTGTCATCAGGGAAAAGTTATAGTTTAACTTTCCATGGTTCGGAAACCGAGAATTCCCTTTTGATAACCATTGGTTATAATATCATTGCAAATATTTTAAACATTTTAGAAGATATAAAATATTAATGACCTATAGAATTTTCCTATGTTATTCTACTTTTAGATAACTTCTAACGACGCATTCAGTGAGGGAAATGGGAAAGAATCTACAGATGTAAAATGACTCACCTTTTTTTCACTTCTGTTTTATACAAAGTGTATTTCTACCACTAGTGTATGCAAGTGCCTGTTCGGACAGATTGTCAATGGCATTTTAAAAAATCTCTATTCAAAGATGTATTCTATCTCATTGTTGTAAGTTGACATTCCATTGATTAATTTAATGATTAATAGTGAAGTTGACTACTTATCATGTTCAATGGAGTCAACTCTTTCACTCAGCATTTATCTTTAAAATTTTTGGTGATATTTTCTTACACTTTTTTCTTAGTATTTCTATAGTAAAATATTATTTTTTGTTTTGTGACATTTTTCCATAATTTAGAAATTCCTTTCCCATAGCAACATGTTAAATACGTACCTATGAGTTGAAAAGATATTTGTAGATACAGAGCAAATACCAAACATTTTAGAGAAAAACAGTAAATGAAAGAAGCTTCTTCATTCTTATTCTTTCATCAAACCAACCGATGTTATTGAATACTGACTGCCCTAAGCACTGTGATGAATTAGTCATGATTCCTGCTTATAAGAAGTTTACATTCTGATGGGGGATGAGCAACTAGGTAAAGAAATACTCCCTACTAATATGAGCAGAGTAAGGTTCAAGAAGTAATGAAAGTACTGAAGGAAAAACGTTGAGTCTTTTTCGGAAGAGTAAGAAAGGCTCCAAAGAAAGTCTCTACCTGAGCTGGATGACAATGGAGAGTTGAAATAATTTAGGCAGGAGAGAAAGAAGCCCCCTTCTTTTTCAAAAAGAGGAAAATGCACATTTGAAAATACCGAAATATTTCAATACTTTCAATGATGGTAGTGGTTGTTTTGGCTTGATCATTTTTGAAGACCTGGCTTTTAGCCCTCTTCCTTGCATCTTAATATTTTAAAAATAAGCCAGTAAGTGGATTCATTCAAGTGTGCATGAACTAATGAGAGGTGGTAAAGGAGAAGAAAGAGTTTTGGTATGGCTGGAGTGTGGGGTAGAGTAGGGATGGCAGTTTTGCTGGGAAGAGTGGGAGACATGAAGTTTGTTCTGTTGCAGCTGATACTGGTTCCATCAGAGACCTGTCTGACCACTTCATTGACACTGTAAAATTATTTAATAGTGTATAAGGGTCATATGCCCAATAATAGCTAGGAAGTTAGAAATATTATTTTTAGTTTTTATTTATTTTTATTTATTTGACAGACATCACAGGCAGAGAGGCAGGCAGAGGGGGTGGTGAGTGGGAAGTAGGCTCCCTGCTGAGCAGAGAGTCTGATGTGGGGCTGGATCCCAGGACCCTGAGACCATGACCTGAGCTGAAGGCAAAGGCTTTAACCTACTGAGCCACCCAGGCGCCTCTATTTTTAGTTTTTTTTTTTTTAACATTTTTTTAAAGATTATATTTATTTATTTGACAGACAGAGATCACAAGTAGGCAGAGAGGCAGGCAGAGAGAGAGAGGAGGAAGCAGGCTCCTTGCTGAGCAGAGAGCCCGATGCGGGACTGGATCCCAGGACCCTGAGATCATGACCTGAGCTGAAGGCAGAGGCTTTAACCCACTGAATCACCGAGGTGCCCTCTATTTTTAGTTTTTAAAGTTAATTCCATAATTGTTTCATTTGGAGCTTACCTAAACATAAATCCAAGGTTAATGTCATTTTTCAAAGTATTGGCAAGCTTTCTATAGATTTATGCCAAGAAAGAGGGAAAAGGTTTTATTGCCATAAAAATGTCACTTATTACTTAGATTCTGTCATCTGTGAAGTAGATGTTACTCTTTGCAGGTACTTTCTGCTTCAGAGATGTCAGAAAGTTTGATCTGTTTCCTGAAATTTCTGTTTTACATTGCTTTGTAAGATACTGAGCAATTTCATGTTTCCCATGCCTCAAAATATCAGTGTGATGTAACTTGTTCGAGAATACCATGTTGATGTGTGTTCTAAATGATGGTCATGTAACTTGGAGGCCAGATTCTGAAGATACCTGAGTTGTACCTTCTGATGTAATTTTTGAAGTAAGACTACCATAATGTATCTCCTTCTTGCCTTCCATAATCTGAAATTGAGAAGTTTTCTGTTGTATTCTACCCTGTGCAGCTGTAGGAGTAAAGTTGTGAATAGAAATTTCCTGTCTGTGCAAACGCGCTGCTGAACAAAGCTTCCTAGAATGCTTCATGACAAGAACTGTTCGTAATTAGAAAAACATCCCTGTCTTAAGTCTTATTTTAAAAAAAATAATATTCACAGATGCAAACCCTAGTGTGCATAAATACTATAAATATAGGATATTTGCTGAACTGATGTCATTAAAACACCCTCAAAACAGTTTGTGAAGCCCCTCAGCTCCCCACAAAATATTTCTGGTTCTTCAGTAGCTGATATTAATCACAATCTCTTTGCATTTTCATGCTCATTATTGGAGGTGTTCCACACTTGGGCATGATTTAAATTTCCATAAAAATGCAATGAATCTGGAGCTGGCATTAAAATGTTATTAAGATGACAAGTTATGATCAGTCCCTCCTTAGATGGGGTTGGTGAAAGGGGTTTCCCATTTATTAATCCTAGCAGAGGTCTTGCATGGCTGCTCATTAATCATTTCCCTTTCATTAAGATGTCTTTTAAGATGTAACAGAGCCAAAAAAATGAAAAAAAAGTTGTCCTATAACACTGCCTGAATGTCTCAGTCTTGGGTGGCTGCAAGTGACTCTGCGTTTCGCATATGGATTTGCTCTGCTGATTTGTCTCCTCCTTGCTCTCCAATTACTCTCTGATGGCATTTCTCCTGATCTTATGAATTGCCAAACAGTCAAGAGTCATAATGATCCTCAAGTTCCAAGTTCAGGGCTATGAGGTATGATCAAGTGTGAAGTTCTGGAAGTCAAGGAACTTTGGGTGAAGCATGGGTTGACTGAGTTTTAGCGTATACACATGAATTTAATTTGTTCTTGGCAAAATACATTATATACTTCTATAAAAATCATAAAATAAGTACTCAGCACACCATGTCAATAGAAATAAAGATACATAAAATAGAAATGAATTATATAAGTAAATTATACATATATCATTTATATATACAAAATGGAAATAAATTATATATAAATTACATGTATATATTATTTATATATATAAACACTTCTGAGTTTTCTCTTTTGTTCCTTAGATGTTTATTTATTTTCCATTTGATTGTATTTACTCAGAAGGGAGTGGCAATAGCTTCAGACTGTTTAAGAGTAATACAGGAAAATGTTACCTTAAAGGAATGAGAAAATATTGTATCACTTGATTGTATTCATAAGAGACCTCAGTTCAGGTGCCATAATTTGAGTCTCAAAACTCTATGAGAAGAGCCTATATGACTAGATGCAACAAGTTGCGGGCAGTAATGGGCAGCTTAGGTTTAGGGATGAGCGGAGGTAAAGACAAAAGAAATCTTAAGCACTCCAGCCAATTTGGGGGATGGGTGAAGATAGTCAAATGAAAGGAAATGTATACTTCTGTGTTCTCAGCTGGGTGATAAAATACATACTAAATAAATTCTAGGTAAAGGAACAAAACACAGTGAAAAACATATATGACAGAGTATATATGTATGCATGAAAACCACAAATTTTATTTATTCTTTTTAAAGATTTTATTTTGAGAAAGCATGAGCTGTTCGGGGCGGGGGTTAGAGGGGGAGGTAGAGATAGACTCCCAGCTGATCAGGGAGCCAGACAAGGGGCTGGGCAGCAGGGGGGGTGGTGGGACTTGATCCCAAGACCCTGGAATCATGACCTGGGCAGAAGGCAGATGCTTAACCCACTGAGCCACCCAGGCAGCTGAAAACCAAATGAAAAAACAAAACACACGAAACCTGTATGAATGTATTTTAGTGGGAAGACTGTTGGATGTACTTGATATAAAATAGGTACTCTGCCGCAAAAAAAAATTAGACACAGAATTACTGTATGACCCAGAAAATCTACTCCTAGGTGTCTACCCAAAAGAACTGAAAAAGAGGGATTTGAACATTACATGTATGTCAGTGCTCATTATAACCTTATTCGCCATAGCTAAAAGGTACGGCTAAACATAATGTGGTAGACATAGTCAAATTTTATTCATCCACAGGAAGGAATTAAGTACTGATAAATACCATAACATCGATCAACCTTGAAAATATAATACTAACAGAAACCAGACATGAAAGGACACTTATTGTACAATTCCACTTAATAGGCAAAATTATGAAGAAAGTAGATTGGAGGCAACCAAGGATTGGCAGTAGGAAGGAAAGTGGGGTTGTTTCTTGATTGGATACAGAGTGTCTCTTTGAGATGATGAAAAGTTTCAGAAATAGAGTGTGGTGATGACTACACAGAATTGTGAATATGATGACCGCCATTGAATTATAAGCTGAAAAATAGTTAAAATGGCAAATTTTATGTTATATATATTTTGCCACAATAAAAATATTTAAAAACTATAAATACTCCAATAAATTTTTAATGGATCAGAATAAATAAGGTAAGTTAATATGTCTTACCCCATCATAATGACGCCCTCTGGCATTGTGCCCATCTTCAAAAAATGCAATGCATTTTTAGATATTAGTTTGTTAATTCTCATACAAACCAACTTTTATTTGAACATCCATTTGAGAACATCCCTGAATCTTCACCTAATTTGTGCTGTACTGCAGTGAGATGATGCAGCTGCCATACTCTAAGGAAGTCCAAGCTACAGTGCTGGAGACAGAAGCCATAATAAAGGGGCCTGGGGCAGGGGAGAGAAAATCCATATAGAGGGAGAAACGCAGGGAAAATGTGCATAGAACTGGGTTGGCGTCAGTCACACTCTCAACACAGTCATATTAATGACCCCAGAAAATGGACAAGGAGCAGAATTAGTAAACCCACAGAGTCATAAATACATCACCATTGTTTTCATCTGTAAACTTTGACTATGATTCAATAAATGATTGAAACTGATACATTCATTGCCTTGTTCACTCAGCAACTAGATGTTGAGTATTTACTCTGTAGGACCCTACTGCAGTACTCATTCTGACCTCTTTGCACCAAAACTTCCTTCACAGGGACCTCCTTCTTTTATTCTCTGGGCCTTATCCTTCTTCATGACTTCATGTCACCAGATCTCTGATTCAGCATGTTTGGCTGAAAATGCCCAAATTCCAAATTGTAGCCCCTGTCCCCTGCAAAAACCTACAGCTTCTCTGAGCTTTTTAAGTCTTAGGCAGGTGTAGATACAATATTGCTAGATCCTGTATTTTTACATTGCAATTCATTGTTTTGACTCTTCCTTTTTTTTTTTTTTAAAGATTTATTTATTTATTTGACAGAGAGATCACAAGTAGGCAGAGAGGCAGGCAGAGAGAGAGGAGGAAGCAGGCCCCCTGCTGAGCAGAGAGCCCGATGCGATGCGGGGCTCGATCCCAGGACCCTGGGATCATGACCTGAGCTGAAGGCAGAGGGCTTAACCCACTGAGCCACTCAGGTGCCCCTTGACTCTTTCTTTTTAATGTCAGGCTCATTTTTCTACCTTCTGTTTTCTTAGGAACCTGTCAAAAATAGTTCTCTTATTTTTTTCCTGCCTTCTAAAGGAAGTATGACGCAGAGTGTAGAAATACAACAAGCATCTGGGAAGAAAATCATGAGAACGCTGGTCCCTGTTAATGAGCCTAATCATTTCAGATCTTTGTTCGTTGTTCCAGGGACTTTATTCATTATACAACACCCTGATAGTTTCATGAGTGGAGGTATTAAGGGAATTTATCATGGTAAAAAAAAGCGTTTAAGGTCAATATGTGTGTATGTACATGTGCATTCAAACCCATAACAAATGTGAAAAATGTTAGAGAAAAAAATCATATTACTGTCAGATACCTTTCTAAAACTATTTAGCTTATTTTAGAGTTTTGTTGAGTGGAATGTGCCATTATTTATAGTTCACAATGCTATTAAACAGTTTATGAAATATCTTTTGAAAGTATTTACGTTTTGAGGTGTTATGCAAATTATTATTTGTAACATCTCTTTTGAAGTTGATATACAAAGATTACACATACTTGATGTGTACAATTTGATGAGTTCAGGCATTTGCAAACTGTTCTCTGGAACTTACCTAGCATAAATGAAACTTAATACTCATTAAGTAATATATGCACAAATTATTTATATGTTTTTATATGATGATTTTTGTAAGTAAGTATGATGTGAATAAAGTTTATAGCTAGAAAACCTTTGTGGAGCATTACAATAAGCAAAATGTTTCCCTGCTGAGATTCCCCTAAGTCTTTTGTATGAGATAAATGTTTCTTCAATTTGTAATGATAATTAGCAGTAGGCAAATGCTGAATTTGGTTTGTTGTGAGGTGTCTACCAAGATTTATTACTTTAAGTAGTGTGGGATTTTTTTCTGTTGACTGTAATACCCTTTCTCCACATAGACTCTAACAAGAAGATCCATTACCTAAATGATAATATTCCAGACAACTTTGTTTCTAAAACAAATTTAAAATTAAATAAGATATAACCAGTAAAAAACTTCCTAATTTATTCAAGGCCTAGAGTTCAAAGCACATCATTTAAAGCAACAGTATTTTTTCAAGACTTTAGGAAGAATAAGATAAGGAAAATATGCATTTATGTTCAATAATTTATCATAAACTTGTAACTAAAACACCATGTTTACTGTCAAAGGTACAGAAATGACATGACATGGGCATAAGGTATTGAAAAATCAGTTGTAAAAGGGAGAAGAAGGTTCTGTAGGTGACCAAAGGATAGATACATTGCCTTTTTTTTTTTGAAAGAGAAGTAGAAATTGAAATTGACAATAATAGAATCCAGACATTTCTGTCAACTTCTCAAAATACTCGAGGCAATGATAATTTTCTGAAAGCAGCATATATAGTTCAATTTGGTTATTTTCTAATGATTTTTTTCAATATGTGCTATATTAAGTTCTCTTCCAAATGTCAGAGATTACTTAATCATAGAGTGGAGGGTCTATTTCTGGGTTCTCTGTTCTCTCCCCCGATCTATGTGTCTATGTTTGTGCCATACTGTTTTGATGATTACAGCTTTGTAATAGAGCTTGAAGTCTGGAGCAGCAGTGTCCACAATAGCCCAACTATGGAAAGAGCCCAGATGCCCATCAACAGATGAATGGATAAAGAAGATGTGGTATATATGTATATAATTGAGTATTAGTCAGGAATCAAAAAAATGAAATCTTACACCTTTTGTAAAGACTGGGATGGAACTAGAGGGTATTATATTAAGCAAAATAAGTTAATCAGATAAAGACAATTATATGATTTCACTCATATGTGAAATTTAAGAAATGAAACAGTGGAGCATAAAGGAAGGGAGAGAAACGTAAGACAAAGCCAGAGAGGGAAACAAACCATAAGAGATTCTTAATCATCGGAAACAAACTGAGGATTGCTGGAGGGGAAGGTAGGGTAACTGTGTGGTGGGCATAGGAAGACACATGATGCCATGAGCACTGAATATTATATAAGACTGATGAATCACTGACCTCTACTTCTGAAACTAATACACTATATGTTAATTAATTGAATTCAAATTAAAAAATGTGGTAGAGTGTGCCAGTTCATAATGATAAAAGGGACACTTTATTAGAAGACATAATGACTCTAAATTAACTAATAAAAAACTAAGTCTGTAAATCAAAACTTGACAGAATTGAGGGAGAAAATAAGATAGAAAGTCATTTATACCTCAAAGAAGTTTGTTTTTTTAAGAGAACCATATCAGAACCACAGTTGAAAATGTTAAGAAAATTTTCCGATGTGGAAGACCGAACAAAGAGTCTATATTTTTTCAAGGCATTCCTCAGAATTATGTGAAAATTACATGATGTGCATGACCTCATACTTTGAGAAAACTCTAACACGCAGTCCATGTGTGGTGCTCTGAATTTTCTGTATGACGTGCTGTAAAGTTTTGAGGGTGAGCGTTTGGGAGGTTGTGGTGTTGAGTGAGTAGGATTACCCTGAGCACTCTCCAGCATGTTGTCTCATTTGGTAGATTTACTTATTTGTTTTACTATGAAACTCTATGTAGTTCTAACAAAAGTACTTCCAAATGTGTATATTCTGGGTATACTAATTTCTCTTGAGAGATCATGGGGCAATAAATATGCCGACAGTGGTTTCTAGACTTGCTCTGAAGAGCTGTAATTCAGGGAAACAATCAGCATTTAATTTCAGAGGAAATTAGAAAATAAAATAACGTATTGCTTATAAAATATTTCTAGGATATACTACTGAATATTATGCATGGACATGTTCTCACTTAAAGTTGGTGATGAGAATATTGTTTATGGCTTGGAAATATGCATGGAATTTTTGCCATAAATTCCTAAGTGCTTTTTGAATATTCTATAAGTACTTCCTATAGAGCTTTTAGTAATCAAGCACTGATTTAAAGGTTAAAATAGTGACGATAAATCTGTTGTTATGCCCCATTCTGAGCTTCTCTAAAACCATGCCCTCTAGGCACTTAATTTCTTAGTGCAAATCATGGTAGTGATGAATGACTCTCTATGCCTCAGTCTCCTTACTTTGAAACAGGTGTATAATACTGACACATGCTTTCTGTTACTACTGTTGAATAGAGACATCACTCATATTCTGTCAAAATTACACTTCTCATTACTAATTGTTTCCCTTTTCATGGGGTTCTCTGGCATCTCTTGTGTGTAACACAAGTTATGAGAATACCCAAAAAGTGGTAAATTCTAATTGCTATGTCAGGGGCATCATTTCTTTTCTCTAAATGTGCAACTACTGTACTGAAGTCATGTTATTAATAAACCTGATGCTGCATTTGAAACCAAATGAAAAGAATTTAGAAGGTGTAGGACTTTTCCTGTGGAAAAGTAGCTCCTTTTCCAAAAGAGTACATAGTGTATGGTTTCGATCATTTGTAGAATGCCTCTTCTTTGGGTGTCATCTAGCAATACGATATAAGTCACTGGTAGAGAGTTTATCTACAATTATCAGATTATTTAGGGATTATAACAGAAGTGTCTTATGAAAGCAGTTACTAAATTTTCCAAAGACTGTTTTAAAGTATGCCTAGTTTTTGAGTTGATGATATTCTAGTTGTAAATAAGTCAAAATAACCTTTTTTTCCCTCTTAATGTGGAAAACATAGAAGTAGTACTGAGAGATTGGAAAGATCA
Source organism: Martes martes (assembly GCF_963455335.1). Taxonomy (NCBI): domain Eukaryota; kingdom Metazoa; phylum Chordata; class Mammalia; order Carnivora; family Mustelidae; genus Martes; species Martes martes. Next base: position 42,717,701 of record NC_137892.1, read on the forward strand.
CTTTTATGGGGTATACCGTTCAAGGAGGTCCACAGCCATCTCTTTTTCTTTGTGGGAAAGGGGAGAAAATTGGTTCTCTTCTCCAAAGATAAGGAGATGGGATAGGGGGAGAACCGTTCCTAAAATTCATGCCTATATTCAAGAGGAGGAGACCAAACTCTTCTTCTACTGAATGTGTGCTTGGGTATTGATTACGTCCACTTGACTCAGGCCCAGAACTAGGGAAAAAACACTAGGAAAAGGGACCAGAGTAGTAGATGCAACGATCGTCCTTGTGGTGAGAGTACAGAGACTACCCTTGAATTCTTGGTCCTAAGGGCTACAAGGGATGAATTTCACTATGTTGGGGTCACAGATGTTAGTTAAATGAGACAGGAGTAGAACAAGGATGTGCATGTCAGAGGAACACTTTGTGGGGCTGAAGTGCATCTGTGTGTGTGTGGGAGGGGTGGGTTTGGGGGCATTTAAGAGCTGTCTTGAAGGTGAAGTCTTGATTAGGGTAGTTGGTTGTGATTGACTCTGAATCTAGCTCCGTGGTGATGTCAACATAACAAAGAAAGCAAACTTTCCTTGGGGACTCACATAAGTGGCTTTCATTTCCCCTTTTCTTCCTCCCCACCCCAATATTAGAGCCTAAAGCCAGGTAAGATGGACGGAGAGATGGAGTGAGCACAACACACCTTTAAACCAGGCCAGTAGGATAACAATTCTAGCCCACAGCAGAGTATTTAAGTATTTAATCAGATATGTTGTAAATTCTAAGAATGCATATGAATACATCTTGATAAATGACATTCTGCTGTTTTCTTAACTGAAAGTGCCTGAACCTTAATAGAACTGGACTGAAATATTGTCAAGGGAGCCATCCATCTAGTGGCATAGGAGGGGTTGCTTGCTTAGGTAGATATCTTATGTAGGAAAGAAGGAGAATTTCAGGTTCATATGCCAATGACATACCTAATAAAAATTACATACTTTATACCCTCCAAAAATTTACCATTGGATATGATGACTCTTGCCATTAGGCTTAGGTAGCCCATCTCTTTCCCATTTGTTAGTTCACTGTAAATAAATGATTTAAAGTGTGTGATTTTTGAGTGGAAAGAGTTCTTTGTTCTAACAAGTTTGTTTCATAGTAATTTTTTTTTAAAGATTTTATTTATTTATTTGACAGAGAGAGAGAGATCACAAGTAGGCAGAGAGGCAGGCAGAGAGAGAGGGGGAAGCAGGTCTCTTGCTGAGCAGAGAGCCCGATGCGGGGCTCGATCCCAGGACCCTGAGATCATGACCTGAGCCAAAGGCAGAGGCTTTAACCCACTGAGCCACCCAGGAACTCCTGTTTCATTGTAATTTTTAATTAGATTTTGTTGGTAGGGATAAAATTTAGATAGGGATAAAAGATTTTAGAGTTAAATAAAGAAGATGCTGAAATTATAGTAAAGTTCTGCTTAACGAGGAAAGCAAGTTTAAGAGATGTCTATCTTGGTGGGGTCCCTCTCCCTTTTGCAAAGACTTGGAAGTGGCACTGTGTACTCTAAGGGCACAACAAATGCAATGGAGACCCTTTTACTTGTTCCAGTTATATAAAGACACGGTTTTAAAAATTAAAGCTGTGCTCAGTATATACTTTCCAAAAGGGACCACTTGAGAGTGATTATTCTCCTTCTTGACCACTGTTGAGGTCAAATATTTGAAAGGAAATATTAAAAAAAAATCTCCTTTCTGAGAATTTATAAATTTGAATTTTTAGACACTTTCTTTTCCTTTAGCTTTGTTGCCATATCTGCCCAAAGTCAACAGAAGCATGTTCCTTAGACTTTGTGTTCTGTCACTGGTCATATTCAATCCAAAAATTGGTGGAGCAAGTTAGAGTTTTAGGGGCCAGGAAATGGGTTAAATTTAGTTGGACTTCCATTTGATATGCCATGATCTGGTCAAGTTTCTTTAGAAGGGTATAGTTTGTTGTAGGGATTCTGTAGTACATTGTTTCATTGTGTCCAATTGCCTGTTATCTTCCATGTAGAAGTATTATTCATCTTTGCCTTTACCGTGCCTCCTTGTAGGTAGAAAAGAGGATGTCTCCCTGCTCTGATCCATGCTCAGATGGATCGTTTTTTGCAGCGGACTGTGAATGGACTTAAGCACAAACTTAGAAAGTGTTATTATAGTTGATAACATTGTCTCTTCCTTTGCCTCTTTTTTTTTTTTTTTTCTTCCCTTGCCTCTTATACCAGAGAACAGTATGTGCCAGAGAGGGGCTGCCCTTCTGCTTACATTCTGTAGGTCAGTTCTGTAGTCAATCTGCAGCGCTCATTTAATGTGAGAGAGGAATAAAGTTTGTTATGAGCCACTTAGGCTGTAAACTTTGTTACAAAGATCACGAATATAGAACATCCTGCAATAATAGAATCAAGTCTAGAGAAAGAGTAAATCTGCTTGACTGGGATTAGGTTTGAGGGAGAAATTATGGAGAATCTTGAATCAAAGTGGGAATTAGCAAAGGTATTTTGACCTTAGGGGAGAGTAAAATGGTAAAGAGATTTAGTTGGCACTGGATACAAAGTAAGACGCTAATGTAGTAGTACTTTATTGATTCACTTATAGACGATTTATAGAACACCTTCTATGAATCAAGTTTTGCAACAGGCACTGGAAAAGCAAAGTTACAACCCTTACTTCTGGGAAATTCTCAGTCTAGTTAATGCTATTAGTGTAGAAATAAAAAAATGCTAGATTAGAAGTATGCAAAGGTATGAATGAAGCACAGATAAGAGAAACTTTAAACTGAGCTGAGGGCTCATGGAGGACTTCTTAAGCAAGGTAATACCGAGCTGACTTTTAAAAGATGAAGAACAGGGGTGCCTGGGTGGGTCGGTGGGTTGGGGCCTCTCCCTTCGGCTTGGGTCATGATCCCGGGGTCCTGGGATAGAGCCCTGAGTTAGGCTCTCTGCTCGGCGGGGAGCCTGCTTCCCCCTCTCTCTCTGCCTACTTGTGATCTCTCTGTCAAATAAATAAATAAAATCTTAAAAAAAAAAGATGAACAGTTTTGCAGATGAAAAAGAAGGTGGGGGAGTATTACAGGCATATAGAAGAGTATGTGTAAATAATTGTTGTCTAGAGCAAGCTGTAAGCTCTTCAGTTTGGTTGGAGCATTCAGTGTTAGCTTGGAATGGTTGGTGCAATGGGATGAAAGTGAACAGTTAAGGTTCAAATCAAGGGGAACATTTTTATGCCAAACTAAATAACTTGGCATTTACTCTTGGTAATAAAACTTTATTGGGAAAGATTTTAATCAGGTGAGACAGACGATGTGATTTTCATTTTAGAAAGATCACTTTGGTAGCTCTTCAAGGGTCAGTCGAAAAGGGTCAAGGTTAGAACCAGCAGAGATTAATTAGGAATTCATTCCAATAGTTTTAAAATTGTTTAATGTAAGAGTGAAATCAAATTATCTATGTGATTTAAACTCTAAAATGGAGAAGGTGCAATTCAAATAATATTACTCTGGAATATTCTTATGTTCCCTTACATACTGCAGCACAGAATCCAACAGAAACACTTTGTGACACTAATTTTGAAGAACACTTTTTCATTTGTTTTTGTTAGTTTTTTTGAGCATCAGATAAGTAGCTGACTTGTGCACCCTTTAATCTTTCTCGTCCTAGTGAAGTACTTACACTAAGAAAAGTACCCTGGGGGAACCTGGGTGGCTCAGTGGGTTAAAGCCTCTGCTTTCGGCTCGGGTTATGATCCCAGGGTCCTGGGATCGAGTCCCGCATCGGGCTCTCTGCTCAGCAGGGAGCCTGCTTCCTCCTCTCTCTCTGCCTGCTTGTGATCTCTGTCTGTCAAATAAATGAATAAAATCTTAAAAAAAAAAAAAAAGAAAAGTACCTTGGAATGAAAACAATTCACATCTTTCTGCGTAAGCTCACAATGAAGACTGTGTACATTGAGGGGACCAGAAAATTTCCCACACTTCTTAAATTCTTCTCTGTTGTCCTTGTTGTTCTTTCTCTTGAGAACTCATTAAGTTCAGCATATGATGAGATCCTACAAGTGTTTAAGAAGGAGACCACCTCACTTGGCCTGACCCCTTGAGCCTCAGTTCTTCAAGACTGTTCACAGATCAGTTTCTGTTTTTGGACCTTTGAAGTTTGAGGAATATGGGGGAGTTGAAAGCTTTTGCTTTGCTCCAGATTTTTATCTTTTTACTGGGAAAAAATCTTATTCTGCTGCCTCCTAAATAGTATTTAGGCTAAGGTTGTCTTTACTCTTCCAGGTCTACTCGCCTCTTACATCCATGTATTAAAGTCCCTCATACTTTACAGCTTATGATGTGACTACTTTATCTCATTTGAGGATTATATTCACCCATTGTGGTAGGTAAAAGGGCAGCTTCTCTATGTTGGTGTTGAGAAGATAGGGTCAGAATAATTTGTGATGATGGACTGGGAACCAGATTTCAATATCTAATGACTAATTTTGGTGCTTTTCAAATTGTTGCAACAGACCCAGTTGGACCTACACTGAGTTCATGCTAATGCTAGACTTTTAGCATTTAGAAGGAATTCAGAGTCACTCAAATAATTTTAAGGCCTTTGTTGGCCTTGATGAACCTTCATGAAAATTATGAAATAGTTCTCCTTGGAAGACAGATGGATCCCCACACAAGCATGCCTTGTCAATAGCAGAACTCTGCATGTGTATGTGAGAAAGACAGAACTTCCAGCTTCCTCCCTAGGAATGTAAGCTTAAGCCAGAGGGCTTTGCCAGGTGAGTAGACTGTAGGTAAAATTGCATTCGTCATACCTTAGTGGGTGTTTTAGTGCAGCCCATGCCCTGCATGACCCAATGACCTTGTCAGAGGGGGAAACAGCCCTAAGTACTGACCTCAGCTTCTAGACCAAGAGTATCCAATCCTAATAATCCTACTTATACCAAATGTATATTTGTTATATAGACTTATACCACACATCTGTTTTATCCAGCACTCCCCTGCCCCTTATACTGCTCCCAGGTTGCTGCCTTTCTTTCTCAACATATGCCCCAAACAACCATAATATTGTGCTTTCTTTCTGTGCCATGTCCCCTTCTTGCTGTATCTAGCAGGCTTTGTGTTTTCTTTCACATCACCTTTTGTTTCTTTAAGGAGCCCTAGCCAGTTTTGAGGATTATAAATGACAATATACTTAAACGAGATGTAAGTTTCTAAATGTGGAAAAGATTTTTGTCATACTGGAATAAAAGAAAAGGCCTGGAAACTAGAAACAAAAGTGTTTTGAACATTTTTTGTGAATTAGTCACTTAGCTTTTCTTCAGCAGATTATGCCCCCCTATTTCTCCCCCCTCCTTTAGGATATCATACTTGATTTTTTTTTTAATTTTCAATGTATACATATATATATTTCTTTTTTTAAAATTTCTTTTCAGTGTGACAGTATTCATTGTTTTTGCACCACACCCAGTGCTCCATGCAATCCGTGCCCTCCCTAATACCCATCACCTGGTTCCCCCAACCTCCCACCCCCCACCCCTTCAAAACCCTCAGGTTGTTTTTCAGAGTCCATAGTCTCTCATGGTTCCCCTCCCCTTCCAATTTCCCTCAACTCCCTTCTCCACTCCATCTCCCCTTGTCCTCCATGTTATTTGTTATGCTCCACAAATAAGTGAAACCATATGATAACTGACTCTCTCTGCTTGACTTATTTCACTCAGCATAATCTCTTCCAGTCCTGTCCATGTTGCTACAAAAGTTGGGTATTCATCCTTTCTGATGGAGGCATAATACTCCATAGTGTATATGGACCACATCTTCCCTATCCATTCATCCGTTGAAGGGCATCTTGGTTCTTTCCACAGTTCGGCGACCGTGGCCATTGCTGCTATAAACATTGGGGTACAGATGGCCCTTCTTTTCACTACATCTGTATCTTTGGGGTAAATACCCAGTAGTGCAATTGCAGGGTCATAGGGGAGCTCTATTTTTAATTTCCTGAGGAATCTCCACACTGTTTTCCAAAGTGGCTGCACCAACTTGCATTCCCACCAACAGTGTAAGAGGGTTCCCCTTTCTCCACATGCTCTCCAACACACGTTGTTTCCTGTCTTGCTAATTTTGGCCATTCTAACTGGTGTAAGGTGATATCTCAATGTGGTTTTAATTTGAATCTCCCTAATGGCTAGTGATGATGAACATTTTTTCATGTGTCTGATAGCCATTTGTATGTCTTCATTGGAGAAGTGTCTGTTCATATCTTCTGCCCATTTTTTTTTTTTTTTACTTCTGCCCATTTTTTGATATGATTATCTGTTTTGTGTGTGTTGAGTTTGAGGAGTTCTTTATAGATCCTGGATATCAACCTTTTGTCTGTACTGTCATTTGCAAATATCTTCTCCCATTCCGTGGGAGAAGATATTTGTTTTGTTGACTGTTTCCTTTGCTGTGCAGAAGCTTTTGATCTTGATGAAGTCCCAAAAGTTCATTTTTGCTTTTGTTTCCTTCGTCTTTGGAGTCATATCTTGAAAGAAGTTGCTGTGGCTGATATCGAAGAGGTTACTGCCTATGTTCTCCTCTAGGATTCTGATGGATTCCTGTCTCACGTTGAGGTCTTTTATCCATTTCAAGTTTATCTTTGTGTACGGTGTAAGAGAATGGTTGAGTTTCATTCTTCTACATATAGCTGTCCAGTTTTCCCAGCACCATTTATTGAAGAGACTGTTTTTTTTCCACTGTGTATTTTTTCCTGTTTTGTCAAAGATTATTTGACCATAGAGTTGAGGGTCCAGATCTGGGTTCTCTACTCTGTTTCACTGGTCTATGTGTCTGTTTTTATGCCAGTACCATGCTGTTTTGGTGATCACAGCTTTGTAGTAAAGCTTGAAATCAGGTAATGTGATGCCGCCAGTTTTATTTTTGTTTTTCAACATTTCCTTAGTGATTCGGGGTCTCTTCTGATTCCATACAAATTTTAGGATTATTTGCTCCAGCTCTTTGAAAAATACCAGTGGAATTTTGATTGGAATGGCATTAAAAGTATAGATTGCTCTAGGCAGTGTAGACATTTTAACAATGTTTATTCTTCCGATCCAAGAGCATAGAATGGTCTTCCATCTTTTTATGTCTTCTTCAATTTCTTTCATGAGTGTTCTGTAGTTCCTCGAGTACAGATCCTTTACCTCTTTAGTTAGGTTTATTCCCAGGTATCTTATGGTTCTTGGTGCTATAGTAAATGGAATCAATTCTCTAATTTCCCTTTCTGTATTTTCATTGTTAGTGTATAAGAAAGCCACTGATTTCTGGACATTGACTTTGTATCCTGCCACATTACTGAATTGCTGTATGGGTTCTAGTAGTTTGGGGGTGGAGTCTTTTGGGTTTTCCATATAAAGAATCATGTCATCTGCAAAGCGAGAGAGTTTGACTTCTTCATTGCCAATTTGGATACCTTTTATTTCTCTTTGTTGTCTGATTGCTGTTGCTAGGACTTCTAATACTATGTTGAATAAAAGTGGTGAGAGTGGGCATCCTTGTCGTGTTCCTGATCTCAATGGGAAGGCTGCAAGTTTTTTCCCATTGAGGATGATATTTGCTGTGGGTCTTTCATAGATAGATTTTATGAAGTTCAGGAATGTTCCCTCTATCCCTATACTTTGAAGCGTTTTAATCAGGAACGGATGCTGGATTTTGTCAAATGCCTTTTCTGCATCAATTGAGAGGACCATGTGGTTCTTCTCTCTTCTCTTATTGATTTGTTCTATCACATTGATTGATTTGCGAATGTTGAACCATCCTTGTAACCCAGGGATGAATCCCACCTGGTCATGGTGGATAATCTTTTTAATGTGCTGTTGGATCCTATTTGCTAGGATCTTGTTGAGAATCTTAGCATCCATACTCATTAGTGATATTGGTCTGAAGTTCTGCTTTTTGGTAGGGTCTTTGCCTGGTTTGGGGATCAGGGTGATGCTGGCTTCATAAAAAGAGTCTGGAAGTTTTCCTTCTGCTTCAATTTTTCGAAACAACTTCAGGAGAATAGGTGTTACTTCTTTGAAAGTTTGGTAGAATTCCCCAGGGAATCCATCAGGTCCTGGGCTCTTGTTTTTGGGGAGGTTTTTGATCACTGCTTCAATCTCGTTACTAGATATCAGTTTATTCAGGTTGTCAATTTCTTCCTGGTTCAATTTTGGGAGTTTATAGTTTTCCAGGAATGCATCCATTTCATCTAGGTTGCTTAGCTTATTGGCATATAACTGTTGATAATAACTTCTGATGATTGTTTCTACTTCCTTGGTGTTAGTTGTGATCTCTCCCTTTTCATTCATAATTTTATTAATTTGGGCTTTCTCTCTTTTCTTTTGGATTAGTGTGGTCAATGGTTTATCGATCTTATTGATTCTTTCAACAAACCAGCTTCTAGTTTTGTTGATTACGTTCTACTGTATCTCTGGTTTCTACCTCATTGATCTCTGCTCTAATCTTGATTATTTCCCTTCTTATTTGTGGAGTTGGTTTGATTTGTTGTTGATTCTCCAGTTCTTTAAGGTGTAGAGACAGCTGGTGTATTCTGGGTTTTACAATTTTTTTGAGGGAGGCTTGGATGGCTATGTATTTCCCCCTAAGGACTGTCTTTGCTGTATCCCATAGGTTTTGGACCAAAGTGTCTTCATTCTCATTGGTTTCCATGAATTGTATAAGTTCTTCTTTGATCTCCTGGTTGATCCAAGGATTCTTAAGCAAGGTGGTCTTTAGCTTCCAGGTGTTTGAGTTCCTTCTGAACTTTTCCTTGTGATTGAGCTCCAGTTTCAAAGCATTGTGATCTGAGAATATGCAGGGAATAATGTCAGTCTTTTGGTATCAGTTGAGTCCTGATTTGTGACCCAGTATGTGGTCTATTCTGGAGAAGGTTCCATGTGCACTTGAGAAGAATGAGTATTCTGTTGTTTTAGGGTGGAATGGTCTGTATATATCTGTGAGGTCCATGTAGTCCAAGTGTCATTCAGTGTTCTTGTTTCTTTATTGATTTTCTGCTTGGATGGTCTGTCTATTACTGAGAGAAGCATGTTAAGATCCTCTACTATTAATATATTCATATCAGTATGACTCTTTATCTTGATTAATAGTTTTCTTATGTAATTGGCTGCTCCCATATTGGGGGCGTAGGTATTTACAATTGTTAGATCATCTTGGTGGATAGTCCCTTTAAGAATTATGTAGTGTCCTTCTGTATCTCTGACTACAGTCTTTAGTTTAAAATCTAATTTATCTGATATGAGAATCGCTACCCCGGCCTTCTTTTGAGGCCCATTGGCATGAAAGATGCTTCTCCATCCCTTCACTTTCAGTCTGGGTGTATCCTTAGGTTTGAAATGGGTCTCTTGTAGACAACATATGGATGGGTCCTGTTGTTTTATCCAATCTGCAACCCTGTGTTGTTTGATGGGCACATTTAGGCCATTCACATTGAGAGTGATTATTGATAGATACATTTTTATTGACATCATGTTACCTTTGAAGTCTTTCTGTAGATTGTCTTTATATTTCTGTTCAATGATATTTTTAGGATTTTTTTCTCTTTTATAGAACTCCCCTTAATATTTCCTGCAGTGTCAGCTTGATGGTTGCATAGTCTTTTAAGCCTTGCTGGTCTTGAAACTCTTCATCTCTCCATCCATTTTGAATGTCAATCTTGCTGGATAAAGTATTCTTGGCTGCATGTTCTTCTCATTTAGTGCCCTGAATATATCTTGCCAGCCCTTTCTGGCTTGCCAGGTCTCTGTGGACAGGTCTGACATTATTCTGATGGGCTTTCCTCTGTATGTAAGGAGCTTTTTTGTCCTAGCTGCTTTCAAGAGGGTCTGCCTACAATTATAATTCTTCATTCTTACTATTAGGTGTCTCGAGGACTTTCAAGAATCTGTAATCTTGGGGGGAAACCGTTCTGCCTCTAGTACATGAACGCTGGTTCCATTCATGAGATTGGGAAAATTTTCATGGACAACTTGTTCCACCGTATCTTCTAGACTTCTTTCTTTCTCCCCCCACCCCCCCCTTCAGGGATTCCAATAATTCTGACATTGGAACATTTCATGGCATCATTTATTTCCCTGATTGTGTTTTTGTGGCTTCTAAGCTGTTTGTTCCAGGCTTCCTCCTGATCCTTTCTCTCTATCTGTTTGTCCTCCAGATCACTAATTCTATCTTCTGTCTCAGTTACCCTAGCTTTTAGAGAATTTAGATTAGGTTGGCGCTCATTGAGAGCATTTTGAACATCATCCCTGGTGGCTTTTAGTTCTGCCCTAACATTGTGAAGCCTGGTGGCTTTCAGTTCTGCCCTAATCAATTCCGTTTGGTCATCCATGGCTTTCTCCAACCTAGCTATTGCCTGGATAATTGTTAGCCTGAATTCCCTTTCCGACATATTGTCTATGTCGATAGCCATTATCTCTGTTGTAGAAGGCCCATTCTCTGTATTTTTCTTCTGTTGGGCATTCCTCCTCCTAGTCATTTTGGTGAGAGATGACTGAACGGATGTAGCCGGATGTATTGACTGTGGTGCAGTCAAGATGCACCCTGGAACGCTTCTGAGCAATCAGGATTCCCCACCCAAACGAGAGAAAAAAGAAAAAGAAAAAAAAAAAAAAAGAGATAGACAGGAAAAAGAGGGAAGATAAAAGAGAAGGCTCAGCCCAAATGGGCCCCAAGGTAAGATTTATGAAGTATACGAACAAAAACAGACAAACAAAAAGACTGATAAAAGTATATGACAAGAGAAGAAGAAGAAAAAAATACATACATATGTGTGTGTGTGTGTGTGTGTGTGTGTGTGTGTGTGTGTATGTATATAAGCAAAAAAAAAGGAAGAACCTTGTCAAAAAGAACCCCAAGTATAAGATTTATATACTATCAGGACAAACACAAATACACAGAAACACTGGCGGAAGAAAAAGATGGGAAAGTGGTTATAAATTCTCAGTGTGGGCGAGGAAGGTTATTTTGATTCTTCCTGGATGTATCTTGATATCTTTGTTAAAGGACTCAACTTTCCTAAGATAAAGGGGGATTAAAAATTGGTTTACCTATAGGGGTAACATTGATTGGGGAAAGGGGATTACCTTGAAGTTTAACTCTATATGAATATTAGAAAATAAAAATTAAAAAAAGAAACTAGACTAGACTAAACTAAAATTTAAAAAAATAAAAAAAAAATAGAAAAGCAAAAGAAAAACACAGGTGTATGTATCAAAAAATTCAGATTAGAAGGTTATTGTGGAATTTGATGTACTGGACATCTCACTGTGATGGTAAATAGGTTAAAAAAATTATCTATACATAAAAAATAAATGAACCAGAATAGTGGGAACGAGTTGAAAATAAAAGTTGTATCTAGGAAGTAGTGGTGGTTGTTTTCTTGTAGTCTTTTTTTTTTTTTTTTTTTTTCTCTTTCCTGGTTGGTTTTCTGGGGGAGGGGCCTGCCACCTGGGTTTTCAGTCAATGATTTTCCCTGAGTTAAGTCCTCCCGCCCCCCTCAAGGGGGTGGGCTCTGAGGAAACTGTTTTTTTAGGCTTTTGTTCTCTGGAGATTTTTGTTTGTCCATTTGTTTTCTCTTGCCTTGACAGCTTTTGATGGTTTTTGGAGGTTTAGAGGAAAGCAAACTGCACCCCTACCTCCATCTCAGAGAGAAGCCTCAGTCTGCTCCCCTGTGGGAGCTGCAGAGCACATTAAGTTCCCCCTCGGCTGCTGGCAGAGCAGGTTCTGAGTTGTGGTCCCTGGGGACGCAGGATCTCCTGCTTGTACCCAAAACCACGGCAGCGGCAGCTGCCTGGGCAGCTCCAGACCACTAGAGATGTTCCAAGCAGCGATCACACACTGAGATTTTCCCACTGGCCCAGGCTGGGAGTGCCTGGTCTTTTCGGGGTCTGAGAACACCAGGCTGGCACCTGGGCGCACCTCTCCCAGGGGAGGGTGTGGGGCGCGTACGTCTCAGACTCTGATAGCACAGCACGGTGTTCTGCCATCTGGCGAGGCTCCCAGCCCCTCTTGGGAGCCAGACCCCACGCATTCGCAGGCGCGCTGGCGGCTCAGGGACCAAGACCTGGTTTCTCTGCCGTACTCTCTCTGGCTCAGCACAAGGGGAAGGTTGTCCTGGGTCCGGGGGCTTAAGCCCCTATCCCTAACCACCCCGATTCCCACAATCCCCCCCCCCCCCGTTATCTTTTGCTCTTTTTGAGTGCTTTCAACCAGACTCCAAGTTAATGCTGGTCCCCAGACAGAGGGCACTATCGTATTGAGGTATTACTTTCCAATCTGTTGCCTCTGGTGGCTCCCTCCCCCTTTTTTATCAGTCCGACATTCCCACTCAGCTTTACCTGTCCACTGGCATCTTCTGCCCCTGTAGAGATCCAGATGTGTATAATTCTGGTCTCAGGCTGATTTCATGGGTGATCGGAGTTCTTTGGTAGGTAATCAGCTCACTTTAGGGTACAGGTTGAAATGGCGCCTCTTCCTACTTTCCCGCCATCTTGTCTCCTCCTCCCCCACCTATTTCTTAAGATCTGTTTCTGTGAGACAGCTCTCTCTGCTGTTCTCATAGCTTTAGTAGAATTCTGTGGGTTTGGAAAACAGTATGCTTGAAGGGCATCCCATTAAAACAGGGATGGAAACATGTCACAAATGAGCTCATTTCTCTCATTTGCTTTCTTCTAGGAGGCTGATGATGGTTCATAAGCAGCAAGTTACTATTTCCTTTCTTAAGAGTCTCAGGACCACTCATGTAGCGGTTAGGATTGAGCAGATCTGAACAATCTCACATGCTCCAACAGAAAATAATGCTTTTGAATAAAACTTTCTTAACTCTGTTACAGCTCACACTAGGATATGGATCCTACAAAGAGAATATCACAACTCAGTTTTGCCAAATTGAATTTTGACTTTATGATTTTAAAATGAAACAGCACTGCCTCAATGATAAAATCAACAGAAAGTCAAAGAAAAAATGTTCAACAAGAGCACAAAAAAATAGGCCTGTATTTCATATAGCAGTCGTACCTCAACAAAGTAGGACTGTAATTGAATCCCATTATGTTAGGAGGTGATTTAACTTTTCATTTTTTCTCTTGTGATGAGAATTTGTAAGATCTACTCTCGGCAACTATCAAATGGACAAGACAGTGTTTTTTTTTTTTGTTTTTTTTTTTGCTTTTTTTTTTAAAGATTTTATTTATTTATTTGAGAGAGAGACAGTGAGAGAGAGCATGAGAGGGGAGAAAGTCAGAGGGAGAAGCAGACTCTCCAAGGAGCAGGGAGCCTGATGTGGGACTCGATCCCAGGACTCTGGGATCATGACCTGAGCCGAAGGCAGTCGCTTAACCAACTGAGCCACCCAGGCGCCCCTGGACAAGACAGTGTTATTAACTGCACTCACCATGCTGTACATTATATCTCCATGGCACTTATTTTTTAACTGGAAGTTTGTACCTTTTGACCACCTTCACCCATTCTGCCCACTGCTCACCCCTTGCCTCTGGCAATCATCAACCTGTTCTCTGTATCTATGAGTTAGGGTTTTTGTTGATTTGTTTTAAGATCCCACATAGAAGTGAGATGATTAGATTCTTGTTTTTCTCCATTAGACTTGTTTCACTTAGCATAATGCCTTCAAGGTCCATCATTGTTTTTGCAAATGCAAGATTTCCTTTTTTATGGCTAATATTCCATTGTGTATATATACATTTTATTTATCCATATTCTTGATACATTTTTCTAAGGACACTTAAGTTGCTCCCACGTCTTGGCTCTTATAAACAATACTGTAGTGAACATGGATATATATATATGTGTGTGTGTGTGTGTATATGGATATGTATGGATATGTATGGATATGTATGGATATATGTATGCACACACACACACATATACACACCCCTAGTTAGTGTTTTCATTTCCTTCGGATAAATACCAGGACGGAAATTGCTGGCTCGTATGGTAGTTCTCTTTTTGATTTTCTGAACATCCTCCATACTTTTTTCCTTAGTGGCTACACCAATTTATATTCCCATCAACAGTATACAAAGTGTTCCCTTTTCTCTATGTTCTTGCCAATATTTGATATTTCTTGCCTTTATGATAATAGCCATTTGAATAGGTTTGGAGTCAAGTTAACTTCCTATTTTTGAATAAAATGCATTTACTGGTATTTTGAAATCAACTAGTTTCTCTTTATATATTTAAAGAAAGTCCTGTATTTTTAAAAGTAGAACTGGTCTAAAACCATATTTATACAGAAAAATAAGGAAAATGATGTTGAATATTACTTCATAAACCAGAATAGGAAAGAAAAAATACTTCTTCCCTAAGTTGTTGTTGTTGTTTTGCACTTTAAAACTTTCAGGACTCCCAGAAGTAAGAATTGGACAGCAGAGGGCAAGACTATACTGTAGGCTTTCAGTGATTTCTAGGGTTCTGGTTTGTCCTACGACAAGACCAATATATCTTGAAAGATCAACAGTGGGATGATGTTCCCCTCCAGTCTGTAAAGAGGATGTCAAAGTTAGGCAAGTTAAGAGTGAGCCTGAATTATTAGCTGCTATTGGGATCCTGTGGTTTGAAACATACATTTTGGTTGAAAATATCCTAAATATTTTCCTATGTTATCAGGGTAGTCTAATTTATGAAAAATTAAATTATTACGAAAAGTCCTCAAATTTCATTGGCTTAAAACAATAACATTTTATTTTTTGCTCTTTGTGTCTCCCCTACTCTAGGACCCCTCTACATTCAGCTAGTTGATGGGAAATGTCAATGGTAGATTTGACAAAGGTTTTATGGGCCAGGTCTATAAAGGGTGTCCATTATTTCTGCCCACGTTACATTCTGTAAGACTCTGTCTCATGGCTGCATTCATAGCACAGGAGTCTGGGAAGTGTAGCCCAGCTGTGTGCCCAAGAGGAAAAAAGGACGTGTTTAGTGAATGGCTAGCCAGGCTCTGTCAGCCATTACCCTTTCAATTAATGACTGAAATAAAAACAAAAACAAACAAAAAACTTACTTGCTTCTGACTCACCTGGTTTATAACTGAGGTTACTCAGTCTCTCTCTGCTCCACATGCTTCATTAAAATGAGAACATTTTCTATTTCATTTAAGCCGATAAAAAAAAATATTTGAAGAATTTGAAATTTACAGGGTAAATGTTACAGAGTAAGATTTATCATGCTCTAGTTCTCAGAGTGTGAACAGATTATTCAAGAGTGAATTATCCAGGATCTTAGTTGATGTTACCCCTTTTTCACTGATTTTTATACTGTTTGATCATTGTGTTTTCGTATTCATCAGTAGGTCAAATTTGGTGTTTTAATGTGTTTGTCTGTGACTGACAGTCTTCAATGACATATCTAGTTGTAGATTGAGAAAAACAATCAGAGAAATTTAAGGGAGATACATTTTTTTTTGTTAACATTGCAAAGATGATATGTGACAAATTAGCTAATTAAGGTGCATTCAACTTTTCATTTTCATTTAAAGAATTCATGTGTAAGTTTAGCCCCACTGTCAGTTATTCAATAACCAATAACTTCTATTTTGGAAAGTCAGCATCTATTATCTTGAACTGCCAGTTAGAACTGTGGAAAGTTCCAACAAAAAACTTGCAGCCACCAGGTCTTGCACGTAAACACTAGGGTAGAATTAGATTAGGTAATGGATTGGCCATCACGTTCTAGGTAATTAGGAATATCATGATGCTGGCATATCCCCAGGGGCCACAGTGAGCTTCTCCCAGTTCTTACGTCCTGTAGGAAAGTTGATCCATCCAGCTTTGGTTTAGTGATAACCAAGGGATCTGCTGTCATGTCTCCTCCCAGAGTAGGAGTATTACAGTCTGATGTCAGTTAAGGGGACTTGTTGGAGGGTTTTCATCTAGACTCTTCCTGTCCTGAGGATGAAATCCACACATGTTTCTTCCTAGTCCATCTTTGGCAAAATCCCTGGCCTTTATCATGGTCCTTAGGCACTTAAGATTTGTAGCAGAACTGGTATTGCATTTATCTTTTCCAGCAGTGATAATTGTCCTCAGTAGCATCTGCCCTTCATACCCTGCAGTTGAAACATGGGCTATTCCACTCTCATTTTAGCTGCATTACTTATGTTGTGATCATTTCCAGATTCCAAAGAGATAACCAGGATTAGGTTAAATTATCTCAATATATGAAAATACAACTTGGTACACTAGAGTTTATCTCACTGGGTTTTTATTTCATTTTATGGAATCTTCTCAGGGTTGAAACACTCTGTTTTTCCTAGAATAGATATCCACATCTTTTGGTCCCTCTCCCAGGATTATTTTACCTAAACTAGGTTTCCTTAAACATTACTTTTTTCTCCAGCTCTTAATGGATGTAAACTATCCTTCATCACCTGACCCAAAACAGGTTTCTAGAGTCAAGTGCATTTGGGGAATACAGCACACCATTTATCTCTCTTGCAGCATCACAGTACACATTAGCATTCTAAGGAATCAGAGACATTGTTCATTAAAATACTTTGATCTTTCTGCTTCCTCCTCTCTCTGCCTGTCTCTCTGCCTACTTGTGATTTCTGTCAAATAAATAAATAAAGTCTTAAAAAATTTAAAAAATAAAAGGAGTGCCTGGGTGGCTCAGTGGGCTAAAGCCTCTGCCTTCGGCTCAGGTCATGATCCCGGGGTCCGGGGTTCGAGTCCTGCTTTGGGCTCTCTGCTCTGTGGGGAGCCTGCTTCCTCTTCTCTCTGCCTGCCTCTCTGCCTACTTGTGATCTCTGTCAAATAAGTAAATAAAATCTTTAAAAAAATTTAAAAAACTTTGATCTTTGACACATTTTTTTTTATTCTTAGCTAAAAGAGAACATATTTTAAAATAGAGCACTTATGGGTAATTCTGTATGGAATTCCTGGCTTTTTGTATCTAGAGAGGGAGGATGTTCCTGTTGTTCATTTTGCTGTCATTTGATTTTGGAACTGTTAACATATATGATCTGGTTACAGCAATGTTATGGCTGAAGAAGCCATCATCTCAGGACAAATTTTATATAAGGAAATAGTGTTCATGAAAATTTTCTAAGGAACACTATCCTTTCTTCTCCTAGGTAGATATGGTATTTGTGCAAATATCCCCCCAAACACCAAGATAAATGATCTTAATAATGAAAAGACATGCAATGAAGGGACAGACAAAAAATATTTTACTAGAGTTTAGAAGGAATCAAGTTGACATTTTCTCACCCAGTTTTACTTAATCATTCACCCCTCAAGGAAATAAAGGAGGATGCTAAGGTAAAATTAGTGTTTCTATTTTCCAGGCAAGACATCAAGAATCCATCTCTATCCTTTCTGACCCAGGGCTGGTGGTAGGAGGGGTAGGTTGTTCTGTGATACAGGGTAGGTCACTGGGAAAGATGAAAATTGGTCTTGTGGCCTGTCATGCTCAGGGACTTGACTACTGGTCTATAGTGTCCTCTTTGGTCTAGTGTTCCCACTGGAACACCACCATTTGGGTTCTGTCATTGAAGAGGTATGGCACTGTGTCTTCCCTTGTCAGACAGCATGGTGAGCTTCAGCGAGTGTTAGGCGTTCTTTACTTCACAGTCAGGGAAGGAACTTAAGGCATTATAGAGTAGGAGTGACACTAACTGGTAAATATGCTCCTTATAAGAAGAAAGTTAAGGGATGGATGTAATTTAATTTGATGGCTCACTCCATTGCCTTAATTCAGTTTGCCCTTCTCCCTCAGCTTTCTATGTCACCTCTCACTGAGAAAACTTTATTCCTTCTCACACAACAAAGATACTTGAGCCTTGGGTCTCTTCTCAAAAATCCCAATGTATCAGGTTTTGGGTCAATATGAATAGAGGATTTTCCTGATTCATAGTTCATTTGAGGATTCATCTGATTCCAAATAGGTAGGAAAATGGAGAATGTTCCAATTCTAGTTCAGAGTTGTTGTTGGCAAGACTTTGGCTGGTTTTTTACTTTCCTAAGAGCAAAGAAGTCCTACACTCAAGCATTCTTTACTTTTTCCAGAGTAAAGGCAGTAAAGTTGTACATAAGAAAACCATATTCTGTATGCCCTATACCTTGTTAAAAAAAATAACTAGAATCATTGTACCAAAAACATTTTGATACTTTCCTGAGTAGATTTTCATTAAATGGGCCTCTACGTTGGTTGAAAATGTTTCTGTCTGAGTAAATATAATTTATCTTTTATTTTTTTAAAAGATTATTTATTTGACAGAGAGAGAGAGATCACAAGTAGGCTGAGAGGCAGGGAGAGAGAGGGGGAAGCAGGCTCCCTGCTGAGCAGAGAGCCCTATGTGGGACTCAATCCCAGGACCCTAGGATCATGACCTGAGCTGAAGACAGAATCTTAACCCACTGAGCCACCCAGGTGCCCCAAGTCAGAATAAATTTTAAATGGACAACCCCAAGTATCACCCACAGATTTTGTCCTCTGATCTTTAAGTTTCTCCCTTCATAGAAAGTAGAAAAGTTATTTCCATTAATTTTGCCCCACCAGCAGAACTCAAAATTCTGTGTCTTTGTAAACATATATGAGGTCTGATAATCTGCTATATTCATTCTTAGATTCTAAGAGCAATTAAATCAAGTCAAATGGTTTTAAGTATGTTTAAGGTATATATTAGAAGATATGTTTGCCATTTTCTAGTAGAATCATATCTGAGAAAGCACTTAAATTTTTATGGTTGTGGAAAAATAGTGTGTTTTATATGGTTATACAAGTGAAAGATACTATGCCAGATTTTTTAATTTGTCAGTTCATGCTGGTTTTCTTTGGAGAACTCATATTGTGAACTTCAGGGTATGCATACAAAGGATTCAAGCATAGCCCTGCCCCAGCCTCAATATATTTCATCAATCTCAGGTACTTGCTTTAAAATACAAAACAATGACAGAAAAGAATCAGAAAGGTTGTTGGTGGTCGTGATGGATTTGGTACTCATAGAAAAATCCTTTGAGCATTTGAATATTAAAAATGCATTTGGAAACAAACAAAAAGCAGAACAGACCCATAAATACAGAGAACTGGTGGGTTGCTAGAAGGGAAGAGGGCTTGAGGGATGAGTAAAATGAGTGAAAGGGAGTGGGACATACAGGCTTCCAGTTATGGAACGAATAAGTCACAGGGATAAAAGATACTCTATCGTCACTGGTATTATGATAGTGTTGTATGGTGACAGGTGGTAGCTACACTTGTTGGTGGCCATAGCATAATGTATAAACTTGTGAAATTGCTGGGTTGTACACTTGAAACTAATGTAACATGGGTCAACTATACTTAAGTTAAAAAATGCATTTGGTTTAAAGAGAAAAATGTTTAAAATGTCATAAATATTAGATCTTCAAAAGCTAGAACATGATGAACAATTATTAAAAGATGAGCACTCGAAGTGACATCATTTTGAAAATAGGATACAGTGTTTACATTGTTATCCTATATGGATTATTTCCATCTAAAACATGGGCTTCTGTGGATGTCTAAACTCTGTCAAAGCATTGACACAAAGATAGACTTTTTCAGTAATGCAGATTTATAATCATATTTAACTCAGTTCTCAAGATGCTCATTTTTTATTTCTCAGTAAATAGCCCTCATGCATTCCCAATTATAGCATAAGATAGTTTGAATCCCATTAAACTGGATATTGAGCTTTGGTTGGTAGATTTTAAATTTCTGTAACCTGGTGGCTAAATGACTTTAATCCTGATTGGCAGTTCTCATTACAGATGTAGCTTATTGAAATGATTTCTGTATTATGGAAGAAAAGATAGAAAAAAATAAAATGGTCTGTAAATTCAATAACTCTGTATTTCTAAAAAGCAATCTTTCATTACTCATCAACAAATCAAGAAGAAAGATGAATGTGACAAAAAATGATGTAACTCAGCAGGAATATTTTAACTTGGTATTAAAATTTAAACAATCTAATACAGAATATATCGTATATGTAGACAATTTTGTGTTAGGAATATGTGGGCTACTTTTGAATAAACTGATGACTAATTAAAAACCTGAGTGCTAATAGTATTTTAAAATTTATTTTTCTATTATAGTGCTTTGTGAATTTCATAAAAACTTGGTTTTAATTGTGGGAGAAATAATCTATAGGGAAGTTACTGATGCTTTACAGAAAACGGATAGGGTTAGAAGTAGCACACATAGGATTCTCTTTAGTTTAGATTAAGGACTTGTACTAATGCCGGTGATAATGAAACATGTTATACATTCAGTATTGTAGTCATATTTTCTTTGAATTTTCGGATATTTTTTCCCCCTACTTGTTTCCCTGGGGTTCCTCTGTAATATTGGGATATTTAGTTCATTAAGAGGGCAGAAGTTAATTTGGGTTGATGTCTTTTCCATCTGTTGTTTACTTTACAATCCGCCACTGTGTCAATTTAAACCCTCAAAATCTTGCACCAAGATGATAGGAGAGCTTCCAAACTGCCCTCCTTGACTTTTTCATTCTGCTGTAAACACTGTGATGTCTGAATTAGTGGATTTTAACATGCTTATCTGATTGTCACTGACTCCGAGTCATCTGTTGGGGGCCTCTACAGATAAAGGGCAGCTTCTCTTTCAGGGCTTCCGTGATGTCCTTGCCTCTGCTTCTCCTGTGTTTTAATACCCCACTCCCTACACTCCTGTCCTAGCTACCTAACTTCTGGCACTTACTTGAATTCTTGAACTTGTTTTAGGGCTTTTTATACTTATTCCTTGTGGCTAGAACACTCTTCTTTGCCTTATGGGGTCCTGCATATATATGCATGCCCAACTCAGATGTCCCCTCCATAGACAGGTTGATACCTCCCACCCCTTGCCGCTTCTGGAACATTCTATAATAACATGGCACTGTTATTGTTGTCTGTTTACAGGTTAGTCACTGTCACAAGTCGAATGTACTCGAGGATGTGGAAATTAAAATGAACATGAAATTAACATGAATAAAAGTAACGTGAAAATGCATTATTCATTTATGTATCAATCCATAGCTTTACAACTCAGTACATAGTAGTAGGATCTTACAAGTAGCTGACAATCAATCAGGGTAGTTCATGTAAATTTCAGATTTTGTTATACTCATAACAACTACCTGCCTTTATTCAAAATTATTATGTTGGAAAAAGTCATGTTGAATTTGAGTCTGACTAGTAAGTGGCCTGACTTGAACCCTGATTTATTGTCAGGTGCCTGAATGGGCAAATAAGACTCAGGAAATAATCCTGATGACTATTCATGAAGGAATTCCAGTCTTAAAATGCAGAGAAGCAGAAAAATAACCATAAAACCCCAATAAACAGAGAATGCATAATGTATATTTTGTATTGTGAAAGTGGTTTTTATTATTTTGAGCTTCTGTTCAAAACTAATTTCATGTTTTCTGACAAAAATATTTAACCATAATAACAGCTGGTCTGTTACAGTAAGCATAAATACTATTTGTGTTTTAACCTGACATTAGTGTCTCTACCAGGTAGAGATATTTTAAGATCTATTTGAATACATCCATTAAAATAAACAACATATGCCATCTGTGGGTGTGGATGTGAAGTGGAGGGACCTTCACTTGATCTGCAAAGTTAGGTTAAAATGCCATGTGCAGAAAAGTGTTATGCTGTTTGGCAAATAGAACTATTCTCCTTGGGGTACTGTTTAGAAGCAAAAGTTTGAGTTTCAAATCAACATCTTTTTTAGGCCATTTTTTAGTGCTTGTGGCTTAACTAATGTTTTCAGGATTTCTACCAGAATCTTTACTGCCTGTTATGTTGAAGAATAAGTTAACCATCAGGTTCCCTGGTGGATTCTTTTGTTCTGACGGTACTTTCCCCCAAGGCAGTAGGAACGTGTCCATGTTATGAGGGCTCCTATTCAGTACGTTTTCACTGTTAGAAAGCACATGTATCAGAATAAAGTGAGGAGAGGGCTTTCTCTGTATTTTTTCTTTCCTTTTAAATACCTATAATTTTCTTCCTATTTTGTTGGATAGGTTCGTTAAATGCTAAAGTTTTATTTTATTTTATTTTTTGGAAGATTTTATTTATTTATTTGATAGAGAGAGAGAGAGAGAGCGAGCTCACACAAGCAAGGGAAGCAACAGGCAAGGGAGAAGCAGGCTCCCCACTGAGCAGGGAGTCCAATTTGGGGCTCAATCCCAGGACCCTGGGATTATGACCTGAGTTGAAGGCAGATACTTAACCGACTGAGCCACCCAGGCACTCCTAAATGCTAGAGCTTTAAAAAGTGATTCTGTATCTCTAGATTACTAAAAAGTTTGAAATTTTGAGGCTGCAAATAGATTGGGAATGGCATTATTATCCTGTTGATACGGCCTATTTCGTGTGTATGTGCATTCTTCCTTATAAAAGCTAAGATCACTTGTGTGACAGCAGAATTCTGTTGGATTTAAAACACATATGATAGTGAATATTCAGAATCATGTGAGTACACCAATATGTAATAAGTCAGTGAATTTGTTCCAGTATCTGGCTCTGCATATTTTGTGGTACTTTCATGCGAGATTTTTTCATTGCATGTTTACTGGAACTGTTCTGTTTCGGAAAAGAAATACCCTTTTCCTCTAAGAGAAGATTAGACCACCCACTTTGCTCTTTAACCTCATTTTTTTCTGACTTTAGGAGCATCTTCACCTTACAGTAGTTACCTGGCACTTAGAAGAATGTTTAATAAGGAAGGATGAACACATCGCATAAAGGCCAGTGTGTTCCAAACAATACACTTAGACACCAAGGAACGTGCTTTTAGGAGAGCTGCTGTGGCAAATGATGGGTGGGAAAAAAAAAAAACAAACCAAAACAACAAAGCAATACAACCCATACTTTATGTCTGCTACTCTGCTAAATTAAATACACGAGAAAAAAGATGAAAGCAAGTGTTTTCTTTACATATAATTTTATTTCAGAAGCTTCAAAAAGAGTTACATTATGTAGTGTTAGGATGAAAAAACCTGTGTGAAAGGACTTTCAAATAAACTGTAGAAAACAGGATACAAGGAGAATGGGAACAAAGAGGCTCCGATCAGCAGAGAGCAGTTGTCTCGTTGAGAACAGGAGACCCAGTTCTCTGCACTTTTCTTCTCCTGCTCTTCCTCTTTTCTCCTTCTTTTCTCTCCCCCTTGCACCCAGGGAATCTATGTTTTGTGGATTCACTTGCACTTGGACTCTGATTCCTTTGCTCTCGTTGATGAGGACTACAGCTTATTACTTGGAATTTTTTTACTAAAAAATTGCACTTCTGATTAAAAGATGGTATGACTTTAAAAAAATCACAAGTTGTTCAGTATCCAAAATAAATAAATAAATAAATAAATGGCTGCTTATGATAGAAAATACGAAATAGGGGTGGTCATTTTATCCTTTGAAAGAGCTGCATATTTGAGAATTGAACTGCTTTCATAGTTACTATCATTTTCTTTTGGAGAACTATCTTTCTCTAAACATTTGAAAATATCAATTATGCATATATGGTGTATATAATATCTCCTATTTGTCATTAGTGATTTTATATAATGTAAAAAGCAAAGATAATCTGGAATGTATTGCTAAATTAAAATATGGTGGACTGTGTCGGCCTAGGTCCAACAGGTGACAAAAACTATAATTTGAAGTTGGAAAGTTTAATATAAATTATTATTGCTTATAATAACAATGAAATAATGAGGGATTTAGTACTAAGAAACCCCAAAGAATATGGCATATACACAGAGCGGTCACTAAATTTAAGGCTGAGACAGAGCACCCAAGGAAGAACTCCACATTCTCCCTCTTGAAAGGGATGAGATCTAGACCTAAGTGGAAAAAGCACTTATAAGGTTCATTGGATGGCTGATAATTTATAGCAGAAGATGCTGGAAACCTGCCCTATGTGTAACTAGGGATGCTTTTCATAGGGAACTGTCTCATTGACTGACTCTATTTGGAACTGACCCCTGGTGAGTGCTGGGGGCCACTGCTGGCTTCTTAACGCCTCTGGCCTTTGTGCACTGCAGGAGCTGGGTGTAGGTGTGTGCCATGGAGTCACATGGGGACTAGAAAGCAAAATTCTTTGGAACCATCATACCCACCCAGTGCCCTCTATTGTTAAAACTTGGGTGCCAGTAGGTAAAGAAAAAAAAAACCCACAAATATTTGAAGGGCCAGTGTCCATTTCACTGAAGAAGCAAAAAAGGATAAATCTGGAGTTGAGAGATCCATAGCTGGCACAAACTCTTTCCAACCTTTTAAAAAGAGGTAGAAGGGAAAAGATAAACTTTTTTGAAAAGAGAGATAAGAAATGTATACTCATAGTAACAGAATGGACGAATGAAAGCTGAGCTCAAATTCAAACCAAAGTAGAAATGGGGTGGGTAATAGTGGTCTGATGGGGGTGGGGTGCAGAACACTGAATAAAAGTGTGAAATATTTTAGACTCTATAAAATATGGGATTTAGTAATTAACAAATAACTCTTAAGTAATCAATATTATGCTAGCCTCTGAGGCAAAAGAAGACAAGGAAGCCCTCCAGGGCAATTATTACATGTCAGACGCTCTGCTATGTTTTAGTCAGTTTGTTCATTTAAACTTCATAACAAACCTAAGAAGTAATTATGTTAATTCCCATCTTGCAGGTAGGGAAAATGAGATTCAGAAAGGTCAAGTAACTTGTCCAAAGCCACACACTTAGCACTTGTTACAGGCAGAATCCAGATCTTGGCTGACTGACTTCTGTACTCATTACTCTGATAAACTGCCTTACATGGGGATTAAGAAAACATTTCATTCTTTGTCCAAACAAACAGAACCCCAAAACAAAACTTTACCTTGTTGTGGAGATAACCCACAAACATGCATAAAGCAGTCCTTCATGTATATAAATATGTGGCACAAATTACATATGCTGAGGAATTAAAGAGAAGTAGGTCAGTAAACACTGAAATAGACAGAGATAACTTTTTACTGCTCAAACTCAACACTCAAAAACCAAATAATCAAGTCAAAGAATGGGCAGAAGACATGAACAGACATTTCTCCAAAGAAGACCTACAAATGGCTAACAGACACATTAAAAATGTTCATCTTTATTAGCCATCGGGGGAATTCAAATCAAAACCACATTGAGATACCACCTTATACCAGTTAGAATGGCCCAAACTGACAAGCCAAGAACAAATGTTGGAGAGGTTGTAGAGAAAGGGGAGCCCTCTTACAATTGGTAGGAGTGCAAGTTGGTACAGCCACTTTGGAAAACTGTGTGGAGGTTCCTCAGAAAGTTGAAAATAGAGCCTACCCTATGACCCAGCAGTTGCGCTACTGGATATTTAACCCAAAGATACAGATGTAGTGAAAAGAAGGCACATGTGCACTCCAGTATTCATAGCAGCAATGTCCACAATAGCCAAACTGTGAAAGGTCCATATATACAATGGAATATTACTCAGCCACCATAAAGGATGAATACTCAGCTTTTGCATCAACATGGATGGGACTGACTGGAGGAGAGTATGCTGAGTGAAACAAGTCAAGGAGATAAAATAAATAATATGGTTTCACTTATTTGTGGAACATAAGGAATAGCATGGAGAACATTAGCAGAAGGAAGGGAAAAATGAAGGGGGCCGGAAATCAGAGGGGGAGACGAATCATGAGAGACTATGGACTCCAGGAATCAGACTGAGGGTTTTAGAGGATAGGGGCATAGGGGATTGGGTGGACCCAGTGATGGGTATTAAGGAGGGCAAGTATTGCAGGGAGTACTGGGTGTTATACGCAAACAATGCATCATGGAACACTACATCAAAAACTAATGATGTACTATATGATGATTAACATAACACAAAAATAATATATAGTCTCATAAATTCCTAGGTGGCCAGATAAAATGCTTTTTCCTCTGCACAAAAAAATAATAGAAGAAAAAAAAATCTGGAGTTGGTCATTCAATGTACAAGTTGTAGTTGGGGGCTGGAGGATGGGAAACCTTTTCCTTTAGGAAAAAGAGACAAAACACAGTGCATAATGTACCCATAATGTACCCAATAGGAATAACAGGATTTGATTAAAGGTAATACATTTACAGATGTCAGTTTAATTAATTTTTTTTTGTATTCCTCTGTCCCCACTCCAGCATCATGAACAAGGTATAATGGCATCAATCACAGGATTCTGAAATGTCAGTGGAAACAAAAATGAGAGTTGTAGCTACTTAGTGTTTGTTTTTTAAGGTGACTCATTCAACACTGTACGATGCAGTTTTCTCTGCAATAATCAATTATATAGCTTGTGTTCAAAGAACAAAAATGTCGTTGTATGTGGGAAGTGAAGGTAAAATACAAAGTGTTATAGGAAGGTGACAGAGGAATTTTTAACCAGAATTTCTCTTTGAAGTAAAATGATTTTTATGGAATGAGAACAGGATCACATTAAAGATAGTTTTAGATATTCACCCAAGTGATAACTTTAAATGTAAAAATGGAGTGTAAACATGCTCCTGAAAATTCTGTAATCCTGTATTAGAGCATAGTTTGCTAAGTTTGGAAATCTCATGGAGGAGGAAATAATCAGAGTGAACATAAGTTTATTGTGTGGTGAGATTAACTTTCAGGTTTATATCTTGAAGATAAGAAATAGCCTATTTGTGTTACCATTGAAATCTATAGCATTACACCATGCTTTTTTTCCCCAGTTTTATAACACCACGTTATGTGTGTGTGTGTGTGTTAAATCAACAAAATGAGAATGAAAATGTTAATTAGAGGATTTTATGTTTAATAAATGGACTTTGTGAAACAACAGTAAAGGTGGTAGGTATTAGATATAGAAATGTCAGTATTTAATTTTTACCAAAAACTATTTTTAAAGAAATAAGCAAAGCTTCCTTTTACTCTTGCATATCATCATTTTCTAAAGTAACTGGTATTTAAAAATAAGTAGAAAAGAGAATATATTTTAATCAATTTTAATCATTTCAACAAAGCATACCATATCCTCTTTATTCTTTCCTCCAGCTGACCTAATAAAACCCTTATGAGGGACTGGTGCTGGTCTGTGGATGGGTATCGGAGAAGATTGACACATAGGTGGTTTTAAATGTGAGCTTTTTATAGCCTAGGGAATGATTAGAGACTTAGGTGAGAACAGAAGGGATTGGAGACTGGGAATACCAATTATTTAAACAAGACTAGCTCTATTACTCATTTCCTTACTTACGTGTCTCGTGTATATAATAACCTGGCTCCATATGGAAATAGCTTTACCCCCCGCTTTGTTTCCCGCAATGTCACTTTCACAGTCCACCTTCCCAGATTCCCTTATTTCTCTTGCCAACATTTAAAGACGATCTTCTGTACCTTCAGTGATCTTTCACCTGTTAAAGCTGTTGCATCTTTTGGTCTCAAAATGTTGTATCTAGTGTAAGTAAAACTTTCAGTCTTTGAACCAACTCAAATCTCCTCTCCCTACTTTCCTCCTAGGATTTGTGGAGTATTGCCGGGGAAAAGACACTGGTTTGTCTTTGGTTCAGTTTACGATCCTCCATGCTAGCTCATGCTGCTGTTTCTGGCTCCTCTGTAGAGGATATGGGGAGGGGTGGGTCAGAAAGAATGGTAAAAATATTCCTTTTCTGTGGCTGACTTACTCTGGCCATCAGTGGGATCTCCTTGGTACGTCATGGCCAGATTCTCTCTCTCTTTGGCATGAAGCCTTTCCGTATGTTCTTCGAAGATCCTTTTCTATTGTACCATTCTTTTCTGTAGTTAACGAAAAGTTTTGCATAACCTTTTGTATGCCCTTTGAAGCTTCTATACTTCCTTTCTTTCTACTAGAGTACCTAGATCTGGAAGGAAAATATCAGAGACCCCATTCTTTATGAGATCACTCAATACCTTTGGAATTCATGCATTATTGCCCCAATCAGACCTGGAAGCACAAGCCCCTCCCACTGATGTCCTCTGTCCCTGTCCTGTGATATGGGAAGCTCTAGCCAGCAGCTCCTCCTCTTCAGAGTTCAGCAAAGTCTCCAGTCTCAGTTTATATGTTCTTCAAAATCCTAGAGAACCTTGACAGCTTTTCCATTGTACTCATTGTGCTCAGCTATCGTGTCATTGTACTCAGCTATTGTGTCCCAGCAGTGTCAGACCTCTAGTTTCTGCAGCTCAGCAAATACTCCGGTTGGAGGAAAAGAGCCATCTCTATATTGAAGAGCAGCGTGGTGCATCACACCAAGCTTACATTGACCCTAGCATGCTCTACATCCACAAGAACTTGAAAGCATCCTCTTTTGTTCTGGATATCTGGCATCTCTTATTTAGCCTGGCACTCATTGAACCATATGATGTGTATAATGCCCTTGCATAAAATGTGTAGAAACTCAACATAGATGATACTCAGCTTTAAAATTTTCCAGGGGGCAGGTAAGACTTTTAACGACCATTACGTTTATTTATATTGTTACAAATTTTTTCAAGTGAACAACAACTAACACTGTATACACAATATTGTCATTGGGTCTAGGAAACTATTGCACATTTGTTAATGTCAAGTTCATACAGCCAAAATATAGTCCGGCTATGTTTGTTTTGAAAATGGGCATATATTAACTCTAGAGGGAATATAAGTACATATAATAGGGGCCATATATGACAAGCCCACAACTAACATCCTATGTAGTGGTGAAAACTAAGATCAGAAATAAGACAAAAATGCACACTTAGGTTACTTTTATTCAACACGGTACTGGAACACCTAGGCCAGAAAAGAAACAAGAGACGTCCAAACTGGACAGAAGTAAAATTGTCTCTATTTGCAAATGACATGGTATCATTTATAGAAAATCATAAAGACTCAGCTAAATCCTCTGTTAGAACTAGTAAGTTCAACAAAGTTGCAGGGTACAAATCAACATATAAGAATCAGTTGTTTTTAGTGCAGTAATGATGAACTATCTGAGAAATGAAGAAAAAAAATCCTGTTTACATTTTCATCAAAATAAAATACCTAGGGATAAATTTAACCAAGGAGATGAAATACCTGTACACTGAAAACTCTAAGACATTGATAAAAGAAACTGAAGAATATACAAATAAACAGAAAGATATTCTATGCTCATGGATTAGAATTCATATCAAAGTATTTACTGAAAATAATGCACAGATTTAATACAACCCCTATCAAAATTCTGATGACATTTTTCACAAAAATAGAAAAAACGAATCACAAATTTGTATGGAAAGGCCCTGAATAACCAAAGAATTCTTAAGAAGAGCAAAGCTGGAGGCATTACATTCTCTGATTTCAAGCTGTATTATAGAGCTTTAGTAATAAAAACAATATATTATTGTTATAAAAATCAGACACCTAGATAAATGGAACAGAATAGAGAGCCTAGAAATAAACCTACACTTATATGGTCAATCAATTTATGATAGAGGAGCCAGGAGTAGATAATGAGGAAAGGATATTCTCTTCAATAAGCTGTGGTGGGAGCATTGAGCAGCCCCGTGTGAAAGAATGAAACCTCTCTCTTACACCGTACACAAAATTCAATTCAAAGTGGATTAACAACTTGAATGTAAGACTTAATACCATAAGCCTTGTAGAAGAAGACACACAGGATAAGCTCTTTAACACTGGTCTTTCAAAGACTTTTTGTATTTGACACAAAAAGCAAAGACAAAGAGCAAAAGTAAACCACTGTGGCCACATAAAATGAAGAAGGTTTTGCACAGCGAAGGATACCATTAACAAAAGGAAAAGGCAACCTCCTGAATGGGAAAATAATTTCAAATCATGTATCTGGTAAGAAGTTAACATTCAAAAGATATAAAGAATTCATACAACTCAAAGGAAAAAATCTAATTAGAATATGGGCAGAATAACTGAATGGATGTTTTTCTAAAGAAAACCTAGAAATGGTCAACAGGACCTATAAATGTGCTCAACATCACTAGTCAGCAGGGAAATGCAAATCAAAGTCAGTACCAGGTTTATCACCTCACACCTGTTAGAATGGCTATCCTCAGAAAGCCAAGAGCCATTAGTGAGAATGTGGAGAAAGGGAACTATTGTGCACCATTGGAGGGAATGTTAATTAGTGCAGTCATTATGGAAAATGGTAGGGAAGATGCTCAAAAAATTAAGAACTGAACTACCATATGATCTAGCAGTTCTACTTCTGGATATATATACGTGAAGGAAACAGAGTCACTACCTCAAAGAGTCTCTGCACCCCCATGTTCACTGCAGCATTATTTCTAATAGCCAAGGCACGGAAACTACCTAAGTGTCCATCAGTGGAAGAATCAATAAAAATGGATGAAACGTATATAATGTTACTATACTAGAGAATGTTATTCAGCCCTACGAAGAAGGGTATCTTGCCATTTGCAGCAATATGGATCGACCTTGAGGGCGTTACGCTAAGTGAAATAAGTCAGAGAAAGACACATACTGTATGGTCTCACATGTGGAATTTTAAAAAACAAGCAAACAAACCCAGAACTCATAGAAACAGAACAGATTGGTGGTTGTCAGAGGTTGGAGTTGAAGGGTGAGGGAAATGAGTTGTGATGGCTAAAAGGTACAAACTTCAGTTATAAGGTGAAGTTTTGGAGTTCTGTATCATGGTGACTATAATTGACAGTGTTGTATTATATATTTGAAAGATGCTGAGATAGTAGATCTTGAAAGTTCTCATTGCAGGAAACAAATGATAACTACATGAGATTAGATGCCCAAGAAAAACAGTGCAAAAATGGAGTTTGCTACATTTTTTTTTTCACACCTTCCTAAATTTCTGGTTATCTTACTGTCATAATCATTTTGCAATATATACACACATCAAATGATTACGTTGTATACCTTAATACAATGCCATATGTCAATTATGTCTTAATAAACTTGGGAAAATAAAATGCTCCTCAAAAAAGAAAAAGAGAAAGGAAAGGGTCACATAGAACACTATAGTTTTTCTGTCAACCGCTTGGAAGCTTTACTATCTAAAGTTCCTGCTCAGTGTTTCCAGGCACTGTACTGAGGCAGACTCCTCACGTAGGGTTGTGGCCCTCCACAACTTATAAGGTTAGAAGTTTTGCCAAAATCTTAGTGAAGAACTAATTTAAAACGTTTTTAATGTTGGCAGCATTAAAACCCAAGTCCTTGGTGAATTGAGTTGTTTATAACCCTCCTTACAGAATTTAAGTAAACATTTTGATTCTTCATGATTTTTTTTTTAAGTGTGTTTTCTAGGCATCTGGGACAAACTCTAACCTCCCTTATTGCCATAGGCTAATACTCTGGAAGCAAACTCAATCTAAAACATCAAATATAATGAAAAATAGAACATCATAAAACAAAATTAATGGCAACAGCCTTCACCCTGGGTTTCACTTTGCAGATTTACCTAGTTCATCATCCCTACTTGAGGCATATTATTAATGATGACAGTGATTATGATATATCGACGTCTGTCCACTGGCTATTATACAGAAACTGGAAAACTAACGTCACATGGCTTTAGATGTTTCTGTCTTAACCTGATATGTTCACAACGGTCTCTCACGTAAGAAGATATAAAAGAAAATAATGGGCTTCCTATTTATGGTAGTGGTTTTATGTCCAAGAACGTCCAGTTGAGAAACAATGCAAGAATGGAGGCCACTGCATTTTTTTCCCCACATCTACGTAACTTTCTTGTAACCCTAGGATAGCAATTTTTTTTATACTGCTGTAATTCATTTGGAAACACTGGAAATAAATAAATTTAGAGGAAGCCCTAACATATTAACAGTTTCAAACGTGGATAAAAGTATTCTGTTCTGTGTTCAGAATCTCATAGTAAACAATAGAGTTATTTCTCATATTGTCATAAAGCCATACCTTCTAATTAAGATTTTATATGATGCAAGAAGAAAATGTATGCCAAGTTAATAAAACTGCCAAGTTTTCAACACTTCCTTTTTCCTATTAAGTTAATAAACTAAGGACATAAAACAGAAGTAAAATGCTAAAAGTTTGAAAGAGTAGTATCGTTTTTGTGATTATCACCTTGGACTGACTCAGCAGCCAAATATAAAGGGTCTTACCAGACCAGATCTCACCAGTGAGCACACCACTATTTCTAAGGAGATTAGCGTGTCTTGATAATCTATGTAGAAACAAAATTCCTATCTGGGGCATCGACAAGGGGCACTGGGTATTGAAATAAGAAGAGTGGTCTAAGTGCATTTTATAAAAATTATAAAATGTATTCTCTCTGCTTCTTGTAATTACTAATTACAGCCCATGTTTAAATAACATATACAATTTCCTTCCAATTGAAATTTTCTTTCTTCTATGCCTCTTGAATGACCGCTTGTTGTTTTTTTTTAAACAGACTATTTTTTCTAAGGCAGTCTCAGGTTCACAGCAAAATTTCATGGAACATACAGAGATTTGCCATGGGCGTCTTGCTCTCCTCCCCACAAATCCACACTTTCC
This sequence comes from Martes martes, assembly GCF_963455335.1. NCBI lineage: Eukaryota > Metazoa > Chordata > Mammalia > Carnivora > Mustelidae > Martes > Martes martes. The sequence goes on from NC_137892.1 coordinate 42,750,213, forward strand.
TATTAACATCTGTCAAGAGAGTGGTAGATTCTTAAAATTAATGAACTTACATTGATGTATCATTATCACTAAAAGCCCATAGTTTGCATTAGGGTTCACTCTTTGTATTGTGCATTCTGTGGATTGGGACAAATGTACAATGACATATAGCCACCAGTATAGTACCACACCGGGTAGTTTCAAAGCCCTAAATATCTTCTGTGCTCATCTCTTCATCCTTCTCCCTCCCTGAAAAACCACTGATCTTTTAACTGTCTACATAGTTTTGCCTTATCCTAAATGTCATATGGTTGAATCATATAGCTTGTAGTCTTTTCAGATTGACTTCTTTCACTTGGTAATAAGCACTATGGTTCCTCCTCGTGTTCTCATAGCTTGGTAGCTCCTTTCTTTTTAGTGTGGAATAATACTCCTTTTCTTGGATGTACCACAGTTATTTACCCATTTATTTACTAATGAACATTTTTGTTGACTCCACATTTGGGAAAATAAGAATAAAGCTTCTGTAAACATCCATATGCAGGTTTCTGTGAGGGCATATTTTGAACTCCTTTGGGTGGACATCAAGGAGAGACATTGCTGGATCACATGGTAAGCGTATGCTTAACTCTCCAGCTGTTTTCTTCCAAAGTGACTGTACCATTTTGTATTCCTATCAACAATGAATGAGAATTCTTCTAAGATTTTGATGGTTTCCTCTCACATTTAGGTCTTTCATCCATTTTGAATTTATTTTTATGTATGGTTTAAGGACAGGTTTTAGTTTCATTCTTTTGTGTTGTCCAGTATTCCCAACACCGCTAGTTAGAAACTGTCTTTATCCCAGCAGACATTCTTTCCTGCTTTATTAGAGATTAATTGACCATATAGTTGTGGGTTCCTTTCTGAGTTTTCTATTCCATTCCATTGATCTATGTTTTTATGCCAGTACTGTAATGTTGGGATCACTAAGCCCTAGTAATATGACTTGAAGTCAGGAATTGGGATGACTCCAGCTTTGCTTTTCTTTTTGGAGATTGTTCTGGCTATTCAGGGTCTTTTGTGGTTCCATACACATTTTAGGATTGTTTGATCTAGTTTTGTGCAAAATGCTGCTGGTATCTTTTTTTTTTTTAAGATTTTATTTATTTATTTGACAGAGAGAGATCACAAGTAGGCAGAGAGGCAGCCAGAGAGAGAGGGAAGCAGGCTCCCTGCTGAGCAGAGAGCCCGATGCAGGGCTCAATCCCAGGACCCTGGGATCATGACCTGAGACAAAGGCAGAGGCTTTAACCTACTGAGTCACCCAGGCACCCTTCTGCTGGTATCTTGATAGGGATTATGTTAAATGCATAGAATTCTCTGGGTAACACAGTCATCCTAACAATATTTATTCTTCCAATCCATGAGCATGGAATATTTTCCATTTCTTTATGTCATCTTCAATTTCTTCCAATAGTTTTCAGAGTACAGATCTTTTACCTTTTTGGTTAGGTTTATTCCTGGGTATCTTAAGGTTTTTGATGCACTTGTAAATAGGCATTTACCCATAGGATAAAAAATATTCATTTGAAGGGTTACGTACACCCAGATGTTTATGGCAACACTATCAACAATAGTCAAATTATGGGACGAGCCCAAATGTCTATCAACTGATGAATGGATAAAAAAGATGTGGTACACACACACACACACACACACACAGGAATATTACTCAGCCATAAAAAAGTGAAATCTTGCCATTTGCAATGATGTGGATGGAGTTAGTGTTCCAAGTGAACTAAATCAGAGAAAGACAAATCCTGTATGATTTCATTCATATGTGGAAATTAAGAAACAAAACAAATTAACATTGGGGAAAAAAAGAGAGGCAAACTATAAAACAAACTATGAACTATAGAGAACAAACAGAGTTCCTGGAGGAGAGGTGGGTTGAGGGATGAGTTAAATGGGTGGTGGGTATTAAGGAAGGCATTGTTGTGATGAGCATCAGGTGTTGTATGTGAGTGATGAATCACTAAATTCTACAACAGAAACCAATATTACATTGCATGATAACTGGAATTTAAACCTTTGGAGAAAAAAAATAAAATGTTTTCAACTTTTTATTTAAATTCTAATTAGTTAACATACAGTACAATATTGGTTTCTGGAGTCGAATTCAGTGATTCATCACAAATATGCAACACCCAGTGCAATACCCATCTCCCATCTAGTCCATTCCCCACCCATCTCCCTCCATCAATGTTAAAAATAAAATATTTTTTAAAAATTTAAAAAAAATAAACCTTAATCCAACCAAAAAGAAAAAAGATATTTATAATTTCAAGACATTTAATTCTCAGCTTTCCTGGGGTGAAGTATGAGACAGGAAATTGTCACTGCAGAAATAGGCAATAGAAAAACACTGGAGGGACTTGATTGCAAATCCTATGCAATAACTTTGGGGGAAAATCTAAAGTAGTAGTAATAATAATAATGAGAATTTTTGTTGTTCCACATCTTTGCCAGTATGTGGTGTTGTCAGTGTTGTTTTGGATTTTTGCCGTTCTAATAGTTGTGTGGTAGTATCTCACTGTTTTAATTTGCTATTCCCTGATGACATATGATGTTTCTTTTCTATGCTGCTTTGCCATTGTACATCTTCTCTAGTGAAGTATCTGTTAAGAACTTTTTCCCATTTTAAAATTAGATTGTTCATTTCTTATTGTTAAAGTTGGAAGTTCTTTGTACATATTGGATAACGGGGTTTTATCAGATATACTTTTAGCAAATATTTTTTCATAGTCTGTGACTTGGCTTATCACTCTCCTCACAGGCTCTTTCATAGAACAGAAATTTTAAATTTAATGAGGTCGAGCTTATCAAGTATTTTTTCGTAGTGCTTTTGGTGTTATATCTAAAAAGTCATTGACAAAGCCAAGACCATCTTAGTTTTCTTCTGTGTTATCTTCTAGGAATTTCATAGGTTTGCATTTTACATGTTGGTCTTTAATCCATTTTGAGTTAATTTGTTTGAAGAAGGTAAGGTTTGTAACTAGATTTCTTTTCTTTTTTCTTTTTCTTCTTTTTCTTTTTTCTTATTTTTTTTGGCATGTAGACAAGCAATTGTTTTAGCACCGTGTGTTGAAAAGACCATCTTTTGTATTGTCTTTGTTCCTTTGTCAAAGATAGGCTGACTATATTTATGTTGGTCTTTTTCTGGACTCTATTCTGTTCTATTTGTCTATTTGTCCATTCTCTTGCCATTACCACACTCTCTTGGTTACTGTACCTTTATAGTAACTCTTGAGGTTGCGTAGTGTCAGTCCTACAATTTTATTCTTTTTCAGTAGTGTGTGCTTGCTATTCTGGGTATTTCCCCTCTCTATATAAACTTTAGAATCATCTTATTGATGCTCACAAAATAACCTGCATTGACTGGGTTTGTATTGAATGTGTCTTCCTACCAGTAACATGTTTACCTACCAATGAACATGGAATGTCTATTTATTTAATTTATTAATTAAATTTATTTATTTACTAATTTATTTAATTCTATGATTTCTATCATTAGAATTTTTTAAAAGATTTTATTTATTTATTTGACAGAGAGAGAGAGAGAGAGAAAGATCACAAGTAGGCAGAGAGGCAGGCAGAGAGAGAGAGGGAAGCAGGCTCCCCACTGAGCAGAGAGCCCGATGTGGGGCTCGATCCCAGGACCCTGAGATCATGACCTGAGCTAAAGGCAGAGGCTTAACCACTGAGCCACCCAGGTGCCCCATCATTAGAATTTTATCATTTTCTCATATATTTTATACATGTTTTGTTAGATTTATACTTAAGCATTTCATTTTTTTTCTTATTGTGTTATGGTTGTCACCAAAAAATACGTGATTTGTTTTTGATGCAGTGTTCCAAGATTCATTGTTTATGCACCACACCCAGTGTTCCATGCAATACATGCCTCCTTAATACCCACCACCAGGGTCACCCATCCACCCATCCCTCTTCCCTCTAAAACCCTCGGTTTGTTTCTCAGAGTCCACAGTCTCTCATGGTTCATCTCCTTCTCTGATTTCCCCCAATTCACTTTTCCTCTCCTTCTCCTAATGTGCTCCATGTTATTCCTTATGTTCTACAAGTAAGTGAAACCAAATGATTGACTTTCTCTGCTTGACTTATTTCACTCAGCATAATCTCCTCCAGTCCCTTCTATGTTGATGCAAAAGCTGGGTATTCATCTTTTCTGATGGCTGAGTAATATTCCATTGTAGATATGGATCGCATCTTCTTTTTCCATTCATCTGTTGTTGAAGGGCATCTGGGCTCTTTCCATTGTTTGGCTATTGTGGATATTGTTGCTATGAACATTGGAGTACATATGGCCCTTCTTTTCACTACATCTGTATCTTTGGGGTAAATACCCAGTAGTGCAATTGCTGGGTCATAGGGGAGCTCTATTTTTAACTCTTTGAGGAATCTACACACTGTTTTCCAAAGTGGCTGCACCAACTTACATTCAAACCAACAGTGTAAGAGGGTTCCCTGCCCCACCTGCTTTATAAATCTTTGTCATACTAACTGGTGTAACAGGTATCTCAATGAGGTTTTGATTTGAATTTCCCTCATGGCTAATGATGAACATTTTTCATGTGCCTGCTAGCCATTTGTATGTCTTCATTGGAGGGAGAAGTGTCTGTTCATGTCTTCTGTCTCAACTTCATAAAATCCATCTATGAAAAACCCATGGCAAATAACATTCTCAATAAGGAAAAGCTGGGAGCCTTCCCATTGAGATCAGGACCATGACAAAGATGCCTACTCTCGCCTCTGTTGTTCAACATAGTACTAGAAGTCCTAGCAACAGCAACCAGACAACAAAAAGAAATAAAAGGTATTCAAATAAATATGTCTTTTTGAGTGTCAATATGGATGTTTTATGCTTTTTTTGGAACATTAATATTTTCCTTTATTTTTATGACATTTCAGATCTTGAGATTCTTAGGAAATGTTTCCAAACTTCTGTCAGATTTTACTTTATTGTTGTCATAATTAATAGGATGTTTTGTGGTTTTAATTTCAAATTCCATTTGTTCATTGCTGGCATTAAGACAATGATGGACTTTTGTATATTAACTTTGTCCTTGGAAATATTGCTATAATTGTTCATGCCTTGTACAAACATGGACAGTTTTATTCTTTCTCAATCTCTATAACTTTTATTTCCTTTTCTTGCCTGTTCCAGTATGATGTTGGAAAAAAGTGACAAGATACATCCTTGTCTTGATCCTGAAAAGTAGTAGGCTTTTAGCAGGCTTGTCATGTATTAATAAAAAATTTATGTAGAATTTACTTTTGCAATAAATACGTAAACATTCAAGTCTTATTACCTCTTTCATTATGATAATGTGTTTGAGGTTAGCACTTCATGAAGAGAATTCCACTCAAATCACCAATAACTGCTTATCTAGGGGTAGAGATTTTAGCAATTATAGTAGTTTTCTTTATTTTCACGTTTTGCTCTGAGGGAATTCTCCAGGGCCTTACTGGGGACTTGTTACGTGGCAATTACTGCTTCTACTAGGCCTCTTGCCATCTTGGACTGATAAGCTAGTACAGATGACATGGGGAGAGCAGTTCTTTTCTACGATTAACATAACTCACTTTTGGTTTGCATGGTTTTATTCATGGCATAGTTTTACATTATAAACTTTTAGTTTCCCCCTTCCTTACTCATATCTTCCTTACTTTTATATTTCTTGTTCTGATTCTCAGTGATGTATTAGGATTGGACAGACTATCATTTGTTAGCCACTTACAGCATCCTTAAATGTAGGCACCAATTTCTGATGAAATTATCTGTACTTTGGAAGAGGAGTATAAAACACACAGACTTATTGGGGCTTTAACTCCAGCTAGGTCTTTCAGAAGGTAATAGTTACTTAGTAGGGGGCTGGGGGCATGATGTGCATAAATGAGTATTCTTTGACTTGGATTACTTAGTATCTGAGCTTAATTTTTATAATATGCCCTTGATTTAAGCGAGATAAGGAGCAAAGTAGGTAAACTAGAAATTAGGATACATTTCTTTTAAATATAATTTGAAAGGTAATTTTAATTTGCTTTTCAATGCCGGTAAGATACATATATTTAGTCATTATTGACTGTATCTTTTCTTCATTTTCTACATGCACTATTATAGGACATTCCCTCTGTCTTCTGGCTTCCTATTCTCCAGCCCTTTCTACTGTACCTAAAATTTCACAGGGACAATGTGGTTTGGAACAACAGAAGTGGAGTTTAAATTCTTCTGCTGGGTACCAACTCTGTGATCTTAGAAAATTGTTGTAACTCTCAAAACCTCATTTCCCTCATTTATAAATAGTCACTGAATAAAAGAAGCCTTTTAATGCACACTTTCAATTTCCTTTAACATTTCCCCCGTACAAGTATCCAGATATTATTTGTTCAATTACATCTTTTTCTATCTGGTTTTGAACAATAACCTTCTATATTTATTTTTAAGTGTAACTCTTTTATTGTACTTTTGTTCCATCAATATTCATATTTTTAGTTTCTCTAGGGTGATATATATATATATATATATATATATCTCCAAAACAAAACAGTACAAACAAAATAAAAATCACACAAAATTATGTGGCCTCTCTAGTTGAGTTTTGAATTATGTGAGTTTTTTGTTTTCCTGATGAGTGCAACTTCTGTGTAAGTCAAAGTAATGATCACTGGAAAGGTTTGTTAGATAATCCTTAGAGAAGATAGAACTGGAGCTGAAGCTTGAAAAAAGTGATGCATATGAAAACCATGTGATGGATACCTAGGAGAGTTGCATGCAGACCAAACTGGTTAAAGAAATAATAAGCCTGAATATTCATAGGATGAGAGAGTGATGTATAACTGGGTAAACCTAGAAAGCTTATTGGAATTTAAAAACACCTACTACAGTGTTGTGTATTAGAAAAAATAATACCAAGATTTGTGTGCGTGGTGGGTGCAACTGACTTAAGGAGGGGTAAGGTCTCAGCGTTGTATCTTATTGCAAGGACAAGTCTTCAGAGACTTAAGAGTAAAATTATTTAAAAAGAAAAACATTTAAGATATAGAAATAACTTCTTTTAATCCAGGTGAAGTTTGAAGTGAATGATGAGCTAGGTTAGTATCGCTTCTTTTTATGTGTCAGAAGACTAAGCAATGCTTGGGATGGCATTAATAAAAGTAATTTATCCAAGTTCTTATTAAAGAGTGGATGAGTTAGGACTCTTACAGTTACAGGTGATAAGACTTTAATTCAAATGACATGGTTCAAGGGGAATATTTTGGCTCATGACACAAGGAAGTTGAAGGGAGTGAATCTCATTAGTTTAAGGCATGAGTGGATCCAAGGTTTTCAAATGACAGCATCATTTGAAATTCTGCTACTATTTCTCTCCATTGCTCTGTTCTGTCCTCCTTGGTTGTACTTTATGGTCATGAAGGCTATTGCTGTGAACATATGATAAGGTCGCTCAGGGTCTCATGCATATATTCTACTAGTTAACTAGGTCAATGGAAAGTATATCAGAAAAGGCCCTGAATTTCACTCTTACTAGAACTATTTGTGCTCCGTCTCTTCACTGACCTCATAGTTTCAGTTGAGAAATTGGAACATAGTGACTGATGTAGTCTGGATTATAAACTCTGTACTTGATGGGAGCAGGAGGATTGAGGGACAGAGAGATGGCCCATGTCATCCCATATGCAATGAGAAGGAAGAAGGGTGATTCTCCCTTCAGAGAGAGGCAAGCAAAATCAAGGTTATCAGAAACAGGAATGCGGTTAGTGGAAATAAATACTATATATATATATATATATATATATATATATATATATATATATATATAAAATCTCCAAAAAATATATATATAGCCAAAACAAAAGAAATTGAATTTTGACCAATGCAGAAATATCAATTTATCCTTCTAAGTAAACCATTTTACAGATGAGTAAGTTTAAGGAAGTTAGCCAAGATAATTAGCTAGTGGTATAGCCCACTGGAATTAATGATAGATGTTAGATGTCTTTATACTCATTTTCGATTGGGTTTTAAATTCTATGAATTTACTTACACATGCAAAGAAAAAAAAAAGATGAGAAATTTCAAGTTGAAAAGCGATCAGAATATATGACCTTTCAGTATAGGGAAACCAACATCATTCGACTGCCAAGCTGATGTAGACCTGTACAAGCAAAGAGAGTATGTGTTGATTTCATCCCCAAGAGAATGGTTAGCTCACTATGTTAACTGTAGATTTGGCCTTATAGCGTGTCTTAGATACATAGAATTATTATCCTATCCTATTATTTTGTTTTGAATTTACATTTTCTGGTACTTCAGAATATGTTAGTAATTACCTTAAATAGTTTCCTTCTCTTTCTTTGCCGGTGACACTATAGAAAATGATCTTTTGAGAATTGTTCATAAATAACTATCTAAACCTGAAGCTGTTATTAAACCAAGACAACAGTTTCCTGTGTATGTTCTGTTAATAATTTTGGAAAACTGATGATATCACAGTATTCATTGGTGATTCTGAGAGTGATCATATTTCTTATTGCTTAATGGAAGATGAAATTATATACTGGAAATGAAATTTTCAACTAGGACATTAAATCACATTGCAATTGGTTTAAAATATGATGATTCTGGTGGGTGTAGTGAAATGTAGGGTTATCAGTCTCTGGGTCTTCCTATGTATATCATATATTTTCTTAGCAACAGTATTCCATTCTATTTAGCATACAAGCCATCTTTTTCTAGAAGATGTTGTGATTGAAGACCTACTGCTCTTCTCGCACAGCCCTGGCTGATTTTATAGCTCTAAGTTCCAGAATCATTGTGATGCTGATGTCTGCACTCTTGCCTCTTACACTTTGGGTTTTGTTTCATAAAATAAAGTTTTGGAGGAATTCCAGTTGATTGAGGATGCTCAGGAGTTTGCATAATAAACAGAGTCTCAATGCTGTTTTTCATAACACTTAGGTCATAACTGGAAGTCCTGTATATATAGATGTCCTTGCAATACCCCTTAGAGCTCCTTGTTTCAATATGTTTGTTCAGGACACCATCTGGAGGTAGTATGCGCATTTTAAGTGAACTGGCTTCACTTTTTCAACATGGTTTGCTTCTTTGTCCTCTTGAATTGCCTTGTACAGACTATCAGGATGTTAAGAGAGAAAAATCAGATTTATCAGATTAAATAAACACAAATAAACATAAACAGTAGCCATCTTCTGCCTTTATTTTAGTTGTTTCCCTTTTCTCTGAATTTTGTAGCCCGAGCTTACCATACATTCATTCCGGTTAGGGTTTCTTAATGGTAGTTTGATACTTAAAGTTTCAACAAGCACACTAAGAACTTCAGTAAAACACTCTGGGATCACAGGAAGCAGGTGTGATTCCCATTGTCAAGACTGATGATCTTTAATGCTGCTCAAGACAGGAGCAACCTAGCACTGTTTCCTCATGCCATCTTCTGCCAATACGAAAATAAATTTTGGTGACTAGATGCTGTCTATGGACATATCTTCATGAACAAGTGCCATAGATTATCCAAGGCTCTGAAGACTCAAGAACTAATAATAGTCAAGGACTTCCCAAGTTAAAGGTAGAAGACTGTAGATGAGTAATGTATAGTTGAAGGGTAACACAATTATTTTTATTATGTTAATTCTTCGTATGTAAAAATGGAGAATGAAACTTTTACATTACCATACAATTCTATAACTTATTTACCACTATACTTCCTATTGTTATAGATAAATCTTTTCCATCTCTGTAAGGAAGCATTGAATTGGAATGATTTCAAGTGATTTTCCTTGAATAATGCAATAGAGGATAATTTACTCCAAAGAGGTGATTTGAGGGACAGTACGACAGTGACTATTAAATTGTGAATCTCTGCATTTAACAGATGGCTGTCTGAGGAATTAGACTTGAAAAATGAGCTTTCAGTCTAGAGGACTTGCTGGTTTAATGCCTCTGGAGGACACATTTCACGGGAGGGCACCTGAGGAGGGAAACTATCTATGGAGTGTGGATATAATCACTACAACAATCAAATCCTGAGTGTGGCTGTGAAGCTGTTCCTCATCCTCTGGGTAGATGAAGGCTCTCCAAGGGAGGGTCTCGAACACAAACACACAAAACACATAGGATTGATATTTCATATAATTTGGAATTAAATAAGTCTGTGATATTTGTATTGGTTGTAAGAAACAGCTATATTAAGTATAAGCTTGAAATAATCTTTACCAAGGAACTAGATTTATTTTTCTATAATACTCATCTGAGAATTCAAGGGTATGGAAGTCAGCGAGAGTGGCTTCCTTCCAGGTTACGTCATCCCCACATGAGGGTGATACAGATAGCTCTGCAGAATTTGATTTAATTCATCTGAGGACTGTGTGCATGTGTGTGTGTGTGTGCGCGTGCACGCGCGTGACTGTGTGTGTATTTCTGGTAATCAGTGGATCAAATAAAAGAATGTAAATGGCTAAAAATGAAGGTATCAAGGGAAAAATCTATTTTTCATAAACCAAATTAAAAATAAAATAGAAATAATAAAAATAGAGAGGATTTATTTTTGGAGAACTCCTATGTTCTATATACATGTTAAACTCAAAGCATACTGCTTGGTCAGTATTAAAGAACTTTCCCCCCAGAGGCTGGCGAATACATACCTTGGAATGTGAAGGCTTTGGTTGCAACTGCAAATAATCTATCCTATATTTCAGAGTAAAATACTGTGCAAGTCGACTTCTAATGTAGAGATTCCACGTACTCACCAAGGAGCAGAACTAGAAAGTAATCCTAAAGCTCCTATACATCATTTCCTAAGTATTCATTTTAAGATAATTAAACGCTTAGACATGTAAAATTTTGTCGTATGCATGATGTCAGATGAAATTGTCATAAACCGGCCACCTCAGCTCAGAAGTAGTAAAGGAGACTGAGAAGCCATTTTAGAACAATTTGCAAAGGTCAATGACTCTCTTATATGTGGATTTAAAAACAATAGGAGTTTATTTAGATACTAATTACATTTTGGGGGGGGCACCTAGGTGGCTCATTCAGTTAAGGAGTTAAGCATCCAACCCCTGATTTCGGCTCAGGTCATGATCTCAGGGTTGTGAGATCAAGCCCCGGGTCAGGCTCTGTTCTCAGCCTGGAGTCTGCTTGAGTTTCTCTCTCTCCCTGTCCCTCCCCCTCTGACCCCACTCTCTGTCTCTCATTCTCTCTAAAAAATAAGTAAATAAAATCTTCTCAAAAATTGCAATTTTTTTTGGTGAAGCTATAAATAAGTCTAATTCTTGATATTGGAGAACACCCATTGCATGACACTAGAATTCTGTGTGCATTTTTTAAATTAAAAAATAACTTTTCTACAACCAGTAATAGAGAAGTCTTGGCCAGGAGCTATTGCAATAAATAGAACACATATACAGGAAGTAAAAAATTGTTTGAGCCATTATTTAGGGTCCGTTCTAGAATTGCCTTGAGACTAAAATCTCATGTAATAGGAAAAATCTGGAAGCCCTGCAGCTTGGCAAATATCTCTCTGAGTCAGAAAAGGCAGTCAAACAACCAAAAAAGATACCTTACTGTACCAAAATATTCAACAATGCTTTATTTTTTTACTCAAAAAAATGAACAAATTTAGTTGAAAGACCAGGATTAATTCAGGTATTTTTCTAAGAATTGGATAAAAGTCTAAATATTAAGGATACTGCTAATTTATCTTTTTTAACCATGCTAATAATATCTATGAGTCTATGCTAGTAGTCAAATAATTGATGATAAAATAATTAGTAAAAAATTTCAGAGAAAGCAAATTTGTGTTTATACGTGAGCAAAGTACTGACTCTGGGAAAATTGCGAACTGGCAGGATAGGGAGCTTACCTCAAGGTCACTGAGCACCTTCTAGGCATCTGCTGGCACTAAATACTTAGCAACAACTTCAAAAATTTCATTGTGATTTTTTTTGAATTCCTATGAATTGTAAAATGCTTAAATTAATTTTTAAAATTATGCTTGAAAAAAAATTTTTTATAAGTATTTAATGAGATATGTGTTGGTAAACTTCCTTTATTAAACAGATGTAGTCTGGTTTAAGGTAATTGCTATTCAGAAATTTATGAACTAAATAAAAATTGATTTAAAATTTTTCATGTAAGTAAAAATGATATGACAAACTGAAAATTCTGATATGGTGAATAAGGGCAGTCATCCTTTTAATGATAAAGAATGACCCATAAAATGACTCAATTTTTATATATATTTTCAAGGCGGGTTACATGGGAGTGTCAACTACAATCCAAGACTGATAATTTCAATGTTTTAGGACAAGATCACTTTAGAGAAAATAAAGTCTAAGAGCCATGTAAAAAGAGAAAGAGGGAAGAGATCACATAATACATATGTATATGCGTGTGTGTGTGTGTGTGTGTGTGTGTGTGTGTATATATTTTTTTTTTTTTTTTTGAGAAATTTAGGTCCGTGACATTAGGAAAATCACAGTATTCATGGGTACAAAATAAAGATTAATATCAGGTACCTGTTTCAGGAAAGAATTTCCCAAAAGGTGTACAAGAGGGACAGGTGGATCAACAACGTTTCAGTTTTCCACAAGATACAAAACTACTTGATTTCTCAACACAAATATGATTCAAAATTTCCACAAATAGTGTGGAAATGCTTCCCTTTTTATAGCGTTTTCTGGCCTTTTGCTCCATGTGTCTTCTGAAACAGACCATCCATGCAGATCAGTTGAGAAGACTCATGCATGCAGACGTGCCTGCCTTTTATACAGATGTTACTGTGTGAGCCTGTTTTCGACAACACCATGATATCAAGGAAAAGTAAGATACTGAGCCAAGCTTGTGTCTTTGTTGTTCTTCGATTCAGTATAGATTTTTAGAAATTGAGAAACTAAGTTTCGTCTCTTAGAGAGTGATAATAAACATGTTATCACAAAAAGGTAACGTGATGCCACCAGTTTTATTTTTGTTTTTCAACATTTCCTTAGCAATTCGGGGTCTCTTCTGATTCCATACAAATTTTAGTATTATTTGCTCCAGCTCTTTGAAAAATACTGGTGGAATTTTGATTGGAATGGCATTAAAAGTATAGATTGCTCTGGGCAGTATAGACATTTTAACGATGTTTATTCTTCCCATCCAAGAGCAAAAAGGGCTGTGTTTGGAGTAAAATGCAAAATCCCTTTGAATTCTTAAAATAAACCCTAGTCTCAAAGAAACTTGAGCTTTTGAAAAGATGCTTGGGGTAATGCATTTAGGCTCAGAAGGCCTGCTCATGTTCTCTTCTGCTGGGAAGAATAATTTCCTCAGAAATTTGGAGAGAGATACATGAATTTCAAACATCTTACAGACTCTCTTAGCTTTTGGATTGTGTAATTAGTAATGAAGCTTCTCTGGTGGGATTTATTTAAGTAGAAACTAGATCACCATTTTGATAAGGTATTATAGGGAGAAATCAAGTAGATGTTCATTGAATTCGGTAATATTGGAATTCTCTCCAGCTTCCAGAATTAAATAAAACTAGGTGTTCTTTCTGTTACTCTTTTTAAGAAACGAAATTTTACATGCATTTCAGTACTTGGATCTTGGTTTTCTTTTATTCCCTTTTATTTTAAGGCTTTAGTTCAGTTTTTCAATTATTATTACAGAATTTAGCGTGGAAAAGTAAGATCTTTTTTTAGTTTTATAAATGTGGATGAAATTTTTTAAAAAACAGATACATATATATAACATATACACATACACATATATACACCAAATATACATACGTATACTGATTTCTTTTTCATTTCTTTCAGCAGTATATTTTGAAGAGCAAATTCTAGTAGGTTTCGTAGTATCAGTACATTCTGTAATTTCTGCAATGTTAGATAGACTGTTTTGTTATCTGTAACATAAAACGCATTAAATTAAAAACTTTGATTTTCTAGCATATTTTACAGAGAAAAACTCACTTTTTCCTTGTCTTTCTGCTTAGATTCTTCCATATTTGTGAGGAATAGAAAAGGGTTTGTATCTGTATGTATAGTATGACTTGCAATTAAAGGTATGTGAATGCCTATCACCTCTTATGCTCCCATGAAATGCACACTCAGAGCTGCAAATAGAGTGTTTAGGAGCTCAAGGCTCCTTTTAAATGCTTTGAGCCTTCTCATCACTGGAAATTGGTCATGAATAGCTCAGTTGTCCTCTAACAAATGTTTTAAAAAGCGGAGAATAAACAGAAATCTCAGTGGAAACAATCATTGTTTCCAGTGTTTGCAGCACCTAAAGTCTGAATTGGAGCCATTACTGATTATTAAAAGCCTTTTTGTCTAGTTCTCCTGCTGTGCGTGACATCTTTCTGTGAAAAGCAGGCACCAGTGTGGCACAGCTGGAAACCAAGCATAATAGGAGTCCAGAGCTCAAAGTCTGAGAATTTACAAAACTTTTGTTCCACAGAATTTGAAGTGCAAAGAGTGAGTCAGATTGTATAGGTTAAGTTTGTTCATTGATTGGAGCTGAAGGTGTGTTAACTATTTCAGGATATGAGCCATTTTTATAAGTGGCCTGAACAGGAAAATGCAGGCTATACTAAGATCTTGGATCTCAGACTGTACCTCTGAATTAATAGGTCATCTTGGAGGTCCTTTTGTGACGGTTAATAGGAAATGTTTCTACTTTTTTCTTATTTGAAAACCATGAATATTGAGTTCTTGTCTTGTCAGTACTTGGTTTCCTCTCTAGAATGACATAGTAAAGGTAGGCTCATTATTTTCTTTTGATCTTTAATATTCAGAGCTTACTGTAAGGATCTGAAGTGGTAGGAGTATGAAGTGACTTAAAAATACATTGGACAATACCGAAAACTTTTCTCAGTGAATGGAAAGAATATGTACAATGCAAATGTTATTGCTATGCTTATTTTATTTTGGAAATGATTTTGTTAACCTAATGGAATTTATAATTTATTTTACATTTTTTTAAGTCATGAATTTTTTTTTTTGGGAGATGTAGGATGCAAACTATTAAAACTTACACAAGAGGAAAAAAATTAGATCGACCCGCTTTTTTAAAAACTAAGAGTAAAAAAGACACCCCTGAGACTATAAAGAACAGACCTATACCAATTAATGCTAAAACATATGCTAATTAAATGAACAATGAAGCCCATGTAACACTGATAGAGAATTGTGAAGATATGGGATCCAGAAATGAATGAAAACATAAAAAACAACTCCTGACCATTAAAGTGTTATTAGGAAATAATAAAATGCATGAGAACTCTCAATAATATTACATAACATGCTGCTACTAATAGTAATAATTTTATCTAATAGTCTTAAGCACATATTTTGTGTTGAGCACAATGTTTTAAATATTTTATGAAATAATTTAATTTACATAAAACATAGTGGGAAAGAAACTATTTGTATGAAGATACATTGTACGAAGATAAAGTGAAACACAAGAGGCTAGGTGATTTGCACTTTGTTTCACAGTTTGAAAATGGCAAGAGCATCAGGGATATACAAATGGAAAACATTTATAAGCTTCAGAGATTAGTTGGGAAGTCGTTTTGTTACTGAATCTATTGCTGCACTAAATTTAGAAATCACTATTTGCCCCCATCTAAGCTTAATATCATTGTTATGATGGCCATTCATTGCTTTTAATATAAAATTAGATTTCTAAAAAAAAATTACCTCTGGCAAGATAGATTTTTTTTTTTATATTAAAGGATAGATTCTTCAGCTTCCATGGAAGGTCTGAGGAAAAACAACCATCTATTTCTTTGTTTCTAAACTATGATTAAAACCATGATTCTTCAGCTTGAAGGAAGTATATTGGGCTTACTAAGCAAGATGCCTTTGGAGCCTGATTCTTTTGGATTACTATGGGTTTCCATCATGGCTTTTCTCTGTCTGTATGTCTGCCTCCCTTCCTCTCTCTGTCTCTCAATCTACACACACAGACACACACACACACACACACACACACACACACATTGTGTAAATACAAGGTTAATCTCATCTGAATCTGATTTTTTACAACTCTGCTTATCCCTAAAGCCTAGAGTGAAAGCATGGTGCTAACCCATGGCCAAACCTGCCTAGAATATTCTAACTAGTGATTGAGGTATTTCTGGGTTAGGGTACAGAATATACCACGGAGCAATCTATACATCAAGGAGTAGTAGTCAGCATTTTTTTTTAATAGAAAATAAAAGACTGATAGATTATATCTGATTCCTGCTTGAAGTCTTAGTTTCTGTTACTAAAACTGGTCATGCACTCTTGTTTTGCCTACCTGACTAGAAGGGTATGAAAGACTCCTCTCAGGATGACACTTATCTTCTATCGAGATCAACATATCTCACTCTGATCTTTGTGGTTCATATTCTGAAGATGAAGTGCTTCCTGTGAGATGGGGGAAAGACTCTGAAAGCTCCAGGAAGTATCAGACATCTCAAATGTTTTCTTGTGGTTTCTTCAATTGTATCTTTTAACTTCAACGTTTATATTTTGGCAAGGATGTGGAGAAAAGGGAATCCCTGTGTACTCTTGATGGAAATGTGCATTGGTGTAGCCACTGTGGAAAATGGTATAGGTTCTTCAAAGAACTAGAAAACAGAACTGTCATGTCGTCCAGCAATCCCACTTCTGAGTATTACCTGAAGGAAAAATCACAATCTCTAAGAGATATCTGCACTCTGTGGTCATTGCAGCATTTTTCACAATAGCCAAGGCATGGGTGAGACTAAATATCCATTGACAGATATATGGATAAAGACAACTAGGTATGGATACATAAGGGAATATTATTCAGTCATAAAAAGGGGAATTCTGTCATTTGTGACAATATAGATTGTTCTTGAGATCATCATGCTAAGTGAAATAAATCAGAGAAAGATACAGTATGATCTTATATGTAGAATCTGAAAGCCAACTCAGAAACAGAGACTAGAATAGTGGTTGCCAGGGCCTGAGGGCTGGGGGAAATGGGGAGATGTTGGTCAAAGAATACTAACTTGGAGTTACAAGATGAGTAAGTACTGTGGATATAATGTCCACCATGGTGATTATAGTTAATAATATTATGTAACTTGAAATACAGTAAATCTTAAATATATCGCCACATAAAATATAGTTGTGTGAGGTGATAGATATGTCAACTAACTTTATTGTGTTAATTTCTTCACGATATGTACATGTATCAAATCATCATGTTGTACATTATAAACTAACACAATGTTCTGTGTCATTTTTATTTCACCAAACTTGGGAGTAAGTTTAATGAAATCTCTTGAATTCTTTAAAAAAATATAAATTGGCATAGTCAACACAACTGGTATGATATATAGAGATATGCATATATATGCATATATACACACGCTCATCTATATACATATTCACAAATATACCTATGCTTTATTTATTTAATTTGTTATATAATTAGTGATTGCTTTTAATAAGCAAGACATTAGATATTGACTGAAAAAATGGTGTAACACGGGGGGGCCCTGGGTGGCTCAGTTAAGCATCTATCTGCTTTTGGCTCAGGTCATGATCCTACAGAACCCACATCAGACTCCCGGCTCAGCAGGAAGCCTGCTTCTCTCTCTCCCTCTGCCACTTCCCCTGACTGTGCTCTCTCTCTCTCTCTCTCTGTCAAATAAATGAATAAAATCTTAAATTGGTGCATCACAAAATGTAATTCTGCCCTGAGCTACTCTGACTTTTTTTTTGAATATTTCAAAGTAAGCCAATAATTATGATATTATGTAATTTGTGTCATGATGACTCATACAAATGAAGAGTCTGCATATATAGAATAAGGTTATGAAGAAAAACAAAAATGATTTGATCATGTAATAATTGAATCTAATAAAATGATCTTTTGTAATTTAGTCTCAGATGGTTGAGCTTAGGTTATTTTGATGCTGTGTTCTCACCCCAGTGGTTTGCAAGTTCTAAGTCCAACCACTAGATGTGTCCGATCTCACTGTACATTAGGGTTCAATAATTTCCTTCCCCCACTAATGATACTTAAAGCCATTTCTCCCATCTTGATATCTTTTTGAAGCTCTGTACTGAAATTTTTCAGATGATATCAACCGATCTAAGCCAGTTTAATCACAAACAGCTACTTGAACTAGGGGAGGGTCCCAACAACCCTACTTGTCAGGTTATAGTGAAAGTTAGTTTCAGACGAACTTCTGCCACGCATATAAAAATTATTAGTAAGCAAGTCCAAAGCAGTTCATATGACCCATAGTCTACACTGAAAGTTTTGGTTCTCTACCGTTTAAGATGATCTGACTGCTCCTTGTAGTGAAAAGGTCCCTGCTGGCAAATGCGACTGTATTCCAGAAGGGTGTTTTTTAGCCTATTTATAGTGAGAGACCATTATGTTTTTCTTAGTTCTAATTTATCCCAGACTAATGTTTTTGTAAAATACATCAGTGTTTTTACAGGGTAAAAATACATAGTAGTAGTTTTAGCAATGAGTGTCCTTTTATTCAAACACCAACTCTACTAATTCAGGGATTTACTTTCACCAATGAAAACACATTTCTAGTATTTATTGTTCAAATACCAAACTAGCAATAAAGGAGGGAGAGGGTGCAGAAGCATTCGTAGCAGCCTCTAGGACAGCCTTCTCTGTTGAAAAATATCTGGCCATCCCTGGAGAATGAAATCATGATAAACGACTATCATAGCTTGTTAGCTAAAACATAATACTGTCTAGAATGAACTGTGCAAAAAGAAAATTATACTTACCATCATCCATGGTCTATTACCTGAAACTCAGTGAGTTTTACACTTCATTCACTGTACACTATGTCTTCCTTCTGTATTTTGTGTATAGTGTATAGTGGTGACTCTCCTGTTCCTCTCCTGCCCATCTTTGACATTTATTCCACTTCGAAAAGACAGGATGAGGTGGAAATAAAAGCAAGCTGACCTTAGCTTCTAAGTATGTAATTGTCCTCATACCGTTACCTGCATAAATGCTCTTCGGTTGAGTCTCTGGTAACTAGATGTAGGTTTCTAGTTCAGAAATGAAATAGAACCATGTTCTGATTAAGGTTTAATTGGAAGATATCTGTATCTTTTCCAAGGTACATCGGGGAGCCTGGACATTAACATATTGGTTTGATATTAGAGCTCCTGCTTATATTCTGTTCCACATTGTCTTGCAGTTTGTATCCATTATCAGAAGCTATAACCTTGCTTAAAAAATCCTGAATGCTCGAAAATAATGTTCTGAGTGGATTGATCAGAATTTTGTTTTCTTTATTATTATTTTTTTCTTTAACTTGAACCAAGTCAGTTGTTCTTGATGGGATTTTGATTACTGTCACTATATCAGATCACCACAGGTGTTTACAGAAGCTCGAGATTCAATTGCCCTATCTGTTGGGACTGTCCGATGAAAATACAAGTAAATATGGATAGGGGTTTAGGGCGGAATTCATCTGTGTGTTACAGATCCAGCATCTCTAACTTCTGAACGCTGGTAACAACTCTAGGTTCCCAGTAGCACTGTACTTCCCTGATATAAAAATCATGCTACCTTCTACTCTACTTAGTACATTTGCTGGTATACCCACCGCTTGGATTAAAGACCCATGTTAAGTCCTTTTCTGAACATCTTTTAAGTCTGCTTTCAGACATGAATTGTGTTGTTAAGCTTACCAGTATTTGACATTCTTTTTATCTTAGTATAAACACTACTACTTTGATTACTATTAGAAATGGTACGGGGTGCCTGGGTGGCTCAGAGGGTTAAGCCTCTGCCTTCAGCTCAGGTCATGATCTCAGGGTCCTGGGATCGAGCCCCGCATCAGGCTCTCTGCTTAGCAGGGAGCCTGCTTCCCCCACCTCTCTCTGCCTACTTGTGATCTCTCTCTCTGTGTCAAATAAATAAATAAAATCTTAAAAAAAAAAAAAGAAATGGTACTTGTTTAGGGTTTAAGTTGAATGTTCAGTGTATTAATTCTTATTTATTGATTAAAACAGTTAAAAGTTCTGAGTTTCATTCAGAATATAGCTTTCTGAAGTAGCATATACAAAGATAACATAGATTAAAAATACCATAAGAAATCATATATTAAATATATATTGATCACCATATTAAGGTAAGTACATATATATACGTACATAGAGTCATTAATTTCTATATAGTCTCCATTCAATTTAGATGGAGTTAATCTGTGTGTCATTTAGCACCCCTAAAATATATTCAGTGATTTGGATTATTTGAGATTGATTTTATTTGTTTAGAAAAAAATCTTCATTGCATCTCAGCCATGTGTTTAGTCTTGTTTACATTTTTCTTTAGGTGTTTACTGGATTTTTTGTTTTTAATTTTAGAGAGTGCACATGAGAGTGTGCAGGTTGGAGGGGTGGGGGGGTGAGAATCTTAAGCAGACTCCCCACTGAGAATGGAGCTAGAGGTAGGGTTTGATCTCAGGACCCTGAGATCATGACCTGAGCTGAAAGCAAGAGTCAGAGGCTTAACTGATTGCTTCTCGGCCTTCTGGCTAAGATCAAGTGTAGAGGCTTAACCGACTGAGCCACCCAGATGCCCCTGAGATTCTCTTTATATACCATGTAGAAATAATTTTAGCAAATTCTTCTTGAATATTAGGAAAAAACCTCTCTATTTGTAGGTCACAAAACTAATTACACATAAATAAATAAATATGTGCACACACAGACACATTTAAAACCAACATTTGTAATGCCAGCAGTCCTCAATATATGGCCCATGGCCCCTGGGAGGCCTCACAGTCTTACAAGAAGTTCACAAGGTCAAAACTATTTTTATCATTACCAAATCTCATCAGAAAATTCCTTAAGCATTGTGAAACTCAAGCTCAGGGTGACAGATTCAAGTTTGCCCAAATTCTAACTTTCTCTTGAAAAATAAAATTTTGGGAGCACCTGGGTAGCTCAGTGGGTTAAAGCTTCTGCCTTCAGCTCAGGTCATGGTCCCAGGGTCCTGGGATCAAGCCCCACATCAGGCTCTCTGCTCCGCGGGGAGCCTGCTTCCTCCTCTCTCTCTGCCTGCCTTTCTGACTACTTGTAATCTCTATCAAATAATAAATAAAATCTTAAAAAAAAAAGAAAATTTTGATCTTTGACTGTAATACTGCCGGTTATTTTCCCTTCCAGTAACAGGCTTACTTTATTCTCCTTGAAAATCATATTTATGGCTTCAATAACACTGTTAAGTGAAACTGGCTCTTTTTTTCCACCTGTGTGTGATCATAAAGATTATATGAATATGAGTACTGATGACATTTGATGGTGATATTAAATGTAATTTTTGATGGTACTAAGATTCTTAATAATTATCATCACGAATGTTAATTATGTGATAATTTACATTAATTATTGAAAGAAAATCACTTCTTTGATTTATAAAACAATAGTAGGCAAATATGAATGAACATTTATTATAAAGTTTTTAAAATATCATAAAAACTAGTGGTGAATATAAAAATGTGATTGCCACAATGTATTCTTTAACATATTTACATGTGTAAAGTAGATGTTTAAATAAATCTGTGATAGAAATAATTTTCTAAACAAAATGCACAGTTCAGTGAAGAGTTGTGTTTTCTTTGGGGAAAATACTAGGTAGATTATAGATGAGAATTAAAAGAGTCAATCTATCAAGAATGACATTATAATTATGGCAAATGTCTTAGTAGAAAACATCAATCGATTCTTATACTTAGGATCTGTTTTCCCTTTAGTCCAATTTATCAGCTTGGCAGGTGTGAATAACCTTCATGGCTTTTTAGTCTTGTTACCTCTTTAAACAAGAAGAAATTTTATATTTTATTTTTTCAAACAGGACATCTAACAGATCCATTCCAGGAAGTAAAGAAGGCCACAAATATAATCAAAATAGTGTACGTGAAAGCTGTCTTTCCAAGGGATGTCAGACTTTGAGCCAAGTTTCCCCAGTAAGAGCATGATTAAACAATCAGGTCTGTTCACACTCATACCCTGCTCTTAATAGTTTCAGGTGAAATATGTAAGTAGGGTTACTAACATGTTACTTGGATTTCACACTTATTCTCAGCAAGATGCCAAGGTGTTTTAAAAATAAGTGTTTTGGACATAGTTATTATATTTACCAGGCATATGTATACATGTAATTGAACCTCATGTTCTCAAGTTTCAAACTCTGGTAACAGTGTGGGTGATCCACGTGTGCCAAGGGCAGGTAGCTTCATTTCTTTGGGAAATTTTTCTAAATATCTTCCACAGTGCCCAATAGGCCAGGTAATACATAACAAAATTTGAATAGATACATGTATCTCAGTACTGGATGAAGCAAAATAAAGATATTTGTTGCACAGCACATGATGATCATCATGAAAGGCTGCCAATGGGAAACTGAAAGAGGGATACGGACGCATATATGGCATCGTTCATGCTCTCTAAATTTACAGCTTAGTGGAGAAAGGAAGATCTTGTCCTTGAAACTTCTGTAAGAGTGGTTAGGTGTCAGTCCAAGTGTTGCAAGCAAAAGACTCAACAAGCATATGGTGAAAATGCTAAAGGAGGCTGAGCTCATAAGAAATGACTCTTAGCTGTGGGGCGCCTGGGTGGCTCAGTGGGTTAAGCCTCTGCCTTCGGCTCAGGTCAAGATCTCAGGGTCCTGGGATCGAGCCCCGAATGGGGCTCTCTGCTCAGCAGGGAGCCTGCTTGCCCCTCTCTCTCTGCCTGCCTCTCTGCCTACTTGTGATCTCTCTCTCTCTCTGTCAAATAAATAAAATCTTAAAAAGAAAAGATTACTTATTAAAAAAAGAAAAAAAAGAAATGACTCTTAGCTGAGTAATATACCGATGTTCAACCGACTTTCCTGAAGACCACCATGAGTATTCCTGAAGGTGATTACTACACACTTTTTATACAATTGCATTTAGAAGATTTTATTAAGCCCACCTTTTGCAATTTGCCCCACTCAGAAATCTCAAAAATAGTACTGAGTTGTAACATATTTTTGTCCTTGTAGTCAACACCATGGGTATCACTGCATGCGCCAAATTCATTGATATTTATTTTTTTCCCCAAGTTTTATTTAAAGTCCAGTTAACATACAGTGTAGTATTAGCTTCAAGGGGTAGAATTCAGTGATTTAACACTTAAAAACAACACCCGGTGCTCATCACATAGACCCTCCTTAGTCCCCATCACCTATTCAACCCATTTCTTGGGACTTTAAAATCTACCTACCTAGGATACACATATTATACTTGCTAGCTCTGTAAAAATGACTGCTATTTATTTTATACTATATATAACTACATCTAAATTATATATAAATGTATATATAAATTATATAAAATATATAAATTATAAGCTATAATTATAAACTATATAAATTATATATTATATATATTATATATGATATATATATAATTTTATATATATATAAATTATAAGACATCCTCTCAAAATGTTTGTTGGTTGAGGGAAGTACAATAATGCCCTCACCTACCAAAGTGTCCATGTTCTAAACCCCAGAACTTGTGAATGACAAAAGGGACTCAGCTGAAGGGATCGAGGGTACTGACCTGGAGATGGGGAATTAACGCTGGATTATATAGGTGGTCCCATTTTAATCACTCAGATCCTTAAGGCAGAGAGCACCTTTCCTGACAAACATGTCCCAGAGATGAGATGGGGAAAGGAGGAGAAATTTTAAGCATGAGAGACTTCATCTGCCATTACTAGCTTTGAAAATGTAGGAGGGAATCATAAACCAAGAAATATGGGTAGTTTCTTAAAGAGGGTAAGATCCTTAGCCAATAACTAGCAAGAAAATGGGGATCTCAGTCCTATAATTTGAAGGGACTGGATTCTATTAATGACCCAAATGGACAGGAAATGGATCCTTCCCTAGGAACTCTAGAAAGGAGCACAGCCCTGCCGAGACCCTGCTGTTGCTCCACGAGACCCATGTTGGATTCTTGACCTACAGAACTGTAAGAGAATAAATCTCCATTGCTTAAGCCCTTAAATTTGTTGTAATTTGTTACCACAGCAATAGAGTGCAACAGCAAGAGAAAACAGTAATAGAAAGTTGTCCTGTCCCAGTCCCCTTGAGGGATATGACACTGTCATATATTATATTTGCTGTAGAAATTCTGCTTTTTACTCACGCACCTTAACATTTTCTGTCTTTGCAACTGCACAGATTTGCACTTGCATTCAAATGTGTGAAAAGAGAAATAAACCACTTCATTTTTTGATTAATTATGAATTGCCATTTAACAGATTTGCTGTTCTTGTGATTCCAGTCGTGCCTGGTGTCTTACCAAGGTCCCAGCCTTGTTTGCATTCACACAGTTAAGTGGTTGAGGGCCATCAGGATTTACATTACGGTCATTGCCTTTAGATACCTCTGTTTATACTAGAAAAAAAGATGTGTTCTGAAGATTCGATGTTTTGTTTTGCTCCCCAAGGATCTCATATGAAGATTCTAGACTTGACATTAAAAGGTTTGTCTCTTTTGGGGCGCCTGGGTGGCTCAGTGGGTTAAAGCCTCTGCCTTCGGCTCAGGTCATGATCCCAGGGTCCTGGGATCGAGCCCCACATCGGGCTCTCTGCTCAGTGGGGAGCCTGCTTCCCCCTCTCTCTGCCTGCCTCTCTGCCTACTTCTGTCAAATAAATAAATAAAATCTTTGAAAAAAAAAAAAAAAGGTTTGTCTCTTTTGTCAAGCTGAAATGTAAAGTCCTCACTTGGTTTAGCACAGTAAGGTTAAGTAGAATCTTGAAGAGTACTTTACCTTTTATATAAAAAACAAAACAATGAATTCACATTATAGGCATATCAAAATTCTAAATATAAGGCTTCACATGAATACATTGTGCTGGTAAATCTTTGAATAGACTTATTCAACTCATAAATGTGAACAATATAACAATCAGAACTATTGTGAAAATAATCCATTGTTATTGCCATAAATAAGACATGTGAAGAATAGTTTTCTAACTTGTCTAATAGTCTAGCAATATATTTTGCTATTTTAATCAGTAGAAAAAAAGATACAAAAAAGAAACTTCTTTAGAAAAGAATGAAATGCTTTATTTTAAATGAGATGCCTGGTTTTAAAGAACAATTTTGGGGGCTCATGGGTGGCTCAGTTGGTTAAGCATACAACTCTTGGTTTCGGCTCAGGTCATGATTTTACAGTCATAAGATCAGACCCCACATCGGGCTCCACATTCAGGATGATCTGCCAGAGATTCTTTCCTTCTCCGTCTCATGCAAATAAAACAAATAAAACCTTTAAAATACAATGACAACAATAACACAGTCTTCCTCCCTATTTTGAAGATGGTAAAGACCTGTCCCTAATTGTAGCTAACACGTAAAGCTAATTTTTTGCTGTAGAAGGAATTCATTTGTAAGGAGTGTGTTCAATGGCCCAATGTTAATTCTCAATCTTGATTCCTTTTGAGTCACGTCATGAAAACCTAGACCACTGGTATCATAGTTTAATTGATACCTTTCTTTGCCATTTCCTGTTTCTTAAAAAAATGCATTATAAACATATATGATGAGCACATGCATGCTTCTTCATTCTGTAGTTTACTGGATTCCAAGAATGTACAGTAACATCTGTGATCTATAGTTTGGTCCTTCAGCTTATCTCTCATCAGAATTATGCCAAGTACTCTTTCTCCTTGTGAATAACATCACCTTGTGTGCTTTGGTTGGGATTTAGTATAACTAATTTGAATTTAATAAGTCAATTATTGACTATGAAATGAGCAATGTGTTCTGGGGATCAGAGCGCTGGACAGTATGAGTTTTGAGAACATATGACCTCCAGAAATGTCCAGTGGTACTAGCCCTGGAGGTGATGGTCATGGTGGTGGTGAATATTTTGAATAACTATTTGTTTTGTTTTGGGTTTTTTTTGAGTATGAGTTATTATAGAAGTTATATTCAATTTGTAGAATGATACTCACACTTTTGATTTGGAGGCTTTTTATAATCATTTGATACTAAGAAATGTATTGATAATCATCATATACCACAAGAATTGATGGCCCTTTGCTTTGGTACCTGTTTTTAATCTACTTTAATGTATCCTCCACTCCACATTTTTATTTGTATTTGTAATCCAAATACATTATAAAGTATAATTGTCACAAAAACAACAAAATAGACTACCTTTCTGCCCTAGTGAATCTTCACTATAAACAGATCTTATAGTGAATATAATCCTGCAGGAATATTTTCCCAAATCATTTTTAATGTTTTATGAGTCAAATATCAAGCTTTCAAATGTCATAAATAAGTATATATAGCTCCTATTTCTGCTTAGGAAAATGCATTTGTGAATGTGTAGATTAGGTTTCCTGTATTCTTCAGTATAAGTGTAGCATTCCTGTATGATATAGTCATGTCAATATCACTCCAATCATCACACAAATTGAGAGTTACCAGGTAAAATACAGGACAACCAGTCAAATTTGAATTTCATATAAACAGTGATAGATTGGGCCATTCTTATATTAAAATCCTTTGTTTATCTGAAACTCAAATTTGGAATATATCATACCCTAATTTCCATTTCCCTATTTTTTTCTAAATGAATGATGGAATACTTTATTCTTTGTTTCCTTTAGCATAAGGTGATTAATTTTATCACATAGTATAGTTGTTAACTTTTTTGGTGAAATCTTAGAGAAATAATTGAAAGTTAAAAGATAACATGGGATAATTATTAACTACTTGACCTGACATACAAGTCATATAATAAACCTATTATGTTCTGCAGAAAGGTTCTAAAATATGCAACACATTGAATAACATATGTAAGGCAGATAAATAAAATTGTGTAAATGGAAATGAACCATCAAGATATGAGAGTGTTGTAGTCACCATTTCAGCCTACTCCCCAGTGTGGATTCAGGGAGATCCCTATAACCATCACTACCACTAGTCATCTGGGCTTCATCTCATTTCACTGAGTTTACATGTGTGTATATGCATGTTAGGAGAGTTGGGGCTAAGTTGGGAAGGAACTAAAGAATGTGCTGGAGTATGGAAATCTCACTAAAAGTTGATCAAAGTGTCAGCAACCTTGAGCACTGGGTCTTGGGATGAGTGGTGCTAACCCAAGTTTATATTAAGTATTTTGTGGGCAGGAGCTCAGATCCATGAAGCTCTGAGTTGTTGAAAATACCCTTTATTCTGGACATCTGTTTCAAAACTAGGGTTGGTTGTTTTTTTTTTTTTCCCAGATTGAGATATAGTTGACGTACAGCACTGTCGTAGTTGAAGATGTACAGCATAGTGACTTATATTTTTGGTGAATGGTTATCACAATAAGTTTATCTAACAACCATCACCTTATATAGATACAAAAGAAAAAGAAAAAAAGTGTTTACAGCTAAGATTTTATTACCTGGGAGAATAAGCACAGCACATAAGATGTAGCATTTATGTAGCTGCTCTCCATCATTTGACTCATATATTTTGGTTGTTGAACTAGTCAAAAATGAATCTCAATTCTATAAAATTGTAATTTACAAAATCTTTGGGAAATTCAGTGAGGGATTTGTATGATCATTTAATTTTCTAAAAGATGAGTATTTTTTGGCTTGAATTTTATTAAACCTTTGATTTTGATGGTTTGATATTTTCTTTTTTTATTGATTTCTTCATACCTAATGGTTGTCTCTGGTTTTTGCCCTAGCTTATAAATGAGTCCATGTCTTCTAAAGTTTTTATTTAATTTTAAAAAGCAACATACATGTAATTTCTAATGACATGTTCTAATGTTTCTGCATACCATCTGCATTTTTAACTTTGGTGATTAAAACTTGGAGATGGTATTAAGGCCTGGATTTGGATGCTAAGGGAGCCTAGGATGAGCACTGGTGGCAGGAAAGGCAATTCGAGGAGCTTCCAGCCCTCTCTAGAGGCAGGTAATGAATTGTTAAAGGGTCATGAGTTTATATTGATGTCTGTTACTTTAACCTAAATTATAGCATTCCCATCCTCTCATGTTAAAAACTTGAATTCATTGCTTTTTTTTTTTTTTTAAGATTTTATTTATTTGACAGAGAGAGAGTAGGCAGAGAGGCAGGCAGAGAGAGAGAGGAGGAAGTAGGCTCCCCGTAGAGCGGAGAGCCCAATGCGGGGCTCGATTCCAGGACCCTGAGATCATGACCCGAGCTGAAGGCAGAAGCTTTAACCCATTGAACCACCCAGGCGCCCCCATTGCTCCTTTTTTTTTTTTTTGAGGTACCAGCTCTCTCCTCTCTGTTATTGATAATTTTCTTTTAAAAATTATAATAGACCATGTTCTTCTTATTCAAACTGCATTTTTCCAATAATAGTTCCTTTTTTTATGTTTATTCTATCAAGACTTAGATGCCTATACACAGGACATGAAATATTGAGTACCAATAGTGGAGATTCTAAGATATATTTTGAAAATCTTTTGAAGTATAGAGAATAACTTATTAATCATCTACCTCCTTTTAAAAAATATGCTAAAAAAATAAAAATAAAAAAAATATGCTAAATACAGTCTGAATGTAAGCCTTTGATTTACTGCTCTAGGTGTATTAGCACAAGTACCTGCAGGGTGGCACTGTGACCTGAGTCAGCTCAGCTTCTTGAAGGATCAGGCAAACCACAGAGTGGGGCGACTCTTGCTCTGTGGAATGCATGGTGGAAGGGAAGCTACCAGAGGCAGGTGGCTAGGGAAGTTCTAGTTCAAGCAATGATGAATCATCCATTTCTTCCCCTAATCAAAAGCGAAGAAAAGGATCGAAGGCATGAAAAATAGATGATAGATCGATAGATAGATAGAAGGAAGGACACCAGTGGAGTACAAGGACATTTGAAACAGATGGAAGGGAGATGGATTAAAAGTAATTCACAAGTTTATGGGCAATAGCTGCTGGTACAAGCATTCAGGAGAACGAGAAAATGTAATAACAGACTAGATATTGATGTGGGGAATAATGCATGCTGATTAGGAAGCTCTTCTTTCAACATTGATTCAGCCCAGAAAGAATGAATGAATGATTAAATGAACAAAGGAATGCTTTCATGAATCACCGAAATGATTTTAACTGACTTGGATACTGTCAAGGTTTAAAATAGTGGAGGTGTAGCAAAGTCATGGCTGATTCAGTTACAGATATGCTAGACCTTATAATTATGTCGGATGTTTTATTTTAAGCTGTATCCTTTTTGTCCAGTAACAGGACTGGCGGCAGTTGTGACAATGAAAATGCAGCACCATGTATGTCTCAGGCACTTCTTTTTTTTTTCTTTCTTGCACCCAGAATTCATGGCTATTTAAAAACAGCACTGTATGACCTAAGCAATGTAAGAGATTAGACCTATGAGCTAGGGCACTGAAGCTACTTCTGTATGGTATACAAGAATTAGTCTGCAATATTTTTTGCAGAAATTTTGATTTTAGGAAATTCCAGGATGCCATGCTAGGTGGTAGAAACCTTGGGGAATACAGTAGACATGATTTTTACATCTTAGAATTTACATTTTAATGAGGGTTACAGTTTTTACATAAGAGAGCAGAAAAGAAAATGCGATAATTTGTAATAGCTGATATTAAACAAGAAAAACAGGTACCATTTTAGAAAATAATGTACGTGTGTGTGTACATGATGACTGTATCAGAGAGATTATGGCAAGCTATGCTTAGGCAGAAATCTTCTGTTCTCTTATCTGTACATACCTGATCAAAATGAACTCATGAATAGACATCCCAGAATAAGTTTGTTGAAGAGGACATGACATTTCAAGTTCAGTAACAAATTATCATAACATACTTGGATATCTTTCATATTACTGCTTGTGCTGAGACCAAGCTGAGTAGTGATAACAATTCATAGAAAACACCAAGTAATAATAATTCTAATAAACTATCATATGTTGGGTTTATCTAATGATTTGGCATTCCATAAATTTCAAGTAGAAAATCATCAGATTTTTTTTTTAGTACACGATAAGAATGTAAAACAAAGTATTTACTCTCCCGAAGCAACATAAATCTTTGCTTTTAAATGACCTGATTTATGCATGTATGTATGTATTTCAAGTTGCTTTGCATAGTGGCTACTTTAGTTTTAAAATGGCAGTATATAATTTTCTTAGTTAGATATAGACTCTGTATCCAGGAAATGGTTGGAAATATGTCCATTAATTTTAAACTTTGCATATGCTTCATCAGTTTTCAATTCTATATCAGCAATAACCTTGTCTCTGTGCTACATGAAAGAAACAGCTATTAAAAGACTTGCTCATGTCTCAAAATTGCTGCAGATATGGAAAAGTCTTTTACTGATTGATAGCAGGCTTTATATCAATATGAAGCTGTCATTTGTAGGCTTAATACCAGTATTGATAACAACATGCAGTTTGAGTTAAGTACAGACATCAGAAGTGATTCTAGATATTTACAAAAATGTTGGTAGCTTTGTAGGCTAAGGAAAATGTCATCTTTGAAAACAATCTGAAAAAATGAAACAAATATGTTACCAAAAAGTAGAAGCAGGCAGCAAAAGCATAGACCTAAAACACTGTTCATGTCTGACTATGAAATTATGCATATTTTAATGGAAAAAAGTGCCAACCTCCAGAAGAGATAAACATCACATTTGAGAATGAAACACAAAAAGCATCTTTTCTTAAATTTTGTTGTTAAGGAGACTGCATTTATAAAAGAATTTTTAAAAAGATTTTATTAGAGAGAGAGAGAGAGTCAGTCTGTGTGTGCAAACAGGGGTAGGAGGATAAGTCTCAAGCAGACTCTGTGCTGAGTATGAAGCCTGCCATGGGGCGCGATCTCACGATTCTGAGATCATGACCTGAGCAGAAACCAAGAGTCAGACACTTAACTGACTGAGACACCCAAGTGTCCTATGAAAAGAATCCTTACCTGCATTACAGATAATAGTAGCAATAGTATTTATTGTGTAGGAACAACCTGGCAAATGCATGCTAATGACTTTACATGCATCCTTTACAAGAGACAACTCACACCTAAGGAGGATAGGTAAGTTGACTAATGTCATAAAGCTGTTATGTGCTGATGTCACAAAGTAGTGTTGGGAGTTTCCATGTGTGCGTGATTTCTATAAAATGTATTTGGTTTTGCTATTAGAATGGTCACAATTCATAGTCTTTGCTCATACAGACCCAGACTTGTTTGAGATAAATATAGGGCTCTAATTATCCTATAGAATCTAGTTTTCTAAATTACATTCCCATGTTAAGAGCCTCTGGTGAATCTTCTCTGATATCTGTTAATATCATTCATTATGCTTTCTTGCTGGGAGGTATTACACTAATGCTAAATTAATATTTTTTCTCCCAGCTTTACAGAAGTATAGTTGAAATAAACCGTTGTGTAAGTTTAAGGTGTATAACACAATGATTTGAGACCTGTATATATTGTGAAATGCGCACAGTAAGGTTACTTAATACATCTATCACCTCACAGAAGCCTCTGCCTTACAGCAGCATCTCTAACCCATCCCCCACTTCAATGGTTTCCTGTGTCCTTCCAGGCACTATTCAGTTTATACCCATGTTTATCTGTTCAGAGCTGTCACTTTGCTCCTTCTTTTTTGTCTCTCTACTGCTGAGATTAGATGCAGAGCATTTGGGCATGCACATTATGATATAACTTAAAGATCTTTTCATTTTTTTTTCTGAGTTTAAATTTTGGAAAATTAATTTTGAATTGCGAAATCAGTAAGGGGGGAAAAGTCTTTTTTCCCACAAAATGAAACATTATGGAGAAGGTTAGGTTTACTTTTGTTGCCCTCCCTGGCCCCGAACCCAATCCTGCCTCCTTAGTGGTCTGTAGAGACATCAGATCGCCATATATCCTTTCAGACCTCTCTCTGCGTGCGCACGCGTGTGTGTGTGTGTGTGTGTGTGTGTGTATAATCTGTTACAATTTAATATAAATACATACACATATATTTGGTCACTTACTTTGTACTCAGTGTGCCTTAGAGCACCTTTTTTTCTGAGTGCCTAGCATCATATTGTTTACTGGGCTCACCCTCTGGGGATATTTATGGAAACATTTGCAATTATGACACATAGTGTTGAATTGCTGTTCAGTATCTGTGTCCTGATTAGCCGTGCAATGTGTGATAGGACTCGTGATCCCTAGTTCCTTCTTTTTCATGGCTATATTGTAATCCATCAAATGCATGTACCATAATTTATCCAAACATTCTCCCATTGAGGGATAAATATATAGTTTTGGGTCTCTGGTTATAATAAACATTATGTAGTGAGGATCCGAGTTTTTAAAGTACCCTGATGTTTGCTGATATATGCAGATTTCTCTTCCGGACAAACCCCTACAGGCAGTGAATTAAGACTATTCAAACTTGCAATTTAATAGCTCTTGGTAAACTGACTCCTACAAACATATTTTGAGAGCACCATTTTCCTCATATCCTCGCTGACAGTGTGCATTATGGAACTTTAAAACTTTTCCAATCTGATGGCGAAATATACTTTGTTATAGTGAGGAATAGCACTTTATGTGTGGGTAAATTTGTGAACTTATTTCATGCGTTGGTCAGCCATGCATATTTCTTTTACTGTAAAGTTTCAGTTTGCATAATTTGTCCTTTTTCCCTTAAGTTTTTTTCTTACTGACTTGTAAGAACTCTTTAAATACAAAGAAAATTACTTTTTATGTTAAGCCAAAAAATCTTCCTAGATTCTCTTTTTATTTTCCCAGTTTTAATGCTAAATATTTTAGACACACTAATTTATTACATAAACTCTGCTAAGTTAACATAATTTCCAACTTGAAATGAAGAAACCAAAGCTTAGAGAGTAAGTTACTTATCCAAAGTTATGGAATAATTAGTTGGTAGAGAGGTTGAAAAGTAAGAATCAGCCATCACATACCAAAAGTTGATCTCATGTGTTGATCTATAATAATGATGATGATTCTAATGGCAAAAACAGTTCACTAGTATTCTTCCCACCTGGGAAAAATAAGCGGTATGGAAATAAAAGGCAATAGTGTTTCATCCTGGAACAAAGCCACATTTTACCAAATATATAAAATTTGCCAAGTGGCAACCGTCAGTACAATAATTAGGTCAAGGAAAAATAATCTTGATGCTGTAACTGTGGGTGAACACTTAATGATGAAGAGGTTGTGTATACATTTGTAAAGTATCTGCCACCAAATACATATTAATTACAAAGAGAAAAACAGTAGCTTTATGGTGGGTAAGATGGGGGGACCATCCATCTTAGGAGAAACATTTTAGGATTAAATTAGGAGTTCTACATATCTCCTGATAAAATGTGCTGTCAAGGATGCAACACTACTTCTCTGTTTTCCTGCTAGAATGCATAATCTCAGTCTATACAAGAAGACCTATGACTCATGTCCAACTTGGGGGACACTTAATAAAATGATTAGTTTGTATATTTAAAAAATGTTAAGGTTATTAACTCCAAAATGTTAAGAAGCCATTCCAGATAAGGCAGATTAAAGAAACATGATAAATACATTTAATGCATAATCCTGGATGGGATTTTAGATTGGAGAAAAGAGTTATAATACACATTTTTGCAACAGTAGTGAAAATTTTATAGGGACTGTAGATTAGATAATCACATTGTATCAATACCAAATTTTTTTATTTTGTTAATTATACTATGGTTATATAAAGAACGCCATCATTCTTAAGACACACAAATATTTATGGATAAAGTGACAAGATATCTGCAATGTGTTTTTGAATAGTTACAAAAGTATCTGTACAGTTAACTTTCTATACATACATATCCTATATACTTGGGTATATTCACACATACATACATAATGCCGGGTGGTTAACCAGTCATTTGATTAGATAAGAAATATCTATACTTATTTGTTCAATAGTATTGCATTTATTAGCTAAAATATACTTAGAGTTATCTCAATAAATATTTTTCTGTTTTCACTTTGACATAAATATGAGAATCTTCCAACCCCCCATCACTAATCCTCTTTCATGTTAGTATGTTTCTCTCTATATTCACAGAAAGAAAATTTTTACAGGGGTGCCTGGGTGGCTCAGTGGGTTAAAGCCTCTGCCTTTGGCTCAGGTCATGATCTCAGGGTCCTGGGATCAAACTCCACATCAGGCTCTCTGCTCAGGGGGGAGCCTGCTTCTCCCTCTCTCTCTGCCTGCCTCTGCCTCTTGTGATCTCTGTCAAATAAATAAATAAAATCTTAAAAAAAAAAGAAAACTTTTTACATTACTGTGTATGCATATTACTTTAGTAACATTCTAGAAGATCCAGTTACCTTCACATCTGTGTATTTTTTTCCTGGACTTCTCAGTGTTTACTACACATTAGAACCATTTAGGAACTTACTAAGGTGAAGGTCTTGATTGAGAAGGTCTGGGTTGGAGGCTGGGGTTCCTCTTGTCTTCAGAGCTCACTGGTTATGCCCTTTGTGAAGCCCACTGCATGCGTTTCCTTCCTCTGAGCGAGCCCCCTTTAGTCCCCCTACCAATGAGTTTCATGAGAAAGTATGATAGAGCACAATGTAGGCACAACTAGATTTATTTCAGAAAAGATTAAGCGGGGAGTCATTTCGTTTTGAGTACGTTTGGATGAGGGAAATGATTGGATTGGGATGGAAGAACAAAATGAAGCTGCTGAATAGAATTGTAGCAAAGTTGGGAGAAGAAACTGGACTGTTTGCAACTACGGTAGTAAAATATGTGCGGACACCTCTCCAGGAATGCGACCCAAATAGATGCACTCCAAAAGCCAGAATCATAATTTCTTTTCTAAGAGAGGTTTTGGCAGGGTTCCGTACCTCAGAGAAATCCATCCAGTAGCCAGCCATTCCTGAGGTTCCCCTGCATACAGCAAGTTCAAGAAAATCTTTTTGTCTAAAAGTTGCCCCTTTTTAACTTGACTTTCCTTGTATTTACCAGCTGCATTTACAACTCTGTGGTTATTTACTATCTAAATGCATATGACTCTTTGGTTTGCTTGCTTTGTTTTCTCTTTATCTCATATTTTGAAAAAAGTGAACCCTGAGTTCTCTGTGGTTTGTTGGCTAACTCGGAAATAAAACGGTGGGATTTGTGTTCTAGCATGTCGTGTGCGGAAGATTAAAGCTGAGGACACAAATAGACATCCTATCTACTTCATAAATCTGTCTGGAGAAGTTTGTTTTGCCTTATGGATATTTCTGTCAGTCACTTGTGTTCTGTGGAGTTAGAGCCTTGTCTCCTCTGTAATATCTCTGATGGCAGGCTACTCTTAAGAACAGAAAATAATTGAATTCTATTTTGTTCTTCAGGTTTTCTTTTCTTCCCTTGGTTACTTATAGGTGTGTTATTTACATCATAATTTCATCTATAAGTTATTTATGTGGCTTCAGATCCCCATCAGACACAAGCAGAATACCACGGAAATACCTAGATTACATCATGATACATATAATTTGATAAATTAGAGTGTTTCATCTGTTTTGTTTTGACAAGGTACAGATATTTTGTCATGAATTCCTTTTAGTGGTGAAAAGGCTTATAAAATGACTCCAGTGGAATTAGAAGCAAATATATGTCTTTTGATGCATCTAATAAAATAATGAGTAAAACTGCCGCTAGTTCCTAAAAGCAGTATAGCATATCATCCTTATTAAAATGAGAGACTTTTAAGTACTTTGGGAACTATTAAATTGATTGCTGATTTTAGGAGAGTATGTTTTGAAGTCACATAAATTTTTAGGCATTTGCATACTATGTTTGATAATATTAAATTTCACCTCACTGATTTATCTCAATATGTGAAGTTTAATTAAATTAATAGGTGCACGATTCCACTTTAGAGAATATAAACTAATGTTCTACTTAATAAAAAAATTTTTTTAAAAAGAGACTCTCAACTTTTTGTGACATGTATATCATGAGAAGAACAATAGTTTTTAGGTGTGCTGCTAAGAATATTTATCTGGTTAAAGAAAGAAACTATTGAATGTCAAAAAGAACTGGGACATAATAATTATAAATTAATGTTAAGGTAAGAGAGAAAAAAACAGGCATAGCTGACTAACAGTTAGGCAAGAAATGTAAAATAATTTTGTTTCCTGACTACCAGTTCTATGGGGCTCGGCAGATTGCAGTGAGCTTTCTAGAACTCTGGAGAAGACCTAATCCTGACCCCATCCTGTGCTTTCCCATGGCCCCTGGTGTATGACATAGGATAAATCCACATTCACTCATCTTCTCAGAGAATTTTTCTTCCAATGAGTTATGATAGCCCACAAAATGAGTCTTTTGTCAGAATATCGTGTTGAGTAAAAATTTCACATGCCTGGGGCACCTGGGTGGCTCAGTGGGTTAAAGCCTCTGCCTTCGGCTCAGGTCATGATCCCAGTGTCCTGGGAGCCTGCTTCCTCCTCTCTCTCTCGCCTGCCTCTCTGCCTACTTGTGATCTCTGTCAAATAAATAAATTAAAAAAAAAATTCACATGCATGTGATAG
Source organism: Martes martes (assembly GCF_963455335.1). Taxonomy (NCBI): domain Eukaryota; kingdom Metazoa; phylum Chordata; class Mammalia; order Carnivora; family Mustelidae; genus Martes; species Martes martes. The sequence continues at coordinate 42,786,824 of NC_137892.1, forward strand.
AGCTGATAAAATTTCAGGGAGGGAAGGGAGAGAGACAAAGCAAGAGAAATAGGGAAAGGTTAACAGTAAGATGAGAGAAAGATAAGTTGGAAAGAGTTTTTAACTACTTCAAATAAGTACCTGTTTGGGGAAAGAATTTATTGATCATAGAGGATAAATGAATTGGAAGAGAAAAAAATCATAACATCAATAGCAAATAAGGTATCTCTTTTGATTCCCGTGGCTACTTAAGCAATTTCTCTTTTCTCTTAACACAATTTTTTTTTAAACATTGCCAACATCTTATGTTCTAGTATTTAAAAACTTCAGCGGTTAAAAATTTGTCCATGATACTCAAATATCAAAACTTGTAGCATCTTTACCTTCTGCAGTTAGTTTTTTCCTCTCCGCTCCCTGTCCTCCCCCAACCCTCTCTCATTCTTGTTTTTTTTCCTCTCTCTCTCTCTCTCCCTCCTTCCCTCTCCTTCTCTTTCAGATTTAACCTTGCTGAAGAGATGGGGGGTGGGGGTGTGGCAGAGAGAGTGAAAGGAAATAAACTTGTCATTATTTTAAAGAGTGTCTTTTTGGTTAATCGATTTATATTGTAGGTTTTTGGTAAACATGGAACGTTACAGACTCCCTTCTCTCTACCATTTTTCTAGCCAAAAGAAATCTTGATGAAGAAAGCATTTTTTGTCTCTTTTCATGTTAATGACCCTCTCAGCTCTTTCTAAACTAAACTTAAGTAAACTGTCATGGAAGACTCATGCAGAGATTCACAAATAGATTTGCCAATTTGTCAATCCTCTGGAAGTATTTTCAGAATCGACTAGGATTGTTCTCTAACCGATCTAGGTATTTCTCTATTACAGGATTTCGGTCCCCTTAGTGCCCACTGTTCTTGGTCACACCACTTGAAAGAATGAAGAGGTAGACCAGATGAAGAGCGGTGGGCAGCTAAGGGAAGTTTATTGAGTGAAAGTATAAAGCTCCTGGAGAGGGAGGGGGCCTGAAAGGGTAGCCATTTAGGTGTTCAAATCTAGGGGTTTTTATAAGCTCTTTTGCAGGACTCTGTGGAGCATCCTGAGTGTGGCCCCCCTGTGGATTGGCTACTAGGGTGTGCCAGTCAGGGCTTTGATCATGCACCTGTCTCCTTACTGGGTTATTGTTCACATGTTGATGGTCTTTTGGGCTGGCATCTAGAGACGAACTGCCTCAACTTGTGAGAGTGGCCAATGTTTTATGGTTAATTGTCTTGTCTGGAGATGCTTTGCAAAAGTCACTTCTGCAAAGGCTGCTGGACGGGATGCTACTGCGGTCTTCTTGAAGTTCTAAAACAGGATGTTAGTACGTCTTCATCTTAGCTATCCCGGCTCCCTGTTTTCTTGTTGGGGACTCTGACTCTGATGCCCTAAGTGTCCAATTAACTCCTAACCCAGCTACCCAATGGCATTCTGAAGGTAGTGGGGGTGAACCAATACTTAGTTTGACCCCTTTCTCTCTAATTTCCCTCGCACTTCTTATAGGGTGGGAGTTTACTATTGTGGTATTAGAGACTAATGGGAAAAAAAGGTGTCCTTGAAACACGGCACTGATTAAGCTTTGCTCTTCTCAGTGGTTATCATAGAGTTCTGGTGGAGATGCATGTTTGTGATCATGCTTTTCTTCTGGTAGCCTAAAACCATCTGATGCTTCTGGCTATAATGCATATAATCTATTAGAGATTTATAGAGTAATGTGAAATGAACTGTATAAGTAGTTAGTGTATATTCTAACCGTTCCTCATTAAGGAATAAAATATAATTATTTAAAAATACCATGGTTTGGGGGCATCTGGGTGGCTTGGTGGGTTAAGCCTCTGCCTTCAGCTCAGGTCATGATCACAGGGTCCTGGGATGGAGCCCCATACTGGGCTCTCTGCTCAGCAGGGAGCCTGCTTCTCCCTCCCTCTCTGCCTGCCTCTCTGTCTACTTGTGATCTCTGTCAAATAAACAAATAAAATCTTAAAAAAAAATACCGTGGTTTGCTTTTATATTAAGACAGAAAATACATTTAATTAAATATTGAAAGCTTAAGGAAATGGCTCACTAAGGCCAATTCTACATTTTGCATATTATATTTATGTAGAAAAAAGGAAGTTAAAAATGTCAGTAACTTTTTTAATACAAGTATACTTCCACTTAGGAAAATGGGTTAATAGGATAATTGTTCATGGAGTTTATCAAATAGTCAACATGCCTACGAACAATAACATCTATATATAAATATACACACACACACACATATATATATTAATTATTTATCTGACAGAGATCACAAGTAGGCAGAGAGGCAGGCAGAGAGAGAGAGGGAATCAGGCTCCCTGCTGAGCAGAGAGCCTGATGTGGGGCTCGATCCCAGGACCCTACGATCATGACCTGAGCCGAAGGCAGAGGCTTTAACCCACTGAGCCACCCAGGTGCCCCAACAATAATATCTTTGTCATTGGATTGATGTGTTTATTTTTATTTTTATATAACCTAAACAGTAAATTTGCCTTTTCATAAAATTTTAATACACAGTTTTCTAAACTTGAAAATGAATACAATACAAAATTAATTCTTTATTATTTGAGCAAATTGAGAAATTTTTTTCTCTTTTTGAGACTGAAAGTGAATATTGGAAAACTACAAATTGGCATATTTACTTTAGTAATCAAGATACTATGTTTAAAGTTTATCTAGTATTTTAATCATTCTGTTATCTTCACAGGTTTATTGTGCCATTTATTAATTTACATATCACTACCATCAATTGCTAAATGTGTATAATTCCATGATTATAGTAAATTAACTCTAGAAGTACCACATCCTAGGAAACACTTTGATCTGAGGCAAATCTAAGTGGTTGGTCACTTTTTATATTTCCTTCATCCTGAAAGTAGCCTCATTTCTGTTTATAGTTAATGGCTTCCATTCTCAGCCTTGGAAAGTTATTCCTTGGAATCTGTTTCTATAAATTCACCTTTTCTAAGCATTTCATACAAAAAGAAACCTATAATCTATGTTCTTTTGGATATTCTCAGCTCTTTCACTTGGAATAATATTTTTGAGTTTCATCCATGTTGTAGCATTTATCAGTATTTCTTTCAGTTATTGAGTATTATTCCATTTTATGCATATTCTGCCCCTTTTCCCCCTCCCCCCAGATCATCACTTAGAGGTTTTTAGATTGTTTCCAGTTTGGGCTCTTATAAGTGATTAATATTGCTGTGAACATTTGCATATATGTCTTCATGGACTATGAACAATTTTTCTTGGATACATTCTTGGAAGTAGAATTTCTGGGTTTGTGATCCTTTTTGAGTTAAGTGTTCTGTATGGTGGGCATAGAGGTCTTTTCCTCCTCTTTCCCCTCTTTCTCTTTTTTTCTCTCTTTTCTTTTCTTTCAAGTGTCTATCCAACTGATGCATTACCACTTAAAAAAGAATACCCTTCCCTTGTTAAAATGTAATGATGTTGAAAATAAATGACCTTAAATGATCTTTTTATGAATTCCCAATTCTGTCCATTGATCTATATGCTGATCAATGCTCTGATTATACACTGTCTTCATTACTTTAAATTGAAATCAAATACTATAATTCTCCAGATGTGTTTTTTTCCCCCAAAAGTGTCTTAGGTGTTCTTATTCCTAAACTTTTCAATTTCTACAAATTAGCCTGCTGAGATTTTGATAGAGAGTGCATTGAATTTATAGATCAATTTAGTGGTAATTGCCATTATGACAATTTTGAGCCTTCCAATCAATGAATATAAAATATCTCTCCATTTATTTGGATATTATATTTTCTTAACAATGTTTTGTAATTTTCAGTGTATAAGTCTTATGCTTTTGTTAAATTCACTGCATAGTAGTTTATTCTTTCTGATGTTTTTGTGAATAGAACTTTACTAATTTTATTTCAGATTGCTGCTAGTATATAGAGATAAATAGATTTCAAATATTAAACTTGTATCCTCTGAATTTGTGAACTCATTTATTAGTTCTGGTCATTTTTTTTTCCCCCTTAGGATTTTCTACAGGATCATATCCCCTGCAAATGAAAACATTTTTACTTTTTTCTTTCTGATCTGTATGCCTTCAGTATGTTAACTTCTTTCAAAAAATTTTTTCCACTACCTAAGATCTTTAGTACAATGTCCAATAGAAGTTGACAATATGGATATCCTTGCTTTGTTCCAGAAACCAGTGGGAAAACATTCTAGTGTCTTCTTGTCCACTTTGTCTCTTACGGGATTTCAGCCATTTCTTCTGCAAGGTCAGCCATTTATCTTACTGATGCTCCATGAATTGGTCTATTAAACATACATTTTCAAATTTGTTGGCATCCTGTTTTTCATATTTTCACAGTACAAAAATGAATGCTGAAACAACTAGTATGGTCTTGAAAATAAGCAAGTTTGGTATAAGGTATAATGATTTTCATTTTAAGGGAAAATATGATATGAGAGAGGAATAGAAAAGAATAGAAAAGGTAACAAGTTTAGGACAATGGAGTATTACAAAAGGCAGAGAGATTGTTTGCAAGTTTGGGATGAAGAATAAAACTTAATACTGAAGGTTGTAAATTTAATGATAAGGACAGGACAGGACCTTGAGTTTGGCACATTAGGAAAAAAAAGTGATCTTTCGATGTCTGAAAATATATATCTCCTAATTCTATAGAGATTAAGGTAATTAGGGGCTCTAATAAGAAAGACTATATAGGTATGTGTGCGTATAAATAATAAAGCCAAATATAATATTTTTGGTCAAGGACATAATCTAATGATACTGAAGGCATTAAAGTTAAAATTCTTTGCTTTTTTTCATTTTAAAACTATTATGCATATGAAGTATAGAACATGTGTATCTTACAAAATATATGGTAGATAATGTATAATTAATATATATTACACATATCTTTTTTATAATTTTTAAATTTTTTATAAACATATAATGTATTATTAGCTCCAGGGGTACAGGTCTGTGAATCGCCAGGTTTACACACTTCACAGCACTCACCATAGCACATACCCTCCCCAATGTCCATAACCGCACCATTGTCTCCCTCCCCTCTCCCCCCAAACAACCCTCAGTTTGTTTTGTGAGATTAAGAGTCTCTTATGGTTTTTCTCCCTCCAGATCCCATCATGTTTCATTTATTTTTTTCCTACTCCCCAAAACCCCCACATTGCATCTCCACTTCCTCATATCAGGAAGATCATATGATAGTTGTCTTTCTCCGATTGACTTATTTCACTAAGCATAATACCCTGTAGTTCCATCCACGTTGTCGCAAATGGCAAGATTTCATTTCTTTTGATGGCTGTATAGTATTCCATTGTATATATATACCACCTCTTCTTTATCCATTCATCTGCTGATGGACATCTAGGTTCTTTCCACAGTTTGTGGACATTGCTGCTATAAACATTCGGGTGCACGTGCCCCTTCGGATCACTACTTTTGTATCTTTAGGGTAAATACCCAGTAGTGCAATTGCTGGGTTGTAGGGTAGCTCTATTTTCAACTTTTTGAGGAACCTCCATGCTGTTTTCCAGAGTGGTTGCATCAGCTTGCATTCCCACCAACAGTGTAGGAGGGTTCCCCTTTCTCCGCATCCTCACCACCATCTGTCATTTCCTGACTCGTTAATTTTAGCCCTTCTGACTGGTGTGAGGTGGTATCTCATTGTGGTTTTGATTTGTATTTCCCTCATGCTGAGTGATGTGGAGCACTTTTTCATGTGTCTGTTGGCCATCTGGATGTCTTCCTTGCAGAAATGTCTGTTCATGTCCTCTGCCCATTTCTTGACTGGATTATTTGTTCTTTGGGTGTTGAGTTTGTTAAGCCCTTTATAGATTTTGGACACTAGCCCTTTATCTGATATGTCGTTTGCAAATATCTTCTCCCATTCTGTTAGTTGTCTTTTGGTTTTGTTAACTATCTCCTTAGCAGTGCAAAAGCTTTTGATCTTGATGAGGTCCCAATAGTTCATTTTTGCCCTTGCTTCCCTTGCCTTTGGCGATGTTCCTAGGAAGAAGTTGCTGCAGCTGAGGTCAAAGAGGTTGCTGCCTGTGTCCTCCTCAAGGATTTTGATGGATTCCTTTCTCACCTTTATCCATTTTGAGTCTATTTTTGTGTGTGGTATAAGGAAATGGTCCAGTTTCATTTTTCTGCATGTGGTTGTCCAATTTTCCCAACACCATTTGTTGAAGAGACTGTCTTTTTTCCATTGGACATTCTTTCCTGCTTTGTCGAAGATTAGTTGACCATAGAGTTGAGGGTCTATTTCTGGGCTCTCTTTCCTGTTCCATTGATATATGTGTCTGTTTTGGGGCCAGTACCACACTGTCTTGATGATGACAGCTTTGTAATAGAGCTTGAAGTCCGGAATTGTGATGCCACCAACTTTGGCTTTCTTTTTCAATATTCCTCTGGCTATTTGAGGTCTTTTCTGGTTCCATATAAACTTTAGGATTATTTGTTTCATTTCTTTGAAAAAAATGGATGGGATTTTGATAGAGATTGCATTAAATGTGTAGATTGCTTTAGGTAGCATAGACATTTTCACAGTATTTGTTCTTCCAATCCATGAGCATGGGAATTTTTCCATTTCTTTGTGTCTTCCTCAATTTTTTTCATGAGTACTTTACAGTTTTCTGAGTACAGATTCTTTGCCTCTTTGGTTAGATTTATTCCTAGGTATCTTATGGTTTTGGGTGTATTTGTAAATGGGATTGACTCCTTAATTTCTCTTTCTTCTGTCTTGGTGTTGGTGTATATATGCCAGACGCTATGCTAGACACAGGGCTGGGTATTTCTTCATGGAGGAATCTCAGAGTCTAGTAGGAAAGCCAGGCTGGCACATAGAGTGGTAGTTGGATTATCGGAGTGCTAAGTAAACATAAAGGGAGTGCTAGTGGTCTCCTCTGTGACTGTCAGAGAAGATACACCCACATTTTAACCGGACTTTCAAAGATGGGGACTATTCCTGAAACTTTCAACCCTTCATCAACAGAGGGTACAAGGGAACTCTGCTTGAGTAACACAGACTTCCCATAAAGTCTTCGATTTCAACTACATAGTCATAGCCATTGTCTTCCCAGCCTCTGACAAAATCTCTTCCCCTGTATGTTGGGATCCTCACTGCTTCCTACCCCACACAGACCACATTTTTGCTAAAATGATACAACTTGATTCCACTAGTTTTGAGCTCAGTGGGACAGAAAGTCCCTTGCTTTCTCATTCCTCCCGGGTGGTTTCCTGCTTGTCCTCTAACCCTGAACAAACCCTTTCCAATCCCCTTCTCATCATCTCCCTTTTGAATTCACGGTCCATCTTGGCAAAACCTCCTATATTGTCAACCTCCTTTTTGAGCATTTACTTTTACTCTAAAAGAAATCTGGATCTCCACTAATGATACCTTTTTTCCTAAAGCTATTCCAAAGGGCACTAGTGGTTTCTCACATCCCAATACCCTCTGGGCTTAGAGGTGAAGTACTTTTTCTTTGGTTCCTCATTCATAATTCCATGTCTCTCTCCTATTTTCCTTACAACAGTCTTGATTCTTCTTCCTCTTTTTTTTAATTGTCTTAAAATTCATCACTATTATTCCCCATAGTATTAAAATCTACAAGTATCTGAGCATTTGCTTTATCTCTCAATAATATTTAACTATTATTTTATTGCTGTTTCCTCCAAAGCTACTTATATCTTATTTCTTGGTGATTTGAATATATGCGGAGAGGATCTTGCCAATTCTGGCCTCTCAGCTTCTTTAATCCCTTGCAAAGAATTTGTCCATCACTTACCACAGCCAGTGGTTCCTTTGGTTATACCCCCGACCACGTCAGTTCCTATACATGCAACTTTTCCATAATCTAATTTTTATACATCTCATTGATTACTCCCCCTTCTTTACAGTTTACTCCTCTTGAATTGTACATCCAACAATATTTTGCCTTACTGTGACCTCCCAACCACTGAGACTACCAACCTCATTGCTACACCTTCCCCTTCTTTTCAAAAGGCAGTTTTGCCTTTTTTTTTTTTTTTTCCTTCTACCTACTCTCACTCCCTTGGTGATCTCATTTCATCTCATGCACTTAAATATTATCAATATGCTGATGATACCCAACTCCATATCTCCAGCCTGTATTTTTCTGTTGAGCTCCTAATGTGGTTCAAGGAGGCACTTATTTTTGCTTTTTGTTGATTTGGGTATCTCAATTGCTGGAACAGTGTCTGGAACATGGTGGGACTTCAGTAAATCAGTGGATATATTCTTTGCCCACCAAAGCAAAGAAGTAAGAATATGTGGTACTGAAATAACTTTGGGCAGTAGTCTGTGGTTGAAATGAAAAGTGTCTGTGTGTATAAAGGGACGAGGATATTGGTCGGAGCTGATTTTTAAGGAGTTTGGATTGTTCGGATAGAGCAAGATGTCAGATGATTTTAAGTGTCTGAGGTTTCTGCAGGCTGTGAGCAGATAGATGGTGATGCCATCAACACAGAATGAGAATGGAATAGGTGAGGTTATGTTTGTAAGGTCAAAAGAATGTTCTTGTTATAACTTGAATTTGAGCTTCCTATGAGATGACCAAATGATAAGTGACAACGGTAACGTGAGCAGGCATTAAACTTACGGAGCCAGATTGACTGCTAAAGATCAAACTGGGCAAGGAAGAGTCATACCTATTTTGTGAATCATTTTCCCTAGAGCATGGATTTTCTCCTCATAGGGTGCACCTTTCTATCAATTTACTCATGTGATTCACTGAAACACTTCTTTTTGAATAGATACCGTGCAGAAGTACAGTTTTTATGGCAACTGTAACAAGTATCCTGGAAAGTATGCAAAGTAATTTATTTTTAAGGAAATAGACTACGGATATAAAATAAGATCCTTTGTTCCTGACTAATTTGATTTCATCAAACAGAATAAATTTTATTGTTTTTAGTGGATATGCAAATGTTGTATATAGACATCGACACCCATTCATCCACTCCTACCTCCACATGTATATGTAGGTATACATACACATAGTCAGACCATATCTATATTTTTTAACATTTCTAAGAGTCCCATAAGTCAAAAGAGTAAGTCCTTAATAAAAGATACTTTGTTATCAGAGTATGTTAGGGGTTTATAGAATCAGAGTCCTATATCCTCTTCAGAGGAGAATTCATAGCCTGAGCATTCATAGCATGGTCTCTGGTTATCTGGTATGTCATGTGTATTTCTGTGAATTTAGTGAGCAAATAACCCAGCAAACTAGAACTGTAAAAAGTGTTATGGCAGACAAAAAATACCTGAAAAGACATAAAATGCACATGAACAGATGTCTATAAAATGAATACCATCTTTTGATTACCATGACATTTTTAAATTATTGGCCTGAGAAAATTCACATTTGTGTGTGTGCTTCCAGGGAAGCACTTCATAAAACTTGAGAAAGTACATGATACTTGATGCAGTTTTATTCCAGCGTGAAAACGTTCCTATGGTTCTAATGAATGGCCCATCTTGTTATAAAGTAGAGATGAATGTGAGACAATTGGACAAATTTTATTGTCAGAACCTTGTGTTCTGGTTTAGAATATCATGAAGCTTAATATCACCCTGAACTTTCATTTCGCTTCCTAACAGTACATGCATAGAAATTATACTTGACAATAGGTGGAGGGTTATTAATAAGATTTCTTGGATGTGGGCTTCAGGTAGAGAGCCGTGCTTCACTCAAGCAGCCGTATCTGTCTTTGCATGTCCCAGGGCTTGGTGCACAGTGTCGGTAGAGAGAGCAGCAGAATTCTATTCACCAAGTTTCCGTTATTTGGTTCCTCTTAAAAAATGTGTCCAGGGGGCGCCTGGGTGGCTCAGTGGGTTAAATCCTCTGCCTTCAGCTCAGGTCATGATCCCAGAGTCCTGGGATCGAGCCCCACATTTGGCTCTCTGCTCAGCAGGGAGCCTGCTTCCCTTCCTCTCTCTCTCTCTGCCTGCCTCTCTGCCTACTTGTGATCTCTGTCTGTCAAATAAATAAATCTTAAAAAAAAAAATGTGTCCAGATATTATTAACTACAGGGTATCCTTGGAAAAGTAGTTCATGGTTAGTCTAGGAATAAGGTGTTCTTTTGTGCACAGACTTACTGTGTTTATTTCCTGTGTGTCTACTTCCTGTTACCAGACTACTTGAAAAACGCTCCAGTACATTTTTTGTTTTATGTAATTTCAGTTATTATACTAAGTAGGATTAATTAAGATTCTTTGGTTTCCATATAGTTAAAAAACCCCAGTCTTTGAAAATAGAGATGGAATAAATTCCCATAGTAATATCGTCAATATCATAAGGGGATATTTTGAACATCTTTATGCAAAAGATGGACAATTTAGATGAAAAGGACAGATATAAATGATAAAACCTTATCTTTTGTCAAGAGAGGGATCTGACTTCACCAGTCCCTGATTCTGGATTGGCCACGTGATTCATTAGGCCAGTGGGACTTTTGTGAAAGTGGCAAAAAGCAGGTACTTGAAACATGTTGGCTGTCCTGGCTGTTTTGTTGTTTCTGAAAGTTGAAACCTTAGCCACCAGGTGAATAATCTGGGTCCTGTGAGAGGATGGGAGGACATGTGGAGGGAAACCTGTACGTGTATTAAAACAGTTTGCCAAATGCCATGCATGTGAATAACGGCATCGTAGATCCCCCAGCCACCACACAGTGGAGCAGCTGACAGTAGAAACAGGAGAGGGTACACTAGGGCCTGCCCATGATCAGATCATCTAGATTGCAAATTTGCAGGATACTACGGAATTTAAATGTTTGTTATTTTGAACCACTAAGTTTTAAGATTGTTTGCTATGAAGAAAGAGCTAACTGACAAAGCAATATATTTTTCTTATTTGATGCTCTCTTTACTATAAAAATGAGCAAAACCCCCCCATTTTTAATAATGTCATAATAAATATAATTTTATAAAATTAAATTTTATTTATTTTTATAAATATATAAATATACTATATATTATATATTTATAACACATGAACATATTATATATTATATACATAATATATATTATATATATGTTAAATTTATAAATATATAGAGAAATCTTTATGAATTTATGTAAATATATAAAAATATATAAAATATAAATATTTTTATATTTATAAATATATTTTATAAATAAAAATAACATTATTTATAATGTTATAATGTTATATAATAAACCTGGCTTTTACTTATAAATTATTACTTGTCACAGGCTGATTAATATACTGGTTACAACATCCTTTCCCTGTTTCCAGCTGGAAGTTGAGCAGAAATGGAGGTGGAAAGATATTTTATTTCTTTTTTTTAAAGATTTTATTTATTTATTTGAGAGAGAGAGCAAGCAAGAGTGAGCACAAGCAGGATGAAGGGCAGAGGGAAAAGTAGGTTCCCTGCTGAGCAGGGAGCCCAATGTGGGACTTGATCCTGGGACCCTGGGATCATGACCTGAGCTGAAGGCAGATACTTAACTGGCTGAGCCACCCAGGAGCCCAGATCTTATATTTAGGGGTAAGGATCAAGAGATGAAAAATGCCAAATCACATTTTGACTAATTCAACAAGAAATAAAAAGATATCACAGATCTTGATGTATAAAGTGATCCAGTTGGACGTACATTTCAGAAAGAGTTTAGGATGAATCTGCATGTGTAGATTAGTGAAGGAGGGGGAAGGGAGAGATACTGTGTGTAGGGACATAGTAAAGGAGAAATAAAGGTAGGAGGGCAGACTGTAAGGCCCTCGCATTAATGTGGACAAGAAATAAAAGAGTCTGCTTTATAATGTGGTAAGGGGAATTAGAGGTCTGTGACTGGTTCAGAAAGATTGTGTATGGACTATTAGCTTATCAAAAAATTGCTATAATACAAAATCTGGTGTTACTAGTGCTGAGCTAAATGAAGTAAATTTTTTTTCTGAGAGAAAATATCAAAGCTTAAAATTCAAAAAAATAAAATGAAATCTAAAAAAATGAATTTTAGTACACATTAAAAGATACAACTGTCCTTTCATATTAGCTTATATGTATATCATTTATACCAAAACTCCATTAAAATTATACATTGGAATAGTTTTAGTAGTATTTCTGTCTTAATATGTTTTTTTCTTTACCTCTTGGATCTCCTGTTACTCTTCCTCCTCCTCTCCCTCTGCTACTCCTCCTCCTTATTTTATTTCCTCCTTCCTATTTTTGTTTTCCATAACTTTTGGTTGTAATGTGGACTTACATCCATCTGCTTGCAGTAAGCTATGGGATACAGTGAACATGGTTGTAAAGAGAACGGTCCCAGTGTTCGTGCCTATCTCCAAAACCTACTAATCTGGTAAACTTGGACAATTGACTGGAGTTCTCTGCAGAACTCCAGTTTTTTCTTTTTTTCTTTTTCTTTTTCTTTTTCCCCCCCAAAATTCTATTTAAATTCTAGTTAGTTAACATACAGCGCAATGTTGATTTCAGGAGTAGAAATTCCGTGGTTCATCACTTAGGTACAACACCCAGTTCTGTGGCTGTTTCCTTATTCGTATATACATAGTAATTATGGAGCTCACCTGGCTATGTTATATTAAATGTTAAGTAAATTAGTACATTTAAAGTCCTGCATTTGAAGTTCTTGGGACTGTAATCACTCAATAAATGTTATTGATTAATTGACTCTATCACTATACTTCATGGAAAGTGCTGGTATAATTGGTAGAAGTTTCCTCGGTGTGCCAAAATGCCAAACAAATATACTCAGAACCATAAAAACATTGTTAAGCATTTTATATTGTTTCATTTTTCAAGTATCACACCAAAAAGACAAACTAAAATCCACTTCTGATTCTACCATTCTGACTCACCTACCTTCAGTTTTTCCAAATTTCTGTCCTTTTTTTCTATATCCATGCAGTTACATACTTGACTTAATTCCAGCTTATTCACTCAAAATAAAATCTGTATGTCCCAATAACTTTTCATGATTATAATTTTAATAGCTATGCAGGTTTTTTCTGATACTCATAATTTACTTGACTCCATTTAATTTTTTTTGTAATTAATGTGTAAATGAAGATATTTATACTGAGATTTTCTTTTTTTAAATTTTGTTTTATTTATTTATTTGAGAGAGAGAGAGAGAGAGAGAACATGAGAGGGGAGCCCGATGCAGGACTCGATCCCGGGACTCCAGAATCATGACCTGAGCCAAAGGCAGGCGCCCAACCAACTGAGCCACCCAGGTGCCCGACATTTTCTTTCTATTACTTTATACTGAGATTTCTTTTTACTAAATTTAGACTTAGAATAAAAATTTTCCCTCCCCCCAAAATTACAAAATGAATAGCAACAAATTTAGAATAACAGCCTATGTTTGAAATAACAAATTCAAATAGAAAGAAATGCCAATAATATAATTTTATCATAATTTGTTTCACAAAAGAAGAAATATTACTTAGAATATTGGAAAATGGATGCATCATTAAGGTGGAACTATCTTAATTAAAATTTGAGTACTTGAGTTTGGTTAAATATTTTTTAGACAGAGAATGGTAATTTATCGTCTAAAAGAGGATGGAAATACCTCTAACCTTATGCAAGGGAGAACAGCAGTACTCAATAACATCTAACTTACTGCTCCTTCTAGATCTATAGGGAAACCTATATTATTCTGCTCCTTGATGGCAAGCCAGAGATAGATAATTAAATCTGTCCAATTGGCTATGAGAAGAAGTGATGAGTTTTGCCTCTGGGATAAAGCTTTCACTTATAGGATTCTTTCCTTTTTTGTTGCAATGAAGAAGGTGCACGTATGATCCAGATGAAAATGACTAACAAAAGGCAGCATAGCGTCCGTTAGCCTTGTCTTTGTGTGACTGTGCCAGGCAGAGCCACCTAGAACATGCATTAGATGGGCAGGGTAAATGCAAAATAAATATATGTTAACATAATCCTCTGTTTTTTGGGACTTTTTGGAACTTTTACAGGTTCTTGTCACTCATTAGTTGAACAATACAATACTTAACAGTGTCTCATTTACTTAATGATTTAATCAAATAATTCTCTCAAAATTTGTCTTCTTTTCCTTCCACCCTAAATTACTTAATTTGATCCTCTTTGAATTCATAATATGTAGTAATATTTTACTCTCTGCTTTCAGGTTCTTTGAATAGATGATCTTTTCTCAGTTCCCAATTGTTTTAGTTCCTTAACATTTTCATGTTTGAAAATGCCAAACATAATAAAAATTACACAACTTTATTAAAAATTACACGAGTTTCAGTAATAGAATAATCTTACAGTATTATGATTTCAGATTGATGGAGTTAACAGTCCCTCCTTTTTTGACATTTCTGAATATTTATATTAACTGTATAATAAAAAGGATTGTTCTTATCCATGAGAAAGTGTGGTAACATATTTTATTAGTTTATCCATAAAATATTTCCCTTTTAGTAAAAAAAAGATATATATCCTTGCAGCATAGTAACAGGTTAAAACTGTAACACATTCTGAAGTCTGATGTGAAGTTGTTCGAGTATGGATTATGAAAATATGTCAGAGCAAGAATGTATTCCAATAACTTGATAAAATTGCAAGCCAATTACCTGCAAAATAAAAAAAAATTATGCTTGATAATTTAGAAGTATAAATGCCAGGAAATATGTGATTGTTTTCAATTTCATCTCTCATAACAATATAGACTCAATTATAGTTTTCCATTATAGAAGACTAATTAGTTTCACAAAAACTGGCAAGTTTGCAATACAAGGTATCATCATTAGGATCTCATGTTTTAATTTGTAAGCATGTATCCTTTGATTTACGGCAGTATGTTGTATTGTTTTAGATACATCTTTTGAACAGCTATTTCTGAAATAGTCATTTTACTCTTTCCTTTGAACAATATTTGTGTTTAATCAGAAAACCAAGGTTGTATTTTTCATAAGAACATTTAAAAATTTGAAAATAAAATCAATCTTCTGAGATCAAGAACATTAAAAAAATCCCATATATTTCAGTCATCTTTGTTGGGTTTTTTGGGGGCACAGAAAACTTCCAACTAAGTTACAATTTTATCTCCATTTTGAAGACAGATTATTAGATAATAAAACATATAAAACAAGAGAAACGAATGAAATAAAACACATGGCAGAGCGGAATAGTGAGGAGGAAGATAATATGTTGCTGAATGCTTCATGAAGCAGTATCTTACATCCCAAATTGCTGAATTGCTAAATTGGATATTATTAATGTGAGCAAAGTATGTCTAATGGGTTATTAAAGCATACAGATAGTTTCTTGAATTGACATAGGGTTTTTTAATATTTTTAATTTTTTTTATAAACATATAACGTATCATTAGCCCCAGGGGTACAGGTCTGTGAATCGCCAGGTTTACACACTTCACAGAACTCACCATAGCACATACCCTCCCCAGTGTCCATAATCCAACCCCCCTCTCCCTACCCTCCTCTCCCGGCCACCCTCAGTTTGTTTTGTGAGACTGAATCTCTTATGGTTTGTCTCCCTCCCGATCCCATCTTATTTCATTTTTGAATTGACATAGGTTTAAATCTAGTTTGGTAGAGGATGAGGAGATAAAACAGCTAGTACATATGAGCAATGACTGAAAAGGCCACAATAAGACTAGAGAAAAGAGGGGCGCCTGGGTGGCTCAGTTGTTAATAAGAGTCTGCCTTCGGCTCCAGTCATGATCCTAGGGTACTGGGATAGAGCCCTGCATGGGGTTCCCTGATCGGTGGGAAGCCTGCTTCTCCCTCTCCCACTCCCCCTACTTGTGTTCCTTTTATCACTGTCTGTCTCTCTGTCAAATAAATAAAAAATCTTTAGAAAAAAAAAAAAAGACTAGAGGAAAGGAGCCTTCAATAGATGGAGAAATAATTGTGATGTAAACTGGGTTAGTTCATGTATTCCCTTTTCCTACAGCTGATTAAAAAAAAATTAACCCTTTCGTAAATAATCAGGAATTTGGGTGTTAACATAAATAACCTCTTTTCTGAACCCAAATATTTGATGCTCTTACATGCATAGATATTTATGTAAGTCAGTATATGCTTGTGGTAAATGGATGATATTTGAATGAAGACAGGTGCATTTTGGGGGTGCCTGGGTGGCTCAGTTGACTGGGCATCTGATCCTGATTTGGCTCAGGTCGTGATCTCAGGGTCCCGGGTTCAAGCCTCCTTCATGCTCAGGAGGGAGTCTGCTGGAGGGTTCTCTCCCTTCCTCACCTCCTACCCCTCTCCCCGCTCAGACACTCTTTCACTCTTGTCTAAAATAAATCTTTTAAAAAATACATCAGTTCACCTTTTCTAACATAGTATAAATCTGAAAATACTTAGGTTTACACAGTAATTAAATCTGACAGTGTTCCTTTCTGAATAAATAATCAACTAAACTAATTAGAACACATATTTAAGAATTGGTATAATAAATGTCACTGGAGCTTAACTTTTTGCTAATTAAACTAAACAGTGTTAGAATTTTCTTATCATTTCAACTTAACTCAGAAATTCAAGTTTAGGTGCAAGTATCACATTTTTACAGAGTGAAAATTAAATATAAAGACAGTAATCTTAATGGTAAGGAAGTAAAACTACTAGATGAAAAAGATAGCAAATACTTGAATATTCATAATTTCTAATACATTGGAAAATATATCTTAGATTTTAAATAGTACTCTGCTGAATTCACACTAACAGTGGTTCATTCAATTTTTAATTTTTTAAATTTATAGCTGAAAATGGCAAGAAAATAGTTGAGATCTCCTAGTGCATTGTTTTGTGGAAATTAAATATGATTAACAAGGATAAAAATAGTTTGCATTTTTTAACTTTAAAAATGTAGAAAATATAGGGTGCCTGGGTGGCTCAGTGGGTTAAAGCCTCTGCCTTCGGCTCAGGTCATGATCCCAGGGTCCTGGGATGGAGCCCCGCATCGGGCTCTCTGCTCAGCAGGGAGTCTGCTTCCCCCTCTCTCTCTGCCTGCCTCTCTGCCTACTTGTGATCTCTCTCTCTGTCAAATAAATAAATAAAATCTTTAAAAAAAATGTAGAAAATAAAGAGATCACTGAATGGTTTTCAATTATTTGTTATTTTTTAAAATCTTTTCTTCTGAATGGTTTTTAAAGTTTATCATGTGTTTATTATTGTTTTTTAACAAGAATATTTGTTAAACCTGAATGCTCCTTTTCACACAGCTGGCCATATACTACAACATTCACTGTTCAAAAACCAATATTTTTTAATTTTCTATGTAATTTGAAAGAATGCAAATCTGAACTTTTCTTTGATTCTGGCTACCATTTTCAAAACTGCACAAGAAGCAGGTCTTCCATAGAAAGGGGGAAACTCTCGGCAGCAAGGATTGCATGTATTTTGATCTGACGAAGGTCAATTCAGTTTGGTTACTTGCCAAATGTGGATGGAAATAAAACCACGCCTTATTTGATTGATTTGACCGTATGACTCTTTTGAAATGCTTTATCTGGAGTCCCCACAAGTAGAAAAGAAAAAAAGAAACTCAGAGTATTTCCATAATAAAATTTTCTTAATATATCTGGGTCAACTTAATTGTTTTCAGAACTTAGGAGAATTCTTTCAGTTTCCAATCTTCAGTTCTGAAGTTGTCTTTCATTGTTAACCCTCATTAGAGAGTATCCTTCCCTTGATGATCTTTCAAAAAAATGCATGATGAATATATTTCTAAAGGTATTAGAAATATAGGTATTTCCTATTATTAACAGAAATGTATTTCCTCGATATAAGTAGTTTGAATTTGGTCAGTAGAACATCATTTCTGTTCTTGGTAGTTGTGGAGCTACAGTGTTTTGAACCATGTGTTTTATAAATTATGTTTATTTTTTATATAAAATGACCTTGGGAAATTAATTTTTGCTTATACTGCTTCATGCAGTACTTCACCTTAAAAAGATTCTTATTTTCTCTTTCTCGAGAATTACTGGAAAATGGATTTTCCCCCTAGAATTCTAGCACATTTCTGAACACGGCCTAGCTGTGGAATTGCTAGTAGGCAGTCTGTCTATTAAGGATTCCTTTGTCTATAAAGTTGCCACTGGTTTGCTTTCTTGTATGTAAAATAAGGTGATTGGGAGACACTACTGATTTTGACATTATAATTTTAGCACAATGTGTTTTCATGAAACATAAAAACCTCCATTGTGTTTTTGTGACATAGAGTCACATCTGACAACTACAGGGCTAAAAATCACGTGATTGGTAGACCAACGGAATCCGTGAACTCCAAGGTCCTTCACAGCTAAAAAAATCTATGATAATTTATAATTGAAGATAATGGACAACGTTTGTAACTTTCCAGCATGTTGCCCCTGTTTTCTTTTCCTGGAATGCCCTTTTAAATGCCATGAAAGTTTCTCCAGAACCCATCCTTCAAATTCAAAGTCAATTTTCTTCTCCCAGAAAACTTCATTGTCCTCCAGGAAAAATTTGTCTCTACAGTCCTTATACTTCTCTAGTCTGTAATCAAAATTGGCTATCATGAAATGTTAGCATAATTGAATTATGGAGAGGGGAAACAAGAAATAGATCAAAATCAAAACTTTGATTAAAGTCCTTGTTACTAGAAGAGCCAGGGGACACGAAGAGTACAGAAAGAAGGCTTTAACATCCACTAAATTTATTCTGTGTCACAAATTCTGATCACCAAATCTTTCATGAAGAGCTGGTCTTCAAAATTTTTGTTGTCAGTAATGAACTCTGTTTGATGTGAAACCATTTATTTCATACTGGGTTTTTTTTTTTTTTTTTTTTTTTTGGTAGCGGTAAAAATATGTCAGATGGTTTTTTAATTTAGTACTTTGAGTTTCGCTCATTGGCCCCAGTCAAATAATGCCTTAGGCCTCAAAGAAAGAAACAGCAAAGGCTTTACCACAGAGAGTTCAGCAGGTGCCTTTCTGCATTAAGCCATCAGCTTCATCAAGAAAACACATGCCTCATAAATGTGAATTGGAACAGAAGTCAACCTTTACAACATCCTCTTGAATAACTGTTTACTTCTTGCTACCAGATAGCCTTGGACATTTGAACATGTTTTAATTCCTTGAGCTTATTGGCCTAAAATCTGTTTCATAGAAAAGTCCTGCCTAGAGGAAACCCAAAATTTGCCTCAGGGCTCTGTGATACAGTAGAAAAACGATATGCTAGGAGAGACTAGAAATGCAGTTCTGATTCCGCTGCACTGCAGGAAGGAAAGTAAGAAAACTATTAATGTAGGGCAACACAACTGATGTGCATACATCATGAAATAAGCATGATGCCACCAGTACATCTGCCTTGTTTTGTTTTGTTTTTTTTTAAGATTTTATTTATTTGACACAGAGAGAGAGAGATCACAAGTAGGCAGAGAGGCAGGCGGGGGGTGGGTAAGCAGGCACCCTGCTGAGCAGAGAGCTGGATGTGGGGCTCAATCCCAGGACCCTGAGATGATGACCTGAGCTGAAGGCAGAGGCTTAACCCACTGAGCCACTCAGGTACCCCAGTACATCTGTCTTAAGTACTCATTGTGTCTTAGCATGGTAAATATCAGTATGTCAATATAAAAGACTTCCAGATGTGGAGCAGAGAAATCCCAATCTGATTTATCTTTAGGAAATCTAATGATGCTAGCAAATAAATAGTGGAAATGTTCATTAGAGATAATGAAGGACTTGGCGATTTGGTACAAAGGAAGTATTTTTTCCCATTACAGAAAAAAAAAAAAGATATGTATTGCATTCATGGGTTTATGTTATTTTATATATTTATCAAGATCCTAAGAGAAATGGTTTTTCTCTGGGGAAGAGAGTTCAATGTTTTAAAATAAAACCTCTCCAAGTTATTCTTCCACACATGCTGAAATAAACAAAAAGTGGTTGTCTTTGATTCACATCATATAAAAAATAAACTTACTGCAAAACTTAAGCCTACTAAAACCTCTAGCAAAATATAGAAGCAAATCTTGTGACACTGGCTTGTCACGATTTCTCAAATATAACCCCAAAACCACAATTCATAAAGAAAGACTTGATAAAATGAATTCTAGCAAAATTAAAAACTTGGGATCTTCAAAAGACACCGTAAAGACAAGTAAGGGCCAGTGAGAGAAAAGAGTTGCAAAACATGTGTCTGGTCAAGGACTTGTTTTCAGAATAGAAAAGTGAACAAACCCAATCTCTCCAGAAACTCTCAAAATGCAATAGCAAACAGAACACCAAATCAAAAGATTTGAACACACACATTAGCAAAGAAGTTTTCATTTGCATTTCCCTAATGCCTAGTGATATGGAACACTTTTCCATGTGCTTATTGTTCATCTGTATGTCCTTTTCAGTGAAACATCTGTTCACATCTTTTGCTCCTTTCCTAACTGAATTTATTGTTTTTTTGAATGTGAGTTTTTGAAAGTTCTTATAGATCCCAAATGCAAGTTCCTTATAGGAATTGTGGTTTGTAAACTTTTTTTTTTAGCAGTTTTTAACTAGTCTTTTCATCTTCTTCAGAGCATTCTTTGGAAAGCCAACGTTTTAATTTCTGTAAGTCAGTTGTATCATTTTTTTTTCTATTTAGTGGACGATGCTTTTTTGCCTAGCTCTAGATCTTGAAGATTGTCTTTAATCAGAAACAAAGACTGTTGGAGTAGGGTAGGTATTGTCAAAAAGGCTGTTTGGTTTTGTTTTTTTGGCTTCAGGGAACAGGCTTTTCCTGCAGGTTTTCTTTCTGTGCCTGCTGGTTCTGCCAGCTCAGATGTGCCCGTGCTCTGGCTGGTGCATAAGGGAAGCAGTAAGAAAAGCAAAGGAATTCAAAGCCCCTAAGTCTTTCCTTAAGTTCCGTAGTCCCTAGGCAGCCCACCTCCTTCTTCCTACCTTTGAGAGACTTTGTATGGGATTCTTTGAGTCCTATCATGACCTTCCAGGACATTTGCCTGGAGCAGCTGTTGGTCATTCTATTGGAAAATCTGAATCTAAAACTTTCCTCTCATTCTCAATAGACTTTCCTATAGGAGTGAAACTTTTATTCTCATTAAAGCATCCTGTGTTGAAGATCTGTGGGTGTGTGCTGTGTGAGTTTCAATATCTCAAGGGTGGATTCATACCAGGTACACAATAATATAGCCTGGGCTGTCAAATTGTATTTTTCACATAATATCTCAAGAGAAATTTTAATTTTTAAAACCTCTACTTGTTGAAAGAAATCATGATTACCTCTACTCATTTCTTAATTAATATAGCTCAGCCAAATTTCCTTTCAGACTCCCCTTTCAGTCTCCTTATTAGTTGTATTGTTTTGAATGCCCTTCAGTTTGTCTCTGACCTAGTGTACAGACCTACTCAGATAATCATCTAATGCACCTTAATTACACCTTGCAGGATAGGACACCTTTTACAATGTTCTGTAGAGGAGACATGCCAGGTGCCTACCTCACAATTCAAGGGTCTCAGAGAGCACCTAAACGTGCCTTATCAGGATCTGCACAAGACACATAAAAGCACCATTAATTGATTATATACATGAATACAATTAATATAGCAATGACCTAACTATGCTTGATTATT
This sequence comes from Martes martes, assembly GCF_963455335.1. Lineage (NCBI taxonomy): Eukaryota > Metazoa > Chordata > Mammalia > Carnivora > Mustelidae > Martes > Martes martes. The sequence continues at coordinate 42,808,446 of NC_137892.1, forward strand.
GCTTGAATATTAAAAAAGATAACAAGTAATATATCATTTTAAATTAAGTATCATAGGGTAGGACTTTCGGCCATGACCAAGAGATAAATATCCCCTCAGTAAATTCTCTCTGAATGCAACTATCCTTTTATACCAAGTGGACAGGAACCATTGTGTCAGCACACTGGAATTTGACTAGAGGCACCGAGAAGACTGAGAAGTGTTTGTCTTTAAAGGTATCCTAAATATTAGAGTATAATAGGGAGCCAATGACAAAACAGAACTGTGGTTTATAGAAGAGTATGACAAAAACAGGGCACTTTTGTGGTTTAAGGACCACATCTTAATAACTGTACATATTGAGCTACACAAGAAGTACAGTCACTGAAAAGGCACAATCCACTTATGGCAAAACTGATGGCAAAGTTTTCTTCCTCCCAAATCAAGGGGAACCCAGTTATCTGTGTTCATGTGCAGTAAGTACAGGCTTAGAAATAAGATAGAAATATCTACAGAAGCAAAAAAGGCACAGAAGGAGGAAGGGTCCTTTCCCTCCCTAAGCCTCAAGAACAGGAAGCAAGAGGTCCTAGACGTGATACTTGGAAAAATCTGGAAGTGGGGGAGATGGATGCCCCGTGGTGAGATCTGTGGGCTATTTTAGGTAGATGGCCACAAGGGCAAGGAGAAGTATATGAGTATTTGGCAGAACCTCGTGTGTGGCATGAGAAGAGGGGAGTTGCCCTGAATTTTAGAGGTAGTCAGGCATGAGATGGAGATGGCCTTCTTAAACCTTGTCACAGAGTTGGAGTTTGTCCCTACAGGGATCCGGAGCCGTTATTGAAAGGTTGCTTACTGGCGAGAGCTGCATCAGATGTGATTCTTAGAAATGCCAATCTGCTCATTGGCTACATGGGTTAGATTTAGGGAGACTGCTTGAGGAATTGGTTAACATCCACCAATTGGTGTAGGAGGAAAGGACAGACTTAGAGCAACTCCTCTGAAGCTGTTTGATCTTGGGCCCCATTACACTATTAAAAATTACTGTGGCTGCAAAGAGCTTTTGCTTTTTTATTTTTCCTTCAAATTTGCCATGGTAGAAATTAATACAGATTTTTAAATTATTAATTTTAATTATCGATGACAAAATCACTACAGAAATGTTCTTTTTATGAAAACTATAAAGCGTTAATAAATAAATTTTTCAAATTAAAAATCTGTGAAAAGAGTGGTATTATTTTATAGTTTTGTAAATCTCCTCAGTGTCCGGCTTACTAAGACAACTGGATCCTCATATCTGCTTCTGTGTTCTGAATAATCTTGTTTTTGTTGATATATCTGAAAAAAAAATGTGGTCTTACATAGACATGATTTGGAAAAGGAAGGAATGCTTTTGTAACCTTTTCAGATAACTTTGGATATTCTTCTTTAATGCTTCACTAAAACTTAAGTAGAGGTAGCTTATAAAACTTCAACTCCAGTGTAAAATTGGAAATATATGAATAAATTTACACATGTTGTTACATTAAAATCCCTTGGTTTTCTTGTGCTTTGAATGGATCTTCTCCCTGTGAATGAGCTTATAACAAAAGTTTTTTGGAAAATACTGGTTCATAACACATTATTCATAACTTTCAAATATTGACACATTTTATTATACGATATTTTAGGAAATCATACTTGTTAATACTCTTGATCTCATCAGAATATCCTTTAAAAATCTAGAAGCAGTCAAGCTGATAGTAATAAATGCTAGTTCTCCAAAACTGTAATTTTCAGTTGAAAGAAAGCTCAAATGTTCTCATTGACAGTATAGATTGTCATTTGGCTTCCTCGTATAATGTACAATGTGCTCACACTGTATATTTTTCAGAAAATGTTTGACAAATACTCAAGTCTGAGTAGCTGCTGTTTTCTGTCAGTCATTCCATTAAAGAAACATCTCGTTCTATGGAAAGTGACGCAAAACTCAATCACACAGAGCTTTTCTTCTAGATAACCATTGTACTGCCCGTATACAACAGAAATGTTTTTGTGTACTTTCCATTTTCTTTTCAGAATATTGAAAAGAGAAGTACTCATTGTTAACATTTAATTAAATTTTACTGTTTTATCAAGGACATTCTTAAGTGAAACTGGCTTTTTCTTTTTTTCTGTGAATACATGAAAGTGACAAATAAAATGATGACTAATGTACTTGGGTATAAACAACTTCTTTGTTTATAAGCAGCCAGCATTTTACCTACCACTGCTTTTGCATCATTAGTTACAGATATTAATACGGTGGGAAAAAGCATGTAACATCATTGAATTAATAAGAAAATTATTTTGAGCTCCATAATCCCTGAAAATGTATCAGAGATTCCTAGGAGAGAGTAGACAATATTTTGAAAACCACTGCCTTAAATTAAAAAGGATCAGAAAAGGATCACGTTAAAATGGATGTAAATATTTGGATAAATAAAATTTCTAAGAATTGTTGTTTTTTAATTCTCTGCTTATGTAGGTGTATTGGAATAACAGTGTAGCCTTTTATTGTGTGTGGTTTTGTCATCTTTTCGGATGACTTCTCTGTATCATTTGTCTAACTGATCTACTTAAAACCTTGTGAAACCAAACCTACCCTTTCCTATACTCACTCAGAATCTCCTGCAATATTGACCATGTAATAATTAAGCACACAATCAGTAAGACTTGATTAGTTTCTAGCTCTTGAAACAGACTAAAAAAAAAATGAACAGTAGATTTGCACTCTTATGCAACCTAACATCATTAAGCACAATTTGTATTATTAAATTACTCTGAAATTGAGACATATTCAAGCATTAAAATTAAAGTTATTGGCATACTAATTACTTTTCCACTTAATTATAATAAAATAGCACAGAACAAATGGTAGAGTTTGTGCAGTAAACAAAAGCCTGGAAGGATAATATCTGCCTGACCTTTTTAGCTATTACTGTAAACATCTATCTCTATGTTTGTGATCTACTTAGGGTTTTAAGTTTTGCATATCACTGTATTTGGGGCCAAGTTTGAAGATGGTAAGAACATAACAAAAGACACAATTATTCATAGGCATAGAGCTTTATCCTACCACAAATTATTAAAAAGAGGGTAAGGCCATTTTAACTGTTCTAGATACAGTTTTGTTCTAATCTGTAGTCCACGACCATGGACATATCAATCAGTTGCTATGTACTTTAATGACTCATCTATTTAAAAAAGGTAAAACTAGACGATCTGTCAACCTCTTTCTTTATTTTTAAACAAGTTACAATCACTAATCTGACCATCGTAATCAAAATGATTACTTTATTATGTATTGAAGAATAGTCCATGATCTATTACAAAACAGAAAAATGAATCAGTTTGGTCACCATTGTAATGCTATGGTGATCTTTTAATCTCTTCCAGATTTTTAGTATGTGCAATTCTGTCCTACATAAAATTATTAGATGTATATCTTTTTTTAGCAAATATAAATATTCAGACTACATTTCTTTCTTTATCCCTATTAGAAAATGGTGGTTTAATTTCTATACTTGTCCCAATATCACTATTGATTGAACAGTGTAAATACAAAATTGGGGTGCCTGGGTGACTCTGGGTTAAAGCCTCTGCCTTTGGCTCAGGTCATGATCCCAGGGTCCTGGGATCAAGTCCTGCATCGGGCTCTCTGCTCTGTGGGGAGCCTGCTTCTCCCTCTCTCCCTCTTTGCCTGGCTCTCTGCCTACTTGTGATCTCTGTCAAATAAATAAATAAAATCTTTAAAAAAAATTGATTTTGTAAAGGAATAGATTAAGCTTACTGAGTCAATATATGAATGTTTTGGAACTCCAGGGTGTTCTCCAAACTTAATTCTTTGATTATTAGCTATACAGTGTTGACTAAAATTTAGAGTTAAAATACTACAACAACAACAACAAAATAACAGGTACCTGTAAATAACTAAGAAAATAAAAACTCAAATAACCTCTCTCTCTGTATATGGAAGGGTCTATTTCTGGATGATAATTAAGTCCCCTTCTAGAGTGGGCAAAGAGTCTTAAGAAATTAGATCTTGGGGCACCTGGGTGGCTCAGTGGATTAAAGCCTCTCCCTTTGGCTCAGCTCATGATCCCAGGGTCCTGGGATCGAGCCCCACATTGGGCTCTCTGCTCAGCGGGGAGCCTGCTTCCCCTCCTCTCTCTGCCTGCCTCTCTGCCTACTTGTGATCTCTGTCTGTCAAATAAATAAATTTAAAAAAAATCAGATCTTAGAGGAGCACTGAGAACAACTTTTAGAATAGGTTGCAGACCTGCTATGAGTTACTTGATGATTTTGTTCTGTCTTATAATAATCTTTTAAAATGTATAATGTGTGACCGAAAAAACCATGATAGTGGTGAGCATAGGGGAGGTGTCTCTTTCTCTCTCTCTTCCCCCATTCTCCACCCCCCCCCCCACTTCTTCCACCTATCCTTCATCATTTGGCTTCTATTATAATAGGCAACTATGCGTGGTAAAAATTAGACCCTCTTTCCAAACATAAAGCCAAACACTGCTAAAGGCATTCAAAATTGGCATTTTTCACCCTGATCAAAACAGAACATTGTGAACTACACTGTTATCTGTACACATAGACAATAAAGTTTATCCTGCACTTGCTTATACAGTTTCCCTATAAAGTCACTTTATCACTAATAGCATAGGAATTGAGTGTACAGCAGTTTTTGAAATAACAGCTAGGAGTTATTGTTTCCCCATTGTTTCCCAAAGAAATCCTGGCTTTATCATGAAGGAACCATCTTTCCTACTCTGAGCCCAGTGTCCCTGGCAGAGTAACTATATCCAGCAACAGTGTACTGACCCCAGAAGCTAGCCAACTGGTACATCTCCTAGGCAGAGTGATTGTTTGAGAGACGGCTTCTGACCTACTTTGGGCCAGCTTCCCCCAAAGCCTTACTTTTTAAAAACATTTAAATTCAGCTAGTATATAGTGTACTTTTAGTTTCAGAGGCAAAGTTCAGTGATTCATCGGTCTTATATAATACCCAGTGCGCATTACATCATGTGCCCTCCTTAATGCCCATCACCCTGTTATCCCGTCGTCCTCTCCCCTCCCCTCCAGCAACCCTCAGTTTGTTTCCTGTGGTCTCTTAGGGTTTGTCTCTGTGATAATGTCTGGTTTTATTTTCTCTCCTTTCCTCTACAATCCTCTGTTTTGTTTCTTAAATTCCACATGTGAGTGAAATCATATGATAATTGTCTTTCTCTGACTGACAAAGTCCTACTTTTGATACTTCTGTATCAAAAAGATATAGCAGACATCTTTTCCTATAAGGGGAGTCAGGCTGTAACATCTGATGGATGGGGGCAACAGTGTAAAATAGTTCAGTCATAACTGACTCACAATGAAAAGTAAAATTTTCTTTAAGCCACTTCAAGTAGGGCATCTTATTTTATGTTTGAAATTTCTACTCTAATAAACATAACATCACATAACTCTGTGCTTTATTTACCTTAATATTTCTTTATTTGCACATTTTCTTAATGAGATTGCTTTTTAATTCTGTTAAAATTTGTCCAGTGTCTCTACGAACTGAGGATACACAAAATATTTGTATACATAAAACAGATCATAAAAGATCAATGCAGTTCTCTCAAATAATGCACTTAGTTATGAGCACAACCAAAAGAAATCTAGTAATTTACTTTTAGTCTATGCTAAAAGCATTATCTCTTAGAGGATTTTAGTTGTATGTTATCAAAAGCAAATTTTAATACTCAGCTTCAAGTATTCTGTATGCAGTTATTTTTGAATTTTTTTATGTATAGATCATACTCTAAATGAGGTAATAGTTTTAACAAGTGAATACAAAATAAATGGTAAAGATACAGTTTGCACACAGAAGTCGCAGAGCAGAATTTAATTTGATCTTTGTCTTGAAAAATAATTTTTTAAAAATATTTTATTTATTTATTTGACACAGAGAGAGAGAGATCACAAGGAGGCAGAGAGGCAGGCAGAGAAAGAGGGAAGCAGGCTCCCCGCTGAGCAGAGAGCCTAATGTGGGACTCGATCCCAGGACCCTGAGACCATGACCTGAGCCGAAGGCAGAGGCTTAACCCACTGAGCCACCCAGGTGCACCGAAAAATAATTTTTGATTATAATAAATGTAGCTTATGTAGAGTGGCAGCTAATTATATCAAAACTCCTAGCTATGTAGGACCTATACATAACATTGACCTTGAGATAGTTTTCTGGGTTTTGCCAAGAGAAGAGCTACTCATACTTTAAATGTTGTAGCTTTCTCAAGCTAGAAGGAAACTTATCCTCTGAAACCTCTACTATGCTGTTTTTCTGGGGATGGAGCAATATTTTCTGACAGTGTAATTGGAGTTATAGTTATATGTTGATACTGAATAGCCTGAGACTTAAAAGTGAGTGCGAGACAAATTCTTATTATCTGCACTCACCAAAAATAGGTACGGCAGCAAAAAGTTAATCATATGCCTCATTTTCAGGAAGACAAGGGAAGCAAAAATGAAGACCTTAAGCTCCTCATTTCAGATTTTGGAACAGAAGCTAAAGCCTTCCCATCATGTCAATAAGCTTGACTTTACAAAAACGTGGGAAAATAATGCATGGAGAAAACGTGTACATTCCTAAAACAAAAGATTGGCTGATAGTCCTCTGAGTATATAATACCATGATCCTTTTTTTCACAAAGACAAGTGTTTCTCGGTGTGGTTCTCAGACTGGTTACACCAGAATCCCCTGAGATGCTGGTTAAAAAGACTATTTTTTGGACTATTTTCGAGCTATTAAATCAGTTTATCTGAGTTGGGACTGAGGGGTCTGAAATTTTAAGAAGAACCTCTAAGGGATTCAATAAATGTTGAAGTTTGAAAACTGCTGGCGGAGAGCTTGGGCCACAATCACCTTTATATCATGATGAGAAGTACATTCCCCCTAATTTTGCACCTACTTTGTGATGGAGTTTTATACAGTTTACACTCACGTAGTTACGGATTCTCCAACCTTCCTTTGTAAAGCAGACTTGGGTTTGTGTCCACCAGCTGATGAAATCCGTTCCATTGGAATTGCCTTCTGGCCAACGATGCTACTTCACTAGAATCTCTCGCTTTATCTTCACAGCATTGCTGGTGTCCTTAAGGGAATATTACTGCCTTTATCCCATATGTTGTAAAAAGAGTGTAAAACAAAAAGATTAAAAGTGAGGATTTTCAGAGGAGTAATGCATATGAGAAAAAAGAAATTACTACAACTACTTTAAGTACTGACTTTTAAAGTTACGCGAACATAAGTGTACCTTATTAAATTTGCAGGAAAAAATAAATAAAATGAAGCATGTATATGACATGTTGGAAATACATTTGACTAAACAGTGACTAAAAAACATCTTGTAATTAGGGATTTTTTAAGAACATTTTTTTCTCCTGGGGATTGGAATTTATCTACCTATCTATCCCCATACATACACATATGTCATTCTAACTCTGCATCTCTTTCGGGAAGTCATTATGCATGAAGTTAAGAGATTGTCTCTGTAAATATTGGGGTCTTTATTCATTCAGTAAATATTTCTTGAACACCTACTACATTGCAGGCAATATTTTAGAAGCAGTATATATTATAAGAACAAACCAAAAATAATAAGGCCCAAGGTCTTCTAAGGCCTCAATTCTAGTGGAGGAGGTGAGACAGCTAGCAAATAGATCAGTAAATCTCTGTCAGGTAATATAAATGTTGTGAAGAAAAATAGAGCAGAGTAGCATGTTTTATAAGTGTGGCCAGGGAAAAATTCTCCAGTAACTTGACATTTGAATGGGAACCTGAAGGAAATGAAGGAGGAATTCGTGTACCTATTTTGGAAGTCTAACTCCAGGCAGTCAGAACAAGTGCAAGGACTGAGGCAGAGGCTTGTGCAGCAAAACTGAGGAGCAGTGGGGAGGGGCTAGAGTTCAGGGAAGAGAGAATGTCTAGAAGGAGATGAGATCGGAAAGGTAGCGGAGGACCAGATCACGGAAACCTTTTTGCTCATTGTGAGGGCTTAGGATTTACTCTGGGTAAAGTGGGAAGCCATTGCCAGGTGTGGAGAATGATACTCCCCGTCAGTTTATGAAGAATCCCTCTGATTTCCACATGGAGAGTGGGCTGTAGAAAAGCAAGGGTGGAAATAGGGATATTGTTCCGAGGCTTTTAAAATAGTCTAAGCTAAAGGAAGTGTTGTCTTGGTCTAGAGCGGTTGTAGTGGAAATAGGGGAAAATGGCTGGCTTCGGTTATATTTCTTAGATATATGATTTGTTGTTAAATAAGAGGTGAATGCAAGAGAAGGGAAAAAAATGACTTAAAAGTTTTTATTCAGAGAGATACTGAAGTAAGGCAGACAGAGGAGCCTTTGAGGTTGGGAGAGAGGAATGGGGGATAAAGTGTTTCATTTGGAACATGCAAGTTTGAGGGGCCGGTTGGTCATACAAGTGGATTTATCAGGTAGGCTGATGGTTATATGGGACTGCCGTTCAGGGAGGAGGTCAGTCAAGGATATAAATTTGGAGTCATCAAATACAAAGACTACTTAAAGCCGAACAACTGGTGTGACCACGTAGGAAGTACGTTTAGATAGAGGACATAGCCAAGAACGAAGCCCCACTGCACATGGCTGTTTAGAGATGCAGGAGATGAAATCCATAAAAGAAATTCGGAAGAAACCAAGAGTGTCACAGGAGCAGAACAGAGTAAGGCGCCTGAGTGTAGATCAGTGCGTGGTGGATAAGGGAGAAGTCAAAGTCTGAGGTTGCTGGGGCCTGTCAGTGTTCAAACAGCCAGTCAGGGTGTTACCTAAAACTGCATTAAGAGTGGGTGATTTAAAAAAAAACAAAAAGAGAGAGAGAGAGTGGGTGATTTTACAAACATACCCTAAAAATAAAATTCAAGTACTATCTACCACTATCTTGAGGTGCACAAAGTATGGTAATTCCACATGCCAATGTAATCTAACAAAGAGAAGAGCCATTGTTTATACAAAACAAATCACTGAAAACCCAAATATCAAAACAGTAGCCGATCTGTGATGTAATTATTACAGGTTTTGTTGTAATTTATAGGGCAGACAGATAATAAATGGTAGTATACTGGGGGGCTTGGGGGGGTAGGAAAAGAATAAATGAAACAAGATGGGATCGGGACGGAGACAAGCCATAAGAGACTCTTAATCTCACAGGACAAACTGAGGGTTGCTGGGGGAGGGGGGTAGGGGGAGGGGGGTAGGGAGAGGGGGTGGGGTTATGGACATTGGGGGGGGTGTGTGCTGTGGTGAGTGCTGTGAAGTGTGTAAACCTGGTGATTCACAGACCTGTACCCTTGGGGCTAAAAATACGTTATATGTTTATAAAAAATTTTAAAAATTAAAAATTACAAAGATAATTGTTTTCCTGTTTTGAAGAATCCAGTACTCCTGTCCTCTTTCTCATTGTCTGGGCTTTCTCATTTTTGTATACTGTTACAGAAAGGTAAATAGGGTTATTATTGCTTTTCTGTTCCAGGTTGGAATGCTTTTTGTACAAGTTGTTGCATAGATAAAGGAAGGTGAAATGAAGTAAATATTAAAACTTTAAAATATGGGTTTTTTAAAGGATGAAATAAATCTATAAATTCTTAATGTATGTTTTGAAATTTGTATGGTATTTTGACAGAGGATAGTGAATTTTATTGGTAATCAGTTTATATGCTTCACTGCCCTCTATTAAACTAGGCCTGATCTGTGTAGGGATGGCAAGTAGGTTCAGTTCTACTCTAGTACGTAATACTGTCACTCTGAGGAGGGCAAATTTAGGTGAGGAAATGTCTGGAGAGCGATCTCATGTTCCCCTGAGTTTTCTCCTCATCAACATACAACACCAGTGATTTTCAAATTTTTCATTTAGCAAATAGAAAAATGTGCTTGTATGCCTTCATAAAATTTCCACATTTATAAGAATTTCATTTAGGATGGTCAGGCTTTTTTGCTTTCCACAGAGGAATAAGGATTCTCCCTAAGAATACCAATGTTTGAATTCCTAATTCCCTCTTTGCTAGAGATGGCATTTCTGCAAACCCAGGCCTTTAAGCCTTGCCCAACAGCACACATTTCCAAAACACATGGTAGTGATTTCCAGATTATCATTTTAATTGAGCCTTGGGAAAACAGTATAATTAATGAGCTCTTTAATTGTGTAGACTTTAAAAAAAATCATCCATTTGTTCTTGGTCTCAATTTATTATAAATACCCAATAAATTAATTGGATCACATGGAGTTTCATGTGGACAGAGGAGGGATGAGATAGTTCAGAATGCTTCCTAAAAATCAGAACTAGGAGAATGTACAGTGATGTCATTATAGTTATATAAAACATGGAATGTTTTTATAATAATAATTACTCAGATACTTTTGTGTTATTGGGCTTTTTTTTTTCTTTTTTGGCATAAATATATAATTATACCATGCCACAGTAAAAAAAAGATAGATCTTTTTTATAGGAAATACATGCTACAGTTTCTTTTTATTTGCTTAATTACATTTACTTCTATATTACTCTTAAAGATTTACACTGAAAGCTAAGTCAGCAATTATAGCAAAAATGATATAAAATTATAATGTAATATTAAGACCATTTACCTGGACGTAACTGGGTCATAACTTTTAATATGGCTTTTGGTAGAGTAATTTTCTCATTACATTTCTAAGGATCTTGTCTTACCAAGTGGAATTTTTCCATTCCGTGGGGTAGGTGATGAAAGCAGTGAATCAGTGACCTTCTCATTTAAGAAACTGGGACAGCATTCCCTGACTAAAGCAAAATATTTTTTGTAATGGTTAGATACAGTTCATATTATTTTACCCAGAAAATAAATTCTAAATGGATATCCCACAATTGGCTTTGTTTTTAAAGTCCTATGTGTCACTTGATCTATTCACATATCTTCCTTCCCCAAATACTTCCTATAAACATTAGAAACAGTGACTTAAGGAAATACCTCCCCATAAATACTATCGGGTTGTTTATCCAGTTTCCAGATATAAATTAATATTACCAAGGGAGGACAGAGAATATATTTGGTCTAACTAGGGATAAAGCAAGCGGCAAAAATTACATGGCCCCAGGCTGGAGCAGAGTCGCCATAGGCCTCAGCCCTAAAAGTGGAGAAGCGTTGGGAGAGGACCTGCCCTCAGCGCCCTGTGGTGTGTCTTTACTTGGTAGAAGGTTCCTCAGTCCGGAACTGGGCTCCAGAAAAGAGGAAACACATTCCTAAGCCATTTCTGATTCTCTCTTTCTCTCCTACACCCATATATATATTTTATTTTATTCTGTTCGGTTAACTTTGAAGGATGAACTGTTAGAGCTACTAAAATATGGAAGGATATGGAGATGTGGATTCTGATACATAATTACAGTGACTTTGGAGTAGCAGCGTCAATTTTTCCTCAGCGCCTTGAATTACGACAGTATAGGGAGGAGCAGGTGGCAAACCTGGAGAAATATTTAAGGAAAAATAAAACTCGTTATAACTTTTTTTTTTTTTTTTTTTTTAAAGATTTTATTTATTTATTCGACAGACAGAGATCACAAGTAGTCAGAGAGGCAGGCAGAGAGAGAAGGGGAAGCAGGCTCCCTGCTGAGCAGAGAGCCCGATGTGGGGCTCGATCCCAGGACCCTGGGATCATGACCTGAGCCGAAGGCAGAGGCTTTAACCCACTGAGCCACCCAGGCGCCCAAACTCGTTATAACTTTAAGCAATTCTTTTCAAACCTTCATTTTCAGGCTCAGAAATCTTTGTAGATGTGAACTCCTTGTGAAAATTCAGTACGTGTCACCCAGGGGAGCATGTGGGGCAGCCCACCCAACATTCCTCTTCCCTGATAAGTCTGTTTTGAAAGTCTATAGTAGCCAAGGACTCTGCTACTCATTTTAAAAAGCAGTGGCTTATACTGTTAAATTTTTAATATGATTTTTGACGGTGACGATGGTGATTAAATCTTTCTCACACAAGTAAGTATTTTGTTCAGTTCAATTTAACGATGCTTATTCTGCTTACTATGTGTTAGGCATGTTGCTGTGGCCATAAGAGTATTTTTTTTTAAATTTTACCATATTTTTACAAAAGTGTTATTTTTTATGGACTTTTCCTGTTTTAAAAGCTTTTAATTATACTTCTGGGTTTACTCCTCATGAATAGTGAGTTCTTCTGTTATTTTTCTTGTAATTTTTGTGGGGGCTTATAAATCAGATTACAATTGTTTTAGCTCAGGCTCTTGTATCAGATTACCAGACACTGGGTGGTTTAAGCAAGAAATATGTATTTCTCACAGTTCTGGAAGCCAGAAGTCTGAGATCAAGGGGCCAGCATAGTTGGGTTCTTCGTGAGTGCCCTCTTCCCGGTTTACAGATGGCTATCTTAATTGCTGTGTCCTCAGGTCGTGGAAAGAGAACTAGCTAGCTCTCTGGCCTCTTCTTTATGAGGGAAGGCCCTAATCCCACTCAAGAAGGCTCCACCCTCAAGACCCAATTACCCTCAAAAGGCCCTGCCTCAAAACCAACACGGTCACTTTGGGATTAGAGTTTTGACATAGGAATTGCGGGAGGACACATTCAGTTCACCATGGGGATATTTTGTGTACTTTAAAGAATTTGAATGATGAACTGGATGCAGACAGGAGAAGAAGAGATATATACGGCATTGATGTGTGCAAAAATTCTCCAAATTTACCTCAGTATGGAAACATAATCTCTTCAATGGCCTGTTAATCAGTGGTGTGAACTCTGGCATTAGTAGAGAAGAGTTCAAGTCTCAGTTATAAGATGCACTTCCTGTCCCTAAGCCCATCCTTTTCCTAGTCTTCACAACTCAGTGGGCAAATCCAGCTACCCAGTGGGTCAGGCCCCAGTTTCTAGCAGCATCCTTACTCTTCCTTGTACCTCCCTACCTGTGCCATCCATCCACATTCCTGTTGGCTCTAAACCCAAGCATATCTTCATTGCTCATCTTCATTGCCGCCATTGTCATCCAAGACGTGCGCACATTTCTCTGAGCTTTTTGTCGTGGTGTTTCCATTGCTTTTTGCATTTCTACCCTTGCTGTTGTACAGTCTGCTCTCCATAGTGCAGCGATTTAAAAAATCATTGTATTCTGTCTGCTTCATAACACCCCTCTCAACCTTTACAATTCAAATGAAAGCTAAGCCTTTACCCAGAGTTTTTAATTCCTACCTGACTAATCTGTTTACTGTTCTGTCCTCTTCCTGTCCCTTCCTTTTCTTTGCCAACTCCAGCCACACTGGCTTGTCTTCTCTTCCTCAAAATGCCTTGTCAGTCCCGCCTCACAGCCTTCTCTTTTGCTCATTTCTCCTTCTGAAATGCAATTTCTCCTGATCTCCACAGGTCTTACTTGGGCTAGTCAATCACATACCAGTTACAAAGCCACTTTCTCAAAGGAATCTCACTCTTTGGTCAATTAGGTTAATTGCATATTTTGATTCTTTGTATGGGACTTGTGCTAGGACTTTGTTAAAGTGTGGGACTTGTGCTAGGACTTTGACCTTGTTAAGGAGAGCCCCAGGGTGTGGGATGGGGAGCCACAGTTCAACAAAAGACTAAGAGAAACAGAGATAAAGAGGTTTGTTACTCACAGGTCCTGGAGGAAAGACACCACCCACCACTGCACATCCAACAGGGAGGCTGAGGCAGAATGTAGGCGGAGAGAGGCAGGCCCTGGGGCACATGCCTTTTTAGGAGTCTTGGGCTAAGACCAGATTGGTCAATTCAAACCAAAAGGAGCCGGGTTTTAGTAAATTCTGCGGGATTCTTATATAAGGGGCTGACCAGTGGAAGGCTTCAGGAGGCAGGGGAGACTTTTTATCACAGGGACCGTTGGAGAAGTCATATTAGAAATGTACGTTGACTAGTGACTGTGGGTTGTTATCTAGGGTGCGTGCTTGTGTGGGGGGTGGGAGTAGTGTTGGTTAAAGGTTCTGCAGGTCAAACAAGACGGATGCTGAGCAACAGCCTCATGGAGTAGCTCAGCTAAACCCTCTACAATTTGCCTTTGTTATTTCATTTCCTGGCTTGCATATTTGCTTCTGTATATTGTCTGTCCTCTCCCACTAAAAAATAAGCGCCAAGAAAGGAAGTTGTGCATATTAATCACTGCAAAATCTCTAGGCTTCTAACATGAGGACATAGTAGTCTCTCAATTATTATTATTTACTATAAAAAGGAAGAAAGTCTTCACAAATAAAAAGGCCAGCATAATGTACTTACACTTTCAAGGATCTTACTGGTATTATATGATCGCCATACAGAGTTTACCAAAACCTGGTAAATATTAGGAGTTCAGAAAGTGTTAGCATGGTTACTGTGTCCTTACCAAATTGATCAAGAATGCTGGGGCTGGTTGGCCTCTGAATGGAACCAGTTCTCTCTAGGTTAGTTCTTTCTAAAATGAACTGATGGCTGCATAAAGTTACCATTCATCATTCTCATTCTCTGAAAGACCAGGCTTAGTACATCATTTCTAGCTTTTAGAAAGATCTTCATCTCCAGTGGTCTCTCAAATTTCAGTGGAGATTTCATAGTATTTTGTAAGTTTTTTCAAAGGGCTTCTCGTACTTCCCTTTATCTTAATTCACACCCCCCCCAACCAATTCCATTTCTTGAATAGACGAGGGAATAGATGGCCATAATTTTAAAGTGATTTGCTTTAGCATCCTGTTTTCTTCTCAATGTTTAAAAATTAGGATTAGTTTCTTGAGGTCCTTTGAACTCTGTCACTCTTAAAATCGTGATGTTAACTATTTTCTTACTTTTGATTGCATTTTGAGTTAATGGCTTCAGGAAATTGTTGTTGAACAGCCCAAAGGGTATGCCTGCTAATCACAGCAGGAGCTTTGAGCACGGTTCTTAATGTCAGTACTTTTAAGGCTATGGGGTTAGCAGGTGGATGTGGCCGTAATTAACCAAAGAAATATAAAACTGACACTTTGTTTATAAGAAGCTGAAATCAATAAGGGTAAAAAAGGCTGGTATCCACAAGTAAGTAAACACTATGAGAGCAAAGAACAGCTCTGCATTATACTAATATCCTTTGTGATAAAGAAGATATGCCAAGAGAAAAACATACATAATATAGTTTGGGCAACTCTCACTTAAAAACATATGAAAAGAGTTAATTTGATGTCATTAAGCTTCAAAAATAGTATAACCTAGCTGTGTCTATGTAAATGTCAAGTGATTAGGCATCTCAGTAAAGCACTGAATTTCATGTTCACGTTCCTATTATTAAGTGTTATTAAAAACGTCTTATTCTGGGGGCACCTGGGTGGCTCAGTGGGTTAAAGCCTCCGCCTTCAGCTTGGGTCATGATCCCAGAGTCCTGGGATCAAGCCCCACATCGGGGTCTCTGCTCCTCGGGGAGCCTGCTTCCTCCTCTCTCTGCCTGCCTCTCTGCCTACTTGTGATCTCTGTCTGTCAAATAAATAAAATCTTTAAAAAAAAAAAAAAAGTCTTATTCTGGGGGTGCCGGGGTGGCTCAGTTGGTTGGGTGTCTGACTTTTGATTTCGGCTCAGGTCATGATCTCAGGGGCATGAAACTGAGCCCTGTGTCAGGTTTTGTGATGGGCGTGGAGCCTGCCTAAGATTTCTCTGTCCTCTCTTCTGCTTGCATCCTCGCTGGCTCGCGGGCGCGCTCTCTCTCTCTCTCTCTCTCTCAAAACAGCAACAACAAACAAAACGAAATGAAAAAAGCCAACAAAAACCTCATTCTGAACATTTTGTTCCTCATGTTTGATATCTCAAATGCTGGTGAGGGAATGGCTATTGGAATCATAGTCCTGATCCATGTAATTTTCTTCTCTGTCCCTTAGGGCTTTGTGATGAAAGAACTCAGAAGAAATGTGCAGAGGCAGGCGCCAGGTGTCCCTTGGCACATTAGCGTTTGGTAGGGCAAAGAGGCAGATAAACATCTCAACATCCACCCCCCCCCCACCTCTGCACTTGATGTTTACACAAAGTAACAAATTGCCTCCATGCTCTTGCTTTGTCTTTGGTTCTCCCTGGGGTATACCTGAACTTTGTCTCAGCTCACCGGTATCCCCTCAAGGATGCCGGACCCTATGACTCCCTCCACATTTCCCTAATGGCATCCCCAAGACTCATGGATTCCAGAATCTTTATCTACTACATAAACTTTTGGCCCTTTCAGGAATGTTCTTTCAGTTCAACACTATCCTTATTTATTAGGAGCCTAATACCTACCAAACCTTCTCCAAAGGCAGGGTTCAGATAAAAACACCACATAAGATAACATTTCCTCTTTGAAAGTGTTTACAATCAAGTGGAGGCCGGTACATAAATACAGTTTTAATTTAAAGTAAAAGGGATAATACAGAGTGGTTGTTACTAATTTTGTTTATGCTTTGGAATTTCTAGAGAGCTTTTTAAAAATATCAATATCCACGCTTCATACTGACCAATTAAATAAAAATCTTTGGTGCTTTTCAAAGCCCCCACAGATGATTTCAGTGTGCAGCTAAGACTGAGAAGTATACCCAGTTGCTAATACGCTAATAGGAACATGAGAAAAATAAGGAAGGTTTTTTTTTAAAAAAGATATTTATTTATTTATTTGGCAGAGAGAGAGAAATCACAAGTAGACAGAGAAGCAAGCAGAGAGAGGGAGAAGCAGGCTTCCCGCTGAGCAGAGAGCCCGATGCGGGGCTCGATCCCAGGACCCTGAGATCACGACCTGAGCTGAAGGCAGAGGCTTAATCCACTGAGACACCCAGGCGCCCCTGTTTTATTTTTTTTAAGGTTATGTTGGAGCTAACTCTCGTGGAATGGGTGAGAGTTGTCTGGGACAGGGTAGGTGAAATGCTGGCATGGACACTCTGAGGGAAGCAAATGGCATGAAAAACTGTCATAGATTCATTGGCTTACTTGAAATCTTGATATTTGTGTGAAGGAAGTTTTTAAACCTCTTTCATTCTACCTCTTGTTAATATTTCTCTAGTCTGGGTACAGGGGCACGTGGCCTATTGCACAGGTTTGGGGTGGAAAAACCCCACAAATGTTTCTGAAAATATAAGAATCCAAAATATAAAACCTGAAAATACTTACTCCATTGCTTTAAGAAAGTTTTACTCTGTTGATATATATTGATATATATATATATATATATGCACATATATATATATACACACACACATAATTTACATAGGCTTCACAAAAATAGGTATTCTTATCTTTAAATCCTATTTACTAAATGAATAATCATGTCCAAGTTTTTATTGTGAGCTCATCTGTAAAATATAATAATTTTACTATGAATATAATTTTTCCATTTATACATATGGTTGGGTAGCTGATACCCAAGCCAGGCTGTTTTACTGGCATGAACAAAAAAGCAAGTAATTACAAAACCGTCTCCCTTGCAAATCAGCCATATTTCCTACGAAGTAGAAGATTTTTTCTCTGACTTTCCTTTTTTTCTTCTTACCCTTCTCTGTAATATAAATTGACCCAAATGGATGCTTTTCATGAATGGAGCTCTCTGGATGAGATACACTTACAATTTTGTTTATTTTACATATCAACTTATTGTTTCATATGTAATGATAAAACCTTCTCCCCAGGTTTTAAACAAGTGCCATAATTAGTTCTTTATGAAAAATAACCGTATTTTAAACTGTGGAAGTACATTTTAATCGCAAATCTCTTAAGTATGCACTTTGTAAAGGTACACAAAACCTATTCTGACTCTGTTACTGAGTCTTTACATATGCATTCCATAACTGAAATGTTGTATCCTACCAAAAACTATCATATTTTAAATTAAATTAATTAACTAATTTATTAATTTATTCTCACCATTGCACATACCCTCCCCAATGTCCATTTTTTATTGGAAATTGAGGAGTCTGGATTGTTTGAATTTGAAATAAAACCACTAGATGGTGCTCTGGATCACGAATACCAGAGAAATATCTGACTCTAAAAGTACAGGTCTTAAACCTAGTGTTACCAAGGCAACCTGCCTAGCTTGGTCTGGTAACTTCTGTTCCTTTCCCCGCTCCTTCTCTTTCACTCCTCTATCCAAAGAACTGGTTTTCTATTTTATGCACATGGATTTATATAAGGTCTATTAAGGAAGAAAAAAAAAATGCATTGTATACCATTTTGGAGTAACCACTATATGCTGGTTAATTTGAAGGTAATACAATGGAAGTTTTGGGCAGGGTCTGAAGTTGTTTATGAAGTCATTTAGGATGTAAATCATAAAGCAAAAAAATTAGAGAAGCATAAAATACCCTGTTTAGTACTCCATATGAGCTATTCTTTGTATGTATGGTTTGCTCAAGAAGGCACCATATCACAAATTAGCAGATAACTTATATGAACCTCCAAACAGTGGGTTACATGGGACAATTTATTCAATTTCCCTAGTGTTAATTTTCTTAGATGTTTGGGTTAAACTAAATGGTTCTATGACTCCATCTAGTATGATATTTCTAATCTCTAGAATTATAGGGTTTGCATGAAAGGTTACATTAGGCCACAGTAGTCAGAAAAACTTTGTGAGTGAATAGGAAGTTCCAGTGCATATTTGAAAAGGCAAAAGTCTGAAGAAGAGAATTGAGAGAGGAATTTGATACTAACACCCAGACATGTAGAGACTGGAAGTATGTTTGTTCACCTGAGAGGTTTCAGGTGCTCACATAGGAAATTCACTGTGTACACTTGGAGATTTACGCTCTCTCCCAAGTACTTAGAAGTGAAGCACGGCCTTAAGGTTTACAGCAGAAAAACAAAAACATAAAGGTTTAGATTGTCTTTCCACAAAAGTCCTTTAAAATTCTGGTGTCTGCTAAATTAAAATGGCAAAAGCGGGGGTGCCTGGGTAGCTCAGTGGGTTAAAGCCTCTGCCTTCGGCTCAGGTCATGATCTCAGAGTCCTGGGATCGAGCCCTGCATTGGGCTCTCTGCTTGGCGGGGAGCCTGCTTCCTCCTCTCTCTCTGCCTGCCTCTTTGCCTGCTTGTGATCTCTCTCTGTCAAATAAATAAATAAAATCTTTTAAAAAAAATGGCAAAAGCGTAATTATGGTGTATATTCCTGTGGCGGGGGGGGGTGGATGGTATAGCTCATTTTGATCAGTATAGTCTCTGAGGAGGCCCTGCATTGGAATTACTGGCGTAGTTTGTTGCAACTGTATCTTCTTGGGCTATACTGAAAACCTACTAAATTAGAATCTCTTGATGAGTTCTGAAAATTTTCTTTTTTGACAAAGTCCTTAGAAAACCTTGAGGGGTATCCTAAGTTGAGAACAGCAGCCATTACCTACAAAAGGGCATTAATAATTTGAATAAATAAGCTGAATAAATGAACAATTTGAATAAATAAATAATTCAAATAAATAAGTAAATAAATTGTATAAGAGACAGGAGAAGTATCTGAAAACAGGATATTCTATCTGTTTCTCAAGAGGAGATAGAGCCTTGAAAAGCCCATCCACTGAGACAATGAGACAAAGGACTTAGGGGTATTCTGTTTTGACATGTCATTAAGTTTCAGAAAAGTAGTGTTTGATTAAATTTCCATCCTCTCTTATGTGGCCCAAATCAATATTGTATCCTGTTTAGGGTGATTTTTGATAGATAGTTAAATGACTTAATGAAGGAGGAGAAATGTACTGGGTAGAATTTATAACAAATAAAAAAGAAGGGAACCTCATGGGAAGACATTAGAAGAGCTCACTTGTTTAAACTCAACCATCACATTCTCAGATCATTCTCAGATATTAACTTCCTTGACCAATCTATCTTAATCATTACATTCCAGCTTTCTCTCTTATCTCTGTTACTTTACTAGAGACTCACCACATTATGAGAGTATTACATTCTATGTATTTACTTATTTATCGTCTATTTCTACACGTTTGTTTTCGGCTCCTGGTAGCAGGTCAGTTTCTTTTTTTCTTCATCAACATAGTATCAGCAGAGCATACTGAGTGGCATACAATTGTTGAATAAAGGAAAAAAATTATAAGTAACTGAACTGGTTTATAAATAAATCATGTAATTTTATTAATGAAAAGAACATGAAACACACAAAGTATTTGTTATCAAAATTTTTCACTTATAGGACTTCATTACACAGTTATTGGGTTGCAAAAGCCTACCTATTGCAACTCTTGATATCGTAATGTTCATTTGAGGGTTTTTTTTTTAATGATATCTAATGGATAGAATATTTGATGGCATGTGTAAGACACTGGAAAAGGAAGAAGTAAAGAGTTTGGAACACTCATGGAAGAACTAATCAGAATAGGAGGCACATCCCTGAGCGTGTAGAATGGGGAACAGAGAACCACGGACTATTTCCTCCTGTCTGATGCACACATTCTGTGAACACAGCCTGCAACTGATGTTTTTCTAGCAGGGCACCATTAACTGTTTTAACAAAAACATATTTACTACAGCATCTTCTAAGACATTTTGCAGGAAACTTTTAAAGATTGACTTAGGAAGAAAATTTCCGTGACCTATTGAAATTTGAAGTTCTGTAAATTGAATAAAAAATATACACGAGGCATTAATTAACTTCAGAGTTTTCTCTTGACTGAACTCTTGAGTTTCCTGTTAGACTCAGTGAACGGGCCCTGCTTTAGAAATACCTAGAAGGGTTTTAAAAAGTTTCTAATTCTGTCTAGTTCTGTAATAGTGTGATGCTCTTATTACCATTTTGTATGTAATTGGCCATTAAAAACATAATATAATTACTAGATAAAAGTAAAATTTCTGGAGAAGTGCTATCATACAGTAATGGAGATATAACTTACAAATATTTGGAAAAGTGCAATTTTCACCTTCTCCTGAAGATAATTGAAAATGTTCTTTTTGAGTGGGTACATTTATGACTATAGGTTTCTTAAATCTTGATGGAACTTGTGGTTCTAATACTGTTTAAACTCGTGCCTCAGGAGAGAGAATTTTCAAATTATTCCATGAGGCTGGCATTACCCCAGGACCAAAGCCTGTCAAAGATATTACAAGAAAAAGGTAGTAAATCCCATGAACATAGATGGAAAAATTTTAATAAGATTTTAGCAAATCAAATCAATGGTTTTAGCAAATCACTAAAATTTAGCAAATCAAATTTAGCAAATTTTGCTAAAATGCTAATAAAATTTTAGCAAATCAAAAAAATGGTTTGTTTTTTTTTTTGAAGATAAAAAAAAAGAGTAAGACGTGGTGGCAAATGGGATTTATCCTTGGTAAGCAAGTTTGATTTAACACTTGAAAAATCAATGTAAATTGCAGGGTGCCTGGTTTTCTCAATCACTAGAGCATGTGACTCTTGATCTTGGGGTCATGAGTTTGAGCCCTACATGAGACACAGAGCTCACACACATACTAACAATGGAAATTACTATGTCAAAATACCAAAAATGAAAAATCATATGATTGACTCAGTAGAATTGAAAAACCATTTAATCAAATATAACATCAATGTCTGACAAATCTGTCAGCAAATGAGGAATAAAGGGAAACTATTCTATTTTGGTGAAGAACATCTGCAAAAATCCTAGAACTACCATCTCACTTATTAGTAAAAAACTGAACGCTTTCTCCCTAAGATCAGGAAAGAGACAAAGATATCTGATTACACTATTTATTTTAAACACTGTATTGAAGTTTTCATCCAGTGCAATAAAGCAAGAAAAAAGTCATTTAGGTTGGAAAGTAAGATAGTTTTCTCCGCATATATTTGTCTATATACAAAAAGAATTTTTCAAAAAAGCAAACAACAAAAAACCTGAAAAGTGTTCAGTGAGTTTATTAGCAAGTTTGAGGTTTCAGTTTACAGAAATCAAATGTATTTCTGTAGGTTAGCAAGGAATAATGAGAAATTGAAACAAAATATATTTAAAATAGCATCAGAAAATAAAAGAGATGAATCTACCCAAAACAGCAAAACAACTGTATCCTGAATACTACAAAACATTGCTGAAAGAATTAAAGATCTTAATTGATGGAATGATAATACCATTTTCATAAGTCAGAAGACTTGCAGCAAATCCTTGGAAATCTAGTGTACAACAAGATTACCATAGTTAACCATACTGTATTGTAAATTTCATTTTTAAATTAACTTTTATTTTAGAACATTTTAGAGTAATGTGAAAATTGAGAAGATAACACCAAGTTCTGATACACCCTACGCTCAGACTTCCTCTTGTTAACACGTTATGTTCATATAAATGTCAGACCTAACGAACCAATACTGATAAATTATTATTAACGAAAATCCATACATTATTCAGGTTTTTAAATTTTTACCTAATAATTTTAAATGAGCGTTCCATCCAGGATATCACATTCCCTTTAGTACTTACATCTCCTTAATCTCCTCTAGACTGTTAACTGGTTCCAGACTTTCCTATTTATTTATTTATTTATTTGAGAGAGAGACAGAGAGAGCATGAGCGAGGAGAAGGTGAGAGGGAGAAGCAGACTCCCCGTGGAGTTGGGAGCCTGATGCGGGACTCGATCCCAGGACTCCAGGATCATGACATGAGCTGAAGGCAGTTGCTTAACCACTGAGCCACCCAGGCGCCCGACTTTCCTTATTTTTGATGACCTTGGCAAGTTTGCAGAGCACTGGTCAGGTATTACAGAACGTCTTCGTTTGGAGTTTGTTGATTTTTTTTATGATTAGAATGAGGTTATGGGTTTTTATGAGAAAGGTTAGAGAGGTAAAGTTCTATTTTCAACCATACCCTGAGAAGAGTACATACTAATAACGTGCTTTTTCACTGTTTAATGTTAAAATTCATTATCTAGCTGAGATAATGTGTATCATGTTTCTCTAGTGTAAAGTTACCCAGACCTTTCCTCTTCCTTTCTGTAATCTTTTCAAGAAAGTCACTGTGTGCAGGCCCACTTAAGGAATGAGGAGTTATAGTCCAAGGTGAATATCCTCATAAATTATTTGGAATAATTTTCCAGGTCTGCTCTCCCCACTTACTTGTTTATTCAATCTTTTATTTTGGTTTTGACTCATGGATATCTATTCTATGCATTGGGTCATAATCTAATACTACTTTATTAATTTTGCTGCTCAAATTGTTTTGGCTTTGGCTACTGGGAGCTCATTGGCTCCTGCTCTCTGACACACCCCCATTATTGCAGTGTTTGCTTTTTTTTGGGGGCACTTCCATATTTTATGTCACTATATATATCTTACATATTCACTGTCTCAGTTCTAGACTGAGCTATTTCTCCAAATTATCATGGTTTCTTTTATTGGAGAATAGTATTCAAGACCAAGATATGAGCATTAGGGCTATGCTTAGTTCTACTTGTGTATCATTGGTTCTATACCTTTCAGCTCACAAAGCAAAGAAATAAGTGTGTATATTAACCTGTGTGTGTATTTCTTCATGTATTCATTTGTACCTATATTCAGTTTCTAACTCTACTGTTCTTTCCTTTTTCCCTTGTCTGTAACCTCCCATTACAGTGGGAGCCTGGCTCCCACCATCCTCTAAATTAATTTTCAATTCATATACCATATACATGTTTAGTATCTTCAGAGTTTGTTAAACCATATTGCAGGGGAAATTTTCACATACTGCAGGGCATTGCTTTTATACAGTCATTTGTCTTTGGTCTTGCAGTCACCAATTTTTTTTTTTTTTTAAGATTTAATTTATTTATTTGACAGAGATTGCAAGTAGGTAGAGAGGCAGGCAGAGAGAGAGAGGTGGGGGAAGCAGGCTCCCTGCTGAGCAGAGAGCCTGATGCGGGGCTCAATCCCAAGACGTTGGGATCATGACCTGAGCTGAAGGCAGAGGAGTAACCCACTGAGCCACCCAGGTGCCCCATCACCAATTATTTTTAAAGTTTCTTAGGTCAGAACCTTCCCCCCAACCCATCAGTGAAGCATTTCATAGACTTGCAATATTAATAGATTGTATTGTCATAGCCTGAATTTCATCCCGAGATTCTCCAATCTCCTTAATGATGTTTAAACTTCTCATAATTAAGGTTCATTTTCTTTTCTTTTTCTTTCTTTTTTTTTTTTTCCTGTAAAGTTCCATGGGTTTTCACAAAGACAGTGTCATGTATCTATCATTAGAGTAGGATACAGAATAGTTTTGCCACTCCAAAAAGTCCCCTTTCGTCTCTTCAACCTCCCCTCTCCCAAAACCCCTGGCAAAAACTATTTACTGTCACTGTAGTTTTAGCTTTTCCAGGATAACATACAAATGGAATTTTACAACATAGAGCCTTTAACTTCTTTCACTTATGATTTTACTTAAATATGCATTTAAGATTTATCTATGTTTATGCATAGCTTGATAGTTCGTTGATTTTACTATTAAATAATATTGTTTCTTTCCTCGTATACCTATTGAAGGATATCTTGGTTGTTTCCAACTTTTGGTGATGATGAATAGAAATATGTATTTTTACAGTGCATATTTTTCTGTAGACTTAAATTTTCAAAAAGTTGGATAAGTATCTGAGAGCACAATTGTTGGATTGTATGTTAGGGTTATGTTTATCTTTGTCAGAAACTGCCAAACTGTCTTCCAGAGTGACCATGCCATTTTGTATTCCAGCTAGCAAAGAATGAGAATTCCCACTGCTCCAATGTTATCCTTTTGAATTTTAGTCACACTTAGAGGTGTGTAGTGGTATTCATAATGTCTTTAATTTGAAATTTCCTAATGAAAAAAATGGTGAACACTCTTCATATCCGTATTTCATATACTTATTTGCCATCTATGTATCTTCTTTTGGTGAAGGGTCTTGGCCATTTTTCAGTAGGCTTTTTTTTTTTTTTTTAATTGTTGAGTTTCAAGAGTTCTTTGCGTATTTTGGATATCAGTCGTTACTCTAATATGTGATTTGCATATATTTTCTCCCTGCATGTGGCTTATCTTTTCATTCTCTTAATAGTGTCTTTTGTATAACCATTTCTTTTTTATTTTAATTTTTATTTTTTTGACAGCTACTCACAAGTAGGCAGAAAGGCAAGCAGAGAGAGAGGGGGAAGCAGGCTCCCCACCAAGCAGAGAGTCTGATGCAGGGCTCAGTCCCAGGACCCTGAGATCATGACCTGAGCCGAAGGCAGAGGCTTAACCCACTGAGCCACCCAGGTGCCCCAACTATTTCTTTTTAAATATTCATAAAGTCCAACTTGTCAGCTTTTTTCTTCCATGGATCAAGATCTGGTTGAGAGCCAGGCTATGTTTAATGTTCACTTTAGATACAGATACTCTATAGAGCATCTACAGATGCAGCCTTCAAATTGCTTCATTGTCCTTGTTCTGGCCTCCCCTCTTGTCTTTGAGACTTTGCTCTGCACTGTCACTAGAGAAGAGTTACCTGTCTTGCAGCTCTGTAATTTGTAATACACTGTTACTATACTGGAGGCTCACTGGCACAGTGGTAGGATGTGGATGAGGCTCAACATTCTCAAAGTACTTGGGATGAGTGTGCCTCTGTGTTGGAACTGTAGCCTTCCCAAGTGTTTCTCTTACTCCTCCAGTGATCCATAACTTTTGTCTCCTAGTTTCTAGATGTATTTTTTTTTGAAGCCCTATGCTCTTTTTTCTTTTTGTTTTCATTTTTTAATCCTCTTAAGTAAGTAAGACAGGAAGTCTGGAGGGGGCTGGAGTGCGGAAGATGTACCATTCTGTACCTGGGATAGGTTTCAGAATTGTGTTCTAGTGAATTTGTTATGGACAAATCTGCTTGTGTTTCACAGTAGTTGAGCTTCCTCTACCCCTGCCAGGGCCAAGAGGTGATATTTCTTGAATCCTTGCTATGAAACCATGGTGAGGTCCTAAAAAGAAAGCCCAGGTTAACTGTGAACACATCCTCTCACTCCCAATAAGAATGTGGCCCCTAGAAATGTTTCACTGAGCTTCTGGTAACTTGCCAAAATTATTATTTAAATATCCCTACCAGTTTTTGGCTTGAGTGTCTTCTACTGAGCAGATCGTGGTTGGACATTCATCTTTCTGGATGTGCATGTCTCTCTGGATGGGGGGTGGCAGTATGCTTTGTGATCTTGGTTTTCTCATGGATCCATAAAATTGATGATTTCCAGTTTCTGCAGCTTTTTTTTTTTCTTAAGATTTTTATTTATTTGACAGAGGGGGTGGGGAGAGCACATGCCGGGGGAGCAGAAGAGGGAGAGGGAGAAGCAGGCTCCCCACTGAGCAGGGAGCCCAACATGGGGCTCAAGCCTAGGACCCTGGGATCATGACCTGAGCCAAAGGCAGACACTTAACCAACTGAGCCACCCAGGTGACCTTCTGTAGCTTCTTTTTTGATTTAAGTATGGGAGTAATAATTCCAAACTCTTTATAGTTGGAGCTGAAACTAGAACTTTTCTTTTTATTCCTTTTTCAATAAATATTTTTTAAGAACCTATTTAGTGCATGAAACTCTTTAGCACTGAGGATGTAAAAGTAAACAATTGTACCTGTATGGACCCTAGCATAAAAAAAGACATTAAATAAATCCTTACATAGCTAAACAATCTTTATGGCAATAAAAACAGAGATAAATGTAATGAAGGAAAAACAAGGGATGCTATGAGAGTGCATATTAAGGTAACCTACACAGCAGGTTTGCTAGAGTATCAAGAAATTCAATCAAATTAAGTTATTGAATTGCCATAATTATAAGATACCTACATGTATCTACAGGTTTTTTATTTTTTTTTAGCAGCAATTAGATGAGAGAAGAGACAATTTAATTTCTGGATTTATTAAGATAATTTTTTAATGAGTATTAAGCTCATTAAATCCTCTTTTTTTGGAATATGAAATAATATAGGGAAAAAAAGTCAAATGTTCAGTTAAAAACATCTGATATACCAAAAGAGTATTATCAGCCTAACTCCTCTTAAGGAATCAAAATGAACATTTTCGGGTTGAGAACTAACCAGAGATCAAATAAAACGTGTGTTTCTAGTTGAACATCAGATTTAAGGACAAAGCAGTTTTAGGTAAACAGTTTTTAGCGGTAGCTTTTTAAAAGCCTGTTATGCATTAGAAAAGTAAATTGCATTATTCAAAAATGTAAAGCATTTCCCAGAACAACTGAGCGCAAAACCATTTATCAACAATTTCATCTACAATTATTCATAAAAATAGATTTGAATACATGGCAGGATTCTTGGGTAGGTCTAGATAAAGAGTGTTCTATTTAAAGATTAAACTGGAATTTTTTATAAACATATAATGTATTTTTATCCCCAGGGGTACAGGTCTTCACAGCACTCACCACAGCACATACCTTCCCCAATGTCCATAACCCCACCCCCCTCTCCTGACTCCCCTCCCCCCAGCAACCCTCATCAACTGCAATTTTTAAAGCAACACTTGGTCCTTGACTATTCAGTTACTGATAACAGAGCCAGTATTTCTTCACCAGCTTTAGGAGCATTTGCTGAGTTCTTATGCTTAGCCTTAGGATGGTCATTTTGGTGTATATCAGAAAACAAGGTTATGATTCCTATGTTCTATTAAAATGTAGTATTTGGAGAAAATGTGTACAATTCGGGAAATTCAGTAATAAGTATTTGAATGTTAAATTGTGTGAGATAATAGGTTCAAAACGAGTTTAGAGAATGAATAATGGAGGGAGGCTTCATGACTAGAACTGTCAAGAGTTTGGCTGAAGAGGGAGGACATGTCCCCATTTGAGTTGAAATGTGTTTGGATCACCAGGAGAGAAGAAAGTGAAGCGGGAGAGCAAGGTTGTTGTCTCCCGGAGTCCAAGAACAAATCTTGTGGATAAAGGAGAGTGAGTAAAATGATAAGAGTTTCATTAAGTGAGGATACAAAAGAAACTCTCAGCAGTGAGAGAGGTCCCAACAGTGTTGCCAGTTTGGGTCTCCACTGACCGTCTTCTACTGAGAACTGACCAGGGAGCTTGTGACCTTAACATTCTTATGACATCTTGGTTTGAGTAAGGACTGGTGATAACATCTTTAATGGCTTACTTCTTTTTAGAGTCTGGTTATTCTTTGTTGATCACAGGTGACTATCATTAAAAAAGGCCCCTCCCCCAACCCCAGACATCTAGGGCAGGGTGGTCTAGTGCATTCTCTGATCTCTGGTTTCTTTACACCTCCACATTTTGGGGATTTCTGTGAGTCTGATCACATACAGAGCTCCTTATCTATTTCTCCCTACCTGGCCCTGCCTGTCCTACTCAAACGGGTATTATTCAAGACAAAGATTCAGTCTGTATGGAGATTGAGATAAGATAAATGATCTCTGAACCAAGAGGCTAGGACCTTGGAGGACCTGAATGGTCTACATCATGGGACAGGGAGTCACTCCAAGGCTCTATTTTGCTTCCCAGGCTGGAAACTACCTAGAGGAGACATGTGTTGAGTCATTGATCATTTTGACTCTAGCAGAGAAGTCCAATCCAAAACATTGTCCAAAACAACGACCTGGCTGTTTGATGGCATTTAGTTGGGTGATTTAGTTTCTTATGCGCAAGTTAAATAGGACATTTCAATAAATAATATTTTGTAATCACAGGGCACAGAATCTTTATCACATCTTTAATTAGATCAAATAGTTTTTTTTTTTTAAACTTTTTTGGTGGCCCTAAAAAATGGAGTACCAAAACAAGTTATTGTATATTTTAGTGTTTTAGGGTGGGAGTTAAAGGGCACTGGTTCTCATAAACCATGTAGGCAAATTATTGGTAATAATTTGTAAAATATTTAGTCCCTGCTAGTCTTTGAGAGAATTGTGGTGTTCCGGAGGATTATGTGAAGTAAGACACTGTTTTTTATTTCCTCCAGAATGGTACCGACATTTATAAGCCATGGGCATTTAAGCACATTTTACCTTAACCACAAAGGAACACACATATCTATAGAAATGCAATTTAGTTTTGAAACTAACACCAATACCCAGCTCAAACTCCTCAGTTGAGTTCTTTTCTGGTTTTTGGTACAAAGTCTCTGAGTACAGAATGAAACGGAAAGCCATGCTGAGAGCAGGACCAGAAGATCAAGCTGCCAACACAAAAAGATATTTGAGAGCCTCATGGAGGAGAGAAGATTAAAACTCCAGCTTTCTCATAGGTGACAAGGAGGGAAGACTGGGGCATCACCCACTGCTCAGTGGTGTTCGGAGGCTGATAACAAGGCAGACTAAAGCCCATGTAATAAAGCCTTTTCTCCACGTCGCTCACAAAACCAGGTAGGCCTCAAAGAGCACCGTGAGCTGGCAAAGCACAGTGCCCCTTGGGGCTTGTTTCCTTTTGTTGATTTTCTTTAAATCTCAGTTGTCAGCTAAGGAAACCTTTGACCTTTGGCCCCGCGTGTAGTCCATTGAGCATGCAGGAATCAGGACAGACTAATGGGTTTGTATTCCTTAATCTTAGCCATAATTTGCATGTCCTCACTAGAGGTGACATAAAAATACTACATAACTCTTGTACAGACTGCATATTAATTAGCAGAATTGACGTTACACATTAATCATATTTTCCTGGTATTGCTCGGTTCCCTGCAAAATTGAGTCTAGGATTCTTTTTTAAAACTAAGGTCTATATAATGGATAGGATACTTAGCAGGTATTTGAATGAAGTAGCTCTCTTTATACTGGAATGTAGTAGTACTTTTTGAGATATACTAAGTATGCAAAGATACAGAACAGAACTCCTAGTGATACAGGCAGGCTCAGAGAAGGGGAGCAGGGTCCAGGGACCCAGAGGGGAATCCCACAGCAGCAGACAAAAGGGTCTTTGGCTGGAACGGAATGGAAATCAAAGGTGAGCCAGCAGGGGATGAAAGCAGTTTATTGAAGATACAGATGGAGTGTTCCAAAGCCTTGGAAAGGAACATGAATCTGGTCTTTGTTCGGGGCCTCTGGGGTTTTTATTGAGGATGATGGTCTGATGTACATGTCCCCTTAGGCATCCAGGAACCGGTTAGAATAAATACAAGAACCTGGTGTTATTCCTTGGAGCCAGAGGGCCTTGGTCTAGAAGACATTTGTGACAGCTTCTTCAGGTCATTCTCACCAGGTCCTTCCTTAAATGGTATTTGTTCTAGAGAAATCATTAACTTTTTATCCTTTACAAGGAAGACCTATGCTATTTGTGTTGCAAAGCATGTGTAAAGTCTGGTGGAAGTACAGTTCCTAGCAAGAACAGAAGCAGAAAAAGGAGCAAAAACCAAGTTTTTATGGAGTCCTTCAGTTTCCCCGTCTAAATCCTATTTAGAATATTTGTGTAGCAAAGCAATAGATAATACACATATCTATCTCTGTAAAGATAGTGAAAATGAGCCTCCTCCATCAAATTAGGTGCAGGCAGTCAGGGGAACTGAAAATTGTGTGATAGAAACCTTCAACCTGCGTTTCTATGAGTCCCAAGTTTGAACAGTGGCATCAAGAATTATGTATAAATTTCTTAAATGATCAAAATTATTCTCAAATCTGATACATGCATATGGAAGAACTTCAGAGAATACCAAGGGAATCTAGTACAAATATTAATATTTAGCTAACTCTTACTGCAATTGCAAAATCAGAGGCTGATTTTTCTTCTATCTATATTTATAAAATGGTACCATATTCTACATTATCTCCTAGGGAAGTTATAATCATGAATTTTCAAGAAAAGCAAGCATTATGTTCTTAAAATTTCATATATGTTATAGGAATTAACATTATTTGTGCAGGAGTAGTTGATTGGCTTGATTGGCTCAAATATATGGAAGATAGAAAAATAATCCTGAGAGAACAAATATATAATGCCAGGTAGATATCCATGGCTGTGAGGTGTTTTGTTTTATTGACTTCTATCATCTGTAATCTCTCCTTATACATTTCTCCCTTTTTAAACTCCCTCCTTTACTACCCAAAAAGCATAGATGTTAGGAGTATAGTAATATTTAATATTAATATTATTTAATTATATTTTAATTAAATAATTATAATTAAATATATTTAAATTATTTAATTTTTTAAATAATTAAATTTTTAAAAATTATTTAAAAAAATAAAAAATAAAATAAAAAAATTATTTAAAATTTTAAAAATATTTTAAATATTAAATATTTTTAAATATTATTTTAAATATTAATATTAAAATATTAAAATTATTTTAAATTTAAATTATTTAAAATATTTAAATTAAATATAAATAAATATAATTAAATAATAATTAAATAATAATTAAATAATTAATATTTAATATTAAAATATTAATATTTTGTTTGCTGTTGATAATTAATACAAAAGTCACATTTAATAATAGGTTAAATATTTTATGATCATTGACTATTAGTTGATACTAGCAAATATGTCTACTTTCAGGTCCTGTTTTTTGTAAGGGCATATTTAGCCAGAGCAATTCCTTCTCGGTTAAACAGTGATTTTGTTGTTTATGCAGTAAAACTTAAACCGACCCTGCCGCCCCCCCCCTCCGCCCCCTCCCCAGGGGAACTTAGAAGCAAGTCTGGGAAACAAGGACGAATCAGGTCAGGTGGAGACATCCAATCAGTGGGGGCGCATACTGTCTCCGTAGCTACCAAGGAGTGTGGGCCCCGCCTTTTGGGCACCAATTCTGACCAAGGTGATAGGCTAGTTCAAATAGCTACTATGGGGTGAATTGTAATTCAATTGGCCACCCGTGTGGGACCTAGCATGACTGTGCAGCTTTCTCTGTGTGTTACAATCTCATTGGCCACCTGTGTGTGGCCAGGCCCAACCACATGGCCTTTGCCCTTTAAAAGTTAGTCTGTGAGGCTGGGAGGGGTCGCTTTCTCTGTAAGAGGCGGCCCTGACCGGTCGGTTTGATTCTCGATGCTTGGCGGAAATAAAGCTTTGCTTGACCTTTGCTTTGTATCAGTCTCGCTCCTTTGATCACGGACCCTAACAGTTTTTTTTTGTTGTTGTTGTTGTTTTGTTTTTCCTCTTGCTGCCTTTAAAGTTCTCTCTTTATCACTAGTTTTTTGCCATTTTTAATTACTGTGTGTCTTGGTGTGGACCTCCCAGTGTTGATTTTATTGGAGGTTCTCTGCCTTCTGGATCTGGTTTGCTTCCTTCCCCAGAGGAAGGAAGTATTTAGCTATTATTTCATCAAATCCATTTTCTGCCTTCTTTTCTCCTTTTGTAATCTTTACGGTGTGAATATAATTAGGCTTCATGGTGTTGTGGAGTTCCCTTAATCTGTTCTCATGTTGTATTATTCTTTTATTTTCTCCTGTTTAGTGTGAACGCTTTCCACTGCTCTGTCCTCCTGATTGCCGATCCATTCCTCTGCTTCCTGGGCTACTACTGATTCCCTCTCGTGTGTTTCTTATCTCAGTTACTAAGTTCTTTACCTCCGCTTGGTTTCTTCACCTCTGCTTGGTTCGTTCTTATATGTTCTATTTCTTTGTTGAAGGTCATCCTGGGGTCCTCCACTTTTTTCTCAAGTCCAATGAGCAGGTTTATGACCATTACTTTATCAGGCATATTTCTGGCGTCTATTTCTTGCTGAGATTTTGTCCTCTTCTTTCATCTGGGACATGTTCCTCTGCCTCCTGTTTTGCCTAATTCTCTGTGCCTATTTTTATGTGTTAGGAAAGTCAGCTATGTCTCCTGCTCTTGAAAGTAGTGGTCTTATGGTGCGCTGCCGTGCAGGGTCCCCCATTCTCCAGAACCTGGCACATGTGGGCTCTCTCCAGATTGCCTTCAACCCAGTCATCTGCAGTGGCCTTATTTGCCTGTTGTGGGGAAGGTTTGGCCCCTGTATTGTTCATGGGCTAGTCTGGGGCTGCCTTAGATCAGATCAGGCATTTGCCAGAGCTGCAGTCACACTGCACCATGGGGCACTCTCTCTGTGTTGTCCTCTGAGCGGCTTTTGTTGGTGAGTGGGTCCTGCAGTGGGACCAGATGTCTGTCCCCAGCAGACTTCTGCGGCTGCAGTGTTATTGGTGTGTGTGGTTTTCCTCCCCTCTCCCCAGGGCAGGAGTCAGTTTGGTGGGGTGCAGGCCTCTGTCAGGGCTGCTTGGATGCTGCCAAACTTGGGGTGCTATGGTGCTGTGGATGGAATCTGGCTGAGGGTGTGTTGGAGGGGGTGGGGCACATGGAGTTAGTAACATATGTGCTGCTCTGCCCTGGGAGAGCACCTGTCGCTGCTTTGTAGAATTCCTGTGCAGCCTGCTTGGAGCTGGGATGTGGGGAGGGATCCACTGGAGGGTGTGGGGAAAGGGCACGCTGTTGGCAAGCTGGACGGGGAGTGTTCTTGCTGGTTCTGCAGGTGTCCGGGCCTGTAGGCTGGGGTGCGTGGGTGGAGGGAAATGGTGCCACTGACTCTTTTGTTTTAGGAGAAGTCTCCCTGCCCCTCCAGCACTGTTTGAGGTTAGGAAATAAATGTCCTGCTTGTACACCACAGGAACTTTTCAAACTATTGAGTCCAAGCTGTATCTCAGCTACCTTGCTTGTTATGCTGTCTTTTTAAGGGCAGAGACTCTATTTTTTATTGTCCTCTGCGTTTCCCAGAACAGAGTCACCGATTTTTAAAGTTCCAGGTGTTGAGCCCCACTGATTGTAAAAACTTGCAAAATTAAGGTCTTCTGGTTTTCAAGGCCGCATGTCATGGGGGTTCATCATCTTATTGCTGGTCCCCTATGTGTGAGGTGCCTGGGCTGGGGTCTGCTGCTCTCTTTTTCTGTGCTTGCAGTGGTCCGCCTCCCTCCCTGGACAGTCTTTTGGGTCAGTTTGGTTCCGGCTGGCTGCTCCGTTCTTCTTACCATTTTCAGCGCGGCCTCTTCTCTATATTTAGTTGTAGATAGTCTGTTCTGCCAGGTTGTTTTCTGGGTCATTCACATGGATGTAGGTGTTATCCAGGTGTTTCCATTGGAAGAGGTGAGCTTAGGATCCTACTGTTCTGCCCTCTTCCCAGGAAGTCCAGAGATGAAATATTTATCAGGATTCTTAATGCTCATTACTGGCCTTTGCTAAAAAATGCTTTATACATGAAGTATATTTATCTGTACTATGCTTCTGTTCCATAAGCATCCATATTTAGTAAATTGAATATGCATGAAATATGAATGAAAAAGTATGTTCTCAAAATCTATAGCTGCCCTTTATTCTTCGTGTTTAAAACTAATTTTGGTACACTGTATATTGAACTTAAAAATGTTTTGGTTTGTTGCTTAAACCAGGTCATGAGCTACAGCCATAAGCTTTTTAGTTGACAAAATCATCTTGTGATGCAAGAGGTAACTTTTATTCCTTTGCAAATCATGGAATTTGTGAGAGGACAGTATAATTAACTCTGAAATCTTTGACCAACTTGTATTTCTTTACTGTATGCCTTATTTAAAAACAATAATTTTTCAAAAAGAGAAAACAGCTCTGAATTTATACCTACTCTATCCACATTTATCTTTGCTCTTGCATGTAAGTCATATGTAAAACACTGTACAGAGAAAATAACTATTGGCTTTAATGAGCCTAAAATATAACTGCATATGTTAAGATAACAAATGTATGATTCTAAATGCTATTTAAGAACGTTCATGGTTTTGGTTCTTACATCCTAGATTAATAATAAAATCTGGTTAGACTGATACTCTTTTCTCCATATAATTATTATGTTTCTGTATTAGTGCTTTCAGTATACAAAAGACCAATTAAAACCCCATAAAATACCTTAAGACCAGAAACTATGTTGTAGGAAACAGGAGTTCCTCTAGAGCTTTTAAATAGAAACAGATTTAGCAAAGGGAGAATTAACATCTTACAAAATTATTGAAGGGGCTGTGTGAATGGCTCTGGACATCAGGAATGTCTTTTTGAACAAGATCACTGAACTGGTGCTGAAGATAAAATGCCGCCTCTGCTAAGGTGGAGAATCAGGGCATTCCCTTGGAAATTGTTAGATCCCAGAACTCACTGTCCTCGTTTCCATCCAGGACCAGAAATCACAACTCCCAACCCTGCCCCCTCTACTGCATCTGCCTCTTAAAACTGATACAATGAGGGGCGCCTGGGTGGCTCAGCGGGTTAAAGCCCCTGCCTTCAGCTCAGGTCATAATCCCAGGGTTCTGGGATCGAGCCCCACATCAGGCTCTCTGCTCAGCGGGGAGTCTGCTTCCTCCTCTCTCTCTCTGCCTGCCTCTCTGCCTACGTGTGATCTCTGTTTGTCAAATAAATAAAATCTTAAAAAAAACAACTGATACAATGAATCTTGGAACACTGAAAAAATAAAATTAAAAAAAAAAATCATAATGCCCCCACACAGGCAAGTATGTGTCATTCCAAACCACAGTGATGCCTCTGTAATGTTCCTTGGGAGCAGCAATCACCAAAGAGAGAAAATGGTCCTTGCTTCATATCTGCCTTTTAAACGTAGCCGCAATTGGGTGGGCACGGTTTGTTGTTAGCCTTACAGATTCTTTAGCGCAGGAAGGTAGTCCAAAGGAAATTGAAAAGGTTGTTGAACGCCCTACCATCTCCACTGCATTCATATTTGCCAGTCTCTACTAACATCTCCCTATGTTACAGTCTCAGCACAGTAACCAGATGAACACATTACTCTGCGGCAACGTGAATTCCTTAAGAGCAAGGATCTTGTGTTGTTTGTGGAGCCTTAGAACTTCCAGAAGGACTTAGTTGTGTAATGGCAAATACAAATTAAAAATAAAAGGGTTAGTTTTTCTTTTTGAAAATAAGGGGAGGGGCGTCTGGGTGGCTCAGTCTCTTAAGCATCCAAATCTTGATTTCCATTCCGGTCATCATCTCAAGGTTGTGAGATCAAGCACTGTGTCCGAGTCTGCTTCAGATTCTCTCTTCCTTTCCCTCTGCCCCTCTCCAATCTCTAAAAAACAGAAAGAAAAGAAGGGGAGCAACGTCTCTCCCTTCCCTTTTCTTAGAGCATTTACTTTAAAAACCTATAATTGTAAGCTCTTTCTCTGTCTCTTGGAAATGTATGTATTTTTTCAGAAGCAAAATAAGCTTCTTGTCAGCTTAATAGTCCAGAAATGGATTTTTCAAGGACCTGAGAACTAGCTCTTCAGAATGTAAACATTTAAGAAAGGTAGCATCTCTATCTCTTAGTTTCTCTGGGAATGTATTTTTTTTTAATTTGTTCATTCTTATCCTGCGTATAATGCTTTCAGTATATTTTCTTACAAACTGTGTTTGTTCTGTGAGTATTTAAGCAATAATCACTGAGCTCTGTGATTTAATTAAAATCACTGTTTTTACTTTTTTCCTTTTACTAATGTATCACTCCTCTATGGGTGCACATTTTGTTATTTCATGCCAAGTCCCTTACCCTAAGCATTAAAGCCAAGTTGCTTAAAACTGAATCCCCACCTCGCTAACAATTCTCTACTCATCTCAAGACAAGCTCGCTGCCTAAAATGATTTATTTTCCAATACTTACTTATGACTGTTCCCAGGACTCATCACATATTACTTTCTAACCCCATAGATTAGCCTTTAGCATGTTGTTTTCTGTTGTCCACAGATTGGTTTTGATCAAGCTGACATTGCTGAGAAACCAACCAACAAGCCACCTGGGTGGCTCAGTCGGTTGAGTATTTACCTTTGGCTCAGGTCATGATCCCAGTGTCCTGGGATCAAGTCCTGTGTCAAGCTCCCTGCTCAGAGGGGAGCCTGCTTCTCCCTCTGCCTGCCAGTCTTCCTGCTTTTGCTCTTTCTCTCAAATAAATAAATAAAATCACATAAAAGAAAAAAGGAAAAAAAAATCAGTTTCTCAGGGAAATATGAGATCAAACTGTGTCCTGAGAAAGGGCCTAGAGAGGATTAGCAAATAGGTCAGGGCTGGAGCTCAGAGAATAGGCCAGTAACACAAAAACCTGAGACTGTTCTAAAGATATTTCTAGATTTTGGTGAGAAAGATTATTATTATTTTTTTAAGATTTTATTCATTCATCTGACAGCATAAGCAGGGGAGGGAGAAAGAGGCTCCCTGCTGAGCAGGGACCCCCCCGCCCCCAGTGTGGGGCTACATCCCAGGACTCTGGGATCATGACCTGAACCAGAGGCAGTAGCTTAACTAACTGAGCCACCCACGTGCTCTAGTGAGAAAGATCCTTAAGAATATTAACTTTCTTTTTGACCCATGGATAATTTGGGTTTTCCATAATTAGTTCCATTCAGAGTTGGATTCTGAAGAAAATCTTACGAATTATATTCTTCCTGAATCCCCTTAATAGAGATGAAAGCAATTCTTATGGGACTGGCAAAGTCAGGCCCCTGCGATAAGTCTGTTCAGAAGGTTAAAAAAGAAGGTCAGCACTACCAAAGTGACCTCAAGGGGCTGGGGAGAACTGGGAGCATTTCTCACATTAGAAACTGGAAATCAGGGAAGCCCTTGGTGGAATATAGAATGAAAATTTGTTTCTCTCGATCTTTTTGAGGCTTCAGAGTATTTTTATTAATACAAGTATAACTTGATGGTGGAATATGAAGTAGTAGTGTCCCATGGGAAGAGGTTGGCAAAGAGAAGAAAGGGAAATAAGAAATCCAGACATGTTGCTTCTGGGGACCTGCCAATCTTTGAGTCCAGTGTTTGGCCATCTTAAGACTATCCAGTATAGAACATGGTCTTTATACTCTGGGTTCGGGTAGTTTTAAAGCAAGTCACTGTCTAACAGTTCTCTTCTCTGCACTTAATTGTTAAGCCTTCCAATATGTCTGATCATACCAAGGGTATCAGTAGAAGGTTTTTTTTTTTTTTTTTGAAGATTTATTTATTTATTTGACAGAGAGAGAGAGATCACAAGTAGGCAGAGAGGCAGGCAGAGAGAGGGGGAAGCAGGTTTCCTGCTGAGCAGAGAGCCCGATGTGGGGCTCAATCCCAGGACCCTGAGACCATGACCTGAGGGGAAGGCAGAGGCTTAGCCCACTGAGTCACCCAGGCGCCCCCAGGAGAAGGTATTTTGCATACAAATTGGGTTAGAGTATGAAAGAATGACACTGTTTGTGGTTCTTATATTTTGCATGAAGTGGTGTGATATTAAGTCTAATCAGACTAAGTCGATATGTAAAGCTTTTAATCCAGTTTGAGTTGATGTTTATATGTTTGGTAGAAGATTGATAAGGGAAAAACTGTACTCTAACTTGGCTGGCCAAACAAGCAAGGGAATTTCCTATCTCAAAGCCCTTCTGGGTTCTTCTTCCCTACCCGTTACCCACATGTGCCAAAAGTACCAAATATGTGGACGTAGAAGGGTATAAATTTCTCTCCCAGCTTGTGCTTGGGGCTCAGACCTTTGGAGATCACTCTCCTCTGAGCCCACCAGTGCTACATAAACCTCCCATCCTCCAAAGTCTCTGAGTGCTGCTTGGTTCTTCCGTCAGGATCCAGTCCAGGTTCCGTAACAAGATAAGTGTCCAAAAAAAAAAAAAAAAAAAGTGTCCAGTTTTCCAAACACCATTTGTTGAAGAGAGTTTCCTTTCCCCATTGTATTTTTTTGTCTCCTTTGTCATAAGTTAATCAACCATGTACGTGTGACTTGATTTCTGGGCGCTCTGTTTTGTTAATAAATGTGTCTTCTTTTATTGAATAAATTTCACATGTAACATTGTGTCAATTTAAGAAATACCGTGTGCTACTTTGATTTATTATATGTTATGATATGATTGGCATTGTGGTATTCATCAGATTACATAATTATGGTATAATAGTATTGTACGTCATAGTAATATATATATAGTATTATATATATTACAGTATTGTTCATTATACTGTATGCTATATCTCTATGGCATATTTACTACTCATTACAAGCTTATAACTTTAAACACTATCAATCTTATCTCCCTAGCCCCCATCTTCTTTTTACCCCACCATTTTACCCTGTATTTTTTTTTACAGGTTTGATTTTTTTCAGATTCCATATATAAGTGATATCTCATAGTACTTGCCTTTCTCTGTCTGACTTACCTAGCTCAGCATAATGTGCTCAAGTCCCAATCATGTTGTGGCAAATGGCAAGATACGCACCCTTCTCATGGCTGAGTAATATTATTTATATATATATGTTATACACACACACCCCCCCATATCTTTTTGATGCACTGAGGTATTGTTTCCATTTCTCAGCTACTGTGAATAATGTTGTGATAAACATGGGAGTACATATATCTCTTTGAAATCCTGTTTTCATTTTCTTTAGATATATACTCTATATATCTGGATTTGCCAGATCATATGGTAGACCTATTTTTAATGTTTTGAAGACTGTGCATATTGTTTTCCATGGTGTTTAGATCAATATACACTAAGAATGTATAAGGGATTTTTTTTCACCATATCCTGGTCAGTGCCTGTCGTTCTTGACTTCTTGATGATAGTCTCGCTGGTATCAGGTGAAAATCTCATTGTGGTTTTGGTGGGCATTTCCCTGACGATTAGTGATGCTGAGCATCTGTTCATGTGCCTGCTGGACTTTTTGATGTCCTCCTTGGAAAGATGTTTTCGTTCTTCTGCCAATTTTTAAATCAGAAACTTTTTTATTGTTAAGTTCTGTGCATTTGTTATGTATTTTGCACATTAACCCCTTATCTGATAAACAGTTTGGGAAAGTTTTCTTTTATTCTGTAGGCTATCTTTCCATTTTGTTTATTTTTCTGCAGAAGTTTTTGAGTTTGATGTAGTCCCTTTTGCTGATTTTTGCTTTCATTGTTTGTACTTTTGGTGTCATGTCCAAAAAAAATCGTTGCCAAGACCAATACTGATGAGTCTCTTGTGTTTTCTTGTAGAAGTTCTACTGTATCAATTCTTGATCCTTCTCAAGTTAATGCTTGTGAGTGGTGTGAGATAGGAGTCCCATTGCATTGTTCTGTATGTCTTTTTCCAGTTTTCTCAGCACCATTTGTAGAGGAGGCCATCCTTTTTTCATTGGTTCCCTTGTCACATATGAGTTGACCATATATGCTAGAAATTAATTTTGGACTTTGATTCTGTTCAGTTAATCTATGTGTCTGTTTTTGTGCCAGGACCCTACTATGACTTTATAATATAGTTTGAAATCAGGCGCTGTGATATCTCCAACTCTTTTTCCCCTGTAGGACTGTTTTGACTATTCAGGGTCTTCTCTGGTTCCAAACAAAATTAAGAACTATTTCTTCCATTTCTGTGAAGAATGCCTTTGACATTTTGATAGGGGTTGTATTGAATCTGTAGATGGCTTTGGGTAGTATGGCCACTTTTACAAATTACCTCTTCTTGTCCATGAACAAGGGATGTAAAAATATGGAGTTTTCCACAATTTTGCACATCCTTCTAGCACAAGGACCGTGCTAATCTCTCTGTATCATTTCAATTTTGTGTATGTGCTGCCAAAACAAACTAGGAATCTCTTATAGAGGCAGTCCCCAATACTGGAGGCCCTAAAGCTTAGGGCTGGCCTGAGTCCATAAGAAATCTTTACCTGAATTCAACAAACTTGCGGACAAGAACCAAAGCCAAGATGCCTGGATCTGCATGTGGCATGTGAACTGGATTTTACCTTTATATACTCATTTTTCTAGGCAGTAGGGTAGAGTGTACAACCTAAAAAACTCTGCGTAGAATCCCTGCTAATTCTCCTTTTATTCAACTCCAAGCCCAATAGAAAAGGTTGGGAGTATAA
Organism: Martes martes; assembly: GCF_963455335.1. NCBI lineage: Eukaryota > Metazoa > Chordata > Mammalia > Carnivora > Mustelidae > Martes > Martes martes. The sequence continues at coordinate 42,849,122 of NC_137892.1, forward strand.
TTTTACCGAATGGGATATAGATATGCTCCTTTTGGTATTTGTCCCCAAACCTTGTTTATAACTCATGGCTGGTTTGCAAAAAGAAAAATAATTCATAGGAAAGTTATAACTTTTGTTGTAATCTGCACACCTTCAAAAGCAATAAAAATAAACTGCTATGAAATAGGATAAGTGGAAGCCCTGAGAGAGAAGTATTTAGGCACTTCTACATTTCTTACATACCTGCTTAATAATTACTATGCTGAATTGGAATTATGTGTCTGTTTTTCTACTTGCTCCCAAACACTATCCTTAAAGGCAAGGAAAATGCATTTTATGCTTGAATTCCGAGCAAAAAGCACAGTGCCATATAGTCTGCATTTAATGAATGCATAATACTCCTTATTTTTCACTATTTTTTTCAAATTTTTATTTTTTTCAGTGTTCCAAAATTCATTGTTTATGCACCACACCCAGTGCTCCATGCAATACGTGCCCTCCTTAATACCCACCACCAGGCTGACCCCACCACCCACCCCCAATCCCCCCTCCAAAACCCTCAGTTTGTCTCTCAAGAGTCCACAGTCTCTCATGGTTTCTCTCCCCCTCCGACTTCCTTAGGGAATACTAGTGTGAAAGATCTGAGGTATAAATTTTGAAATATCAACATGTAGATTCTTTCTAATGAGACAAACATAGGACTATTTTTTGTACTCATCCATTTCTTTCTAAGACTACTACAACTTGGCAGCATACTTTTATAAAAATTACACCTCACAATACTGTTACTAAATAACAGTTAAATTTTTAATGCCCAGGCTCTTTTACTTTACTTTTTTTCTTTTCTTTTCTTTTCTATTCTACTCCCAGACTTCAAGTGAGGAAAAAGTGTTGAGTTCTGCCAGTCATTACTAATTACAGTTGATCCTTGAACAAGATGAGGGTTAGGGGCTTCGACCTCCTGAGCAGTAGAAAATCCATGTATAACCTTGACTCCTCAAAAACTTAACTACTAATAGCCTACTGTTGACCAGAAGCCTTCCCAATACAGTAACATAAATAGTTCTCATGTATTTTATAATGTATTACATACTGTATTGTTACCATAAAGTATGTGAGAGAAAAGAAAATGTTATTAAGAAAATCATAAGGGAGAGAAAATACATTTAGAGCACTGTAGCGTATCAAACACAATCTGGGTACAAGTGCAGTTCAAACCGGTGTTCTTTAGGAGTCAACTGCATATGATATTAAGGGGGTACTTAATGACTCTGAGCTCAGAATTGTATTTCATTAAGTTAGAAACCTATGAGAAGATATTTTCACTGGCAATTTTGTTGCATTTGTTGAACTTCTACACATTGCAGCACAAAATTGTTTTTGTGTTAGTGTTGGTATACTAGTATTCATGGACTACTTCCGGTAACGGAGCTCTGGGCTAAACTATAACCTTACAAGTTGCAGCTTGGCTTTGAAATTTAAAAAAAAAAGGTTTGAAAGAGCCTAGAATAGAGGTAAACATCGGAAAAAACCAGCAGACTCCATGCAAAGTATGATTGCATTTAGTCCATGTTTGACGTAACTGCGTTTTGTCCAGTGTTGCCCTAAACATACACGTAATGTGTGTGATGTTCATTTGTTTTCCTTCTGATCTTATTATTAAAAGTATTCTCCTGTGAAGAGCCGCATAGAATTTTTATTTTTAAGCTACAGCATAGTAAAAATAGAACTTAAAACGCTTAATCTTATTTTATCCCAGAAGTACTATGATCTCAAGGCAACCATTTGTACTGATCCAGTAAAATGAAACTCTTTCCTCCTCATTTATTTAGGTTTCGTACCTACAATAGGAAGATTCTTTTTGTAGCATTGCCATTGAAAGTTACCAGGTTTAGATTCTTTCTACTTGCAAGAGAGCTGTTGGTGATAAAGAATCAAGTTGAAAATTGGAGGCTTGGATAAGAAACTTTCTCTGGTGATTGAGCACAAGTGAACATTTTTGTTTGGGGACTGAAATAAACTCCTTTTATCAATTTTAAAGAAATCCTTGTAGTGTAAATAGGTCATTCGTGATCCTTCAAACATGAGCTTTGCAAAACGAGCTTGGAAACGGGCTATATTTAAATCTGAAAAAGAACCCGTGACGAAATGATGCCAACTATAGAGCTTCCAGTGTTTTTATGTCATTTGTAGAGAAAACTATAAAGCTGTCCCTGACTTCCCGTGGTAATTAGTGCATCTTTTATGGTAACATAAAATGCTCAAATGGTAATGTTGTGTGAAGTCATTTGGTTTTTATCAACTGCTGAAATTAAACGTTGTCACTAAAAATAGTGGAGATTGTCACTAAAAATAGTGAGATAGATGGGCGTGTCAGGCTTTCAGAGTGCAATAGTTCAGCATATGCCTGCCTGAATGACGCTTTCTTTTGAGGTTCAGATTAAAGGCCAGACTTTGTAGTTTCATCCCTCACGCTGAGGAAAGGTTATTGACTCCTATTCATTCATTTGCTTTTACGGAGGTGACAAAGAGAATGTCTGAAAGAAAGCAGATCAGGGTAGAGGAATGAGGGAGGAATTAGGGAGACACTTGCATATTTTTGTTTATTTTACATTACTTTTATCTCCACAAAGATTAATCTAGAATGTTTCCTAAATTCGATGACTGAAGTCATCCTTTTAAGCTTTACAAAAGCAAGAGAATGTTCAACTCTATTTTCATATAACGGTGAAAAAGACCAATGCCCGAGAAGAACAAACAAAGCAGGATAAAAGACAGGAGAGAGAGAGAAGAGAAATAGAGTGAAAAGTCTTCCTCGGGCTTCTGTATTATTAGAGACGGGGAAGTTCTCTCTGTTCTTTTGCAACTCAATTCATCTTTTCACTTCTTTCTTTTGCTGTCCCTTTTCATTCTTGTCTTTGTTCATTCCTGTCTTCTCAGTGGCCTTTTTACATTTTCATTGTTACAAGAACCTTCATGTTACACTTAACAGTTATAATAGTGACTGCTAGAACCTTTCCATTTATTCCTGGGTCCACCAGATGGTTAAGGCTTATGATTCTGTGGACATGGTCCCCTTTCTAAATCTGGACATGGCAGCCCTGCCCCAAGAAAAGGAGTTTCCTGGAGTCCTTGTCTGAGAGCAAATGTTGAATTAGAGCTAAGTGTCATGTGATGATAGCCAGTAAGCTAATCTATTTCTGGGAACAGATCATCATTTAAAAAACTGTGCCATAACCCCAGGATTATTCACTTGGTGACATGTAGTGAAAGTAGTCCTGATTTTGGAATAGAAGTCTGAGACTGATTGTATATAGGAGCTCTAAGAGTACATGGAAATAGAAATGGATTTCAAAGGAAAACATTTTATTCATTTAATTGAGACAGTTCTGGTTGTTCAACAAACTATTTTCACTTTCTGGAAAGACAGTATAACAACATTCATAAGCCTAATTCAGAGTTAGTGTGGGACCATGGGACTGTAAGAGGGAGTGATGTGTCACATCTATCTGAGGCATTTAAGGGTTATTGCATTTCTTTCTCTCTTTATTCTCTTTCCTGCTATGCCTTAGCAATCCTAGAAATCTTGGAAGGCAGACATCAGGAAACGAAGGGAAATCCCTGACTAGCTGCATAGAGTTTTCCATAAATGAGAAATTTTTATGGTAGTAAGGTCCTGATATTTCAGGATTTGTTACTGTTGCAAAACCTACCTGATCCTGACAATACTTTTAATACACTATGGTGGCACATACTGTCCATTAAATGATAATTATCATTACTATTATAGTAGTATGTGAACCCAGTGGGAGGTGAAGTAGTTATTCTTTCACTGATAATCTGTGATAATGAAATTAAGACATATTAGCCAAATATGATGGGAAATGAATTAAGTTCCTTTGGTTCACTTTGTGGTATATTTAAGGATGAGAGCAATGGAATCATTTTAAGTATACAATGTCTTTTTACTTAGGTAATCTCACAAAAGCAGCAGTATTTATAGTATAAATTTCTGAACTATGACCTAATAGTTAAGAAAATAGTTTTAGAAGGAAAGGGAGAGAAATGGAAAAAAAATAGAATAAAAAAGAAGAAAGAAAAAAATATTCTGTGTAATTATATCCCCTACCTCAGTAGACTACTATGATAGTCTATGTGTGTTTTCAAAACTACTAACTAGGGGAGCTCAAATCACTGAAATCACTAAGTATATTAAATGGCTCAAATAATAAAGAAGGTGAATAATAAATAACACACTTTTAAGTGTCAAGGTTGGTATCATCCATCATGGTTTGGGCACCTATATTGTTAGAATTTTGGGAGAAGATCTAGGAAAAATGACTGCACACAGATCTTAGAATTAAACAGATTATGTCAGTTAACAGATCAACTTAAATTTGTAAGTATGACTTGGTTTTCTTAGGTGAACTTCATGCATTATACAGTTATGGTTGTAATACCCTTGTCATACACTTTTGGAGGACTGTGCGTGAATTTTTTTTTTCAATTTATTTATTTCTTTTCAGCGTAACAGAATTCATTGTTTATGCACCACACCCAGTGCATGAATTCGACATCCTCAAGGTATGCTCTTGTTAGAAAAATATAGCAGTGTGCTTTATTAATTAATGTAAACCAAAGTTTCTCTTAAAATGCTTATGATTAGCTTGACATCTGGAAAATTGCTCTTTAACATGGATAGAGTGAAATTTTTTAATATCTCTAGTTAGATCTTTTTGAAACTTTTTAATTTGTTATGCTTTTCATGTCACCTTGACAGAAAAATGGTGCCCTTATATGAAGAAAAGTAAGAAAGGGTTCATGTATCTGTCAATCAGATTTTGCTGTGGCAACACATATTTCGTGTCCTTGGATTGGATAATCAATCTTTGCTTCGGCTGAAATTGGCTAGGCTTGGATTCAGGCTCGCTTCATATAGCTCTCCCTATGAAATGTAGGTGAAAGGAATGGCAGTCACTGGGGGCCTGCTTTTTTCTTGGCAGGTAGTAGGAAGGCAAGAGGGGCAAATGGAAATATGTGATGCCTTTCAGAGTCTCTGCTTGACATTGCACCATTTCGTATCTTCCCATGTTACTTTGGTCAAAGCAAGTCATGTGGGCAACACCTAAAGTCAGTGGAGTAGAAGTGTATAGTCCTACTCTATTGCGAGGTCTCACAGCTGTAGACATTTAATTCTATTATCAGGAGAGAACGAATAGCAGTGAACAGAATCCTTTCAGTCACACTGGCTAACCCTGTGCATGATTATAGACTCTAGATGCACTAATGTCTAAATACAAAAGGTAAAAATATAAAGTTAATTTAAGAGACCATCTAGGGTAGTAGGAAGAACTTTTTTTTTTTTAAAGGATTTTATTTATTTATTTGACAGACAGAGATCACAAGTAGGCAGAGAGGCAGGCAGAGAGAGAGGCGGGGAAGCAGGCTCCCTGCTGAGCAGAGAGCCCAACACAGGCCTTGAACCCAGAACCCTGGGATCATGACCTGAGCCAAAAGCAGAGGCTTTTAACCCACTGAGCCACCCAGGCACCCCTTTTATTTATTTATTTATTTTAAGATTTTATTTATTTATTTGACAGAGATCACAAGTAGGCAGAGAGGCAGGCAGAGAGAGGAGCAGAGAGCCTGATGTACAGGGTAGGGTACGCGCTCTGAGAATGAGAGCCTCCTTAAAATTTGTACCCTAGTTGCATTGCCTGCCTCACCCTGATCTCTTTGTACCCTGATCTTGGGAGGCAAACTGGAGTCAAAGTAGGTGTCTATCACCTGGACAGTAGGTAGATGACAAGCAGTAAATGCACAGGATGGATGGAGAAGGACACACCATTTAGACACCATGGTGAGTTTCAAGTTGTTTAAAAGAAAATAGGAAATATTGTCTGCTGTGGTTTATTGTGAAAATGCACATGTCAAATGCTGTTTTATTTAAGAATGTAACATTAATCAAAACAAAGCCAAAATAAGTATCCTGAGGAAAACTAAAATAGCATAGACTATTTAAAAATGCTTAAAAAGCCATGTCCTTAAAGTTGATAAAGCTGTGTATTTTTTATAATCATAAAATCAAAACATTTTAAGTATCAAAAACTTAAATATGTGGGGAAAAGCTTTAGGTCATTACATAAAACAGCAGCATATATCTTTACATGCTCCCCCAAATAATGTAATTTAAAACCAAAACACTGTAAAACTGATATGAGGGCTTACCGTCCTCTCTTTTGCCCAAAGACTTTGCTGAGATTTTGGTGCAGATTTTGAATGATTTAAAATATAAAAATAACACTAGAAATTGAATTAAAAAATAGATAACCTGGAGACATATTAGTAGAATTAAGAGTTGGAGTTCAGGAAACCTGGGTGGCTCAGTGGGTTAAAGCCTCTGCCTTCGGCTCAGGTCATGGTCCCAGGGTCCTGGGATCGAGCCCCGCATTGGGCTCTCTGCTCAGCAGGGAGCCTGCTTCCTCCTCTCTCTCTGCCTGCCTCTCTGCCTACTTGTGATCTCTGTCTGTCAAATAAGTAAATAAAATCTTTAAAAAAAAAAAAAAAGAGTTGGAGTTCAATGTTGGGATCCATTTTAAGTCAGATTTTTTCTGGGCTTTGTCAGCTTTTACTGTCACACCCTGGATGAGGACAGTAACTGAAGATGGAACTTTCAGTTTAGCGGAGAACAGCCAGATATCCACAAAGAAATACTGAGTGTTTGGTAGTGATCTCTTGTGTTCCCAAAACAGACAATCTGGCTCTTCATTTGCTATAATTCAGCTTTCTGTTCTCCTGTCCTCATCTGCATTCTTCCATGTGTTCATTTGCACAATATACTTAATTAAATGTGTCCCACATCTCTGAGGAAGTTGTTGGCATACCTGGAGTTGATAAACTGATTTGAAACTGTTTTTGATGATACCGAGGGTGGAAATAGCTATGTTCGGAATATGTTTTAAAATAGAACAGAAATATAAAATCATAATCTAAATTCCTTGCAAAAGAGATAATCATTCTCAATATGAGTTTGTTTTAAGGCCTATTTAATTTGGAGACTAGCTTATTTGCATACCTGTAGGAGAAACCTTCTTTCCCCAGAATAAAGGACATAGTGTCAGATTTTAAAGTACTTCGTTTTCCAGGTAGTATGGCAAATTGTTACCTCCTTCTATAGGAGTTGTGAATTGTATAATAGGCTGGTCACCGGTAAAGTCTCACCAAAGTTAAATTACAAGAGTTACAAATTGCAAGATTTCTAATTTGTAAGTTACACAATTTACAAGATTTAGAGAAATCAGGTAACCTCATGGGCAGAGTAAAAACATGGTAGTTGCCACAGTCACTTCGTTTTCCTCGTGTACAGACTGCATCTTCATTAGATTCTTCCGAAGGCTATAGTGTAATCTGGGGCCAACAGAACAGATTTCATGCTGGTCTTGTGGATGGTAAGCCATTTGGCTGGTGCAGTGCTGCCTGCTGGGGACGCTGCTGAGAAGAGTCTGTACCTAACCTGCACACGGGTTCTCCCCATCAATAGGCACACGACTCATGAATGTGAGGGGAAGAAAAATCACGGATTACCGAGTAAGCATGACCGTTCCTTTGTTGCAAATAGGACAACTGACTACAACTACTACTATTACTAATATTTATTAAATGCTTAAGTTTGAAATGATTTACATGGATATTATACGTATAAAGATTACATGGGTTATACTATTGCTATTTTGACAGGTGATTTGGAGGGGTGTGGTAATTTACTCAATGTCATACTTTCAGGGTTAAACAGAGCATTCTGACTTATGAATCCACATTTTTGGAAAATTATAATGAGGCTATTGCACTTTACACAACTTATGTAAAGATTTTATTTAACCACAATTATGTAGTTATTTCATAATACTGTCCTTGATATGAACCAGATACTAGAAGCTACTATGCACTGTTTTTATGTATATACTATACTCATTTTCCAATAAATTAAAGTTGTACTATAACTCATAATTTTATATTTCATTTGGTGATGCTTTCTAAAAATGTAATATTTTCTAACTGTAAGCTATAATCTTAAAAGATTTACTCAGTCATATGGCTAATTAACATAGGTGTCACTATTTGTATCACATTAGATAATCATATGTATCTTATTTAACACTCCAACACTAAGAAAAAGTGACCAAGTTAATACTATGAGAAGCCATATTTCATTTAAAATTGTTAGAGACTAAGGTGCTGCTTTTCTCTATTAGGTGAAAATTCCAAATTATTATTTAAATGCACACATTTGCAAATTAAAATTAATTAACTGCATTCATTAAAGTTATACTTACCTAAAATGATTGACTTGATAAAGAATATTGAGTCATAGTTATGCAAATGCCATTTAAATTCATTTTCATGAATTAAATTATAACCTCATAATCACAGTAAAGTTACTCAAAATATATTGTCTTATAAAAATGTAATATTATAGAGTATATATGATTTTTGTATATACTTAAGTATTATTTATCATTAGAACTTACTAATTTATCTCATAACAAGTAATATCTTAAGTTTCATGGTTGAAAGTGTTCTATGTATAGTGTTATATAAAGTATTATGAGTCTAAGTGTGCCATCTATTTAGTTTATGGTCTGTGCAAGGTTCAGGGGTAAGCAGTGTGTCTTTTTATCTTCCCTAAAATTTCATGAATTGGAAAAATTTTTCATAAGGATTTCTATGGACAGGTTCCATTTTAGATACTGGAAATGTAATACTAAATTGACAGACAATAATTTCTGCCTTAGAGCTTACATTTAAGTTGATGAAAGAGATTAAAATAAGTATGTAAGTTTTAAGATATTAGTATTTGTTTTAAACAGAAAAGGGAGTTAGGATAGTAAGTATGATGGAGAGGGCATAATTTTACAAAGGGTTCCAGAAAATTCTCATGAAGAAAGTAAAATAGGACTGAAGCTCTTCTTTGGAAGAGCTTTCCCAACATAAAGAGCAAATACAAAGCCCCTCAAGATAGGACTTTGCCACCGTAGACAGACCCCAGGTGTAGAGCAGTGGTGTGAGATAAGTTTAGAGAGGTAACTTGCTCCAAATCACATGACACAGATAACTGGCCAAAGCAAGGACTTCAAGAGATAAGTGACAGGCAGTCAATTAGATTAATGAATTGATCGATGGATGGTGAATCGTATAGAAATAGATAAGTAGATGGAAAATTTGATTACTAGATTCCCAATTAGTTATTCCTTCCAAGAACATTGTTCAGTCTAGTTTGATGTCTAAAGCAGTGCAGGCTTAAAATAGAAACTGCGTAACTAACCACGTATGTAGCTGCCCAGTATTACACCAAGTGTTTGCATCCGAGTTAGATACAGAAGTAAAATTGGAGAAAATTATATCCCTGAATTTGATACTTCCAGGATAAGAACATAAAGTTTGCAGAATACTTTTACGTTATACTCTAATAATGACAGCAACCTTTAAAGCGCATATAGGTTTCATATTTATATTCTGGAAGTCTCATACTGTAGATCTGATCCCTTTTTATAGTTCAGAGATCTTTGATTTTATAAAGAACTGAGTCAGCCTCTGTATAACAGCCTGTTCTGTACCAGTACTATTCAAAGACTATAAACTGAGAAGTCAAACATAGAGCAATTAACAGCAAGAAGCAGGATAGAGGGGACAATAGGACAAACAGAGTAGTTAGGAAGATCTTGGCCAAGGGGATGAGAGAAATAGCATTCCTCCCTTCAATTGCTGAAAAGATGGGTTTTAATAACGATAAAGCAGTAAGAAATTGAGCACTAAGAGGTCATTTAATGTCCTGCAAGAACTAGTATGCTAGCCAAAGTAATTTTTTCCCAAGTGTAGGTAATTTGCAGAATTTACTGATAAGAATTTCTTAAGTGTAAAGGTTTTCTATTTTTGTGATGACAGTATCCTGATTTCTGTCACTGACTTTTAGCCAGATACATCCAGGGAGTCATTAGAAGTGAACAAGTTGGGTACATGTCAGTGAGGGGGAGCATACACACCATCGGGGAGTATCTCATAAGAGTATTAGAATTTGTCTCAGGATTTAGTTCTGGTCTAAGGAAGAGTGGGCTCTCTGGAATGGACCATGTCAGAAAGCAGGGGCAATTCTATGATTGGATAAAGGAGTAAAAGATACTCATTTAGTAAAAAAGAACATTAATTTTCTTGTAATGATACAGTGACCTTTTTATCTGTACTTAGACAAAATTACAAAGTGTCCTTTCTTTCTCTATTGTGTCTCAGAGTGACCTTAAATTGGTATACTGTGAGAGTGTTTTATCAAATGGGAGAATAAATGGCTTGCATACATCAGATCGGCTTCTGAATGTGAGGAGCTGTTCTGTCTCCTTTCTCACATTTCTCAGAATTTGCTAAAGAAAATTAGCCTACATGTTGCAGGCATGTAATTTTGATCAACTATGTAAATTGTATGCAAAATCTAAAATTATCCCACTTCCTCAATACATAGAAGAAATACAAGGTGATTCAGCATAAATATTATTTAATATAATCCTAAATAGTTTTTAACTTTGAACATATCATATCAATAAGCTGATCTTAATTCTAAAGGCCATGGAATTATTTTGAGTAATAGAAATTTTCATTTATTAGAAATATATGAAATATATAATAGAACAATCTGTTCTGTTGTCTATTGTACTATTTGTACTATTTTTGAAAAAGACTTGACAGAATATCATTTGAATGTATTAGTTATTAATATGAAACATTCTGTGCAACATAAAATATATTGTATATTCTTTACATTTGATTATGTCATTTGCCTAATATACTTTATAGCTCAATATCCTCATATTTAAAGGACTAAAAATTTTTCAACACCTTTCTGTCAGTATTTCTCGAAATTTTCCTGTTTTCCTCTCCTAAATCTATCTCTTGCTACTTTTTTGAAAGTTTTAGGTTTTCATAAACATTGAAAAAAATACTTGAGTTCCCATATACTCCACCCCCAGTTTCCCCAGTTAACCTCTTACATGATACACCTGCTATAATGATCAAATATAATCGTTATTAAAGTTGACAGTTTATTTATATTATTTTTTACCCAGTGTGTAGGATGTCATTCAGGCTACCTTCCATTTAGTCATATCTCCTTAGGTTTCTCTTGGCTGTGACATTTTCTCAGATTTTTTTTTTTTTATGACCTTGGCAGTTTTGAAGAGCACGAGTCAGGTATTTTCAAGGATGCTGATCTGTTGGAATGTTCTAATGTTTCCCTCTTGAGTAGACTGTTAAGGAGGAGAATCACAGAAGTAAATTGACATCATACCACGGGTATGCATTATTAATGTGATTTATTATTGTTGATGTTGACCTTAATCACCTAACTAAGGTAGCATTTGTTAGGTTTCTCCGCTGTAGTTATTCCCATCTGACCCTTTCCACACTCCGTACTGTACTCTTTCGAAAAAGCCACTATGTACAGCCCAGTCTTAGGAAATGGGGAGTAATCCTCCCCCTCCTAAAGGCATGGTACCTATATAATTTATTTGGAATTTTTCTGCATAGAAGATTTATCTTTTATTCCATTTTTATTATTCCATAATTTATTCATACTAGTATGAATTCATGATTTATTTACACTGAGAGTTATAATCTAATACTACTTTTTTTTCCTTAAATTTTTCTGCTTTGGCCCTTGGGGACTCTTTGAGTTGGCTCCTGTGTTTCTTTAACATATGGATATCAAGTATGTGTATTTCTTTGTATGCTTTTTTTTTTTTTTTTTTTTTTTTAGTATATTCCGATTTTCTGGCATAACAAGATCCTCCAGGCTTGTCTTGTAAATCTAGTGAGGCTTACAATCAGTCATTTTCTGAAAAAACTATGCTTCCTTTATTAGAGAAGCATATTGGAATCAGTCTCAGTGTTGGGTATGCTTATTGATACTGGGATCATTGCTTCTAGATTACTCAGCTGAGAAAGCAAGGAATACATGCCTGAATAATACCCTGTGTACATGCACACATATACAGATAGGTGAATATCTATTAGTATTTATATTGAGGTACATACTGATGTCTTCAACTCAAGTTCATTACCATATCAATCATTCTGGACTACTCTTGCTCATCTGTTTCTACTTGAATAGTAAGCAACTTGGCTTTTACCTTCTATAATCCATTTAACTGCTCAGTTCTAGTACACATGCATACACATGTAGAGCCCTACCACAATTTTTACCTTGTACTCACATGGGACACAACTTTATGAATTAGAATATAGTCCTCATGTTCAGTTCCTTTTGCTCTTAGTTCTACAGAAGGAATTCCCTAAAGTTAGTAAGGTCAGCACCTTCATCCCCTCAGCCATCTTCTTTAATGCTGTATAATGTTTGTAATGTGGAAAGATTCTTTTGCCACAGTCTCTATTCCATTTTTAGAATCTGTTTTCTTAAATTTTCAAAAAATTTGCATACATTAAGATTTGGGTTTTATGTTGCAAAGTTCTAAGGATTTTGATAAAGCTTAATGTACCATACAGTCTAGTTTTGCCCCTCCAAAAACGAAATAACCTATTTGTTTCCTTCCTGCCCTCAAATTTCTGGCAAACTCTGAGCATTGTACTATTTCTGTACATTTTTCTGACCTAGAATGTCATGTAATTGATACCATTCATTATGTGGCCAGTTCAGACTGGTTTTTTTCACTTCAAAATATGCATTTAAGATTCTGCCATGTCCTTTCATGGCTTAATAACTCATTTTTTAAAATCACTGAATAGTATTCCACTGAATGGACATACTATAGTTTCTCTGTTTGCTTAATGATGTACATCATGGTTGTTTCATGTCATGAGAATATAAATAGGCCATTATGTCTTGGTGTGGACTTGGGTTTTCAAGTCAATAACTAGGAGTATGATTGATGAATTATATGGTAAGATAAAGTTTAAATTTCTAGGAAATGGCCAAATTGTTTTCCAGAGTAGCTGTGCCATTTTGCATTTCTACCAGCAATGAATGAAAATTCCTCTTTCTCTATATCCTTGTCAGCTTTTGTTATTGTCCATTTTTAGGATTTTATCTGCTCTGGATGTAACACTCCTTCATTGTTTTAATGTGTACTTCCTTATGACAAAAAGTTTAACATCATTTGTCATGTGTGTATTTCACAACTAGTAACTTCGTTGATGAGGTATCTGTTTAGGTCTCTTGACCAAATTTTAAATGTGTTTTTTTCTTACAGTTGAGTTCCAAGAGTTTTTTTGTATATTTTGGGTGGAAGTTCATTAACAGATATGTGATTTCCAAAAACTTCCTCCTAGTCTGTGGCTGGTCTCCGAACAGTATCTTTTGCACAACACAAGATTTCAATTTTATAAACTCCAACTTCTAAATTTTTTCTCTCATGGGTCATGCTCTTAGTATGGCTCACATTTTCTTTGTTAGGGTATAATTGACATATATTATGTTAGTTTCAAGTATACACTATGATTTGATATTTGTATATATTTTGAAATAATACCACATATAATTGCTTTTTGGTAACATTTAACCATTACCCTGTTAATATTATATTTCACATCTGAAAGTTATTAACTGTAGTCAACATGCAATATGTTATGTCATGATTTTTTTTATAACTGGAAATTTGTACCTTTTGACTCTCCCTTCACCAGTTTTGCTGAGTCCACCCCATCACTGCCCCCCCCATCATCCATCTATTCTCTTTACTGAGGTTTTTTTTTTTTTCAGATTCCACATATAAGTGAAATCATATGCTGCCTTTTTTTCTGATCTATTTTATTTAGTATAATGCCCTCAAGTTCCATCCAATTTGTCACAAATGGCTACATTTAATTTATGGTGAGTGATGTATTCCACTGTGTGCATGTATAACTTTCTTGATCCATTTGTCCGTCGATGGACATTTAGGTTATTTCCATATCTTGCCTATTGAAAATAAGTTGCGGTGAACATTGAGGTACATACATCTCATAGTTAGTGTTTTCCTTTTTTTTTTTTTTTCTTTTTTACTCCTCCAGAAAATACCCAGAAGGAGAATTGCTGGATTATATGGTAGTTCTAGTTTTTTGATGAGCTTCCAACCTGTTTTCTATAGTAGCTGTAGCAGTTTCCACTTAGCTGTACCAATTACCATTACGACCAACAATGAAGAAGGGCTCCCTCTTCTCCTCACCCTGAGTAACATGTAATATTTCTTATCTGGCTGTTAATAGATAACAGATGAGAAGTGATATCTCATTACAGTTTTGATTTGGATTTCCCTCATGATTAGCGAGGTTGAACATCTTTTCACTTGTCTGTTGGCCATCTGTAGGTTTTCTTTGGAAAAACGTCCATTCATGTCTTTTGCCCAATTTTATTCAGATTATTTGTAGTTTTGGTGTCGTGTTGCATAGTTCTTTATATATTTTTGGTATTAACCTAGTTTCACATACCTAATGTGCAAATATTTTCTGCCATTCAAGGGCTTGCCTTTTCATTTTGTTAGTGGTTTCTTTCACTGGGCAAAACCTTTCCCATTTGCTGTATTCCCACTTTATTTGCTTTTGTTGCCTTTGCTTTAGGTGCCAAATCCAAGAAATCACTGTGAAGACCTTTGCCAAGGAGATTACTGCCTATGTTTTCTGCCAGGGGTTTGGTGGTTTCAAGTCTTATATTCAACTCTTTAATTAACTGAGTTAATTTTTGTGTTTGGCATAGGATACTGGTCCTATAGTTCCTTATTTTGTATGTGGCTGTCCAGTGTTCCCAGCACCACTTATTGAAGAGACTGTCCTTTCCCTGTTTTATATTCTTGGCTCTTTTGTCTGAATTAACAGACCATATATATGTAAGTTTTTTCATCTTAGGCTTTCTAATTGTTTCCCATTCATCTCTGTGCCTGTTTTTCTGTCAATGCAATATGGTTTTGATTACTTTAGTTTTGCAGTATAGTTTGAAATCAGGTAGCTAAAATATGTCCAGCTTTGTTTTTCTTTCTCAAGATTTCTATGGCTCCTCAAGGTTGCTTACGGTTGTATACAAATTTTAAGACTCCTTATTTTATTTCTGTAAACTGTGCCATTGGAATTATAGGGTTTGCCTTGAATCTTGGTATTTCTCTGGATAGTATAAACAGTTTAACAGTATTCTTCCAGTCTACAAACATAGAGTATCTTTCTATTTAATTGTGTTCTTCAATTTCTGTCATCAATGTCATGTAGTTTTCAGTGTATATATCTTTCAAGTATTTTTTTCCACATGCATGGAGATATGATTTATCATTAATTTTGCTAATATGGTTTAATCACAAGGATAATTATCAGATGTTGATCTTTCCTTCTATCCCGGGAATAAATCATACTTTATATGGTGTATGATCCTCTTAATGTGCTGTTTAATTGATTTGTTAACATATTTTTTTTCAAGATTATTTATTTGACAGAGCACGAGCAGAGAGACAGAAAGCAGCAGGCTCCCCACTGATCAGGGAGCCCAACATGGGGCTCCATCCCAGAGCCCTGTGATTATGACTTGAGCCAAAGGCAGATGCTTAACTGACTAAGCCACCCAAGTGCCCTGTTTGCTAATACATTGTTGAGAATTTCTACATTTATGTTCATCAGGAATATTGCTCTATAATTTTCTTATGGCATCCCTTTCAGGTTATGATATCAGGGTAATACTGGCCTCATAAAATGAATAGAAATTGTTCACTGTTCTTTTATTTTTTTAAAGAATTTGAGAAGGATTGGTAGGGGTTCTTTCAGTGTGTGGTAGAATTCACTAGTGAAGCTGTTTGGTCCTGAAGTTTTGTTTTTTGAGAGGTTTTTGATTACTGAGTCAATCTTATTATTAGTTGGTCTATTCAGGTTTTCTTTTATGATTTAGTCTTGGACAGTTTTATGTTTCTAGGGAGTTTATCCATTTCTTCCAGGTTGTCCAATTTGTTGGTGTATACTGCTTGTAAATAGTCTCTTACGTTCCTTTGTATTTCTGTGGTATTATAATCTCTTCTTTGATTTCTGATGGTATTGGGGTTTTCTTTCTTGGTGAGTCTAGCTAAAGGTTTGTCAATTTTGTTTCTTTTCAAAGAAAAAGTTTCATTAGTTTCATTGACCTTCTACTGTCTTTTTAGTGTCCATTTCATTTGTTTCTGCTGTGATATTTTCTTCTTTCTACTAACTTTGGGCTTTCTTTGTTATTATTTTCCTAGCTCCTTAAGGTGTAAACTTAGGTTGAGATTTTTGTTTCTTGAGGTAGGCCTTTAGCACTATCAAAATTTCTCTTGGAATTGGTTTTGCTGCATTCTGTAAATTTAGCTTTTATTTACAATTTCTTTTGCCTCAAATATTTTTCTTTTGATTTCTTCTTTATTCTCATGTATGAATTCCCAGTTTTCTTTTCATAATTGACTTCCAGCCTCACACTATTTTCCTAAAAGATACTTCATATGATTTTAAACTGAAATTTGTTAAGGTTTGTTTGGAAACCTAAAGATATCGTGGAGAATCTTCCCTGTGCTCTTGAAAAGAAAGTTGTTTTGGGATAGAATGTTCTATATTCATTTATTAAGTCCATCTGGTCTAACATGTTATTTAAGGACAATGTTTTGTTTTGTTTTTAAAGATTTTATTTATTTATTTGTTAGAACACACACAAGGGGAGCAGCATGCAGAGGGAGAAGGTGGCTCCCCATTGAGCCAGGAGTCTGATGCGGGACTCGATCCCAGGATCCTGGGATCATGACCTGAGATGAAGGCAGCTGCCTAACCTACTGGGTGCTCAGGTGTCCCAAGGACAATGTTTTTTTTTTATTAAGGTCTTTTACTACTATTTCTCCCTTTTTACATGTTTTAACATTACTTTGTATATTCGATTGCTTTTATGTTGGGTTCATAAATATTTATTATATTCTTTTCTTGGATTGACAATTTTATCAATACATGAACCCTTTATTTTTATTACAATTTTTGTTTCAAGGTCCCTTTTGTCTGATATAAATATAGCTACCTCAGCTTTCTTTTGATTTCTGTTCTGATGAAGTATGTTTTTTCCTCCCTTCAGTTTCTGTATGTAAATCTTTATATCAGAAGGGAGGTTCTTTTAGACAACTAGATGTATTTTTTTAAAAATCTATTCAACTAGGCTATCTCTTTTGATTGGAGAACTTAGGTATGTAATTACTGACATTTTTGTAGTTCCTCTGTGCTCCTTTTTTTCTCTTATTGTCTTCCTTTGTGGTTTGATGACTTGGTGGCATTTTTAGAGTCCTTCCTCATTATCTTTTGTGCATATATTACAGGTTCTGTTTTGTTATTACCATGCGGCTTACATAAAAAATTTGTTATTTACAACAGTCTCTTTTAATTTGATAAGTTCAAATATATTTTGAAGCTATATTTTCACATTTTTTATGTCACTTTTTACAACGTTTGTCTTTTAACCTTCATACAGCTTTGTAAGTGATTAATCTATTACCTTTATACTTCATCAGTATGATTTATGCTTTTATATGTTTTCTTGTTACTTAATTAGCACCCTTTCTTTCACAACTCTCTTAACATTTTTTCTAAGGCTTATTTAGTAATGTTAGCTTTTGCTCATCTGGAAAAGTCTTTCTCCTTAATTCTGAATATTAACTTTACTGCACATAGTATTCTTGGGTGGAAATTCTTTTCTTTCAATACTTTGAATATATCATAACCTTCCCTTCTGACCTACAATCTCCCCTGAAAAATTGGATAGTTTATTGAGGGTTCTTTTGTATGTAACAAGTTATTTTTCCATTGCTCTTTTTAACAGACCCACCTTTTCTCTAATTGTGTGTTTGAGTTTGGGTCTCTTTAGGTTCCTCTTATTTGGAATCTGAGCTTCCAGGAACTCTCTCTCTGTTTCTCTCCGCAGGTTAGGGTAGCTTTCAGCCATTCTTTTCTTTTTTCCTTTAACTGGGCCCACCACTTTGTCCTGCCAGCCATCTGAAACCTGTCACTTGGCTGTGGTGGCAGCTCCTTCAGGCTCAGACATACAGTCAGGAGTGGCACTTCCCCTGCCATGAATGCCCCCTCAGACCCCGGACCTGTCTTCCTACCCAAGTGCTGTCACTATTTATATTCTGCCTTTGCTACATTTGCTGCTCCAACTCCCCTCACATACATCTAAGGGACAAAGATCCTGGCACGTGCTACTGTGGGGTGGGTGTGGCAGCCTCCCGGGTCCTCTCATTCTGGTGTCCACCTCAGCCATTATATCTTCAATTACGTTTTCAGCCCATCTCTCTTTTCCTTCTGAGACAACTGTAATGCCAGTGTTCATCTGCTTGATGTTGTCTTTTTATCTATCTTAACTTTTTTTCCATTCTTTTTTTTTTTCTTTTTGCTCCTCTGATGGAGATTCTCTGTCATGTCTTAAAGTTGACTGACAGTTTCTTCTGCTTCATCTAATCAGTTGTTAAACCCCTCCTAGGGTTGTTTTTGTTTTTTTCATTGCAGTTATATGCTTCAGCTCAGTGAATTCTGTTTGCTACTTGTAGTTTCTCTTTGTGGAAGTTCTCGTGGCGTTCAACCATTCTGAAGTTTGATGAGTACCTTTTTGACCATTACTTTGAATTCTATCAGGTGATTTACCTCTACTTAATTAAGATTTTTTCCTGTAGTTTATGTTGTTCTTTTGTTTGGAATATACTCCTCTATTTTCCTTTTGCTTGACACTTTGTGTCTGTGTATTGGACAAAACAGCCATCTCTACCAGTCTTGAAGGGTTAGTCTTGTGTATGATAAAACTTATCATTCAACTGTGCCATGGCTCTTGATTATCTCTCAAATTTGTGTGATTGTCAAAGTAGCCTATTTAATTTTAATAGCTCCTAATGGCTGATATTGTGCCAAGACTTGGCCATGTCCCAGCATGTAGGATCTCAGTAATCACTAAGATTCATGCTCACTGGAAGCCAGACTTGGCGGCAGCTACCTCCCCCCTCCCCGCCTCCTACTTTTTTAGGGTTACAGGGGATGTTTAAGTGGATATTTACTGGGAAGAGTACTTATCAACCTGAATAGCAGAAGAATAAATAAGGGAACTCCTCATTGTCACACATGTACAAGACCTCCATCATATATGATATAGAAGGCATTTCAGTTTATGAACCCTAGGCCAGAAATTCTTTATTCAATCTACTATTTCTGGATTCCTACTATAATGTACTACATTCCTGAAGAAGAATAAGGGCAGGAATGTAAAAATTAGTAAGTTATGTAGAATAATCTTTAAATTGTAATTAATTACATTTTTGTATCTTCACCATAATATAGAACAAAGTCCCTTGAAGAACTGGTTTAGATTTTTTATTTATTGCGAGAGAGAGGGTGCATGCAAGCAAGGGGAGGGACAGAGACAGGGAGAGAGAGAATCTCAAGCAGACTCTGCCTGTGGAGCATGGAGCCTGACGTGGGGCTCCATCTCACAACACTGAGATCATGACTTGAGCTGAAATCAAAAGTGGGTTGCTTGGGGCGCCGGGGTGGCTCAGTGGGTTAAGCCTCTGCCTTTGGCTCAGGTCGTGATTTCAGGGTCCTGGGATGGAGCCCCACATCGGGCTCTCTGCTTAGCAGGGAGCCTTCTTCCCCCTCTCTCTCTGCGCCTGCCTCTCTGCCTGCTTGTGATCTCTCTTTCTCTGGCAAATTAAAAAAAAAAAAAAAAAAAAAGTGGGTTGCTTAACCAACAGAGCCACCCAGCGCCTCACCTGGTTCAGATTTTAAAATACCAAATACATTTTTAATCTTCCACATAAGTGTTTGGAAGTTACTTTTGTATATTTAAAGCTAAGTTCTTAGTAGTTATAGTAGTAACTGAACACTAGGAAGACCAAGACAAACACAAATAAATGAATACAGTTTTCCCAAAGCTGCAGTCTGAAAAGTTGATTCCATATAAATGAATGGGTTTCTTTCCTAGAAAATCCAAAGGATATAAGGAATAGAGATATGAAAAAACTTTCTCGGGGCACCTGGGCAGCTCAGTGGGTTAGGCCTCTGCCTTCAGCAGGTCATGGTCTCAGAGTCCTGGGATTGAGCCCTGCACTGGGCTCTCTGCTCAGTGGGGAGAATGCTTCCCCCTCTCTCTCTGCCTACCTGTGATCTCTCTCTCTCTTTGTCAAATAAATAAAATCTTAAAAAAAAAAAAAAAGTGTTCTTGAGGGGAAGAAGGATGATACCCTTTATGCACTCAGTTTTCTTTCCCTTTGCCATGTTCATATTCCTTTCCTGCAGTCTGTTGTCCACATGTTGTTTCTAAGCAACTGATGATACCACTGTCTCTGTAGGAGTTTTTGTTCAGAATATCAAGTTCTGCAATGGCCTCATCAGAAGTCATTTTAGCCCATGTACAGACAACCTCTGGGTTATTAAGGATCTTATAGTAAAATACAGAAAAGTTAAGAGCCAGCCCCGGGGGGAATTGTGTGTGTAGATTGCATTTCTTTTTTGCTTTTAAGAAAAGCCACTTGGTATGCTCCTTGGAAACTTATCATTTGTTTTTGATCGTTATCCTTTGCAGCTTCAACAAATCGTACTAGGAATCATCCCCCTCCATTTTCAGATAGAAGACATTACTCTCTGGATCAGTTGCATTGGCTTCAAATACTTATCCAACAATTCAAACACCGTGAGGCATATGGACTCCACTTGGTCCTGATAGTCCTTTATCAGTGGCAATTTTTTGTAGGAGGATCTGTTTTCTGGTCCTTGCTGGAGAAAAAGCACTGAATGGGTCCTCTGTCCCCACCATGTTCGTGTAGGCTACTGGGAGCATGTGGCAGTCCCTGTTGGACAGCTTGGTGCCTTGTTTTATCCCTGCCTTCAAGGACGTGGCTGTGCCATTGTAGTGTTCATCCTACCTGGCCGCCTCAACCTTCTGTATCTGCTCTGTCCTCTCCCTGGGAATTGGGAGAGGAGAGTGAGGGCATATGATGTAGAAGCATGCAGATGGCACTCATGTGCCTCGACTGCAGCCTCAGTCCCACCACGTGGATCTGCTTTTGGCTTTACCTGAGGATCCTTCCAGTCTCATCCTTTCTTAGAGTCAATGCATGGGGCACCTCCAGAGGGAAGCTTTTAAAGGCTCCAAATACAGGAGGCAGTCCAAGGTGGCAGTGGAGGAAAACCCTGAATTCATGTCCACCCACAGACACGCTCAATCTACACCTACATTTAGAGCAATCCCTCTTGAAGTAGAACTGAGATCTGAACAAACCATCATTTGTCTATACAGCAACAACAGAGGGGCCACGTAGAGAAAAGTAGGAGAGACATGGTAACAACCGAAACCCTATCCCCAATGTGGAAACCTGCAGCCGGGAGGGTTATCAGTGAGGGGCCCACACCCAGACTCCCTTACACTGGGACACCACAAGAAACCAACAGCTAGAAGAGCAACTAGACTGACATTGAAGGAAATCTCATTAATCTTGGACTGTCTGCCAAATCGGCTGGGAGATGCTGGCGCTCAGTACTGTCAACAGAGACAGGATCCAGGCACTCTAGCCAGCCTGCTAGGGCTGGGCCCATGTGCCCTGAGACTCGAGCTGATGTCAGGTAGCCCCAGCTCATGTCTGCTTGAACTCTAGCAGCATGCCCCAGCAGGCTTGCCAACGCTGCAGTAGCAGTGGCCCCAGAGGGGCCCCAAGACAACAGCTTCAAGACAGAGAGAGAGAGAGGTGGGTAACTGTTCTGCCTAAGGCCAACACAGAGAGGCAAACAGAAGGAAGAGACTGAGGATTCATTTCCAAACAAATGAAGAAGATAAAATGCCACCAAAAAATCCTAATGAATTGGAAGTACTTTATCTGGTAGAGAGTTAAAAGAAATGATCATAAGGATGCTCACAGATCTCAGAAAGAACCAGTCAGAACCGAAGAATACAATAAATGACATGAAAAATACAGTAGAGGGAATGAACAGCCAATTAGAGGATATGCAACAGCAGTAATCACCTAGGAGAAGAGCAAAAAAAAAAAAAAATCCATATATATACACACATCTATCTACAGACATATCCTCATCTTAATACTTAAAATAAATTCTTTTTAAGAGACTTGTGGCACATCACCAGCTATAATGACATTTGACTTCTCTTTCCTAGAACAGGCCCCATCTTGCCACATTTTTTTTTTTAAGATTTTATTTATTTATTTGACACAGAGAGATCACAAGTAGGCAGAGAGGCAGGCAGAGAGAGAGGGGGTGGAAAGCAGCCTCCCTGCTGACCAGAGAGCCAGATGTGGGGCTCAATCCCAGGACCTTAAGATCATGGAAATGAGCTGAAGGCAGAGGCTTTAACCCACTAAGCCACCCAGGCACCCCTTGCCACATGTTTTTATCCAGACTTTGGGTCAGTGCTAAGCTGTGAGAATTCTTTATAAGGTCCTGTCCAGACTAGTTTCAGCAGGGGCATGTGATCTTTTCCCCTGGAACCTAGTAATTGTACAATATTCATGGATATTGCAAAATGAGATCTATGTCCTAAGAAGAAGAAAAATATTTCAGAGCTGCAGTACCTCTATTTTATTCACATTGGGTCAGGATTTAATTATTGACAAAGATTTTTCTTTGTCACCACCTTGATTCTCAAAAGACCTATCCCTCCACTTCCCCACAAAATAAAAACAGTAAATGTGTTGTGTAGTACTCGGACCTGCTGTTCTTATAGGACAAATAAGCAAGTGCCACCCTGATGCCTGCAGACGGAAGCTCTCAAGGATCTCACCTATTACTGGAAAGCTATCTGTTTTAAGTATTCTTTAGCCCCTGACTTTGTAGTGTGCCTATGGTTCAAAAGTCAATGGTTTCTTATATCTAGAACATTAATTTGAGTCAAAATGCCTTGCAAAAATTGTACAGGAGGTAAGAATATAATTTAGGTTATAATGGAACACATCTTGAGTGTCTACAACGTAGACATTATCTTTTGAAACAGAGGCATTTCTTCTACTTTTAAATACTAGGAAGATAAAATAAGTGCCTTGGCAGTGTTCTCTCACTTTTTCTTACAATATGAATGTAGATAGATGCTGTTTAAACTGAAGACTGTTGGTGGTGTTGCTACTTCAGAAGGGATGAACTGGAAGTTTTGTTACAAGTACAGTTGATGATTTAATACTATCGGTGCAGGCATTGAGAAAATGTACTTGTATTCTAATTTGTGGGTCAGAGTAATAGGAAATACAATATTTCTAGATGATTCTATTTGAATGACTTCATGAGTTTGCTGGGCTTTCTCAAAATTGGTAAAAATCTTAGACTAAGTATCACTTATTTATGAACATGTATATAGCAAAAAATTTTACTTACACTACCTGTTCGGTTCTTCAAAGGTACTTAGTTTTTTGTTTATTTATATCTTGTGGCCACTGGGGATAAGTGTGAAACAGCTCTGGCGGGCAGCCTTTGCATTTGTGTGTATTTAATGATAGGTTTCAAGTAAATGGAAACATAGTTGGATTCTCTTCCTAGTATTTCTTTTCCTCTTTAGATAGTTTATTAGTAACAATTGTAAGTTCAGAAACTAAACTAAAAGCTTTGGGAGTAGAGATTTGCCTTATTTTTTTTATTAGCTGCAACACTGGGGCCATTAACTTGCTTATTGTAATAATGCAAAAATATTGGCTAAATTAGTCAAAATTGGGAGGGCAGAAAAATAAAGGTTTTGATAGTAGCTAAATCTTTTTCCCTACATGGCCCCTGGCAGAGGGAAGGCAGGTAACTCTAATTTTTACTCCTAGGAGGCAAGCCAGTCAAGCCACTGGTTCCTGGTGCAGCCATTTCTGTGGTCATGTCCTTCCTAGTTGGGTAGCTTTATTTTTTTGGCTGTACCTTGCCTGTTGCTCAAATCCAGAGATTGAGTTCTCTCCCTGGGAACTGCCTCTTAAGTTAGAAAAATTACGTGGTGAAATCCTCCTCCTTACTATTTAATATGGCCAATTCTTGATGAAACGCCAGTATTTTATTATGTTCCTTTTCAGAGAACTTTTCCTTTTATTTTTATTAATAGAGCTTTCCAGTGGCTTTCTCAAACTCCAATTTTCCAGTGTATAGGAAATTTGGCTGGTAGCTGACTACTGGGTCTCTCACATAGC
The DNA here is from genome assembly GCF_963455335.1 of Martes martes. NCBI lineage: Eukaryota > Metazoa > Chordata > Mammalia > Carnivora > Mustelidae > Martes > Martes martes. Next base: position 42,873,241 of record NC_137892.1, read on the forward strand.
ATATTTAGTTGCCTTTTTTCTTCTGTGATGTCAGCTGCACCAAAACATTGCTGTATCTCAACAGAGGATCTCTGTTGAGATCTCTGATCTCCTCTCAACAGAGGATTTCCCAGGGATCTGTATCATGGCTGATTAGAGCAAGAGTCACAGGGATCGACAATTATTACAGCCCAAGTCATAACCAAGACAGCTCATGATAATGTTAAGATAGTGTGGCTTTTCAAATGACATTCTTGGACATAAATATTGGTAACCAGAGAGCCTAAAATTGAGTGAGAAACCAAAAAGGCTTAATGAGCCCAAGGAGAAAACAGTTTCATAACCACAGAGAATCCAGTATAATGGATGCAGTTTAATGTATAATAGAATAGAGATTATTGAGGTCATTTGTGAAACAGGGATTCTATTTTCTTTTTTGTGTGTGTTTTCCCCTGTCACTAGCTGTGGGCATAGTGTGAGGGGAGTGTGTTCCTGGATTTGGGGCAAGCTGTCCACAGCCTCTATGTATACCAGGAGGGGATATTAACGGCAGATAAATTCTAAATATCTTATACTTTTTTTCCCCCTCACTCTTTAGCAAAGACCAAGCAAAAGTAAAAAATACAATAGGGAGAGCTGAAGACTTATATTCTACATCTCGAGTATGACCTGCATGTTGACCAGCCTATGAACATTCCACTGCGGATGCTTACCCGTCCTTCGTGACTGAGTAGTGAGCCACCTGCACGAAAACCTAAGAATATAGCACACTGGGAGAAGGCAGCCAAGGCTCTCTATATAATTAACACATAGGGGGAAGAAAGAAAAAGAAACTCTTCCCATTTCTAAAATGTTTTCTTTCATTTCCTCCCTTATATTGAGGAGATTGTGCAAATTAATCTGTAAATCCCTTCAGGAGAAAGCATTCTAATTTTCTTTTAAGAATCTCTATTGTTACATAAGAATATCTCATTAAGCTTTCCTTTTCCTAGGGAACACCGAGGCAGCAGGTGATAATAAAAGAAAGAGATTTTTTGAAGTTATGCTTTTTAACCAATGAAAATTAAAAGGTGTTAAATACACTTTTAATTTAAGCATTTTCTTAAATTCGGGAGTTGAGCATCTGTTTGAGTTCCTTTCTAGAAGCTTTTTATGGCCATTTCTTCTCTATCAGGTAGCAACATGAAAAGCTTTGACATTATTAAACCTGCTAATGCTTATTTCCAAGTTTAGGACTCCCCCAGTAAGCTGACGGAAGGATACTTTCCCTTTTGATTAGAGTCAATTATATAGAAACTTCTCGTCTGAGTTTTAATATCTTACATTTATCATTTTTATTCAAGAATCTAAAGTAGAATGCTTTTTGTAACCTCCAGGCAGAGAGATGATAAGCAAGATGAGCAGTAAAATCAAATTCCTGTTGTGTATTGAAAGCCTCACATGTTTGAAAATGCTTTATCATACAAGCTGGTATTCTGAATGAAACACAATAGTGGATGTGAAGTTCTCATTCCTTTAAGTTCTAATTTGTTATTGTCTTTCACATTTAAACACGCTTGTCCCATCACATATCAAGTCTTTTTACAATATATTGTTAAAATGTTGATAGGTTCTTAAGGGTTAGGATAGGTTGATAGGAGTCTTAGGAGTTGGTAAACATTCATGCAGTATGTTTTTATCTCCTAAGAGTTATAATGGATTGACAGTGATTAGTATGAAAAACATTTTCCTTTTCAGCACTGTCATTTTACTTCTCAAAAAGCCAGTGTTACAGGATGGCATCTGTATATCTATTTTCCAAACGTGGTCAATACATTTAACCACATGCAAACTATACAGAATTTTAATGGGACTCTGAGTGAGCATTGATGAAAGAGCTTGTAGTTTTGTGATTTGGGTGATTTTCTATGAATTGTGTTTTTTTTAATAGGACTTGGAGAACTTGCCTCGGTTGTACATATTAATCTATTTCATTGTGTATGATTTTTTAACAGTATGCTGTCTTTTTGTCCCATGATTTAAAGAACATTTCCATTGGTGGACACTTAGTTGAACATCAAGGTAAATTTAAGCTCCCCCATCCCCCAACCACCTTAATAACATGAAAAGGAGCAGAATCTGGGCACCATAATGTATATGTGGCCTCAACAAGTTCCAGGTCCCCTAGTCTACCTCTGCCCAGGGGCACAGACAACTAGAATATGAAGGAGCCAGTCCTAAAACTCTGCCAAACAGGGAGCTGCTGAAACTCTCGCTTGGTGGGAGGGGCTGACAGTCTGCACTTCTCTACCTTGAAAGCATAGACCAGTGCACAGTGCAGGCACCATAAGCAGCCTGCCACCTCAGTGATTCCTGTGTCCTTAGCCCCACAGCAACACCAGCTGTCTGACCTAAGCTGTCACAGGGCCATGGACACAGGGACAGTCCGGGTTAGGATTTGCCATAGCTCCAGACTTTGTGCCAAGGTGACACAAGTGCAAAGCACCGCAGAACATGCCAGGCCCTACCATTTTGGATTTAGAGGGCTTGCTAAGGCACCCCTGGTACAGAGTGCTCAGGTATCTCCTGGCTGAAATAGTCTTTGGCTCTAGCCATGACTGCCCTAGGAACCCCCAATCCTTGCCTGCCACGGTTGCAGCCACCCCACCAAGAAAGCCCCGTGACTCCACTTTCACTTCAGCTGTCCTGCCAGAGTGCTTTCAGCATGCGGAATCCGGGGACCTCCCTGGACTGCACCCACTCAGCTTTAGCTGTCCTACCAGCCTGCCCAATGTGTGTGGAGCCCCAGGACAGCCACGGCTCCAGCCAACCAGTAAAAAATTCACCGAGTACCTAGAGTCTTCATAGACGACAACCATACATGAGACCATTCCTTCAAGTTTAGAACTAGCGGTTCCACAAATCCATAGAAACACACACAGAATTTGTTTCCAAAGAAAGAATAAGACCAAGCCTCTAATGAAGTGGAGATAAGTACTATGTCTGGCAAAGAATTAAAGTAATGATTGTAGATGAACTATGAGAGACTGTGGACTCTGAGAAACAAAGGGTTTTGGAGGGGAGGGAGTAGGGGGCTGGATGAACATAGTGGTGGTTTTTAAGGAGGGCATGGATTGCATGGAGCACTGGGTATTATATGTAAACAATGAATCTTGGAACACTGCATCAAAGATTAATGATGTGGGGCGCCTGGGTGGCTCAGTGGGTTAAGGCTTGGGTCATGGTCTCAGGGTCCTGGGATTGAGCCCTGCATCGGGCTCTCTGCTCAGCGGGGAGCCTGCTTCCTCCTCTCTCCCTGCCTGCCTCTCTGACTACTTGTGATCTCTATCAAATAAATAAATAAAATCTTGGGGAAAAAATACTAATGATGTACTGTACGGTGACTAACCTTATTTAGTAATGATAATAATAAAATAAGGATTGTAAAGATGTTCACCAGGCTGGAAAGAAGAGTTAAAGAACTCAGTGAGGCTTACAATAAAGAGACAGAGAATTTAAAAAAGAACCAAACAGAGGTTAAAGAATACAATAACTGAAAAAAAATACACTAGAGGGCCATATGTACCCTAATGTTCATAGCAGCAATGTATACTAGACAGAATTAACAGGAGATTAGCAAGTGCATCAAAATGTAACAGTCATCTGGTAGACAGGGCAATGGAAAGCACCCAATCTAAACAGCAAAAAGAGAAAAGAATTTTTAAACAATAAAATAGGTTGAGGGATCTCTTGAACATGAAGTGAACACACATTGACATTATGGGATTCCACCAAAAGAAGTGAGAAAGAGGATCAAACTTATTTGAAGAAATAATGTCTGAAAACTTCCCTATCCCAGGGGGAGGAAATAGATATCCAGGTTCAAGAAGCACTGAGAGTTCCAAACAAACCCAAGGAGGTCTCCCCCACTACATATAATTAAGGTGTCAATTATGTACATTATTATGTACACTGGAAGCCCTGCTTTTTCAGAAAAGTGAAGCATGACATATAAACTGCATATTTATTATTTAGAACTGATGGAGAGACTGAAGGAGTTTGTCACCACTAAACCAGCCTTACAAGAAATGTTAAGGTACATCTTAAAGTGGAAAAGAAAATGCCATCATTACATGTAAGAAAATTATTACCAAAAAGATATAAAAGATGACAGTACATACATAAAATGCAGAGAAGTAAGGGGCACCTGGGTGGCTCAGTGGGTTAAAGCCTCTGCCTTCAGCTCAGGTCATGATCCCAGGGTCCTGGGATTGAGCCCCGCATTGAGCTCTCTGCTCAGCGGGGAGCCTGCTTCCTCCCTCTCTCTCTGCCTGCCTCTCTGCCTACTTGTGATATCTGTCAAATAAATAAATAAAATCTTTTAAAAAATGTGGAGAAGTAAAAAAAAATATATAGACTACCATATATTTAGGATGTTAGATATAAACCTCATAGTAACCACAAATCCAAAACCTTAAGGAATACACAAAACAAGAAAGTCCAACCTAACACTACGAAACCTCATCAATCACAAAAAGAACAAGAGAAGAAGAAAGGAACAGAGAACTACCACAACAACCAGAAAGCAGTAGACAATATGGCATTATGTACGTATCTGTCAGTAATTTCTTTAAATAGAAAAGTACCAAGTGCTTCATTCAAAAGCTAGAGGGTGGCAGAATGGATTAAAAACCAGACCCTTCTATATGCTGCTTATAAGAAATTCATCTCAGGTATAGAGACACATAAAGAATAGAAGTGAAGGACGGAAAGACATTTACCACACAAATGGAAGCAAAAAAAATGTTGGGTTTGGCCAGCAAACCCTGAGGCAGCAGATGAAAGGTTACTCCAGACACCTTAGTAGGAGAAACAAGAGAGCAAGGGGACCAGACGCTTTAGTGGCAAAAGTTCCCAAGCCAAACTCTGCCTCCACTTTTTTTGTGAATGTTATCAATACAAGGAGTGAGAAGCCTTAATAATCACAACTGTGACATAGGGAGCATCACGTGATTAGAATAAGCTGCTCTCATGACACGCGTGCAGACAGGGAGTGCGTGACCACCAAAGATAAACGCTTCTCCTAAGCATTTGTTCCCCGGGTGAGTGGGTTGAGCCACAACAAGGATCCAGCTGTTTGCAGCCCAGACACGTTAAAGGAGGCCCAGTTTTCCGGACCTTCCTTCTTTGCTTTTCAATTAGTCTCATCTAGGGAGGCACGTGTTTATAAGATCTCATCTCGTTAGCCATTTTGAATGCCCACCAAAAGAAACAAAGGCTAGCAGTACTTTAGACACAATAGACTTTAAAACAAAGATTGTAACAAGAGACAAAGAAGGGCATTATATAATGATAAAGGGATTAAACAAAAGGATTTGACAAAAATTGAAAATACATTAATGGTTGGGAACTTTGACACCCACTTTTATCAATGGATAGATCATTCAGGCAGAAAAATCAACAACAAAACAGCGTCCCTGACTCACTAGACCAGAATGAACTAATAGATACAGATAGAATATTCTATCCAACAACAATGCACATTGTTTCAATGCACATGGAACACGCCACAAAACAGAGTAAGAAGACTGAAGTAAGAAATAATGCTTATATGCTCAATACGCTTATATGCTCAATTAATATGCTCAGTTAATCTTTGACAAAAGAGTTAAGAATATACAATGGGAAAAAAACAGTCTCTTCCACAAGTGTGCTGAGAACACTGGACAAATTAAACACTTTCTTATGCCATACACAAAAATAAACTCAAAATGCATTAAAAACATAAATATAAAGCCTGAAACTATGAAAACCTTAGATGAGAAACTAGAAGTAATTTCTGTGACCTGGACTGTAGAAACATTTTTCCAGGTATGTCTCTTATAGCAAGGGAAACAAAAGCAAAACTAAATTATTGGTTTCCTACAATACTATTACTACATCAAAGTAAGATTTGACACAGCGAAGAAAACCAACAAAACAAAGCAGCAACTTATTAAATGGGGGAACATATATGCAAATGATATACCCCATAAGGAGTTAATATCCAAAATACACTAAGAACTTCTACACTTAACAGCAAAATACAATCTAATTTAAAAATGTACAAATTACCTGAATGACCATATTCCTGAGATGACTTAGAGATGGCTACCAGACACATGAAAAGATGCTCAACATCACTGATCATCATGAAAACGCAAATCAAAACCACAATGAGCTACCGGTTTACACTGTCAGAATGGCTAAGATCAAAGACAATTAACAACTTTTGGTGAGAATATGGAGAACGAGCCCTCATGTACCGTTGGTGGGAAGGTAAAGTGATACAACGATGATGTTAAGTAGTATGGAATTTTCTCAAAATATTAAGAGTAGAAATACAATGTGATACAATGATTCTACTACAGGGTATTTACCCAAAGATAATGTAAGCGCCAATTCAAAAAGATACATGCGCCCCTATGTTTATTTCAGCAGCATTTATGGTGGCCAAGGAAAGGAAGGAACTTATTATCCAGCAATAGATGAATGGGTAAGGAAGATGGGGTACGTAGGTCATGCGTTATTACACAGCCATGGAAAGGATGAGATATTGCCATTTGTGACAAGATGGATGGAGCTAGAGTATATTATTATAAGAGAATTAAGTCAGGCTGAGAAAAACAAATATAATGCTGTCATTCATATGTTGAATCTAAAGAACAAATGAAAAAACGATTATCCATATAGATTAAGATAAACTGATGGTTGCCAGGGTAAGGAGGGTAGAGTCACAGGCAAAATGGGCGAAGAGAAAAAAAGGAAAAAGGGGTAAGAGGGAGTGTAGATACAGGCTTCAAGTTCTGAAATCTATAAATCACAGGACATTTTAAATATAAGTAGTTATCATGCTATTGTTTTCCAAAAATGTTACACCAGTTAATATTCTGTTGAAATATTCATGAAACTTTTCCAACAATTAGGCCAATTCTTAGCATTACCACATATCTTAAGTGTGTATGTTCTTCTTCATTTTTACTGCACAGAGTGGTGAAGGAAAAATCATTGTCCTTTTTACTTCCCAGAGAGCATGTGAGGTTAAGTATTTGCTTATATTTGGAAGTAATTTTAATGTATTTTTTGTGGTTTGCGTATTTACAAACTTTCCCAATTATTGGTTTTTTTTTCAGTCATAATTTTTTCTCTTACATAAGCTTTACATATTTTCCCCAGTCTATTTCTATTTTAAGAAAAAACTTGTTTCTCACATACTTTTATTAAAAAAAATTTAAGATAATGTAATTAAATTCAATAGTTCTCTTACGATTCCTTCATATTATAGCTTGTTAAATGGGTCTTCCTCCTTTAGTTTTGAACATTTTCTAGTATTTTCAGGGGTTTATATTTTGTATTTAGCATCTGTAACTTATATTAGGACGTAAAAGGTAAATTTCCCACCTATTTTTATTCTAGAAGTTTGAAGGTTTACTCCAAATGGATCATAGACCTAAAGATTGTAACTCAAGTTTCTTTGTATTTGGCATGAGATAAAAATTAAGGCCTTTTTTTGGTTTTTGTTTTTATTTTTTTGGTGTATATCCATCTGGTTTTTCCAGTACTGTTTATTGAAAATATTCCTTTCTTCACTGGCAAGTGTGTCAGAAAAGAAAAAGATGGAGAAAGGGAATGAGAAGAACAGGATAGAAAGATGCCTGTGGGGGTACCATCATAGCAGCAACAAGAATTTGGACTGGAAATACTGCCAATTGCTTTAAACATGTACATTGTATCAAAAAGGTCCTTCCTCATTCATGTATTTTAAAAAGAGAACCTCACATCTGAATGGATTGCTTAATTATCTGTTAATTCTAGTCCCAAACTGCATTTGAAAATGAGAAGAGGCCCAGATGTATGATGTAGCTCAGAATAAAGCCCTCCTTTTTTTCTTTTTAAAATAAATTATGTTATACTTTGTAGAATGTTTTCACCTAGGTTACCTCATTTGACCGTTGCAACCTACCTGGGAATTCATCAAAGGAGGCATTCTGACTTCTGTTTATATTGTTTAGAAAAAGGAGACATACACAGAATTAGTGATTTATAGCAGGTGTCACTTGGTGTCTGCTAGATACTAGCAGAGCCGGAGTTTAGATCCAGCATTTTTTCCATGTACAACACTCTAGGGTAGCACCTTGTTTTCCATAATAAACAGTGCTGTAAGCTTGTGGTAGGCTGAATAATGGTTTATCAGAGGTGTCAACTTCTGATCTTGGGACTATGTTATCTTGCATGGCAAAAAAAAAAAAAAAAAAAAATTGTTTTTAATTTGACTGCATTTAGGATCTCAAGATGGGAGATTATCTTGGATTATCTCAATAAATCTAGTGTGATCTCATGTGTTCTAAGAAAAAAGAGGCAGTGGAGTCACAATCAGATTTATCAAATGGAAACAGAGATCGTCCTTAATGGGGCCACGAGTCAGGAATAGAGGTGGCCTCTAGAAGCTGAAAAAGGCAAGAAAATGGGTTCTTGCTTGGAGACTTCAGAAAGAATATAAACGAGCTGACACTTTGATTTTAGCACAGTGTAACCCATTTCAAACTTCTGACCTCCAGAATTACCAGATAATAAATTATGTTGCTTTAAGCCACTACATTTATGGTAGTTTGTTCCAGGATCAATAGGAAACCAATCGAACCTCTTGAGCTAATACCTGTTAATAAATATCTTAATAACTTGGTTCTAGATATAATAATCTGACTACAAATTTGCTTCATAATAGAAAATCATGAAAAAAAATGCTTTCATTTTGATTCACTGTTTTTTGTGTTTGTTTCTTTTGACTCCTTTCATTACTTAATGAAAAAAAAATGTTTTGGTTTATCACACCTAAGGATATGTTTTCCACAATGTTAATACTCTTCCAGCCTTTTGATTCCTTCTGGGTTTAAAAAAAAAAAAAAGGATTATCCTTTCATTGTTGTATGACTTTTTAGTGAATTATGTGTGGTTCCAGCAACTTAGTGTCCGCAGAGGCCAATATGGCATACGATTCTAAGAACTTTATTGCTGAGTTCTCTATAGGGTGAGAGGTATTAATTTCATAATTATACACATGTTTAAAAATGTTTTACTTTAAGTTATTAAGATGAGTTTTCTCCATTATATTTTACCTATGCATCAAACTAGTCAACAGGATAATTCCGGTCATATCTATTTATACTATTAATACAATGATTGTATATCATGTATACCATGCTTGGTTTCTTTTCAAAGCCTTTTTTTTTTTTTTTAAAACAACGATGTATTTATTAGTTCACTGTTTCTCATCTCTTAAAAAAATATGCAGCTACAAGTTATAGATAAAAATTATAATCCTGAATTCACAAATATTATGTCAAATGAAAAAAGGTTAATGCAAAAATAGGTCTTTATCTGGAAAGAAATTACATAAAGACTAAAAGTATGATGTATATTTGAAAAACATTTAAATTACTCTTGCTCTCATGTATATATAAAATATATCTGTAAGAAAATTAATTATCCTGTTTAGGTTTAATTCATCAGGTCATTTAATATACCGCCTGACATGGACTTTTGTATTAGCCAACTCAGCATTTATTCATACTTAAAAAAAAATCACTGTATTTAAGTATGACTGATTTACAAAAAGCTGTACATATTTAATGCATATAACTCAATGAGTTTGGAGATAAATATCCACCTGTGAAACCATCACCATAATCTATGCCATAAACATATCCATCACCTCTAAAAGTTTCCTCCTGCTGGTATTATTATTGTTAGTATTTGTGATAACACTTAATATTGTACAGTGAAAAATTAGCTCAAAGAGTAGCTCTTATGTTAACTAGAGGCACTATTCTATACAGCAGATCTCTAAGACTTATTCATCTTGTCTAACTGAAGCCTTTGACTAATACCACCTCCTTTTCTTGAGGCAGTGTTGTTTCCTCACCCATATATTGTGCATATCCTTCAAGCATCAAAGGAATAACCCAGTGTTAAATTACTGTATCTGTTTCATGCTGTTTATGTTCAGTTGTCTTCTTTACTTTTATGAGCTCACTGACTACTCTAAATCAACGCACTTAAATAGTCTAATAAATAGCACCTTGCCTACTCATCCAGAACTCATTATTTATGTTGAGAGAATAGTGAAGCTCTGGTTCATCGACATTATGATTTATAACACTTTGAGGAAAGAAAAAGATTACAATAACTTCAACTTATTACTGTATAGCATTTTTTTTTTCCAAAGAGACCAACATTTTTGCAGTTAATGCTCCCCCCACCCCGACTCCCTTACAAAGCTTTGGAAACTTACAATTCCTTGTTTATGGATCCCATCTTTTTATTTTTATACTCCTAGATTAAAAGGATTAGATTTTGTAACCTTCAATTAACTCCACATGCATGGAACTCATGTCAATAATCCTGATGATGTGGCCAGAGTGTACTTTAGTATCAAGGCTACGTAATGTAGCAATTTTTGTTGGGGAAAAAATGTTTTAAGCATTGAGCAACTCAAATAATATTTTAAAAAGTATTACATTTACCTTGTATAGTGCCATTGAAGGAAAGACAATGATAAAATCATATAGTGTTAAGCAAATTTAAGTCCAATAGCTAATAAATAATCTTGGCATTCTATTTTGTGTTTTTCAGTATATTCATAATGACAAATGATAATACTGAGAAGGTTTCTCTCTAAATTGAACATGCCACAGGAATCCATGTGTTCCATGAAGGTATCTACTGATAAGGTAAAAATGTATGCAGTATTATATAATTTACAAGCTGTTTCCATACAGGTTTTCCTGTATCAGAGTAATCTGACATAAATAGATGCCTCTATTAACTAGATATACCCAACAGCATTTCCTATGGCAGTGTCCATCTAAATTAAGGGCTAAATATACATTTTAATTTTCAAAGGAGAACACAGCTTAAGTAAGTTTCATTATTAATCTAAGTTGCTCACTCCAAATGCCATGTTTGAGAAATAAATTTTACAACCTGTTTATATACATACAACCAAGCAACTTTTGCTCCTGCAAAGGATTTCTTTAAATACTATATAAGATGGGAAGGACAAGATGGTTGGGGAGTAAGAGACCCTATTTCAACCAGTGCCCTGAATTGAGCTAAATATCTACCAGAGCACTCTGAACACCCATGAAATCAGTCGGAGATGTAAGATTATACACTTCTGGATCTCTACAGGGACAGAGAATCGTCACTGGAGAGGGTACAACTTGCCTGGATCATGGTTGATATATTCAGCTATACATCCCCTCAACCACCTCTCACTAGAATGTCTAGGAGGAGGAACACCCAAGAGAGGAAGAATTCAGAGACTGTGACCTCTGCCACAGAACTACTGGATATGGACATAAACAGTATGTTGGAAATAGAATTCATGGTAACAATTATCCAGAAATGCCAAGGTTGGAGAAGACCATTAGTGGCAATATAGAATCTCTAATGGCGGGAGTGAGAGCTGATCTGGAAGAACTTAAAAATGCTATTAATGAGATCCAATTTAATCTACATATTCTAACAGCTAGAGTAAATGAGGAAGAAGATCAAATTAGTGATCTAGAAGAAAAACTGATAGAAAAGAAGGATCAAAAGGAGGCCCAGAACAAACAGCTTAGAAGCCATGAAAACAGAATTAGGGAAATAAATGACACCACAAAGCACCCCAATGTCAGAATTATTGGGATCCCTGAGGGGGTGGAGAGAGAGGACCAGAAGATATAGTTGAACAAATCCTGGATGAAAATTTCCCTGATCTGGGGAATGGAACAACTGTTTGTGTCCTAGAGGCAGAGAGGAGACCCTCCAAGATCAAGAGGGTAGAAAGACCCCCCACACATGTGATTGTGAAATTCGTGAATCATAAATTCAGAGAAGATGTCTTAAGGGAACCTAGGGGGAAGAGATTCCTTACATACAGAGAGAGGACCATCAGGATAATGTCAGACCTGTCCATAGAAACCTGGAAAACCAGAAAGGGCTGGCAAGACATATTCAGGGCACTAAATGAGAAGTACATGCAACCAAGAATATTTTATCTGGCAAGGCTGACATTCAGAATGGGTGGAGAGATAAAGAGCTTCTTCCAAGACCGGCAAGTTTTAAGAGTATGTGACCACCAAGCCAGCACTATGAGAAATATTAATGGGGGTTCTATAAAAGAAGAAAGAGTCCAAAGAGTTTCATAGAACAGAAATTTACAGAGACAAGGATTTCACAAGCAACATCATGTCAATAAAAACATACCTTTCAATAACTACTCTAAATGTGAATGGCCTAAACACTCCCATAAAATGACAAAGGGTTGCAGATTGGATAAAATGACAGGACCCCTCCATATGTTGTCTACAACAGACCCATTTGGAACCTAAAGATACATCCAGACTGAAAGTGAGGGGTTGGAGAAGCATCTTTCATGCCAAAGGGCCTCAAAAGAAAGCTGGGGTAGCAATTCTCATATCAGATAAATTAGATTTTAAACTAAAGAATGTAGTCAGAGAAAGAGAAGGACATTACATCATTCTTAAAGGGTCTATCCACCAAGAAGATCTAACAATTGTAAATATGTATGCCCCCAATATGGGAGCAGGCAACTACATAAGCCAACTGTTAATCAAGATAAAGGGTCATACTGATATGAATGCATTAGTAGTAGGGGATCTTAACACGGCACTCTCAGTAATGGACAAATCATCCAAGCAGAAAATCAATAAAGAAACAAGAGCATTGAATGACACATTGGACCAGATGGACCTCATAGATATATACAGACATTCCACCCTAAAACAAAATACTTGTTCTTCAGGAGTGCACATGGAACTTTCTCCAGAATAGACCACATACTGGATCACAAAACAGGGCTCAAATGATACCAAAAGATGGAGATTATTCCCTGCATATGCTCAGATCACAATGGTTTGAAACTGGAACTCAATCACAAGAAAAAGTTTGGAAGGAATTCAAACACTTGGAAGCTAAAGACCATCCTGCTCAAGAATGTTTGGATCAACCAAGAAATCAGGGAAGAAGTTGATTCTTCATGTAAACTAATGATAATGAAGACACATCAGTCCAAAACCTATGGAATATGGCAAAGGCGGTCCTAAGGGGGAAATACATAGTCATCCAAACCTCACTCAAAAAAATTGAAAAATCCCAAATACACACACTCTCTTTACACCTTAAAGAACTGGAGAATCAACAAATTAAGACAACCCCACACACAGAAGGGAAATCATCAAGATTAGAGCAGAGATCAATGAGATAGAAACTAGGGATACAATAGAACACATCAATGAAACCAGAAGCTGGTTTTTTAAAAGATTCGATAAGATTGATAAACCATTGGCCAAACTAATCCAAAAGAAAAGAGAAAGGACCCAAATTAATAAAGTTTTGAATGAAAAGGGAGAGATCATGACTAACAGCAAGGAAATAGAAACAATCATCAGAAATTATTATCAACAGTTATATGCCAATAAGTTAAGCAACCTAGATAAAATGGATGCATTCCTGGCAACCTATTGACAACTTGAATGGAACAATATCTAGTAACGAGATTGAAGCTGTGATCAAAAACCTCCCAAAAAACTAGAGCCCATGACCTGAAGGATTCCCTGGAGAATTCTACCAAACATTCGAAGAAGAAATAGTACCTATTCTCCTGAAACTGTTTCAATAAATAGAAACAGAAGAAAAACTTCCAGACTCTTTTTATGAAGTCAGCATTACCCTGAACCCAAACCAGGCAAGACCCCACCAGAAAGGAGAATTTCAGACCAATATCACTGATGAATATGAATGCCAAGATTCTCAACAAGATCCTAGCTAATAGGACCCGACAGTACATTAAAATGATTATCTACCATGAACAGGTGGGATTTATCCATGGGATGCAAGGGTGGTTCACCATTCACAAATCAATCAATGTGATAGAACAAATCAATAAGAGAAGAGAGAAGAACCACATGGTCCTCTCACTTGATGTGGAAAAAGCATTTGACAAGATATAGCATCCGTTCTTGATTAAAAACCCTCAAAGTATAGGGATAGAGGAAACATTCCTCAACTTCATAAGATCTATCTATGAAAAACCCACAGCAAATATCATCCTCAATGGTGAAAAGCTGACAGCCTTCCCTTTGAGATCAGGAACACGACAAGGATGTCCACTCTCACCACTGTTATTCAACATAGTACTAGAAGTCCTAGCAACAGCAATCAGACACCAAAAGAAATAAAATGTATTCAAATTGGCAAAGAAGTCAAACTCTCTTTGCAGATGACATGATACTTTATATGGAAAACCCAAAAGGCTCCACCCCCAAGCTACTAGAACTCAAACAGCAATTCAGCAATGTAGCAGGATATAAAATCAATGTACAGAAATCAGTTGCTTTCTTATACACTAACAATGAAAAAATAGAAAGGGAAATTAGAGAATAGATTCCATTTACTATAGCACCAAAGACCATAAGATACCTGGGAATAAACCTAACCAAAGAGGTAAAGGATCTGTACTCAAAGAACTACAGAACACTGATGAAAGAAATTGAAGGAGACACAAAAGGATGGAGGAGCATTCCATGCTCATGGATCAAAAGAATAAACATTGTTAAAATGTCTATACTGCCTAGAGCAGTAAAGAACTCCTCAAACTCAACACACACAAAACAGATAATCATGTCCAAAAAAATGGGCAGAATACATGAACAGACACTTCTCCAAAGAAGACATACAAATGGCTAACAGACACATGAGAAAATGTTCATCATCATTAGCCATCAGGGAGATTCAAATCAAAACCACATTGAGATTCCACCTTACACCAGTGAGAATGGCCAAAATCAACAAGAGAGTAAAGAACAAGTGTTGGAGAGGATGTGGAGAAAGTGGAACCCTCTTACACTGTTGGTGGGAATGCAAGTTGGTGCAGCCACTTTGGGAAACAGTGTGGAGATTCCTTAAGAAATTAAAAATAGAGCTACCCTATGATCCGGCAATTGCACTACTGAGTATTTATCCCAAAGATACAGATATAGTGAAAAGAAGGGTCATCTGTACCCCAATGTCCATAACAGCAATGGCCGCAGTCACCAAACCGTGTAAAGAGCCAAGATGCCTTTCAATGGACAAATGGATAAAGAAGATATGATCCATGTATACAATGGAGTATTATGTCACCATCAGAAAGGATGAATACCCAACTTTTGTATGAACACGGACAGGACTGGAAGAGATTATGCTGAGTGAAATAAGTCAAGCAGAGAGAGTCAATTATCATATGGTTTCATTTACTTGTGGAATATAAGGTATAACATGGAGAACATTAGGATAAGGGAAGGAAACTTGAATCAGGGGAAATCAGAGAAGGAGATGAACCATGAGAGAATGTGGACTCAGAAACAAACTTGAGGGTTTTGGAGGGGGGTATGGGGGGAGGGGGTGAGCCTCATGGTGGGTATTATGGAGGGCACATATTGCATGGAGCACTGTGTGTGGTGTGTAAACAATGAATTTGGAACTCTGAAAAAAAATAAAATTATATTAAAAAAATAAGATATGCAAATGGCCAACAGTTTCATAAGATGATCTTTAACATCACTAACCATCAGGGAAATACAAGTCACACTTGAGATGAGTTATCACCTTAAACCTCCTAGAATAGCCATTACCAAAACAAACAAACAAAACCAACCAATAAACACACACTCAACAAAACAAGTGATATGGGTAAAATGGAACTCTCATGCAAAGTAGAAATGTAAGTCAGTACAGCCACTATGGAAAACAGTATGGAATTTCCTCAAAAAATTAAAAATTATCATTCCTCTTATGAGTATTCATTTAAAAAAATGGAAACACTGAGATAGATATATGAGCCCCATGTTCTCTGCAGCATTCTTTACAAAAGCAGAGACATAAAAATACCTTAGTGTTGACAGACGAATGGAATTTCTGGGGGGGAGATGGCACAGATCATGGTAAATGATTTCTGAATTCACAATTTTATGTGGTTATTTTCATTTTATGTCATTGTTTTATGGAATTTAGGTAGAAAAAGTATCTGAAAGGTTTGTTGACTCCTTTTTTTTTTTTTTTGTAGTTTTTTAAAGTCAGAAGCAACAGAAAAGGTTGGCTTGTCATTATGTTTTGTATGTGTATTTTGCTTTTCTTTCTGTACCTTTGGCTGTTTTCTCTCTCCAAAGGCACATCTCTGGTCTAAGTGTCATCAGGAGGAGTGGGGGCTAGGCCTTCCTTTCTCAACATGACAGAGTCTGTTACTTTATTTCACCAGAAAATGTCAACAAATACATCCGTGGAGAATATAAAAAGCATTTTAATACCTATAGGTCTTTTGATGGACTAAATTTTGGTTCACATCACTTTTAGAGCCACTGCTCTGTGTGTGTGTGTGTGTGTGTTCATTTTACATTCCTTTTATGAAAATCTAGTTTATCTTGTGTTGCAGGACCCCCAGTCTTTGCTTGATAAAAGACAGTGGATTTCTCACTTGCTCTCCCTTGATAATATCATGTCTGAGACCTGTCTTCCAAGACCCACTTATGGATCACGTGGAGTATTGTGTGGCTCTGGACAGAGAAAGAGGAAAATATGAAATCTGATAATGGACAGGAAGGAGTCCATCTACTTCATTTTGTTTGCATTTGTTATAAAGAGTTATAAGCCTAACAATTCTATCCATAGTTTTATAGTTGAATTTACATGAAAAGCATTTTGATGAGATGATTTAGGCCTACTTTGTGCAGGAGAAGAGGTGGGAGATCCATGAATATTTTGTGGTTGTTACAGTGGGTGCGTCTATACTCAAATTCAGAATGTGTTCAGATGTATTCAGAAGATACTCAGAATGCATTTGAAGAAAATGTTATTTCTATTCCAACCTCCAGAGTTCTGTTTATTAGCTACTAGATTTGAGAAGAGAGCAAGTTCTAGGGATCTGCTGTAATCTGCAGAAACCCTCAGAAGACTTATTTCCACTGAGCCAGTCACATTCTAGGTGGCTCTTAAAAGTTTTTAAGCTTTTAAGACATTTCAGCTTTAAGACATATAAGTTGTTGAGTGCTGAACCTACACAAAGCACTGTTTCTCGTGCTAAGTAAACACTTGTTACCTGTAATCACAAATATGCTACCTGCCTTTGAGAGATTTTACAGTTTAGAAGGTGTTGCAGGCATGTAAAGAGTATGCAAAAAAGGTTAGAAATTTTACAATAAATGCAAGCAAATCGAACAGGAGTACAAAGAAGAATGAGATGACAAGTGAAATTTGGAAAATTACATCTGAAATTTGTGGTCATCTGAGATGGGAAAGGTCTACAGAAAGCACACCTGTTCAACTTCCTTAGATAGTACAAGACTCTCTTCCGGTTTCATGGTCAGCAGGCCTGGTGGAGAAACCATGAGCATTCCAGGAGGAGGAGGGAAGTGGAACAGGACAGGATCAGTTCTCTAAAGTAATTAAGGTCTGGATGAGGCATGTTTCAAGAATTCTACTTTATTTTATCTAATTCATGGTGAAAGGCTACTAATCATCAGACCGAATGGGCCAGATCAAGAGGTAGAAGCTTGGTTTTCAAACCTATGCTAACATACATAAATTTAGTATTACATTTTGGGCACGTTTCTGGACCTAATTCTATAACAAAATTTCTATTGTCTGTCACTTGGTCAAAAATTACCCAATCAATTATGACATCAATCTGAGGTTGATGTATTTCTTCAGACATATTTGAGTACTGTACACATTTACAGATATTGGGCTGTTGCAGAACTTTGTGACCTTTGACTAAGGGGGAGATATAATTCTTATGCAGGAATTTACCATTCATTGTTATTGGGAAGTTGGCTTATTTGATACCAAAGAGAAATTGCAAAATTCTGGTAGCTAAACATTTTAAGTATAGTGAGGTGTGTGCTAGGTTCATTCTACAAATTTCTAATTTTTCATTGCGTCCCTTTTTCTGTATTATCATGAAGAAAATATTCCAGAATCTTTGAAAGTATGACAAGCAAATGAGAAATGCCATGTGGACATTGATACTTCATGATTATACTATATTCTGTCACACAGAGTGATGAAGTGCTCCAATAATTGAAATTCCATCATATTTTTTCCCCAAATATTGCCTAGAAGATGACTTTCCTAGAATCAGATATTGGTCATTAACTAGATCTGAGAAATGTAACAAATACATTATTATAAGTAGTTTATAAATTTACCCTTTTTATTTTTTTAAAGTTTTTTATTTTTTTAAGAGAGAGAGAAAGTGTGTGCAGATGGGGAGGGGAAATGAAAGAGGGAGAGAGAGAATCTCAAACAGACTCCCCACTGAGCTCAGAGTCCAACTTGGGGCTTGATCCCATGACTCTGAGATCATGACCTGAGCCGAAATCAAGAATTGGTCTCTCAACTGACTTAGCTGTCTAAGCACCCCTTAGCCCAATTTTTAAGAAAATTCTTTAATCCCAACCTTATTGAGATATAATGGACATTTAACACAGTAAGTCGTGCAACAGGATGATTTAATACAAATATATAGTCAAAGATTGGATAATATATCTATAGTTAGGTTTTTAAATTGCTTTTGTGTCTAAAAAAATGGTACAGTAAAAATTTGCCAGTTCAGCAAAAATGGTTAAATATCCACTTTCATTATCATTAACTTTGTCTCCCAAAATAAAATACTTGTAAAAACTGGTAAATTTAGGGGCACCCTGGTGGCTCAGTTGGGTGAGCATCCGGCTCTTGATTACAGCTCAGGTCATGGTGTCTGGGTCCTGGGGTGGAGCACTGGGGCAGTCTCCACATTCAGGAGGGAGTCTGCTTGAGGATTCTCTCCTTCTCCTTCGGCCCCTCCCCTATGTGTTTATAAAACAGAACTTAAGTAATTAAACACATTTTTTTGGAAACAGTGCTCTTCCTGGTGTTCTTGTCTTTAAAGCAGGACTAAAGCAAAATGAAGTAACTTTTAGGTTTTTTTTTTTTTCCCTGAAATACTCTGTAACAATTAATTTACCGAGTACAGGCCACGCAACATAGCCAGAACACTCATGCTATTTTAATGCACTTAAAAGACCCAATTCTACTTACTGCATTTTGTATCTCTATAGAGAAATTATTACTGTTTACATAAAAATGTCATCAAATACTCAGAAACATGAAGTTTTATTAGGTATTCTTGAAGCACATCTTAAAATTAGGCTGATATTACTGCATCCATTTTATCAAATTGTTCACAGTGTACTTCTTTATGTCTCTGCTGACATCAAGAAAATGTTTTGACAATGACTAAGGCAGTCGATGAGTGAGCCAAACTGGCTGAGATAAAAGACGTACATATGTGGTCTAATCTACACGTCTGACTACTCATGTGATTCCTCAGACAGTGGTACTTCCCTCACAGTTGTAATGCGTGAGGGTATAGCTCTGAAATATGATTCCGGAAGTAATGATTTTGACTTCAAATACACTGCCTAATATATGTTATTTTCTGCTTTATACATGTCTATTGGAAAAAAAAATTTACAAGTCAATAAATGGATATAATTCACTGCACTCTTTCTCTGATTAATTAAAATTCTAGTTTCTCTTTTTCTTCTGTAAGAGGTGGGAGTTTTCTGGGTTAGGCTGTTCAGTATTCTCTCACCCAGCCTCATTCTATCTTCACTCCACCCTGCTACTCTACTTCTCATTAATCTAGCTGCTCATTTCCCCACTTCTGTTATCTATTTGTAAACTTTATAAAGCTAATCCATTGGGTCTAGCTTTGGAGTGGTGTATATTTCAGGTAGACATTTTCTACAACTCTACACTGATTTTGCCATAGATCCATTTACGTTAATATATTGTTAAAACTAAAGAGTGCTGTTTTAGGGGTAGTTTCTTAAAAAGGCAGTAAGAAAGTCTCCTTTAGTTCAGATACAGACTATTTAGTAAGTTCTTTACATAAGAAAGTGAATGAACCAGAACAGCTCTCCTAGGCAGAAGAGTATTTTAACAAAGGACCTCATACTGTGTTCAAAAAGAGAAAGCCATTATCAGTTACTGCTTCTGCTGGTAAGAGGACTATTTTTGAGTAGCTTTGAAAGTGTGGGCCCCTCTAACCCTAATTAGGATATACACAACAATCTGATCACTCTTTCTTCCACTATGTGGCACATAAGTTACTGGTCTTTTGTACCCAAGGCCGTTTGCAGTAATGATACTGCAGCGCAGCCTCACTGTGCTAGGCATGCTCACCAAGTTTTCCAGTCTACATCCCCAGAGGGACTTAGCATTGCCATACAGCAAATGGCCAAGCCTGGGCCTGTCTGAGTACTACGCAAGTGTCCCAGAGTCCAGGAAACCAAGTATGCAATCCATAGAATTTACTAAAATCTGTCAGCAACCCGTACATTCTCCATCTCCTTCCAGAATCACAAAAAATTTCATGTTTCCAAGCTCAGGAATCCCACCACCCATGTCCTCACGACCACCTCAATTTGGTCCTAGCACAGTGCACCTCGGCCTCCCTCTCCTGTCCACATACTTGGAATTTGAAGCACTTCCTTTGCTTTCACAACCTTTCCATAGAGAGTATGCTAGATTACTTGTGTTGTTTCTACTCTAGTTTCCCTCAACAGTGCATCAAAACTTTTTTTTTGGCAACAGGACACTTCTCAGAAGCTTACAGTGAGAAAACACTAAATGAAAAAAGGCAGAACTTTCTCTAGATGGTAAGTGAAGGGGAAAGAGTGGAAAAATACATGTTAAAGTACATGTTGCTATTAATATATTTTTTCTTCTTGTCCAGTACAACTTGACCTGAATAAAATGGAGATGATCATTTGGTGACTTGTGGTTAAGTAAAGAGCCCTGAAAGCAACCACTCTTTGGGGCCTCAGTAGGTATACATTCTGTTAAGGACAAGTGCTGGACTACTGACCTCATGAAAAATATTCTAACTTAATATCTATTAACACATCAAAGGAAAGCAGACTATTAATAAAAGATCACTTAATTCATTGTTCCTGACATTAAGTCTTCTAGGGCCAACATGGCACAAAAGGAAAAACCACGGTTTGGGGACCATAAAGACTTGGTTCTGAATTTGGTTTCTTCCCAATCTTTAGGCATTTAGCTCAGCCAAGTTCTCCGAATGTCTGCTTTGCATATATGAGGTGATGGTATTGTGTAACAGCTTTTAGATTTGAAGATAACAAATACTCAGCACCTAGCCATATGGATAGCATGTATTGCTTGCCTGATGGATGGCACCTTTTCGTTTTCTTTGTTTCTGTTAGTTGTCTATGTATTCATGTACCTGTTTACTGGATTTTATTCAAAAATATTTTTTTCCTGTTATAAAACATAGGTACGGCCATAAAGAATCCATTTATTTTAGATTGTGAGTTATGAAGCATTATCTTGAAAGAAATCCCAGAGGACTGAAACATGATAACTGAATCAAAGAAAGGAGGCAGCTGCTGGTAAGGATAAACTAATCACCAATATCACAACTCCCGCTTCTGGAGTAGAACTCTAAATACTTAGAAGCTAAGTGTGGGGCATCTTAAAAATAAATGTAACTAAGGCAATGCATATTTTAAAGACATTAATTAAATCTGCTATTTGGGGACATATGATGAAATTTTTATTTATTGAATTCCAAAGGTTAAAAACTTTCAAATCAGTCATCTAGAAATTTCTGAGCCAGGTGAACACATGAGCAGTTCAAAGTCAATTGAGCAGTACATATAAAATTAGACTTCATATTTATACACAGGTTTTTTATTAAGCATTCATTTACTCAAATTATAAGAAATAATTGAATGATTCAACTTTAAGCAATAGAGCAGTTGCTGCTTGAAGTAAAGGAAGTCTCCCAACATTTTAGTGGCCTAACTGCTCCTTTCCTGAACTCCAGATAGCCTAAGATATAAATCGTCCATGTGTATTCCTTTGTTTCAGATTATTAACATGCTGCAATTTAGTTCTTTAGATTTTATGCTCAGTTAATGAAATGAACATATCCAATTTTTAAAGATGTGTACCTAATCAGATAGGAGAATACTGAATGTATACTTCAAAGTACTTCTGAATTATACAATTAGATTTTAAGTGCTGCTCAAAGAAAAATTTTTCCATTAAGTTCTCAAATTTTATTTTGGTATTTATTTATTTATTTTGCCAAGAATGTCCATCCTATAGTATTATGTGCTCACTTTTTTTTTTTTTTAAAGATTTTATTTATTTATTTGACAGACAGAGATCACAAGTAGGCAGAGAGGCAGGCAGAGAGAGAGGAGGAAGCAGGCTCCCCACTGAGTAGAGAGCCTGATGCGGGACTCGATCCCAGGACCCCGGGATCATGACCCGAGCCGAAGGCAGAGGCTTAACCCACTGAGCCACCCAGGTGCCCCTATATGCTCACTTTTACAGTTAGTATTTCTTGAGAACTAGAATTTCAATTCTAGTTGAAAAATCCAATACTTTTGGTCAATTGGTTAAATTAATAAATGGCCTTTTACACAACTTCTTCCCCAATTCCAATCTCAACTTGATCCCCCAACTTCAAGCTCAGTTGGCACCCTTATTTCATCTCACATATGAAGCTCCTTCTGTTTTCTGGAACTTTGCATTTGGAAATTATGACCTTTGTTTCTAATGCTCTTCCTGGAACTATTCATACAAGTGATTCCCTTTCACCCTAAGGTCACTGCTCTAATAGCACATCCTCAAAAGCATTCCTCTGACAGTACACACCTACTTAATTTTAAGTAGCAACACCTGACACTACTCTCCTATATCCCTTTTTATTTCCTTCAGAGCACTTAGAAACATGCAAAACAAAAAGTCTTTACATAGTTATTTTTTGGTCTTGTTTTTAGGTTTATTTGAGAGAGAGAGGGAGAGCACAAACAGTGGAGGTGAGGGAGAGGCAGAGGGAGAAGCAGACTCCCCACTGAGCACTGAGCCCAACGGACATGGGGCTGGATCCCAAGACTTGGGGATCAGGACTTGAGCCAAAGCAGAAGCTTAACTGACTGAGTCACTCAGGTGCCCCTGCTGCCTGCTTCTATTGTACTGTAACTTTAGCGAGAGCAAAGACCATATCGGACTTGTTAAGTATGCATCCCAGGACCTGAAATAGTGGATGAAGAGCTCAGGTAATGATGGTTGATAAACAAGTGAGGCATCTTTGACAAGGATATGTTCAACATCTTTTTCTAAATCATTAGAAAATATTTGCTTTGCAAGATTATGTAAAATAAGGCAAATGACTTGATTTCTATGTTAGATCGTCAAATCAACTACAATCCCTGAAATTTTAATCACTCACATTTCTCCCCTCAAAGTTCTGTAACCACATAGAAGTTTTCTTATCAATATCATAATGGTTTTAATCTTAGTTTTTGAAATATAAAATAGAATAAGGAGTACTTCGGGGCACCTGGGTGGCTCAGTGGGTTAAAGCCTCTGCCTTCGGCTCAGGTCATGATCTTAGGGTCCTGGGATCGAGCCCCACGTCGGGCTCTCTGCTCAGTGGGGAGCCAGCTTCTCCCTCTCTCTCTGCCTGCCTCTCTGCCTACTTGTGATCGCTGTCTGTCAAATAAATAAATAAAATCTTAAAAAAAAAAAGAATAAGGAGTACTTCTAAAGGGTACTTTATGTAATTTATTTTAGTCAAAGGTATTTAAAATTGTTAAATCTGGGTTAAGTTGATCATTTGTGCCTAAGAGAGACTAACCTTTTGCATCCTAAAGGCTTAAAACTAAAAAGTTGCCTGTTCTCTTTCTACTGCCTTCTTTGTCACCACTGGAAAGTATTCACCTGTCACAAATTTATTTAAACAAATTTTCTGAGAAGCAACTCACATAATTTAAGGATAATGACATACAGGTATATTACAGATGTTATCATCTGAATTAGAAAATGTGTGTGTATACATATCCAGTAACCTACATCAATTAGAATTCACAATTTGATGAGTCCTGTCAGATATGCACACCTATGAACTATTGCTAAAATCAAGAGTCAGAGTATTTCCATCCTTCACCAAAATCTTCCCATGGAGATTTCCAGCCTATCTTTCCTCCTACTTCTGCCAGAGGCAACCATTTGATTGGTTTTTTGTCATTACAGTTCTGTATTCTTTAGAGTTTTATATAAATAGAATAATAAAGTAAGTTTTTAATTTAAGTATGGCTCCAAATACTGATTTTTCTGTCAATCCTATTTCTATACATAAGCAATAAACAATCTGAAAATAGGGTGCCTGGGTGGCTCAGTGGGTTAAAGCCTTGAGATCAGGCCATGATCTCAAGGTCCTGGGATCGAGCCCTGCATGGGGCTCCCTGCTCAGCAGGGAGCCTGCTTCCCTTCCTCTCTCTCTGCCTGCCTCTCTGCCTACTTGTGATCTGTCTGTCCAATGGATAAATAAAATCTTAAAAAAAAAAAATCTGAAAATAGAGGATTGTACTTTCATTCTCCATAGTATTGAAAAGAATACTTATAAATTTAACAAAATTTATAATAAAATAAATTTAACAAAAAGTACAGTCTGTAAACTGAGGTATGCAAAACCTATGCTGATAAAAATTAAAGCCTAAATAAATGGAGACATACCTTGTTCATGTACTGGAAAACCAAACACTATGTAGAGGGCAATTCTCTCCTAACATGTAGATTTAATAAAATCTCCATCTAATCCTAACAGATTTATAAAAATTCAGAAGTTGATCATAAAATGTATTCAGATAGGCAAAGTTTCTGGCATAGCCAAAAAATATTTTTTAAAAAGTGCACTTTCACTTCATTTCAAGTCTTATTCTGAAGCTACAGTACTCAAGACAGCATATTAATTGCATAAGGATAAACATTTAGATCCATGGAATACTATAAAGTATCCAGAGATAGAGCTTTACTTATGCAGCCAATTTATTTTGACAAAGATGACTATGTGACTGAATGAAGGAAGTAATGGTATTATCAAAATGGTCTTGGAAGAAAAATCAGCTATCCATATAAAATTGTTAATCTCTTAGTTCTTATTTTATAAACATAAGCTAGAAATGCTTATAGACCTAAAATTAAGAACTCAACTTAGAAAACATAAGAAAAAATTTTAGTGACCTTCAATCAAACCAAGTATTCCTAAGTAGGGCTCAAAACACAATCAATCAATAAAAACTAATCAAGTTTTATTAAATTCAAAATGCTTGCTTTTCGAATACATCATTAAGAAAATGGTGAAAACCTTTTTAAAGCATGTATCTAATAAGAGGGTTTTGTCTTGAATATGTAAAACATTCTGACTTAAGAATAAAATCGCTAAACTTCTTCATTAGAGCAAAATAGCAAAATATTTAATTAGGCACTTCAGTAAAAGTGATATATAAAAGGCTCAGCGTCATTAAGTCTTAGGGAAATGCATATTAATACTACCATGAGACAACATTACAGAACTGTGAATTAAAACTGAAAGAGATACTGTTAAAATGGATAAAAATTTAGAGACTAATAGCAAATGTTGGCAAGGATGCTGAGAAACTGAAACACTCATACATAGCTGGTAGAAATTTAACAGCCATTTTACAATACTTTGCTTCTTCCTTTAAAAGTCAAACATTTAGTAGTTACATGATCAATATTTCATTACCTGAGAAAAATGAAAACATGTCCATAAAATTCTATGTAAATATTCAAAATTCCATTATTCTTAACAGCCAAAAATTGAAAATAATCTGAATATCTATCAACCATGGATACACATATATGGCACACTATATATGTAATATAATAATGTAATGTACTCAGCAACAAAAAACAAACCTTTGAGACATGTAGAAAGATGGCAGAGCAGGAAGATTCTGAGCTCGCCAGGCCTCATAGCCACACTGCAGTGATAGTTACACCTATGTAGCTGACTCGACAAATGACTGGCTAAACAGACCTTCCATAGGTAATCATAGAGAGAAGTCCACCTCAAAAGAGGTATGAGGAGGTGGAAACCCTACTGGGAAACAAATCCCTGATGTGACTAGCCACACATAGGTGAGACATGACAAGCAAGTATAAGTGAGAAGATCAGACCCCACACCCAGCACACTCAGCACTGAGATTAATAGGATAGCTAGAGATTAATAGCTAGAGATTAATAAGAAAGTGATTCTCCACTCTTCAAGAGCCAGCCTACTCTGCCAGAGACACAGCACAGAAGGAACAGTTTGGTGAGCACATGGGATATATGTGAAGAAGATTTACTGACTAATCTTAGAACCTGTGTTGGAGGGGCAGGGATCTGCAGATCTCCCTAGGGACAAAAGGGCTGGGTGACACCATTTCTCTTCCCCTCTCCTGGCATAGATAGTTGGACACTTGTGAGAACCAGTGCTAACATTCTCCATCTACCTTGCTAGAACTGTGTGCTACAGCCCAACATTTTCCTGCAGACACATCTATCCAACATGCTTGCCCTGGAAGCCATCCCTCAAAAGATCCTCTACTCCACCACACCTGGCAGGCAGCCTTAGATAGGACACATGTGCTCCAATGTGACTCCTGTGCTGGTGGGAGATAAGACTAAACACCAATGCACCAAAATTCTGAGACCTCTTAGCTAACTGAGCAGGGAGCAAACCCTGATCTTCTATGCTCCAGCAACTGGAGCAGAGATGCTAACTTTGGAGAGCTAGGCTAACTGCCAGCCCCATCCACCAACAAGTCCACAGATGCCACAGACAGGCCTCTCAAGGGTGCAGGGAGTAAACTTTTCCCAGGGTGCACACAGGAAGCAAAGTCCCAATAGGAAGGTGCACACAGCACACACATGGCATCTTTGGAAGTCCTGGCTCAGGTGGCCAGGGATATTGAGAAGTAAAATACTATAGGACAACTCTTACACAAGGCCACTACTTTCAAGACAAGAGACATAGATGGTCTTCCTTATAAAAACAACACAGAGTTAGGCAAAATAAGGAGACAGAGGAATATGTCCCAAATGAAAAAATAAGACAAAAATCAAAGTAGAAGATTTAAAGAAAGCAGAAATTAGCAATATGCCTGATAAAGAATTCAAAGAAATGGTCATAAAGATACAATCATCGAGGCACCTGGGTGGCTCAGTGGATTACCTTTGGCTCAGGTCATGATTCAGGGTCCTGGGATCAAGCCCTGCACCAGGCTCTTTGCTCCGCTAGGAGCCTGATTCCCCCTCTCTCTCTGCCTGACTCTCTGCCTACTTGTGATCTCTTGCTCTCTCTCTCTTTCTCAAATAAATAAAATCTTTTAAAAATATATAAAGATACCATCATCAACACTAAACCAGCCTCATAAGAAATGTTAAGGGGAATTCTTTAAGTGGAAAGAAAAGGCCATAATTAGAGGGGGAAAAATGTGAAAGGAAAAAAAAATTCACAGGTTAAAGCAAACAGTAAAGGTAGTATAGACTAAACAAAGCCAGTATAGAGGTTAAAACACAAAAGTAGTAAAAGTAGTTATATCTATAAAAATTAGCCAATGGTTAAAAAATTAAAAAGATATAAAATTTGACATCACATACATAAAGTGTGGAGGAGAAAGTAAAAATTTAGTGCTTTTAGATTGTGTTTGAACTTAAGTGACCATCAACTTAATATAGACTACTCCGTGCATAAGATGTTATATATGAACCCCCTGTTAACTACAAATCAAAAATCTCTAAGAGATACATAAATAAGAGAAAGGAATCCAAGCATTACACTAAAGAAGACCATCAAATTACCATGGAAGAGAGTAAGAGAAGGAACAGAGAGAAAGTACAAAACCAGAAAACAATTAAAAAAATGGCAATAAGTACATATCTATTAATAATAACTATAAATGTAAATGGACTAAATGCTCCAATCAAAAGACACAGGGTGACTAAAAAGATTAAAACAAGATCTATACATTTCCCTCAGAAGACTCACTTGAGCCCTAAAGACACATATGGACTTAAAATAAATGGATAGACAAGCATACCATGTAAATGTAAGCCAAACACAAAGTGCCAGGATAGCCGTGCTAAGATGAAATAAACTTTGTAACAATGATGGTGATAATAAAGGGATAAATCCAACAAGAGGATATAATTTTAAATATCTATGCACCCAATGTAGGAGCACCTAAATACATAAAACAAATATTAGAGGACATAAGTGGAGAAATTGACAGTAACACATTAATAAAAGGAGACCTTAATGCCCCACTTAGATCAATGGATACATCATCCAGACAGAACCTCAGTACGCAAACAGTGGCTTTGAAAGGCATATTAGACCAGATGGAATTAATAGATATGTATAGAACATTCCACCCCCAAATAGAATACACATTCTTTTTTTTTTTTTTTTTAAGATTTCATTTATTTATTTGACAGACAGAGATAACAAGTAGGCAGAGAGGCAGGCAGAGAGGAAGGGAAGCAGGCTCCCTGCCGAGCAGAGAGCCCGATGCGGGGCTCGATCCCAGGACCCTGGGATCATGACCTGAGCCGAAGGCAGAGGCTTTAACCCACTGAGCCACCCAGGCGCCCCGAATACACATTCTTTTTAAGTACAAATGGAACTTCTTCAGGAGAGATCACATGTCAAGCCACAAAACAAGTCTCAGTAAATTTAAGGTTGAAATCATATCAAGCGTATTTTCTGACCACAATGGTATGAAACCAGAAATAAATAACATGAAAATAAACTGGAAAAAACACTAACACATGGGGAGTAAACAACATGTTATCAACTACCAATGGGTCAATGAATAAATCAAATAAGAAATAAAAAATACAGAGAGACAGGGACGCCTGGGTGGCTCAGTTGGTTAAGCGGCTGCCTTCGGCTCAGGTCATGATCCCAGCGTCCTGGGATCGAGTCCCACATCGGGCTTCTTGCTCAGTGGGGAGCCTGCTTCTCCCTCTGCCTCTGCCTACCACTCTGTCTGCCTGTGCTCGCTTGCTCTCTCTAACAAATAAATAAATTAAAAAAAATTAAAAAAAATTAAAAAAAATACAGAGAGACAAATTAAAATGAAAATACAACAGTGCAATGTCTTTGGTACTCACAAATAGCAGTTCTAAAATGGAAGTTTAGAGCAATACAGGACTACCTCAAGGAACCAAAACAAACAAACAAACAAACAAACCCTCAAACAACCTACCATCACACATAAAGGGACTAGAAAAAGAAGAAAGACAAAGATAGTAGAAGGAGGAAATATTATAGAACGAAAATAAAAGAGTAAGAGAAACTAGAATCTATCAATGAAACTAATGATTAATAACTATCTTTATGAAAAGATAACAAAATTGACAAAACTTTAACCAGACTCATCAAGAAAAAAGAGGACTGAAATTCAGAAATAAAAGAAAAAGAAGCAAAAAAGTAGCAACTGATATCAGAGAAATATCAAGAATTATAGGAGATTATTATGAAAAATTATATGACAAATTGAACAACTTAGAAGAAATGGATAAATTCCTAGGAACACACAGCTTACAAAATTCAATCAAGAAAAAAATAGGAAATTTGAACAGGCCAATTAGTAGTAATGAAATTTAATCACTAATCAAAATACTCCCAAAAAAATCCAGGACCAGATGGCTTCACAAGTTAATTCTACCAATTTTTTACCTATTTCATTTGAACTATTCTGAAAATAAAAAAGGAAAACTTTCAAATATATTCTGTAAGGCCAACATTACACTAATACCAAACCCAGATGAAGATACTACAAAAAAATAAAACTATAGGTCATTATCTCTGATCAACAAAGATGCAAAAATCCTCCACAAAGTGTATGCAAATCATATTCAATAATACATTAAGAAGATCATTCACCATGCTCAAGTGGTATTTTTTTTGCCAGAGATTCAAGGGTGGTTCAGTATTTGCCAGTCCATCTACATGATATACCACAATAACAGAGGTAGGATAAAAATCATGATCATCTCAACAGATGAAGAAGAAGCATTTGACAAGATACAAGATCTATTCATAAAAAAAAAAAAAAACCCAACAGAACTCCCGGGGCGCCTGGGTGGCTCAGTGGGTTAAGCCTCTGCCTTCGGCTCAGGTCGTGATCCCAGGGTCCTGGGATCAAGCCCCACGTGGGGCTCTCTGCTCGGCGGGGAGCCTGCTTTCCCCTCTATCTCTGCTTGCCTCTCTGCCTACTTGTGCTCTCTCTTTCCGTGTCAAATAAATAAATAAAATATTTTTAAAAAATTAAAAAAAACCCACAAAACTCCCAACAAAATGGGGTTACAGGTAACAAAGCTTAATGTAATAAAGACCATATATGAAAAATCCACAGC
Organism: Martes martes; assembly: GCF_963455335.1. Classification (NCBI taxonomy): domain Eukaryota; kingdom Metazoa; phylum Chordata; class Mammalia; order Carnivora; family Mustelidae; genus Martes; species Martes martes. The sequence goes on from NC_137892.1 coordinate 42,903,572, forward strand.
TAACACATACTAAATGTTGAAAAACTGAAAGCTTTACCTCTGAGATCAGGAAAAGAAGGATGTCTACTTTCATCAGTTTTATCTAACATTATTGAACACCTTAGTCACAGCACTGAGACAAGAAATAAAAGGCATTGTATTGGTAAGGAAGAAGTAAATTGTTACTACTTGCAGATCACATGATATTATGCTTGGAAAATCCTAAATACTCCACCAAAAAGCAAAAGTAGTAAATCAACTTAGTAATGTTGCAGGATATAAAATTAACATATAGAAATCTGTTGCATTTCTATACACTAATAATGAAGCAGCAAAAAGGCAAATTAAGAAAACAATCCCATTTACAATTGCACCAAAAAGAATGAAATACCTAGGTATACATTCAATCAAGGAGGTGAAACACCTATACCCTGAAAACTATAAGCCACTGAAGAGAAAAATGTAAGATGATACAAGTAGGAAGATATACCTGTGCTCATAAATTGGAAGAGTGTCATTAAAATGTCCATATTATCCAAAACCATCTATAGAGTCAATGCAGTTCCTATCAAAATACTAATAACTTTTTTCACAGAATTAGAATAAATGATCCTAAACTGTGTATGGAATCACAAATAGCAAAAGCAGTCTTGAAAAAGAACAAAGCTGGAGGTATCACAATGCTGGATTTCAAGATAGACTATAAAGCTATAGTAATCAAAACATTATGGTACTGGCATAAAAACAGACATATAGATTAACAGAACAGGATAGAAAGCCCAGCAATAAACTCACCACCTATATGGTTAACTAATCTACATCAAGGGAGGCAAGAATATACAATGGGAAAAAGGCAATCTTTTTAATAATTGGTATAAAAATTGGACAGCTATGTACAGCAGAATCTAACTAGATCATTTTCTAACACCGTTCCAGAAAAATTAAGTTAAAATGCAAAAATCCATGAATTTGAAACTTGAAACCATAAAATACTGGATAGGAAAGGATATTTGCAAATGCTGAATCTAATAAGGGGTAAGTATAGCAAAAATAGACAAAACTTCTACAACCGAGCACCAAAAAGCAAACAGTCCAGTTAACAAAAATGGGCAGAGGTCTTGAATATATATTTTTGCAAAGATGATATACAATAGACACATGGAAAGATTGTTAGTTGTCAGGGAAATGCAAATTAAAATCACCATGAGTTATCACCTCACACCTGCCAGAATTGCTAAAATAAAAAAGACAAGAAGTCGTAAATGTTGGCGAGGATGTGGAGAAAATGGAACCCTTGTGCACTGTTGGTGGTAATGTAAATTTGTGCAACCACTATGGAAAACAGTACAGAGTTTCCTCAAAAATTTTTGAATAGAAATATCTTATGATTCAGCAATTCCACTTGGGTATTTATCCCAAGACAATGTAAATAGTTATTTGAAAAGGTATATACAACCTCAATGTTTATTTAAGCATTGTTTTTAATAGCCAAGATATGGAAGCAATACAAGTGCTCATCAGTAGACGAATAAATAAAGAAGTGGTGTATATATACTATAGATTATTGCTGAGCTATAAAAAAGAATGAACTTTTGCCACTTGGGAAAACATGAATGGATCTAGAGGATACTAAACTAAGGGAAATATGTCAGATACTGAGGCAAATACTATACGATTTCACTTATATGTAGAACCTAAAGAGCAAAACCAATGAATAAACCAACACGAAAGAAAATAAATACTCTTAAATATAGAAAACTAGTGGTTGCCAGAAGGGAGATGGATGGGGGAATGAGTGAAGTAGGTGAAGGAAATTAAGAGATACAAATTTCTAGTTATAAAATAAGTCATGGAGAAGTACAGCATAGGGAGTATAGTCAATAATAGTGTGATAACTTTGTATGGTGACAGACAGTGACTACACTTACCATGGTCAGCAATGAGAACTGTACATTATATGTCAAATTTATTTCAATTAAAAAAAAAAAACCTTTGAGACATGCAGCAGCATGGACAAATATTAAACATGCTAAAATAAAAGAAACCTGATAAAAAGGACCCTACAGTACATGTTTTGGTACATAAAATTTCTAGAAAAGACAATATGGATTTTCTAGAAGATCCAAGATAGCTGGTACAAGGGTATTCCTGAGTGTGTCTGGGAGACTGTTTCTGGAAAAGGTTCGCATTCGAAATGGTAAACTGAGTAAAGCAGATGACCTTTCCCAATGTGGATAGGCATCCTCCAATCCACTGAGAACCTCTGAACAAAAAAGGCCTATGAGGGGCTGATTTACTTCCACTGTGTGACCATCTTCTACTCATGGACACTGGTGCTCCTAGTTCTCAGGCGTTCCAGGGTCAGACCAGTGTTTCACCACCAGCCCTCTATTCTTAGACTTCAGACTTAACTGAATTGCACCACAAGCTTTCCATGGTCTCCAGTTTGTAGATGGCAGATGGCGGAAGTTGTCAGCATGAGCCAGTTCCTATAATAAATCTCCTCTTATAGATTGCTTTTCTTTCTCTGGAGAACCCTGAGTAATAAAACTGCAAACCAGCACAAGAAAACCCTTGGTGTGATGATAGAGTCCTAAAATTGGACTGTGGTAATTGTTGAACAATTGTATAAAAGAACTAAAAAATCCTCTCCTTCTGTACTTAAAAGTAGTGGATTTTACCACATGGAGGTATTGGGAAGGACCATCTGTGTTGAGTTATAGTAGAAGTGAAGTTTAAAAAAACCATGCTTTGACTTAGATATCAAACTAGAAAGAGTTAATATCCTATAAACTGGGCATGAAAATTCGAAGATTGTGTTAGAATGTTTATGAAGAAATAAGATGTGAGGATTAACCACTCTAGTGTAGGAGGAGCTGATGCTAAACCACAAATTAGGTTGATAATTTAGAAAAATTTTGCTAAACAATTTTATTGAAATTGAATGTTACATTGATTGTTCAGCTTTTCTACAGTTGTTTTGGCCATTAAAAAAACTAATTGTTACCAATTTTACAGATATACTTACATACACATATTTGTTTCATACATGTATTCTTAACCCTTTATTGCATGTCCGCTTTCAGTTAGATGAATTTAAAATGTATATTTACCAGGAATTTCGAGAAGGTTGTAAGTATAAAACACAAAGCACGATTTGGTTTTTAGCTACTCTTAATCTATCCTGACTTTTGTGAAGCATCAATTTATGTGGTAAAATTCTATACAAGCCCAGTTTATCAGTCCATATAACTTCTTTATGTATTTTTTCAAAGTCTACTAGGACATGACCTCTACCTACTTTCTGAGTAAAAGAAAACAAGGGGGATAATAAAATTTTAACTTTCTTCTGAGAAAGACATCAAGGAAATTCATGAGATACAACCAAAAGTAGATAGAAGGCAGTGAACCATTGAAACTACATTGAGCAATTTGCATAGAGCTGTCAAGTGAACTCACTCAGGAGTGAGTACAGATGGTAGGGAAAAAAGGCTTTATTTTATGGTTTAAAAACAAAACAAAAAAAGAACTTTTAAAAAATGATAATTGAAACAGAGAGGTATAAACAGAGTTAACAATATTGAAAGCATAGTAAGTAGTGATCACCAGTATTTTCATCAACAATTTCAGGATATATAAAACCAAGATCAGTATCCTAAGAGATATACCAATCAGAGTATATGAAAAAAAAATTAGTTTTAAAGAAGGAACACTCTATGAACTTCAAGCTATGCACTGGCTTCACTGTGATAGGCCACCTCGAAGTCCCAAGACACTAAAGTAAGCTTCTCTAACACTCTTATCAGTTGTGAGTAAGATATAGTCACCTCTGAGTCCAAGTTCATTTGGTTTTCATCTGGGTTTGTCCAGCCACCTCCCTACCAAATGTTAACTGCACAACTGCTGAAATCCTCTCCTGGTTGAGTTCCAGTTCTATTTCGAATGGAAATTAAAGGTATAAGGCAAGTAGTAAGAGTAGTATTCTTATACTTGAGCATGTTCTCTGAGGGGACACGTTCAACAACGAATGTTTTGGTAGTTGGTTGGCTAGCCTGTTTATTTTTAAGATCAGTTCGGAAAACTGGTAAGGAAATCAACGTGTAAGAAAACAGACCCATGTACCTAACAGATAGTCAGAAAGAGGGGTCATTTTATGTGACACTCCCCTAACTGGCCTTGGGCCATCTTCTCTCTCTGGCTTATTTTCCTGATGCCTCTCATAACAAATCTGTTATGGACTGTATGTTCAGCTTAGAATTTTTTTTTTTTAATTTTGCCAGACCGAAGAAAATATAATCACAAAATACAATTCTGGAAAGAACCTTAGAAATATTTTATGCCAACCTTCTGATACTACAAAACTGAAAATTTAGGTCTGGGTAGGACACGTGACCTGTCTAAAATCCTATTTCTCCTTGTGTCAGAAAGAGGTAAGAGCAAAATCTCCTAACTCAGGCTCTCAAGTTTTGTTTTTCTGTGTGTGAATGTTCAACTCTAATGCTAAAAGAAGTCTGCTTTCTTAAGCAAAGTATAAAAAGGCATATAGGTGAGGAGATCTAGAATAACAGATTGATTATTTATATTAAATGAGTTGTTTAGATAGTTCAACTGGTGTCTCACTCTGTGTCCTCAATATTATTTTGAGCTTAAATATCTACAAATGAGACAAACGTTTACCACATGTCTATAGTATTTAATTTTACTTCTTCCAACATATCTGAATTAGATACTTAACTGAGTTTAACACTATGAGATATATAATATAGATGGAAAAATCTGTTTTAGATGAAATTTCAGGCTCAGAATTTCATTTAAAGAGATTCACTTACAGAATCACAAAACTTTAGTATTATATAACATTAAAAGTTCAAGAAAAGTATTAATTGGTTAGAACTGTAGAGATACAAAAACTCTGGGGTACTTATTTTATTTTTGATTTGGTCCAGTCAATTTGCAGTTTCATTCAAAGGAAGTGGTTATTTCTAAGTTAGATAAAAATTAAGTTTGTGAATATAGAAGAATCAGCTGTGTCTTTGAATCTTCCTCTTCAAAAAGGATAGAGGAGTATGTAATAAGTATGACTAAGGCATTTCATTTTAAAGTGCTCTTGTTTATTGGCTGAGTGTATAACATGGCACCTAGCAGAGGTTATAAAAGATTTTTATCCTACTGGATAAATGCAATAATATAGGGTAATACGTTAAGTCAGGATATATGTGGTTTAGTGTACTTATCTCAAAACAGTTTTAAAAATCATGTCTAATTATTAACCATTTATCATAAGCATTAGAAAGTAATTATTAAGGTGTATAGTTAAGAATGCACATTATTTTTGCAAAAATGCAGAATACAAAATGAATACAGAGATTACTTCTTGGTATGTGTGACCATGCAAATGTGTGATAACTAGGTTACTCTTCCTTTAATAGGACCATGTTACCACAAGTAGTTTTCAGAAAGTGACCTAATTCCATCAACAATATTTAAAAATATGTGTAATGCAAAATGTTGTGGTTCCTTAAATGCCCTCTTACTGAAGCTTTATATGGAACTGGATCATAGAGTTACTGTTCTGGAAAGGACCTAGAATGGTTTCTCAACCCAGATGCCAAGACAGAACCAAATTTAAATTCCCTTTCATTTAAAGAAAATAACACTTTTGGAGGGGAAGGAATACAAGAGCAAGGCAATGAGAGAAGGCTGCAGAGTTCCAAAGGAAAGTAGCGATGAGCCAGGATGCGAGGCAGTTTCTGACAGCAGGAATCCTTAGGGACACAGCCCAGGACCACACGCATTAAGGAAGATCCCTGGGCTGGGTGACAGTGTTTCTAGTTCCTTACTCTTAGCACCCTCCCAGGCAGAAAGGCTGAAATCTAGAACCACTATCATCAGAAAACAGTTAATCCTAAAGGAAGGCCTAACCAAGGACAACACAATCCCTGGTGTGGAGATTTCAGAGTAGACTTTTGGAAGTCACAGCAGCAAAAAGACCTTGAAAAGCAAATTTCATGTTTTGGTCATAGTTCTTCCTCCCTTCCCAGCCCCCTCCCTCCCACCTCTGCCAAGATTATCTTTGTAGTATCTTCAGAAAAAAAATTCCTTAAGTCCCAGGCATAAAGCTTATAGAGAAATGAAAACATTTGGCATGATGCTGAAAAATATCAAAGTCTATTTTTTGTACTAGAGAATAAATAAAATGGTCCTGTCAGATTGAGGGAAAATGATTTAGGTGAGTAACTCTGAGAACTCTGAGACAACAGTCCCTGAACACTGTCCTCCCCATACCCCACCTCCCTCAGATCCAGTCCTTGGAATAGGGCATCCATAGAAGAACACAACTATACGAAATATTTACGAGTTCGATTTTCTTTCATTCAGGTTCTATTACCACGTACACACAAGCTTGGCAATACAAGTGATTAGACAACCCTACACAGAAATTATAATCACCTAGCTAATAATTAAGCATTTAGAAACATACCTTAAAGAACTTCCTAGTCTAGAGAGAACAAAACATGCAAACTTGTCTCAGGGCGATTAGTTCCCAAACTTTTTAATTGGCTTCTCTCTAATACAGTGCCCTTCTTTCCCTCCATTCTGATGCACTGATACCGAACTTCTCTCTCTGGAAAGTGAACAAAATCATTCCTCACTTCAGACATCTTTAGGAAGTCCTAGGACATCAGGATATGATTCAAACTATTTACCTTACAGAACTTTATCGTCAGACCCCATCTATCTAAATTTAATCTGGCTTCATTTTCTGCCTCTATCCAGGCTTACAATATGTCCTGGTCCTAATAAATATCTCCTTACTTGGGAGTGTGTTATATAATTTAGTGTCTCTCTGCACAGTTTTCTTCTTTTGCTACTTTTCCTTTCTATTTCCCTTTATTCCCATTACTCAGCTCAAATATCCCTTCTTCTGTTATGTTTTCCCCTAACCCCCTGGAAAGTAATTGGTGTTCTCTACACTGTTTAACCATAGAATTTTGTATACTTCTTTATTAAAGACCCTTACCCAATTTTATTTTTACTCATCAATGTATAGGCCTCCAATATTGTATGGTATTCCAGAACAACGGCTATGTATTATCCAGATCTTCTAATCGACCGCACACTCAATCCACAGCAGCCTTTCAGTTGAAGTGTATGTATGTCTGTGTGTTTTTTAACCTTTATCCTTAATGCTTCTCATGTTTGTGTCCCAGAACACATTTACTAGTTTCCATGATAGATGACAATGTAAGGTGGGAAAATTGCCTATGACTGTTGAGTACACATGTGATCCTAAAATATAAATTTCAAGATTTTTATAATTCAACTCCTACGGTATTTCTGAATAATTAGAAAATAGCAAAAAGGAAAAACAGACATCACTGATATCACCTCACAGAGAACCTCCTTATTGTTAATATTTGGCATGTGTCTCTCAGTGTTTCTATTACGTTAGGAATATAGAAAAAAAAACTGTATACTTTGTTTTTCCTAACTATATAACTGCACATATACTTGAAATGATATATATATTAAACTTCTGACTATATACCATGATATATATATTATGGTGTATATATATATGTGTGTGTGTGTGTGTATTTCATGTAAGTGGTACTAAATTTCTCACCTCTTTTTTTGTAACTTCTGCTATCTTATTTCAGATGCTTATAATTTTATTTTTCATATTTATTCCCACATAGCACAAAACTCCTTGCCAGGTTTGGCAACTTACACTTTATCTCTGAACAAATCTTCGCTGCTCGAAATTGGTGTTTACCCCAACCCAAATTAAGTACATATTCCACAAAATCCACATTTATTCATTTCCTCACGTATTTCCACCCTATGTACCTACAGCCAAACAGAACTCCCTACCATCCTGAATAACTCATCCTCTCCTGACTCCTTGTTTTTGCTCATGCAGTTTCCATGCTCTAAAATGCCCTCATGCATCATGCACACCTGTGGAAATACTGCCTCTGTTCAAGACCCATGGCCACTAGGACATCCTCAGGGTAACTGCTTAGACCTCCCTCACCACAGGGGTTTCTCCTCTGCTTCGATCTTTTATACATTTACACATTTTAAGAACATTTTTCTCAGCCGGCATCATTTTACTATTTATACACTAATTTCCTCATATTTCTTGTACTATTTATATATTATACAAGTCCTTTATATAAAAATATCACAAGTCATACTAATCTTGTTTATATCGGTGTCTTGTATATAGCAGGTGCTCAATAGCTGTGTAATTACATTTATAAAATTTTAAGCAGCCTTACTAAAAATGATAATTTTTATCATTTTATAACATTTAAACTCTAACTGTAACATGAAGCAAACACATAGCCACAGTTGGTAATTTAAAATGCGTTTTCCTCTCATTTTAAATGCAGTGACAGGATTGGTCCATACCCTTACAACTAACACATTAAAAACGCATACACCTTTTTTTTTTTACAACAAAGTCAAAGCAACTGCAACATACATGTAATTCATGATATTGTCATTTGGACATTGTCAAAAAGAAGAACCTCTCATGAAAAGTGGTCTCTCACCTTCACAAGCAAAGCTCCTCCAGGTCTCAGTTATCATTACCTACTAATCCCAGGTCAATATTACAAATGATCTGCTCTTACCTCTGTGAGAAGACAGTAAAATCATCGGATTCTAGGAGGCTACCTGGTGTTGAAGGCGCTGCCCGGGTGATGCCACAGTGGTAGAGTTGGAAGAAGGAGGATTCTGGGAACATTTAATGGCTTACACAGGTGGAAACAAGGCAGAAACTGGAGAGCTTTCAGGCGAGGTCATGGGTAATCTTAGCACTCTCAGCTGTGTCCTTGAGGCTAGTTTTTTTTGGTTTTTCTTTTTCTTTCTCCCCTGCATGAGAAACAGAGTCAAAACACACAAAAGAAAGAAATTTATTTGAGTTCAGGAAAAAGGACATAGATATAAATTTCAACTTCTTAGGATGTTTGTAGTTCTTTTGTAGAATAGCTTAGTCAGCGATTCTCAAAGTGTGATTCCTGGACCGGCAAATCAGTATCACCTGAAGACTTATTAGAATTGCAAATCCTCCGGCTCCATCCTATGTCTACTTAATCAGAAACTCTGAGATTGGGGTTCAACAGTCTATACTCTAAGAAACTCTCCAAGTGGCTCTGATACCTGAAAATGTGGAAGAACTAGACTTAGATAGTGGTGGGATATGTTCAGTGTGGACAACATCAGTGGTCAGCAGAAGTTCTCTGCAAAAAACCTGGATAATAAATATTTTAGACATTGTGTCCCATACACTCTCTGTCATAGTTACTCATCTTCTTGATTACTGTAATGCGAAAGAACCATAGACAATAAATATAAATGAGCAGGGTATGTTTCAATAAAACTTTATCAAAACAGGTGGTGAGCTGAATTTATACATGTTGATTTGCTCCCCTCAGGGTGAACATGTAGAGAACATACAGTTCTCTACATCTTACAGGAAAATTTTATTCTTGTTTTGTAGGAAAGACACTGATGTAAAGATCAGTTAATTATGTACCCAAGATCTTAGTGGAAAATACAATAGTTATGGAATGTGCTATGTAAATCTGACTTACTAGCCTCTGATCTATAAGCTAAAGCTTCCCTTCCGAGGGAGAAATGAAATAGAGTTCAGAATGGGTTGATTTTGAACATGCTAACAAGCGGTTTGCTGAAAAGAATAAATATAAGATGGGCTGGTCTGACGCGCAAAGGGTTTGGAAGACATCAATTCCATCCTATTCACAACAAGAAAAGAAGCCTGAAAATAAACAGTTCTTTATCAGAGAACTGAGATCACAGGGCAGACTGCTGGCCTGAATGCAAAAGAGACACAGGTGAATATAGAGAATCACAACTTACAAGGGGAGTAGATGCCATCAGCTGGAGCCAGGATCAGCAGGGACGATTAAAGGGTAAGAGACTAGTAGCTAGGGACTGGACATGGTCCAGCTTGAGAGAAGAAACCTCCTAAGGGCTCAGCCACAGATGGGCTGCCACAGTCTTTCATGAGTTGGATGGCCAGAAACCTCACCAGGTTCTTTCTGAGAAAACTGGAGAACAGTCCCTTCATGCTTCCAGCAGGGGGAGGAGAAAAAGGGGACCCAATTTGAAATACATCCAGAGCTTATGTTCTCCTTTACAGATGTCTGTCCTTGAAGGAAACTATTTTACCAGAGCCTAATGGAACTGGGAGAAAAGAAATACCCAGCTCTAGCCCCCTCTAGCTTTCCTGTGTCACCTCAGATGGGGAGAGACAAAAAGGTAAGAAGTACCTGTGAAGGTCACAACATGGGGACACAGGTTCGCTCGAAGAAGGCACCTGTTTGTAGGACTGTAGCTGTTTCTGTTCTGTACATCTCACCATCACATCAATGGGGATCCTGTATATTAACAGGAGGTTAAAGCTGAAAGGACTGTAAGGCTCAGCCCAATTTAAGGAGTCCCCAGGGAAACCTAAAGACAACAGAAAAGGCAAAAACAGGGACAATAGAGGAAATTGAGCTTCTGACCCCTCCAACAAGAGCAAACACTAAATACAGCCCAATTCCTGGACAGATAACATAAAACTTCACACTAAAGGCCAATTTACCTAGGTTTCTTTTACCTTATACATCATGCCTGGTTTTCAACAAAAAATGACAAGGCATTCTAACAGGCAAAAAAACCAACCAAAGAAACCCACAGTCTGAAAAAAAGCAAAGCAAACATCAGAATCTCAGATACGGCAGAGAGAGGGGAACACTCAAACTGGGAATTTAAAATAAGCATCATTAAAATGGCAGTGGCTCTACTCTAAAGGAAAAAGTGGACGACATTCAAGAATGTATAGATAAGGGTACCTAGGTGGATCAGTGGGTTAAGGTTAAGCCTTTGCCTTTGGCTTGGGTCATCATCTTGGGATCCTGGGATCGAGTCCTGAGTCTGGCTCTCTGTTCAGCGGGGAGTCTGCTTCCCCCCTCCACCCACCCCTCCCCCCCACCTGTCTCTCTGCCTACTTGTGATCTCTGTCAAAGAAATAAACAAAATCTTAAAAAAAAAAAAAGCATGTATAGATAATGTAAGCAGCGAAATGGAAGCTCTAAGATTCAAAAGAAATGCTAGAAATAAAAAAAACAGGGTAAGAGAAATAAATATTAATGGCCAATACATAGGTAAGCACAGTCAATATAACATAGAATGTAGGAAATAAAAACAAAAAAAATGGTATTTTCCACCTCTCAGAATGGTCAAATAATACATGGGAACCGGCATCAAATCTTTGTGAGAGTGCGGAGAAACAAATGAGCACTTTTCTACACTACCAGCAGAAGTACAAAATCTTAAAATACAGGACAATTTGGTATTGTCTAATGAAATCAAAATGCCTATTTCATGCATCTTTTTAACGCAGTAATCCATTTTCTTAGAACTTATTTTGTTGATACACTAAAGAATGCACTAGATATAATAAAATATATTTATATTTATATTTATATTTATATATTTATATTATCCTAAACTAGCAGATAAGGCAGTGTTGCAGGATGATAGAGGTTACGAGGGTCGTTATTGTTTGGCTCAGAGAACAAGAAAAATGTGGGAACCTGGAATCCAGACTTCACAGCCCAAACTTCATAGCCATACAGGAGAGAAAAGGCCCTTATTTGGGCGTTTGCCGATAGGCCTGAGGTAAATACTCCCCCCCCCCCCCCACCGTGGCCAATTCTCAGCTACTAAAATGAAGTCACCGAACACAGAGTTGAGAAAAGATGTGCTCATTTGGCTTTCACAAACCCAAGTTAGCTGATTCCAGCACACCACCACCTACAATGCCCTCTCAGGCAAGCAAGAACACAGGATCTCAGGTTGATAGCAGGTCCCCGGAAGCTGGGGTTACGAAAAGGAGGGTTGTGGCCATCTTGAGATGAGAGGTTTTTTTTTTTTTTTTTTTTAATTGCCCAAAACACTAAAATAGTAGGAACAGAGGAAAAAGAGCAAACTTTTAAATACAAAGAGACTGAACAGAGGGAGAAAGACCTTTTCTACACAAACGTTCTCCAGTTGAGTTCAGCAATATAAAATAAAAATATGGGACAGAATGTGAATCCAGGAATGACACTCATAAAAGTTCAGTGCATATGGAAATTTTTTTTTTTTTTGTGGGGGGGGCACCTGGGACTTTACCTAATGTAAGATGGTGGCTGCTAGGGGACTACTCTCGCTTTAACCGCCATTTACTTCAGCTCTGTAACCACAGAGGAAGTGGCCTATGTGGAAAGAACAAAACTGGTAGTGTACAGATGAGGTCACTCTTCTGCTCTCATACAGCATGATAGTTAAACACTGTGAGTTTGTTGGCAACAACTTGGTAACAGCTACAGAGACAGAAATACCGACCTGCCTGTTAAAGTCAGAAATATGTATTTCTTGGGGCACCTGGGTGGCTCAGTCAGTTGTGCGTGACTCTCAGTTTCTGCTCAGGTCGTGATCTCAGGGTCCTGGGATGGAGCCGGAGCCGGAGCCAGAGCCAGGCTCAGCCCTAAAGCAGGCTCTGCTCTTGGGGTGGAGTCTGCTTGAGTTTTTCTCTCTGTCCGCCTCTACCCTTCTCCCTGCTTTCTAAAATGAATAAATACATCTTTAAAGAAAAGAAATATGTATTTCTCTCTCATATAGTTTATGAGACTATATAGTTTATGAAACAAAAGACATGTGGATAGTAGAGATTTCCTTATCTCTTACTAGTTCATTTTCTAATTTCATAGCAGTAATTTACGCAAAAGCATAATACATTCTTAGGATGTTCCACCCACACAAGGAAAAATTTAGGAAAACATCACTGCATAGAAAAAAAAGTGCAAAATTCAGGCATATTATGAATTATAAAAATTATTAAAACTACCTAAATGTTTGACCACCTTGGTACCTTTTAGGAGAGAGTTTACACCCGAGAAGGAAAACTCTTTGGTTCTGATGTCCATGATAATGTCTTTTAGGCTGCCAGAAAGCACCTAGTTTTAGTTTCTTTAGCCAGATTCTTTCAGAGCTGATAATCTTTGTGATAGACTGCTATAGTGGAAATAACATTAAACTATTCCCTTGAGCTGAATTGATAGACAAAGTAGAACTATTTTTCCCAGAGAGTTGGTACAGGATATATTATTTCACCTCCTCTTACTCTTGATAGCTATTTTAAAGAAAGATTGCTCCATTTTAATGTTCAACAGTCTGAAGAGATTTCATCGTCAGGGAATAATAATTTTCTCAACAAAATTTAGCTCCTCCGTATCTTTTGGCCATATGCCAACATGTACACATTCAGATACACCTTATTAGAAGACTGTTTTAATGTATCTTCATGATCTAGTAAAAGAGAAAATAATGTAGCCGGTGAACAGAGGAGAAAAGCTTAGCCCATCTCATAGTTTTCGTAAGATTGCTCCTGCCTGGCTGATTTACCTAAGAACTTTATCAGGGGTAACTGGAATTGTCACCCAATTTATATCCATGACAACTGAGACGATGGAAGTAATTTGTGAACAGCTATGTGTGAAGGTAGAGCCGTAACCACAGATGGTCACCTTGTCCACGAGCCATTCAGTCCTTCCAGCCACTGGATTATGTATAAGATATAAAAGGGGGATCTATGAGATGAAGTGTGGTGGGGGGTGAGAGGATAGTTCATGACAAATAAATCAATCGTTTTAACTAAAACTTCCCTTCTTATAACTGGACGTTGCCAAGATATTTGAATTAGGTAAACATTGCTTTGAAAATATTTGTACAGCATGGCTTAGAGTGGAAACTACCTACCAAATGGCCTCATACTTGGTTGTGACCCAGCAGTAATATTTTCCCTCACAAATCAGTAAGTGCATAGAGAAACCAGAGCCAGTCTCAGGTGGAGAAAACACATTCGCAGTACTGATATTCAGCCAGCGCATACTAAAACGGCTTGCTGGTGTTTATGGCCATATGGCTTCCTGGTGTTTATGGCCATTTCTCTTCTAGTCAGTCTGGTGTCTACTCTGATGGTCAGTATCTGTGCTCTGTCAGCTGATGCGTATTTTGAATATCACTCTTGCATATAACAATGCAATGTAAATCAATGAGATAAACCATGCGGGTCATAGGATTTGGAGGAAGATGAAAAATGAAAGACTGAAAATTCAGTAAAGCCAGATGAATCAGTGGCTTTCAACAGACAATGAGGTGCAGCTTTGAACTGACATTGAAGCTTCCCAATTTTGGAAAATAGTATCAGGTTTGAACGAATGGATTGCTAATCCTCAACTGTCGGCTCCTTTGGTGTTACAAGACCTCAGATTCTTTAGGCTAGTAGCTCTCATTCCTTTTTGCATTTAAGAGTCATCTGGGAGTTTAAAAGAATATATGGATACACAAGTCATGTTGCAGACCAGCTGAACAGCTTCTGAGACTAGGGCACAGGAATAAATATTTATAAAAGTCTCCCATGTCATTATAATTATGGCCACATTTTTCAAACAAAGCTAATTCTTGATTTTAATATTATGTCTGCATCTGTCATTAGCTAGTGTTATGTGCTGAATTATGGCCTCACAAAATTCATATGTTAAAATTCTAACACCCAGTACCTCAGTACCTAATGCCTGGAAAATGAGTCATTGCAGAGGTTAAATAATTAAGATGAGGTCATACTTTTTTTTTTTTTAAGGTTTATTTATTTATTTATTTGAGAGAGAGAGAAAGTGAGCACACAAGCAGGAAGGGCAGAGGGAGAGAGAGAGTCTCAAGCAGACTCTGCACTAAGCATGGAGCCCCGCATGGGGCTCAAACTCACAACGCTGAGAATAAAACCTGAGCTGAAAGCAAGAGTCAGATGGTAAACTGACTGTGCCACCCAGGTGCTCCTGACTGGTGGTTACCATAGGGGAGATGGGTGGGTGGTAGGTGAAGGGGATTACGAGTATACTTGTTGTGATGAGCACTGAGTAATGTATAGAATTGTTGAATCACTATATTGTGCACCTGAAACTAATGTTAACTACACTGCTTTTAAAAAGAAAAAAAATAAGAGATGATGTCATACTAAAGTAGGGTGGACCCCTAATGTCCCTGGTGGCCTTCTAAATGGGGAAACACAGGCATACAGGGAGAAGTCCATGTCAAGATGGAGGCAGGGTCCGGTGATGTAGCAGAACCTGAGGAATGGCCACCAGCAAAGCACCAGAATGCAGAAGGCAGCCCTGGATCAGATTCCCTCTCACAGCCTCAGAAAGAACCACCCCTACTGACACCTTGCTATTGGACTTCTAATCTCCAGAACCACGAGACAATGCATTTTTGTTGTTTAAGCCACCCAGCATGTGGTACTTTGTGGTGACAGCCCCTGCGAACTACTACAGTTAAGGAGCTGTCTCTGCTTCTGCTTACTATTAAGTCTTCTTTCCTTTCTGTGCACAAGGGAGGTATTCAATCTATCAGTCATGGAATTCCTTTCCACCTCTTTGTTTATATAATACAGCAACTCTCTGCTTCTTCTTCTTCTTCTTCTTCTTTTTTTTTTTTTTTTGCTTTCTCATGGAAAAGTGAAATAGCTTATTATCATCTTTGTTAGCTTTCCGTCCAGTTGAGGAACACTTAATTTTTTCACAAGACTGGCATTCATTCATATCCAGGCAATACATGAAAACCATGGTTATCAGGGATGATGTCCTTTACATATGGTTTCCTAATCTGTGTAATGAACACTGCCAGAGGAAGTAAACTTCTAAACACATTGAATATGCAGTCAGGTGTTAGTATGCCTTATGCTCCCCACAAAAACTTACTCAAGACATTTCCACTTGAGGTCTAGGAATATATTAAGGATGCCCCCAATCTACTATATATTAGCTCATGGTGCTTGTTTTATTGCCCAGGGGAAAATTCTCATGGTGGCACTGCTGAGAAACCAGTCTTCTCATAAAGTGGAAATACACATTTACTCTATTGGTATAGGAAAACAAAACAAAACAAAAGACAAAAAAAAAAAACCCACAAGGAAGAGAATTCTAGATAACATATTTTTCTACCATAGCAGTTTCAAATTAATGCATATATCAGAATCCAAGGTCCAAGATGAGGACCAGGAAGTAAAGGAAAAGCATAGTGGCAGCGATAGGCCACAGCAACGGCAACGTGTAGTGGACAGATTGCCCAAGATTTTTGTGGGAGGAAAATAGAATATTTAACAACAGAAGCAGGAGGGGAGGAGAAAATGTTGCCTTTAAGCTCATATGGACAGGATAGTGTGATGAAGTACCTGAGGTAAACATGTGTGGTAAGAAGAAGTCATGAAAGAATGGTGTACAAGCTGCTGCTGAAACTATCACCATGATTTAATAGGATTCGGTATGAGACTATGTCACTCTTGAGAAATCTTTGATATTCCTCAACCAGAAACAAACAAAAAATAAAGGTAAGTGAGAACATAAAATAAAATTAAAGAGTCATTTGCTCACTACAGAAAATTTAATTTAGTCACAATATCACATGTATTCACAAATAAGTGTCTTTTCTTACTAAGCTCTGAGTTTTAATGGCCTGAAAATACTAGTAATATCACAAATGCTTGAATCGACACAGCATACAGGCCCTTTTGGGCATCGTTACTGAGGTGTTATTACCTGTCTTATGGGAGGAAAAGAAGGATATCCTTTACTGGAATTTGAAACTTTAAATTTCACTTTCTTTCTATGGTCTTCACTAAAATCCCCTTCTTGGTAGAATACAGACTTGTTTGGCCTGTAGCTTTGTATTTTACATGCTATTACTTAGTTCTTTAGAAAAGACATCTTTATTTTTTAGGAGCTAGATAGATAGATAGATAGATATAGTTCACCAAATATTCCTGGTTCTGCCCTCATCTGGGTATTATGTAGGATTTCAGTTGCCAGCTCCTTTGAAATTAAGTGTTGCCATTGGATTTGCTTTAGACAATGAAATATGAGTGGTATAAGAGCAGCCACATAGAGTTAAAAGTGTTAGAGCCAAAGGAAAATTGGTCATGTCTTCTTCCCTTGCCTTGGTAATCGTGGAAGGATTTGCTAAGATGAAAATTCCATCAGCCTGGGCTCCTGGTGACTGTATTGAGCAGAACACCGGGCCCCTTGTCCCCACCCGGAGATCTGTGATGGACAAGTACCATGAACAAAAATTAAAATATTTGTCTTAAGCCACTGAAATTGTAGGATGGTCTATTATTTCATCATAATGTATATCATATTTATAGGTACAAAGATTATGAAACCTTTTATTTCATCATCTTGGTGTGCCTGAAACATAACTTACTCCTAAAGATTTAAGTACATCAACATTTCTACAGGAAAGCAACTAACAACGAATTCCCTTTTAACATCTCACCAATGCAAAAGCAAAAACAAAAATAAACAACAACAACAAAAAAACCCCACAAAAACAAAACCTTACCTATCTGTCTGAATTTGTCTATTTTCTCCAGAAGAATGTTATATTCTTTTAGACAGAATCAAAATCAATGACATTTAAAGTCTTCTTAGATATCTAAAGGTAACCAAAGGAATTTAAAATTTTGTTCCAAAAATTTTATTCTTTCCTCCTCTTGTCCTATTATAATAACAACTCATTTTCTGAAATAAAACAGAATTGCTTCTAACTTATATAGATTCACAGGTCTTTTTTTTTTTTTTTAAAGATTTTATTTATTTATTTGACAGAGAGATCACAAGCAGGCAGAGAGGCAGGCAGAGAGAGAGGGAGAAGCAGGCTCCCTCCTGAGCAGAGAGCCCAATGGGGGGCTTGATCCCAGGACTCTGAGATCATGCCCTGAGCTAAAGGCAGAGGCTTAACCCCCTGAGCCACCCAGGCGCCCCAAAGATTTTTTAAGATTTATTTATTTATTTGAGAGAGTGGGGGAGGGGCAGAGGAGGGAGAGAAAGAGGGAGAATCTCAAGCAGACTCCCCACTGAGTGGGATGCCTGATGCAGGGCTAGATCCCCACAATCCCGAAATCAAGAGTCTCTCCTCACCAATTGAGTCACCCAGGTGCCCCACAGACCTATTGATTTCAATAACCTATGGAATCCTCACAGTACTACGTAGCAGTGTGATGTGTCATGATTATATGCTTACTTATATGCTTGCAGCATTTCCAAAACAGGTTGGTATTAATGTACGCAGTGGGCATAAAGCTTACCTACCTAACAGCTGAAATCTGTCACATTTGAGTAAAAACCATGTTAAATATTCAAATCCACTGGAAAACATTTAAAATCCCTTTCAAATTATACAAAAAAGTGATAAAGGAAATTTGTGTTTACGAAACAGCCCGGCTTCCTTCATGCTGTCTTCCCATTCCCATTGGCTAACAATACCTAAAGGAGCACAACAGCTTTCTCTAAGTCTTGCAAATCCTTCCGCAGCACGCTCTCCTTAAACTGAGTCCAGTTTCTCTATTTATTCTTTCCTTTCTTTTGTCTTTACTAGATCTTTACATGATTAAGTGAATGAATTAACATTGCGGACCCTCTTTAAATACTTCTCTCCATTCTTACCTACATCAACACAAATAACAGCCTAAGAATTGCTCAGGCAGAAGAAATGCAGTAATGAGAAAATTTTTATGGCTATTAAAGTATACAACCAAATGACAATTTTAAACAATAAATTTATTCAGAAGAGACAGCATTAGCCTGGAATATAAATTGAAATATGTTTTAAGTTATTCCTAGGTTTACACTGCTATTATTATTACTACTTTTTCTTTTTCTAGACTTTATTATTTTATTTACTTCCTATGACATTTAGTTTATAAAACAAAGAAATAAAAAAAATTTTTAAATGCATTTTATTCCTAATAACTATGCTTGGGAATATAAAGCACAGTATTAATAAATGATTGCAAAACCTATTTTTTTTTTTTTTTTGCACAGCCTAAGTTTAAGTAAAGTCATTCTCGAAAAATTAAACAAGAACAGTATCAATTCATCCTTTTAAGATTTCTTTCTAGTGAGCAATTGGCATCTATATTTTCTTCTCTTAGGTATTCTGAGAAGAAGCCACATGGCAGCATTTCATATTTCACAAACTAAATGACAGTACAGAAGTAGTTTCCCATAATGGAGGTGCTTTGGGGAGTCGAAAACTATTATATGACTCATCAGCTTCAAATAATTCAGCCACTGGAGATGAAGGGTAATATCTCTTATTGAAAGCACAAGCTGAAGTATTTTCATGAGAAAATTTTCAGAAACTCTCAGCATAACATATAATGCAGAACTGTGACAGGTTTATACTATGCAGTTCTACGTAATGGCTTAAGGGAACCCAAATCAACAAGAAATAGCCACAGGGGGGGAAAAAAAAGGATGTTCAAGGGAGATAGTAGGTTAATTTGTGAC